>NC_062225.1:21066997-21666997 GCF_902686445.1 Sciurus carolinensis
TTTGATTCTGTAAGAGGAAACTTAATCCATTCCCATGTCTTTGGTAAGATATCCCCAGACAACTCCAACAAACAAAACTAAAAGCATTGATTCACACTACTTGGGAAAATGCCAATATGTATCAGTTCTTATTGGGAGGAAACTATTATAATTTTCTTCATCCTGATGTGGTTTTATTGCTGTTCACATGAAGTGTAAAATCCCAGATTAGTAGTGTTTCTAAAATATTCTGAACCAATGAAAGGTGAAAATCTGTCAAAACCCCATCAAATGCACAGTCTTAGACACTGCCTTAATGTGGGTGAAAAGAAAGAAAACTGACTCATCAACTGTATATGTTATGCACCTGACTTTTGGGAACTGGTAAACTCCTTGTTTCACAGAAGAATTATCTAGTCATTAATTCAGAATGAAAAATTAAATTCACAAAAAAGATAGAAAAATTCTGGAGTATACATACCTATCAAGATATACAAAGAAAAGGTATAAGAATTGCAAGGAAAATTAAACAACTTCACTAGCCTAGTTGAAGATTTTAACATATATCTTTCAGTAACATACAGAGGAAGCAGTTGAGCATACAAAAAATTTAAACCTAACTAACAAACTTATTTTAATTAACGTATATAGAACACTACAGAATACATATTCTTAAGTATATGTGGGACATTTATAAATATTGATCACTGCCTGATACATAAATCAAATCTCAAAAATTTTCCAACCATTGGCCTCATATTTTTCTGGCCTCGATTTAATTGAAATAGAATAAATATTTCCCTCCAAACAAAACAAAATAACTCCATTTGTTTTGAAAATTAGGTAGCATACTTCTAAATAACTCAAGAGCTAAAAAAAAATTGTGATCAAAAGTAGAATACACTTATAACTTTGAAATAATGAAGGGCCTGCATATAAAACCTGTAAGTAGTATCTAGAGCCCTATGTTGTAGAAATTTATAGCCTTAAATATTCATTCTATAAAAGGAGAAAGGCTGAACATTGAATTAGCCTTTCAACTTTAAAAATGAGGGAAAAGTATAATATATAATATATCCAGCAAGAGGAAAGTAGTAACATAAGAAATTAATAAAGTGGAAAACAAATATACAATAGCAAGGCTCAATAAATTAAAAAATTGGTTCTTTGAAAAAGAAATAAAATTGACAAATTTTAGATAAAATTGACCAGAAATAAAAAGTTATAAGTCACAAAGAAAGCAATGCAAGGAATAAAAAAATAGACTAGTCTACAAACAGATATTAAGATATTAGTAAGATGATACTGTCAGGACTGGGGCTGTAGATCAGTGCCAGAGCACTTACCTAGCACACATGAGGCACTGGGTTCGATTGCCTGCACCACATACAAATAAGTAAATAAAATAAAGGTATTGTGTCCATCTACAACTGAAACAATATTTTGTAAAAAAGAAGATATTGTCAACAACTTTATATCAATATATTTGAAAGCTTGGGTCAACTGAATTTCTAAAAAAGTACCCCCCTAAAGCTGACTCTGAAAGAAATAGAAAGTCTGAATAGTTCTATTATCAGTAAAATAAAATTGGTTCAGAAGTTTAAAAAATTCACATGAAAAAATTCCAGACTGACATGGTTTTTACAGGAAATCTAACAAACATTGGCTTGAAGATACAAAATTGTCTTCTCTTATACAAACTATTCAAGTGTATGGGAAAACAAGAACCAGGAGTAGCTGCCAACTCATTTCATGAGAATATTAACTTGAATCCAGTGGCAAAAATAAGAATTAGAAAATGATCTTTCTAGGTTTTTGATACATATTAACAATTTGCATTCCAGAAATATGTGAATTTGCTTACCCACTGTCCCTCATGGTGAGGCAACTTGGGCAGACATCCTGGAACCAAGTGGAAACTGAGCCTTAGTCATGCACAGGGATTCACGAGGAACCCCATAGCTAGTTGTAAATGCTGAAGGACCAGGGGCTGAGCTTGTCTGTCTCTCTGTGAGTCCAGTGTTCTTCTTTCACACATTTATTCAAATGATATCATTCATTGGGGGAGCAAGAATGGGTTATGAAAGAGAGAGCTTTAATCTGCATCAATATCAAAAGCCAAGTCTTAGATGAAGGCTTAATTCTCTGTTCATTGTGAAGAGTATCAAACACCAGAGCTTTAGGGCACAAGCAAGGGGAAACACACACACACACAGAGTTCATCTCAATAAGACCAACGTCCACCCAGGGCCTTTCAAGTTCTTTAACCACAGAAGGCAGTCAACAATGCTGTCTTTTATGCCTGAGAAAAACAGATGGACCCTCCCTTCTCAGTTTTTCATCTCTTCAGTGGAAATTGCTCTGGAAACTGAAACAGCACAGCAACCTACCACCAGCCCCCCACCCCCCACACACGACAAGATCAAATTTTAGGAACCTCTAAGAACTTCCTAGGGAAGAAATCGAGACAAGGGGCATTCCCACCTAGGTGTTTTGAAACCAATGCCTTCCAACATCACAGGTCCACCCTACAATGTCCATTAGAGTGCAGTCACACCTACCTTAACCCATCTCCTGTGCAGTTACAGTGGGGGGTGATGGGTTAATCAGAGCTTGACTCAAAAACTGGTCTCTAGCTAAATTAATTAACTTCTCAGGACCTCAGGGGGGGAAATAGAGCTAATACTACCTACTTTAACAGTCAAGTGTCACAAACAACCATGAAATTTCAGCAGCATTCAATAATAAGCATTTTCTACCTATCTGTGGTCAGCTAGGCTGATTGGCTGAACACCTCTTCTTCAAGCTGTAGGTCCAATTGGCTCCAGTCTGCTCCATGTGTCTCATTCTAGACCCCAGGTAGAAAAGGCATCACATCCCAGAGAGAAATCTTTCTCATGACATTACAAAAGTGCCAGAGAGCCTGGTCACCTGTAGAAAGAAGCACATTTGAAATTCATTTTCATTACATCTACTATTACCCTGTAGACCAAATTAGATCAACAGAGTCAAGGTAGAAGTCAAGGAGCAGAGATGTAGCCTTCTTGAGCTTTTCTCATGTGAAAGGTACTGAATATGCCATGACAAAGACATGGATCCAGGGAGCAGGGAAGGATCAGAGCTGAAAATTCAGTCTGCCACAGTATTTCATCTGGTTGTTGAGATTATTAAATGTAATGTATGCAAAGGTTGATGTAGAGAATGCATACAATAACTACATGTTTCATTCCATTATATACATCACTGTCATGCTCTAGAGAGTCTATCTAGGCTGGTGTAGACAACCAAATTTGGCCTCCATCAATTCCTTCCCTCTCCCTACAGACATACTTCCTTCAAGCAAAAAGTAGAATCTAACTCTCTCCCTTTGAATCTCCACTAAACTCAGTGACTTCCCTTGACCAGTAGAGAGATGCAGAAATGACTTTCTGAGACTTCCAAGGGTAAGGCATGAGAAGGCTTATCGACTCTGCCCAAGTCCCTTGGAATGCACACTCTTGAATCACTCCTTTTGGGAACCCAGTTGCCCCACTGTAAGAAGCCCAAGTCACAGGAGGAGTTCACGTGTACATGTTAAGATTTACAGCCCGCTGAGCTCCCTCCAACATCCAACATCAACTGCCATTCATGTGAGTGGACTGTCTTGGACATACAGCCCAGTTGATTCTTTACATGGCTGTAGCCCATTTGAATCTTGATGCAAGCACAACAGAGACTCCAAGACACCCCTGATAACCATGGGAAATAATATAACTTGTTATTTTAAGTCAGCCTTTAGGAGGAGTTTATTTTGTAGCAGTAGGTAACAAGAAAGCTGGCCAACAGTAATATCTCTACTGGCCACTGAAGCCATGCAGGACCCTGGTGCACAGAGACTGCTACTCATACAACCTTACCTCTCCCCCTCAAACTCCACAGAGCTGACTTCTGGTGCTGGTCCTGTCTGCTCGTTCCAGGACAATCAAAACCCTGTGTCAAGGATTATAGCATTAGCTCAGCTCCCTCCCCAGCCCCTTTAACTTCAAGGGACTTCAATGTGCCCATGTGTGAAAAGCACTTAGGATCAATTTGGCAACCACTGAGGAAGAAGTGGACAAGTGCAGGTTCAAGTTCTTCCAGAGGCTGAGAGGAGAAAGTCATTCTGAATTCTGAAGGTATGCTTTCCCAACTGTCCGCCTTCAAGAAGACTCAGAATGACTCAAACATGGACTGAATGGACTCTGATATTCATTTAATAGATGATCTTTGCCTTGGACCCCAAGGGTAACCTGATGCCACATTCAAGAGGCATCTGAGAACGGATTCCCCAGAATTCTGCACTGAACTCTTCTATTTCACAAGCTCCAAGGAACACATGTGGCTAGACAACATCTGAACCCTGGAAAGGCCCTGGAGATCTGGCAGCTCAGCAACCCTCAAGGTTCCCACCCTCAGAACACAGGCGATGTTCATAGGAACGGGTCAATATGCTGGGAAACTAAAGGCAACTACACTTTTATTCAAGTGACTCTTCCTGGCTTGTTTGTTTTGGACATCTGCTCTGTAAAAGTAATTTTACAGTAAGTAAAACAGCAACTGTGTTTGAATTCAAAGATCTTTTACCTTTAGGTTAGTCAAAGGAAGACATCTCATCATCCACCTACCTAAGCACAGTGGCCAACTGTCCTGGAAAGGATTTACGACATTTATATAGATTGCAAACTTAAGATTCAACACCCAATTTGCTGGCAGCAGAATGAAAAAATAACAAAGCTAAGCACTATGTTATAAATGAAATCCAGAAAATCTAGTTCCCAGGAACTCTAGTAGTGAAAGAGAACTGGGGAGAGGGGGAATAGGATTATTATGCTTAAGCTTAATCTTTCGCAGCTTCTCCAACTCTTCACCTTCCCGCTCACAGACTTGTCCACATCCTGTCCTTCATCTCCAGCCTTGAAATGGAAGGAAGTGTGTGGGCAAACAAACGCAGACCTCATCCCAGCTCTCTCCATCCAGGGACACGGACTTTTTTTTTTAAAAGAGGACACAATTCTTTTATGTTTTTATTATTTTCACAGGCTGCATTTTGATTCATTGTACACAAATGGGGTACAACTTTTCGTTTCTATGGCTGTGCATGACGTAGATTCACACCACTCGTGTAATCATACATGTACATAGGGTGACGATGTCTGTCTCATTCACACAGGCATTTGACTTCTCTGAGTCTCAGGTTTTCATTCATGGAATGAGGATCATAATATTGAGATCACAGTTGTGAGTATTAAATGAAATACAGCACCCATGAGGCCCCAGCAGATTTCCTATCATATAGTAATTCATTTCCCAGGTCAGTGCTAATCCCTCCTCTATGCCCTGGATCTCCATCTGTCTGTCTGTCTGTCTGTCTCTCTCTCTCTCTCTCTCTCATCCTTCCTTCCTCTCTCTCTCCCCCTCATTGTCAGTCTGTATTTCCTTGGTTCTTTCCCCATCGTGGATACCTATTTAAAAAGCTCCCAACAGGGCTGGGGATATAGCTCAGTTAGTAGAGTGCTTGCCAAGTATGTACAAGGCCTTGGGTTCAATCCCCAGCACCACCAAAATAAAATTTTAAAAAATAAATAAGTAAACAAAAATTAAAAAAAAAAACACCTCCCAACATAGAAAAAAAAAAAATCATGCAAATACAGAACACCCTCTTCCACCTGGTGTGCTTCTTCCCTTCTCCAGCACTGCCGTCTTGCAGCTTCACGGTGAACTTCGCACATTAACTGTATCCACCATCCCTCTTCCCTTTATTCTTTTAGGTTTGGCTTTAGACACTATTTGACTTGTAACATTTTTATCGATATGAACTTTTCTCATAATGCCATTGTAACCAAAGTATCTTTTTCATGTAAAATGCACCATGAACTCTTACTTCCTCATGACTTAGGATCTTCAGATATTTTTTTCTGCAATGGCTACAGAGTATACCATTTTGTAACTGATTTAAAACTTTTAAAGTCATTCTAATATTGGTCATTATTTTACATTCTAATTATAACTGTTGGGGAGTGTGTGTATAGAGATATATACATGTGTGTAAAATAAATACAGAGTAACTTAAAGACATTGAAGATAAGGTATCATATATTATTGTCCTAGGTGTCACATTTTAGTGTATCTTGTATAGGATTTTTAGTGTTCTCTTGAATGTTTATAAATTATGCTCTATACATTTTCCAACTTTTTCAATTTTTTAAGCTTTATAAGTATTCCATTTATTACTATGTAGTTCACTATGATTATCACTTTTTAAAATGACTTGACATTCCTTTGTGCTAATAGTTGGATAGGACAAAGCAGGATTCCTTATCAGAATTGTTAGAAAAATCTGAAGTTTATAATTTTAAAAATAGTGTCAATGTTTACTTTAAATAATAAATACTCATAGTTTAAAAGTCAAATTGTCCACAAATCTTTCACTGAATACTCCCACATCCTGCTCCCTATTCTCCTGGTTCCTATCTCCTTTCAACTATTCTAGGTAATTCGTCTGTTATCTACATGTTGTTTTTAAATGATGCGCATGCACTCTTATAGTTTGATTCATCAATCTCAGACATTATCTACTGACTTTCTATTTTAGAAAGATAGCCATTCATTTCTCTTCTCCTCCTTGGCAGGGTCCTTCTGGAAACCTTCCTGCCCCTTCTTCCTGGACTGGTCAAGTTCCAGACCATCTGCTCAGTCATCTTCCCGGGAAGGCCCATTGTTCTCAGCCTTTTCCTTTTTCCTGAGTGGTTAGTGGAAGATTTCTCTGGAGAACCAGAACCAATAGAATGTGTATATAAATGTCTACTAGGAGCTCATGTATGTTTTGTTTTATGCAATTGAGAGACAAAGGGAGGAGATATGTTAAGAAACCGGCTTATGCAATTGTAGGGCAGACCAGCAGACTGGAGCCCCAATGCATGTTACAGTCTTGAGACCCCAGGCAGTCTGGAGCAGAATTCCTTCTTCTTTGGGGGACCTCAGACTTTTTTCTTAAGGCCTTCAATGGATTGAGTGAGGCCCGCCACATTATGAAGGGTAATCTACTTTTCTCAAAGTCTCCAGATTTAAATATTAATCACACTTCAAAATTACCTTCACAGAAACATCTAGGCTAGTGTTTCACCAAACAACTTGCCATGACAGCTAAGCCAAGTTGACACATGGAATGAACCCCCTACCTCCTTGCTGTCATGTCTTCCTTTCCTGGTTTCCTCTTTCATTTTGATGGAGTTCCTCTGGGACCATCTTGGAAAAGTAAGCAGTGCAGGTGAGATTTCTTCAGATCCTGCGTATTAGAACATGTCTTATTCTATCCAGACATTTCATTCATAGTTTTGCAATAAATATAATTCTGGACTGTAAATAATTTTCCTTCAGAGGTCAGTTCAAACTCATCAGAAGTTCTCCTCAGTACTGGAGAGTTCCATTATCTGCTGGCCTTACGTGCTGCTGCCGAGGAGTCTGAGGGCATCCTCAGTCCTGATCTTCCATACATGTCCTGATTTTTCCCTTTACAATCTTACAAAATCACATCTCTGTCCCAAATATTCTAAAATATAGCAATGAGCACAGGGTAGGGTCTCTATGTAGCCCTGGTTCTGGGCACTCAGAAGATCCTTCCAATCTAGAGGCTTGGGTCCTTTCCAGGAAAAAGTCTGTTGTGATTTCTTCCCTTGTTTTCTCCCTTCTCCCATTCTGAGGTTCCATGATGCGGATGTTGGACTTTCCATGCCTGTCAATTGTGAGATTTTTTTGCTGGTCTTTTTTATTGCATTATCTCTTTGGTTCTATTTCCCCCAAAGTCTTCAGGCTTATTTTCCAACTATTCTGTTGAGATTTTTCAATTTTATTATTGGGCTCTAATTTTTTAGAGTTCTTTTTTTTTTTTTTCTTTCTGGTTTTCCCTTTTTTTCTAGCATCATCTTCTTAATTTATGGATAAAGTATCTTCTCTTAACACTCTGAAAATAACAAATTTTAGGGGATGGGATGTTTGTTCTTCCAACATCTCTGAGGGCTTTTCTCTGTATGTGTTTTTTTATCTTCAGCTTTATAACACTTCTTTCAGTGTAGTTCTTGCCTATCTGACTGTTTAAGAAGGTGAAACTGAAAAGTTCTAAGTCTGCAGACTGATCTTGTCTTCTGTAGCCTTTGCTGCAGAGTGACTTACCTGTCCATCTTTGAGAAAACCCTGTGTTAGTATCTGCAGGATTTTCCTCTTGGGTTGATTGATAAATTCCCAATAGAAAACATTTCAATCTCTTTCCCAGCTGGAAGGTCCAGATCCAGTTGCCAGCACCCTGGGAGAGAGTAGGGCCCGAAGCACTCAGCATTTCTCCAGTTCCACAACTCCTTTGTTTTCAGTAAGGTACCAGCAGCCTCAGCTATGCCTGGCAACCCCAGTCCTGAAAGCCTCTTCAGGCAGTAACATTCCAGTCTTCTGCCGAGGTTGAGGAAGAGCAACTATCCAGAGGGCATCTGGGGATCTAAGTACTTTGTAAACAGCTTTCAAATCACCTCCCTGGTTTCAGCCCTGTGCTCCATCCCTCAGTACTGGAGAGTTCACAGTGCGAATCAGGATGCTTCATGGTTTTTGCCACTAGCAGCATAGATGCAGCTTTCTAGCTTTTAGATTTGCAGATATTATTCCCTCTCTCCTTCCTGTTCTTCTGGGGTTTGCTGTTGTTTTCACTTTCCATACTTGGGTTTTAGTGAGATTTTGTTGGAGCAAACAGATGGGTTCCATCCACCATCCTTATCTGATGATGCCTACACTTTTCTGTCCAGTGCAGTATGGATTTTTCTCCTGCGTTTCCACTAAGTTTCTTTAATGAAGATCACCAAAGAATCCCTAGTTGCTAAATCTAATAAACAGTTTTCTGTTCTTAGCTTCTCCATCTTTCTATCCCAGTTGGTACACATGATTGTTTCTTCCTAGAAGTCTCTCTCTTCTTCTCTCCTCTCTCCTCCC
This sequence comes from Sciurus carolinensis, assembly GCF_902686445.1. Taxonomy (NCBI): domain Eukaryota; kingdom Metazoa; phylum Chordata; class Mammalia; order Rodentia; family Sciuridae; genus Sciurus; species Sciurus carolinensis. The sequence goes on from NC_062225.1 coordinate 21,075,965, forward strand.
CGCCCCCATCCCATTAGGGTCTCACTATGTTTGCTCAGGCTGACCTTAAACTTGTAATCCTTCCTTGTCAAACTCCAAAAACCTGAGATTACCACTCCTTACTTATTTCCACTTTGGGTTCCTCTTTCTGTCAAGCTCTAAAATATTGGTGCTCTCCTGTGTTCCATCCTGGGTCCACAGCGTTAATCAGTGTTTATTTAGCCTAAGGTGGTATTTAAACACACATATAGCTTCAACTCATACTCTCATGACTTCCAAAGTTCTTCAGCCCAGGCCTTGTTCCTGAGTATAAAATTCATATATGTATTTTATGGTTTATAGTTTGGCAATTAAATATGAAGCAGTTGCATCTGTGAAAAAGAAGATAGTATGAATTATAAAGAAAAGGTATAAAGAACTATCTCAAAGAGGGAGAGAAGTATCCAGCTGGAGAGGCATACAGTACTATAGTTCATGTATTTAACTCTAGAAGCAATGAAGACTACGAAATGAGTTGTTTTAATTCTGCTAGCAGAACACGATTTATGGGGAAATATCCACATGTGGAAAAAACATTCCCAAAATGTCTACAACATATGCATAGAGTATTACCATTTGCCGAATTTGGATGTTTTTCTTTCCTTCTTTTCCCCTTTCCCACAGTTCCTGAATTGAGTACGTGATTCAGAACTGTGTCTCAGGCTTACCTCATTACTCTCTGAGTTTGAAGTGAATTCCTTCCATACTTCTGTTTTATGGTTTTCTGTTTAGAGAGCAAATTGTAGAACCTTCTCATATACTACCTCAAGTTCCCTCTCTGCCTCTGAGCAAATCTGATGTCTAGGGCAATGTTTTCCAAGTATAGGTCTGGATTTCTTCCTCATTGGTTCTTGGAGCTGTAATAATTCCACTGAGTGTTTCCTCCATTTCAACCTAAGATAATGAGTTCCCTCTGTTGGAGAGACCCAAAGTCTTCAGTATGTGTTTATTCATTGATCCACTGTTTTCTGAGGGTTAAAGTCACAATTTAAGTCCCTAGATTTATGATATGATGAAGATTGCATAGCAGGCCAGTCTCCCCCTCGATGAGAAATGTGATAAAACAAAACCTGGGGCCTGGCCACACCTCCCATGCCTAGGTTGAGAGGGGATGCTCTCGTTTCAGGAATCATTCCCTATCCCAAGGAACCTCAGACCCTCTTACAGGAGTGATGTATGATTTCTCCAGTATTACTTTGGCCACAAGAAGAAAAAATGTTTTTATATGTGAAGTTCCTGGAGGAGTCTACTTCTGTACACCCAATTTAGACACATGCTAATTTCAGCATGAGATCCAGACCAGTTCTGCCTGCTCCCAAGTGGTTCCTGAAAGAGTCAATACTGAGAGGCAAATTCATCAGGTCAATGCATATCTTGTTGCTAGCTACAGCTCTGCCCCCAGGCCTTTCTGTGTCCTGGTGAGGCTTGATGGATTATGAGTAGGAACAAGTATTACGGGGATCTATTTTGCCCAGAATGGAAACAGTCTAAGTAGCCCAGACCTTGGTCTCCTTGCCCTAGGCTCCTTCATGACCACCATTGGATCTTCTTAAAGAAGGGGTATCTTATTACTGGCAGGAAGAGACATTTGCCATGTCTTAATTCACTCACCTCCAAGGACAAGTTTTCCCAATGAATTATGGTCCAACAATGCACCACTAAGGACTCTATTGGGTTACACCTACTTCTATTGGAATTGGCATGGTTGGGTAGAAGGGCCCCAACCCTCTAAAAGATAGGCTAACCACGTTTTATGCCAATACCTACTTATATATTTTGGTCTCCCAACTAGACTCTGTTAAGGTCCAGGTTATATTCATTATCTTCAGTGTAAGCATGGATACTGCTCATATCACAGATATCCAAATATTATTTTTTACTAAATAAATGAGTTAATGAGCAGGACTAATATGGAAGCCAATCACAGAAAGAAGCATCACCAGTTATTGTAATGTACTCAGACATTTCATTAGAATTTAGCTATCTAGCATTCTTGGCTGGCGGAAACAGCTTTGCTGCCAGTAGATTGCTGACAGTCCCTAAATGTGTTTTCTATTTGTTTTCTGCATGCATCCTAGGAAACCACCAACTCCCAGTAGTTCCTAGATGAGCCAGGGTCTTCATCTTTGCATTTTTTTCAAAGTTGATAATATGAATATTCATATTGCAGCAACAGCTTTGGTTCACTGCTAGTAAAAAAATCAAATGCTGTACAAGTGGGTTATCTAAATATGTTCTTATCTCTACAAGAAATTCAAGGGCAATTTCTCAGAATCTCTTAACAGCAATAATTGTGGGCATCCTGAAGGCTACACCACATGACATGTTAACACATTGGAACTGCCTACCCAACAGCACAGGGAGGTAGGTAATCTTCATTTGCTGATAGAAAGTTGTGATATAGACAGGTCAAGTAACTTTCAAACTCAACAAGTTAGTACTGGTAGAGCTGAACTTTGCCCCACATAGCCTGATGTGAGATTATTAATTAGTGTGTTGTCCTGTCAAGCGCTCAAACAATTTGGGGGCATTACTATTAATCCTGTGTATTTTGATAGATCTCACTAGGGAGGGAAAGGGTGAGAGGCATGGAAGTAAACAAAATTAGTCACTGTAAAGCTGCATTTAACTCTATGTGTCCCTCGCCCCCATTTCTCACAGTCTACAGGCATTTATACCTTTAAAAATCCCCTCTGGCTATTCCTCAGCAAATGGGCTCCCTGCCCACCTTCTGCACATCTCTGTCCACACACGTGTGTTCACATACTCAGAACCTCCAATCTTTCCAACTTATGACTTGGATAGAAGCCGTTAGCAAAAAAAGCAAGGAGATTATGAGTTGGAGATGTCTGAATATATTCTCCTGCTTTCTTCAGTTGTAAGTTGATTTGGGGTCTCTGAGTGACCCTATTCCTAACTGTGCCAGAGCTGAACAGAACTGGCAGGACTGGGCTGACTTAGGCTTGTGTTCAGTTCTGTACTGGCTTTGCCTTGGCAAATACAATCTTCCAGAGCCAGGAGTGGAGGTGTACGCCTGTAATCCCAGTGGCTCTGGAGGCTGAGGCAGAAGGATTGTGAGTTTCAAATCAACCTCAGCAATTTAGCGAGACCCTGTCTCAAAATAAAATTAAATAAAAGAAAGAAAGAAGGAAAAATTTGGAAAGGTGGGGGCTGGGGATGTAGCTCAGTGACTAGGCATCTTTGGGTTCAATCCCTGGTACAAAAAATTAAAAAGCAACATTATAGGGAACATTCCTCAAGCTTATCTGACAGCAGTTGCTGACACCATGGTCTAAGTAAGCCAAACAGTCTGGACAGAGAAACTGAGGTAATGGTAAAGACTCGCCATGGAATGAAGGTCTTTGCAGCTGCTGAGGCTGAGTTAAGAGCTGAGGGGAGGCCTCGCTTATCAAGCATCCCAGCAAGCTGTGATGTGAGCTTGCCCGAGCTGCCTTGCCTCATGCTGTGTGCTGGGGTTTACCATCCCCCCAGTCCTTTGTCTCAGACCTGTTGCTGGGCAGAATTAATAGGCATGCTTGGTTTGTTTACACTACCTCAACGTATAGTTCACCCATAGGCTGGTTCTGTTACGCTTTAACAAGTGTGTTAACCTGATTGGATAATATGCCTATATATGTCTTATACAATCCTAAGTAAAATTAGATCTGAGCCTTCAGAGCCTGGTCTCCGATGTCTGAGTGCACTAGGTAGGCATCCTACGTCCTCACCCTCAGTGGACCCCCATCTCCGAACATCTACACAATCTCACAATCTTCCATTAGGCATTTGCAGTCTCTGGGCTTGTCAGGATCCTGGATTGTACTGGTACATTTCGGCCTTCATCTGAGTTTTGAGTAGGATTGACCTGCTCTCCTCTCTAGATGAAATGAACAGTTTGTTTACAAGACTTTGCATCCTTTTAAGGATCTGGGATAGAGGATTTAAGATATGCTCTTTTAAATTATAGATTATTCTCTTGACTGGGTCCTTGAAGGAATGTGCTCTTCAGAAGGCTTGGCTGCAACTTAGGATACCCTGGGGTGGTGTGTGACCTTAGCTAAGCTGTGTTGTGAACCAAATTAAATAAATATCTGGGCTGATATTGACTGATATGTGAATTGAGCTCATTTTTTTAAAGGTTCTGAATTAGTCAAGTTGGGTTGAGGCCCACTTGAATGGGTTTTATCTCCACATTGGGTCATTATTTTTGGCTGAGGTTTGATTTGTCCTGAATTGAATCAAAGGATATATTGGACTGAATTTATCCTTAAACTAGACTTGCCTAGGCTTTGGTTGAGGTATTAATGGGATGCTACGCTCAACAAGGCTTTGACTGTTACTGGGCTGAAATTGTGGATAGCCTGGCTGTGGGACACCATCAGGGCATCTTGCCCTAAACTGTGGTTCTGCATCTGGGCTTAACTTTATTACTGGTGCCTTTGTTTGTACTATTGGTAAAACTCATTTACTTGGTCAATTTGAATTCTTTAGAAACTTTGTTGTTCCAGTTGATAAACTGCTTTTGGAAATACTCTCGACTTTTTGCAGATAATGGTCCAGGGACCAGTGAGACCTCCAAGACTGGATATATTTGATTGACACAAAATTTACTGGAAAGTATCAGATTTGTCCCTATTGTGGCAAGTATTTCTAAGGAAAATTTTTCACAAGATTTTCTTGGATAGTCTGCATTATCTGGAACCTTTTCCAGGATCTTTTTCAATAACTCAGACAAATAACATTTAAGTGTCCAGTGGGGTTCTTGAGAGGTTAGATGGCAATGTTATTAGGATAGCAAGCTTCATGTTGGGCATCTATCTATCTCCATGGACCTTGGGAAGGCCTATCCGTTTTTTCCAGAGCACTGGAGTTCTTGGAAGGGAGTAGGATCAGGATACTTCCAGTCCAATCAGAACATTGAGCATTACCTCAAGAGGATGGTAACATTTGCACAGGGAACTCTGGATATTTAAATGTCTCTGAACTCTGAAATTAATCTGGGAAATTCTCCATTGGAGACACTTCCCAAGTCCTGCTCTAGCTTCCAGGGACTGACCCACCTTTCCCATCTCCCTATGTGCACTAGGGCTGAGGTTACCAAATTCCAACAAAGGCACAAGTTGATGTCAATTCAGAGCACCTCATACTGTCACCTCTCCCACTGAGCTACCATGCTAGGATCATTCATTTACCACAGTTAGAAACTATGGACATCCTTTCAACCTTCCTCCCAAAAACCATATGTCTGTAATTCGATGTCAAGTTCACTTCATGAGAATGTTTGAGGGGACACCTCCTCCAGTGAGCAAGGCAGTCTGGAATGGATTTCTCTGGGATAGACAAAGAGAAGGGTAGAGTCATTTTAGGATATGGAGATGGTCAACATGTATCAATAGATATCTTTCTAGAATCTCAGAAGAAAAGCAGAGGCAGCTGGTACACTCAAATATCTGAACCACTGCAGCTACTTCTTTGCCCTCTTAAGCACTTCTCTTAGAGGAGACTCTTTCATCCTCTCCCCTTCCCTATACATTTATTTCACAAGGACCCCACTCACCAGAATCTGGGCCTTCCCCTGTCTTCGATGTGGGTGTCTCTAACTTGAAGACCTCTATTAGGACACCTCCTGCTTTCCCTCCACTGGCTAACTTCTTAAATTATTTTCCCAATGAAAATCAAGATATTCCCCTGTCACTCAAACTCTTAAACAATCCAAGAGGACACTGAGGCAAAAGGATGAGAGAAGACATTCCTAATGCCTCTCTGATTCTTCTGTCCTTTAAGGGACATTCAAGTCCTGTCCTGACAATCACATAGTCACCCTCCCCACCATATCGTCCTATTGCACATTCCCTTACTTTCCTGGCCAGCTCCCTCTGGTCTCCCAGCTTCCATGTACCCAGCTAATTTCTATGGATTTCTCCCTCCTTCCTTTTCATTACAGGGCTGTAGTGGGAACAGAATGGGTTTTCCATCTTTTGAGGATAAGAAAGGTAAAGGAAAAGAAGACTTGGAGAAATTAGTGTTTTTAATCCCCATGATTATTTTTTTCCAGAAAGCAGTAATACACAAAATATGGGTGTCAATGATTGTCATCTAAAAAGAACCATTTCATGGTCAAGGAAATATGGGAAACAGTTTTAAAAATATCTTTTTCCCCACAGAAATTCTCCAGGCTTTAATAGGCATTTATTAGTTATATATAATTGCATTGACAAATTCCCCCAAAGTTAAGGATTAAAACACAAATAGACCTTATTTCATCATTTCTATGCATCAGGAATCAGGAAGGGCTAGCCAAGTAGTTCTGCTTTGGGGTCTCTGGTGAGGCTGCAGGCACCAGAAACCTTGACAGGGCTGGGAGGTTCATTTCCAAGATGGGTTACTCACATGGGTGGTAGTTGATGTTGGCTTTCATCAGGGAAACTCAAGTTTCCTGCTGTGTGGATTCCTCCAGAAGGCTGCTTAGATGTACTAAAGATATGACAGTGGGCTCCCCCAGAGTGACCCATAGAACAAAAGGGAAACCACACAATCTCATAGCCTAGCTCCAGAAGTCACACAACATGAGTTCTGCAATATCTTATTAATTGCTCACAGGTCTTCCTTATCCACGTGGAAGGAGTGTGACTACCTGGAGATGAGGGCCATTAGGGATTATTTTGGAGGCAGGCTAGTACAGTGCATTATGAATCTCCAAGAATTATTTGAAAATGCAATTAATGTTGAATGGAGCATTTCAAGACACCAGGATTGTGTGGTATACACATTGGAGGAAGCACCATGGATGATCCATTGGTGGGTAAGTGTCTTAAGGGATCACAAGTGGAAAGGAATATGTGTGCCGGTCTGGGGGAAGAATCCTGTCAAGGAAGCATGCGTGTGGAAGACAGGGGAAGCTAGATCTAGGGTCCCACCGCGAACTGGGGCTCACAGACCACTCTAAGGAAGATTCTGCAGTTTAAAAAGGACAGCATAGGAGTTTTTTTTTTTTTCCAGTCCCAAACTGCCTGAATTGTCTACACTTCTGTATGCTGTTTACTTCCTCTGTCCTACATCAAAGATGGGGAGAGAAAGTCAAAGTTCACGGGCTGAAAGGAAGAACTGTTGTCACAGAATCCCTAAAATACGGTGATGGAGAGAATCTACAGGGTTCAGCTGTTCCAAGCCGGGAGCAGAGGGAGTACCCAACTTTGGATATTACGCGTTCTGCGTGCTGCTTGCTGCTTTCAAAAGGACCCTAACAGTCTCTTTCGTGATCTGGGTTAAGATCACTTGGATAATTCAGATCACAAAGACTTGTTTTTCCCTGCTTGATTTGCACAATGGTCTGTGTTTCCAAGCCTGGAGTCGGAGCCACAGTCCTTGGAGGAAATGGGTTCTCACCAAATGTTTACAGTGACCGCATCCGCAGACAGAGAAGGAAGAGAAAGACGACCAGAGAGAAGGGAGAAGTGGTCAGGGGGACAGAAAGGGAAGGCGCGAAAGGAAAAGGAAGGAATAAGAAAACATACGCAGCTCACCTGAAAAGGATAAGGCACAGAAGATTTGCACCCCGCATCTATAAGTTCCACCCCGCCACCCCGGCCCAGCCACACTCCCACGGACCCCGGAGCGGGGTTTCGCCATCTTTGACCACAAGGTGGCAGTCTTCGGACTTTCTTCCTCCAAAAATAAGAAAGGGGGGTAAAGGGGAGGGAGAAAAGGCAAAGCACTGCCCCAACCAAGAACAATTTGAAAACCCACCCCATAATACTTAAAATCTGGGACAAAGAACCGTCAGGACGGAACTGCTTCAATTGCAAAACCTCCGCGCAGCCTGGGGAGCGGTCCCACCGCCCGAACCCGGAGCAGTCTCTTCAAAGAAAAGCGGAGTACAGTATTGGGATTCTTGAAACCTGAAACCTAGAAACAGAATCGAAGCGGAAACCAGAAGGAAAACCTTGAACTCCCCCAGACAATTGCTTCCGGGGAGTTTCTAGGGAGCGAGGGGGAATAAAGGGCCAAAGAGGAGGGGCCCTCGGATGGCGCGTCCCTGAGGGTCGTGGCGAGTTCGCGGAGCGTGGGAAGGAGAAGACCCCACTCTGTCCCTGGGCTGCGGGTCATGGCCACCGTGGAGCAGAAAGCCCTGGTCATTGGCTTCAAGTGGCTCTCCTTGGCCACTCTTGTGCTCATCTGCGCCGGGCAAGGGGGACGCAGGGAGGATGGGGGTCCAGCCTGCTACGGGGGATTTGACCTGTACTTCATTTTGGACAAGTAAGTGCCGTGAGCCGTTCCACTCGAGGCTAAGCTGGTGATGATGCTTTCTCCCCGGTCAGGGCTGGTCGGCAGGGTCGCTTTGGGTCAGGCGTGCATCTCGAGGGACCGCGGGAGGTGGTGGCGGGGAGCGCTGCGCCTTTGTTGGGGAGCGCTCCTCCCATCCCTCGCCTGTGCTGCCCGAGCCCGCAGGAGAGGCGACGCTGCTTGTTGGGGGCACAAACTTTTTTCTGTCTTGCTCTCTGTGACCGAGGAGCGTGCGAGGACTTGGAGGATGCTATTGACTCACTGCGTTTCTGAGGCTCCTTCCCATTTTCGTGAGAAAGTCTTGCTTACCAGAGGCAGAACTTGCAGACACTTCTAAAGTACGAGGCGACAGCATTTCCAAGTCAGACTATTGAAAAACGCTGTCCCACAAAAATGGATTATCTTATCCCCAATAATATAATGTATGTTCAGCCTGGGCACTTAATGAAAAATGCAAGACAGGATTTCTCCACCGCTGCACTATTGAGGTTTAAGCTTGGTCATTCTTTGTTGTGGAGACTGTCCAGTGCGTTGCAGGATGTTTAGTTGCATCCCTGGCTTCTACCCATTAGATATCAGGCACATTTCCCTGCCCTGGTAAATACTTTCTCTCCTTTGCCTTGAGAACCTCGGTAGAGAATTCAAGCTCTTGATCTTTGACTGATGGGCTGCCAGGGAGGTGCTGGAGCCCTGGTTTCCTTGTTAAAGTGGATAGTGTTTAGGCTTCAGGACTTTGATCAAGGAAGAGCTGAACTCTGACCAGTTCAACACTTCCCTGGTTCCCACAGACTTGCCAAGCTGCACTCAGGGAAGTTCCCTGTTATCTGTGAAAACCACCTTCCAGCAATAAAAAAGGGGGGAAAAAAAAAAAAGCCCCTCAGAGAAGATCCCTGCTCACTAAAGCCAGGCGAGCGCCTTGCAGTTACAGCGGTGGGGAGATGAATTTCACAGACTGGAAAGTATTTGGGAATTGGAAAAAGAGTCCTGCAAAATAAGCTGGCCAGCTAGACACCAAATGTGCTTTGCAGTTGCCCCTGGAGTTTGCTTTTTCCGTAAAGTCTGTTTTGAACTCCAGATTCTTTGGATGAAAAGTGAGATCTCTTTCTTGCAGATTTATGAGAAGGTGGATACTGAAAATTCATCCAATGCTAAGAAGTGGAATTTCTTTTGTTTCTTCTAGTGGCTGGGAGCACTAGATCCTAGGCTCAGGGGCACTGTTTGAAAACCCTCAGAGATGCTCAGCATTTGTGCAGTATTAGATACTAGTTCAGAGGGGCATATAGAAAAATTTCACAGAATCACCATTCCCTGAATGGAATACCTCAATGCTGTAGAGATAATCAGTTCTCCCAAAGCAATTCATACAGTGAATTAAACTTTTTAGTCTAAGTTCTAAGAATTTATTTTGGTGATGGCTGGAATTTAACATAATGGTTCTAGGCTTATCATACAGGGAAAAAACAAGTAAAAAGAACTAAAACATTTTTGGAAAAGAATAAGAAAGAAATACTTTCCAAATGTTAAAGTAAGACAAATTAATTAAAACAGGATGGTAAAGACCAAAGAATAGATGGACAAAATAGAAATCCAAGTACATGTAAACATTTAGTGGAATTTTGAATCAGTAGGGAATGAACTCATTGTTTGTTTTTTATGTGTTTTGGACAAATGGTTGATAACATTGGGGGGGGAGGATAGATTTATACTTTATACTACTTAACAAAATAAATTCCAGAAGGATTAAGATTTAAATGTTTAAAATGAAATGATCAAAGATCTGGAAAGTAATTTAGATGAATATACTGTAATCTTAGGTTTAGAGCTTCTAAAGCATGACAACAGTATAGAAACCATAAATACAGAAAAATACAGAGAGATTTGAACATGTTAAAATTCTACACTTTTATAAGTAAAAATGCATAAATAAAATGTAATAACAAGTTACAGAAATGTTTGCAACATTAATCATTCTCTTGAGATGATCTTAATATGTAAAAAGTGGAGGGGCTGGAGGAGGAGTAGCTTAGTGGTAGAGTGCTTTCCTAGTATGTAGGAAGCCTTGGGGTTTGGTCCCAACATCAAAAAATAAAAAGCATATATATATGTATATAAACTATATATAAATATAATACATACCAAAGATATTATTTGTATGTATAAAACACATATATCATCTCAATAAAAATAGTCTTACTATATAATTTACAGGAGAAAAATATATATGAAAGTCAACAAATACCAAAAAAAGTTCAACATTACTAGTAACCAGAGAAATGAAAAGAATCAAAGAAGATAAAATTTTTTATTAAGTTGGCAAAGAATTTTAAAGAATCACAATATTCATTACTAGTCAACTTGTAGGCACTGTCACATCTTACTAGGGAAAATATAAATGGGTACACTCTTCCTAGACTTGCGCTGTCCAATAGAACTTTCTAAGATAATGGAACTGTTCTGTGTCTGTGTGGTTCAATACGATAGCTGCTAGCCGTGTGTGACTATTGACACTTAAAATGTGTCTAGAAAGGCTGAGAAGTGAATTTTTTATTTTGTTAATTTAAATAGACACTTGTGGCTACTGTATTGAATAGAACAGACCAGAAGATAATTTGGCAATATATATCAATTTTTTTAAAAGATATGAAGGGTCTACCTTTCCATCCAACAATTCCGTATCTTAAAGATAAATCCAAATAGTACCTCCATTTATGCTAATGGTAGTGTTGTTTAAAATAATAAAAAGTTGAAAATGACCTAAATGTTCCACAGAAGGAGATTTAAGTAAGACATGAAATATTCAGCATATTGAATACGTATTGTATATTTTGCATGCTGGGAAGGTGTTTTAGGAGAAATAGGCAATGTTTATACCCTATGGAGAACATGTAATTCCTAAACATTGTATACATTATGATTCTACCTTTGTAAAAAATGAAACACACATGAATGTCTATTTACCTGCTATGGTAATGGTATTTCTCTCTAGAAGACAGGACTTTTAACTTCTGTCTTTATGCTTTTCTGAATTTTCAAAATTTTCAGTAATAAGCATGTTTAATTTTATTTTCAACAAAAATCAAGTGTGGAGAAGAAGGGTCTCTAACCAGTGTGCTGAGTTCCTTGCCCCTCTGTTTATACAGGAAGGTCCTTCTTTTGTATTCACTCCTGGGATAAACTTCTGAATGTGCTAGTGAAGCATATTAGGAACCCCAAAATGCTCCAGGGGTAGGGAGGCTTGGTGGGGAGACCTTTACAGGCACATACCTTTACATTCAGGTAGATGGCTTTGACTTCCTTTGGTTGTCCTATTGCCTGAAGACAGGGGTGGTTTGTGCTGAGTAAAAACTTGCTAGGACCTGGTTGATCACGTGCACAGCTCCAGTTTGTCACCTCAAGCCAGGTTAATTTATGTGATTGTCGAGGGCCGAGCTGGGAGATGGGCCAACAGGAAGCCATGACAAACAGATCCCTGGGGTGGTCCCTAAGTCATAGTCTTCTGTCTTCGAAAGAACCCCCAAGACATTGCTGTCCAGCACCCAACCACAGCAGAGCAGGAAGGCAAGGAATGCTGACTCGTTTTTTCCTTGGGCTGCTAAGATCTGTTGGCTGCTTAGACCCTGTCTACAGGCTGAGACCAGTGGGTCACAGGAGACGGGATCCACCATTCTCCTCCCCAACCCTGCAACTCCCTGCAACTGGTTCTCTTTTCCGTGGCATTGATCTCAGCTTATTTCGACTTCAGGCAGGATGCGTCTCTGGCCTGGAGGGCTCCCAGATTATGAGTTTAATGGAACGTCATGCTTTTTCAACCAGGAGCAAAGACTGCATAATGATAACCTAGGACACCACAGTAACACAATAGGGCATTATTAGCGGCTTTGGCGACTGGGCTGCACAAGGCTTTATACTGATGGAATTTCATGTTCATTTAAACATGCTTTTCTGGTTATAGTCAGGAAAAGTAGATTGCTGGGAATTCAATCAGGGATTTGAAAAGTCAGATTTGGAAGGCCTCTGTCCAGAGAAAAACAGTAAAGGAGCAGCTAGCCTCTTGTAAGTCTTCCAGACCAGGGTTGCAAAGATCAGTGCACCCCTTTGACCAACCCATGGACAAGAGTGGCCCTCTCTTTCAGAGTCCTTCTCTTATTACAGTATATATTTATGTGTCATATACTGGTTTATTTCACATTGAACCATTAGACACTTAATTGCAGAAACTAGATTTTCCATCTTGACTCTGGCTACAGTATTTGTGCCCTAAAGACTTCAAAAATAGAATGTGGGGAAGAGAACAAGAGAGCGGAGGAGGTAGCAGGGGAGGGTGGGAGTAGGCACTGAACAACTCTATTTATAGGACTTTCCAAAGTCAAAGCCTGTCATTTCTTTCTTGCACCCAATAAATCCGTACATGTGAAAAGGCCCCCCACAGCCTCACCATGTGCTCCTGACCGTGGAAGCCCCAACCCTCTTTTCCTTTTTGCCAGCATTCGTTTTCTCCTTTCCCCATACACAGGCACCCAGACTTCCAACCACAGCACCCAGCATTTGGTGATCCCATGGGGGTTATGATTTGTAGGACTCTTAGTATACATTATGACCCAGGGACATGGTCATGAGACAGATTTTTGTAGTATTTGATTGGAAACCTCACTACCAGGTCTAGTATTGTTTTTCTGAGAAAATACCTTCTGGATTCCCAACTATTTACTCACAAAAGAAATTCTTTAAAGTTGAAACTTTAAAGTCTCACAAACTCTTACACTCTATTCCTAGGACATCAGAAACAACCTTTGTTGGTAGGTAGAGCCAGCATGTGTGCTGTTCCTAATTTATGGATGAGAAGAAAACCTTTGTTTGTTCAACCCACTGGGTTAAGTGACCTGCTCAGGGACGGGGATTAGATCATGACAGAACTAGAACGACGTCTGCTCCTGACTCCCAGCCCAGTTCTTTCTGTTCATCTCTGCCCTGCACAGTTGGGCTATATAATGAGAAGCACATGGCAGTACAACTGGAGGAACTGGGTGGGTTCCAGGAGTTAAAATTCCCTGCATCAGAGTTTCAGTAAATCATGGTACATAAGGCAGCTCAGATTGCTTAATTGAGGAGCTACCGCTCCACTGTTAAATCAACGGCCTTTGATTGAAAGTTTCAGGAGCTCCAACCCCCTGCAGCCCACCCAGATGCTGCAAAGATCTTGGGGAGGCGGGAGGTCAACTGATGCTGCTGACCTTGAGGTGTGTTCAGGACATCTGGTCAGTCTGCACTTAAAGGTCCAATAAATTAGTGATTTGTTCAGACTGAATCTGAATGGAAGAGGGGAACTCAAGTTTGTAGGTGAACTAAACACATAGATGTAGCTTGTTTCAGAAATACTTTGGAAGATGGCTTAGCATAATGAAAATGCAAAATTGGCTCTGAATAAGGAAAACAGTTTATTAGAAAGTACTTTTAAAATGCTACAATAATAACTTTAAAAGACATCAGAAAAATAATTCTTCAGGGGACAGGATTTTTTTTCCTTCCCTTCCTACCTTCCTTTCTCTCTCTCTCTTTCTTTGTATTGAAATGGATTCTATAGTTAGTTTTAAATGTTCCACCTAGGGGCCGGGGTTGTGGCTCAGTGGCAGAGCGCTTGCCTAGCATGTGTGAGACACTGGGTTTGATCCTCAGCACCACATAGAAAGAAAGAAATAAACAAAGGTATTGCGTTCATCTACAACTTAAATTTTTGTTTTTTAATATTCCACCTTTTAGGTTCCAGATTTGGAGAAGGCTTATCAGGCCAGACAATAGTTGGTAGAACTTCCCATAAATTGGAAGGCTTGGCATATGGGTCAAAAATAAAGTAAATAAGGCAAAAGTGTTTTGTTTTGTTTTTCGGTCTGGGTCAGCCAAGTAATTATCTCTACTTTCCTTAGCTGTGGAGAACTGGTAAAACTCAGTGTCAGGCTGAGAATAGAATCCAGGAGTGCTGGAAGAAGACGTCTGTCCTAAGATAACCTATAATTATCTCCAAATGCTAAAGAACTCTCTTGGTCTAGGAACAAACTCTGGCATCTCTTAGGGAGACTTGGCTGTCACATAAATGTAAATGAGATTTGCTTCGTGCTAATTTAGAGCATGTATCCATTTTTGGTGTGGGAGCAGGAGAGGACCTCATTTCTCCCACTGATGACTCTGTAGCAAAAGAGAAAGAAGGTATTTGGGCTTACTTGTCATGGTTTTCTGATGTATCAGGTTCATATTGAAAAAGTAATGAGATTTCTTCAGTTTGACTCAACTGATTCTTCCATTCATGGTGTAAATACATTCTCAGTATAACAACGGTAAAGACGTATATAACACAATACCTATTGAAAACAATATCTGGCAACATCTCACCTGTATGATCCTATTTAGTCTTTGCAGTTCTCATAATACAGTCACGATCACCATTTCACACATGAGGAAAATGAGGTTTCTCAGTGGTAAATTAAGCCTCAACCCCAAGCCTCTCTGGATCACAATCTCTGTACTAAGATGAAGAATCTGAATAGGCAAAAGAACATTGAACCAATCAGAGTAGTTTAGGTTATGCTGTGGTAACAAACAGCCCCCAAATTTCAGTAAGAGAAAACAGGATATCCTACATGTTTGATGGGTGCAGTAGAGGCTGTCCTCATGATTGTTTGGGGAGCCAGGCTGGTGGAGAGGCCTTCTTGGCACCTGCTTCACCTCCAGCTGCACAGGGAAGAGGAAGCTGGAGGATGCCTTGCGGTCAGGGGGATGCTCCAGCCAGAAGTGGCAGCATCCTTCCACTCACAGCTCATTGGCCAGAACTAGTCACATGACCTCGTCCTATGGAAGAGACCAAAGAGATGTGTCCAGAAGAAAAGCAAAGCCAGATATGCATGGGCACTAAATGCCTCTACTGCAAACATAATTACACTGCTTTGACCTGAATAAGCAAGAAAGGAATAATCAGAGAGATAGGGAAAAGAGGTCAGACTTCTGGAAAAACGTCAGTTGGGAGCTATGTCCTGGCTGAATTCATCAGTCTGGAGTTACTGTCAGACATGATATTTCAAATCTGCCCAGGATTTGAGTTTGATGCCTCCTGCTCTTTTGCTCCCCTCCCCTGCCTTCCATACTTCAGATGAAACATTCAGAGTGGTGGGTAGGGGATAAAGTAGTTTAAATGAAAGGCTGAGAGATCAGATGTGCTTCCTGCCACCTACGTGTTATATGTTGTGAAAGATAAGATCTCTTTTTCCATAGTTGGTGAACTGTCAGGGAATTTGACAGGCAGGAGAGAAGAGAAGCCCCTGGAATGCTGTAGCGGCTGAGCTGAGAAGGATGCCTGTGTACCAAGGCTGACTCAGAGTTGAATCAAGTATCTGGGCTCCAACTAGTGCTTCTCCAAGTGAGTGCTGTTGGACTATTCCGTGAGACAGTTAACTTTTCACTGGGAAGGACTGTAGGATGCTTAGCCTTTCTGATCCTTGCTTTCTAAGAACCATTAGACTTCTAGTCATTGTGATAACCAATACATACATGCCTTTACGTTTATTTTTATTCTGATTTTTGGTACCAGAGATGGAACCTCTGGGTGCTTAACCACTGAGCAACACCCCTAGACCTTTTTAATATTTTATTTAGAGACAGGGTCTCACTGAGTTGCTTCGGGCCTTGCTGAGTTGCTGAGATTGGCTTTGAACTCGTGACCCTCTGGTTCGGGCTCCGCTGGGATTACAGGTGTGTGCCACCGTGCCTAGCTACATTTATTTCTAGTGCCTTCTGGTGGTGGTAGCGCCCTGACTGAGAACCCCTGACGAAAGGATCACAGTGTAGAGCAAGGCTTGCCAATGGCGTTGATTCCTAGCACCCAAGGACCACATCTGAGCAGAAGGGATACTCACCTGAGGGAAAAAACAAAACAGGGAGGCTTCGAGGACAAGGAGATGAGTGGAGAGTGTAGAACTAGTGGTTCTCAACCAAGGGCTCAGTCCAAATTTCAGAAGGCTGGGGCAACTGTGTGTATTTTGCAAAATCTTCCCAGGTGATTGTGATGTGAATTCCTCCCTCTCACCATAAAGTACTGAAGAGTTAGACAAGAAAAACTACCCCACAGTGGTGGCCTTTGCAACAATGTCTAGTAACATTTCGCCTGTAGGATCCCATTTAGTCTTTGCGGTTCTCATAATAGTTGAGGCAGCACCCTCAAACTAGACTCTAGGGAAAGATCTTATTATTTTATTTTTATTTATTTATTTATTGTTACTGGAAATTGAACCCAGGGGTGATTTACCACTGAGCTACATCCCCAGACCATTTTTATATTTTATTTAGAGACAGAGTCTCTCTGACTTACTGAGGGTCTCTCTAAATTGCTGAGGTCAGTCTTGAACTTGTGATCCTCTTGCCTCCTGCCTCAGCCTCTCAAGTCACATGGATTACAGGCATGTGCCACCATGCCCAGAGAGATGTTGTTTTAGACTGGGGTGAGAGGAGCTTGCCATGATATGGAGGAGGAAAAGCCAAGGTTACAGGTAGGCCATGCTTTGCCCTACAGTGTTTTCAGGTCCCACCATGTATGTGTACACATGTAAGCCATGGTGTCCACTAACGTGGACAGAACTTGGCTCCCTTTCTGTCAAGACTCCAGGCATGGACTGCACTCTGGTGCTTCCTGGGGATGAACAGAGCCTAAAACATAGGGGTTAAGAGAGACAACTTTGGTATAAGGCATCTCCATTTTCAAACATCAGCTCTACCATTCACCAAGTATTATGATCTTGGCAATTATTTAGCCTCTCTGAACCTCAATTTTTCTCATTAATATAATAGTCATTATAATGTGTGCTCACAGAAGTGTTATAAGGATTAAATAAGATTAAAGCTTTAAGGAAATATTTGGCACTTAAGTGCCAAGTGACAGATGGTGATGGTGGGGGGGATACTGGGGATCATGGTAATGATGCTAGTGATGATGACGATGATGATGATGGTAAGGATGATAATGCTATACACGATGTTGCTAGCACTGGTGACCACAGTGGTGGTGATAGTGTGGTGATGGTGGAGATGGTGATAGTGATCATGGTGATGGTAGTCATGGTGATAGGAATGATGATGTTGATGATGATGGTAAGAGATGGCAGTGGTGGTGGTGGTGATGGTAATGATGATGTTCGTGGTCATGGTGGTAGTGGTAATTATCCATAGAGAAACGATGTGGTCCTCTAACAAAAGACACCTCCCTAGATTCCCAGCAGAACTAGATGGCTAGGGAAGGAACATGTCCTTTCAATTTGGTATTTATCAAACTGTGGTGAACTTGTGGAATTACAAAATGCTTGAGACATCCTGATTCTCAAGGAGCTCACAGTTTAGTGGAAGAGACAAAGCACTGAGGAATCAGTTGGTAAAATAATTTGGGTTGATATGAGAGGGACTTAGGAGGCTTCACAGAGGAAGCGACTTTGAGCAGGATTTTGTCAGATTATGAAGTAAAGAAAAAGGCAGCATACAGGAAAGGTAAATGACACATAGTCTTCTCTGTGATATGAGTGTGACAGGGAAAGATTCTGGAAAGAGTTTGGATTTTATCCCATTGACAATATGTTTTGGGATACAAATTTGTAAGGATGTGTGTGTGTGTGTGTGTGTATGTGTGTGTGTGTGTGCGCCCACGCATATATATATATATCACCTCTTCTTATAGTGGGGGTGAGGAAAAAAGAATAAATGAAATTGGGAGTGCTTTTATACAGAGTAGTAACAGGACTTGAGCAACTTACTGTGAGCAAATGGGAGAGGAAGGCATGGGGCAGTAAGGAGCTTGTTTCAGAAGGAAAGAGGAGCTTGGTATGGACGTGCCGAGTCTGAACACGCAGGACATTTGGGTGGAGACTTTGAGTAGGTGGTTGGATTGGTATGTTGGAACTGAAAATAAAGACTTGGATGTTGTTAGCCCAAGGGCAGTAGTTGAAAATGTGGGTATGGCTAATAAGTAATATCAAGATATTATCTGGATTTTAAAATGTCAAGAAGAGATGGAGTTTGAAGAGGAAGACGGCCAAGGTCCAACCCAAAGAAATTGCCTGGGCAAAAGAAGAAACTTCATTAATCAGAGCTGAGGAGAAGCAGTCAGAGTGGTGGGGGGAAGGATCCAGCGTAGAATTGTACCACGGTACCTGGAGGGATAAGGATGCTCCTTTAGGAGTGTCAGCCTGCGGTCCTCTCCTCTTCTGTTCCTTGTCTTGGTGGCACCGTGAACCGGGACAGTACTCCTTTCTCATACCTGCAAGGCCTGACCACGTCTCCTCCCACAGCTGCCCTGGGGAACCCATTCTCTGGCTTCTCTCTCTCTCTCTTTTTCCCCATAAATAATAGAAATTTATGTCTCACAGTTCTGGAGGGTGGGTAGCACCAAGATGAAGGTGCTAGCCAGTTTGGTGTCTGGTGAGGGCCTTGTATTTGCTTTCATGGTGCCTTAAAGGCCATGTCCTTGCATGGAGGAGAGGATGGAAGGACAGAAGGCTGACTGCTGTGTGAAGCTTTATTTATTTTTAAATAAGGGCCTGTATCCTGATCACAAAGGAGGAGCCCTCCTGATGGAATCTCCACCCAAAGCCTTCCCTTAATACTACCGTGCTGGAGATCAAGCTTCAACAAGAACTTTAGAAGGGACACAAACATTCCAACTGTACCAGAGTGGTTGTTTCAATGAGTGGCATTATCCCAGCAATTGATATTTCCCACGTTATGGGCTGAAACGGTGAAAATTAGGAGTTATCACTATTGGAGATTTTAGACTGTCCTGCTGGACAACTTTTAAACACCTTATTCGTGAGTACCCATACTGATGTCCTCCTGATTATTCAGAGTTCGAGGCAGAGCCAGCTCACCTAGCAGGAGCCTGAGTCCAGTCTGTTGATTGGGTATCCTGTGGTAGGATGTGCTAGTCGGAGGTGAGGTAATCCGGGCTCAGATAGATACCGTTCTTTCCCTTAGGAAGCATGGACCAATTAGGGAGACAGATAATAATAAGATAGTGCATGTAGATATATACTTATCAAGTAGGTTAAGTGCCCTGAAGGAAAAGTGAGGAGCTTTGGGAAACTTGATCCAGTCTGAGCAGCTCTCTAAGGGAGAGAGATTTAAGATAAGATCCAAGGGATCTTATCTATTAATAGATAAAATGGGTGGCCGGTGGGGAGAAGGGCCAAGAAAACCTGTGCAAAGGTCAGAGGTGGGAAGGAGCTTGGTAGGAGACACAGGAGCCAGGGAATGGGGCACAGGGAGCAGGGAGTGTGGTAAAACTGATGAGGTGCAAATGGCCGGTGTGAGACCATAGTGGTAGGGCCAGGCTGGATAGGTTAGTTTGCTTTTAGCAGATAAATTAGGGGTTCCAGAGGTTATTAACAGGAGGAGACCATGGTGGGTTGGAAAGGAAGAGATAGTAAGCTCATATAGCACATTGCGTTCTAAAACTGAGTTGAAATGATTTTGGAAACTAATCATTTCTCTCTGGCTTCTCCTTGCCTTATCTCCACCATGTTTTCCCAATTCGCTGAAGCATTCTCAAAACTGGTCTCTGTGTCTCCTTTCTTAACCCCTCTCCATACCTTGTGTTCTTGGCCCTGGTACCAAATGATCTTTTTAAAACCCAAATCTAAGCTCAACACCATCTTCCCCAAGCCCCACCTCTTGGCTTTTAAACATGTATGAAACGTTTTCAGGAAAAGTATAAACTTTTTAGTAAAGTATGCCAAGACCCTTATTGCTTGGACCACTGTGTGTCTCCCCAGTTCCATCTCTGACCACATCCTGCACCTTTGCAATTTCCAACAAAACTATTATACAGTTTCTGCAACTAACCCATGCTTCTTGCCATTGGCTGTGATCCCTTACCACTGCTCCCATTCTTACCTAGGTGGTGCCCACTTATCCTTTGACAAGATGGCTAGTACTTGGCCCCCTCCCATCATTAGTCATGGGCTCCCTGTGGTCCAAAAGTAGTTAAGAACAAGAGCCACCTCCCTACATTTCATCTTTATTCAAAATCCCTTCCCTGTTCAGAACTTCCCAGCCCCACGTAACTCATATCCCATAATAAGCAATGCAGTGAGGCATTCTCAAGAAATGGAGAACAAAGCAAAGGAAGAGAAACCAAGAAGGGATGATGGGAGGGAAAGTAGAAATACTGGGGACTCAAAGGGAGCAAATTATTCCATGCATGCATGATTATGTCAAAATGAACCCCATATTATGTATACCTATAGAGCAATAATAAAAACATTTAAAAAATAAGAAACCCTTTAGAGTTTGTCCTCCAGTGTTTCTTCCAGTGACCATATCTTCTTTTCCTCATCCTCAGATATGCAATAAGATGAACCCCTGATTAATAAGTACCTGTAGGAACCCTCTGGAATAGGGCTTTCCCAGCATCTTGATGGCATAAAGATTGTGATCAGAATCAACCATTCTGCCATCATCCTCTACATTAAAATAATGAAAATAATAGGTTTACAGAAATTATATAGAAAATAAGAGAGGAGTGAAGAATCCTGAGTGTAAGTATACAACAGACCCATAGTAAACAATATAAGGTAAAAAGAAACACGGGAGTCCAGTGGATTGTACTGAGCATAAATAAAGGTGTGATATAAAGATCATTGTTAACAGGAGTTTGGAACACCCTGATTTGCCCATGACAGTCATGGTCTATTCTTGTTGTCCCAGAGTAATTAACAACGATCTCTTTAACTCTCAGAAGGATCTCCATTTGAATTTTAAATTAAATGATCTTCCTAATTATTAACTGTCATACAAGATAATATCAAAGAAACACAAGGGAAGAGGATTGAAGGCACCTTGTACACTTTGTTCCATTAAAATGGACAGCCAGGTCATCACTCCCAATTTCATTTAAGTGGCCAGTTTTAAACCTTTCCTGGAATCCCCACTCCCCAATTCCCATAACAATTAGTGAAAATTCTCAGGTAGTGATCACTATCTGAGACTTAACACTGAACGGTAATTGTACATTTCCTGACCCCTCCATGGGGAGGCAGCATTGCACAGTGGTTAGATGCACAGGATTACACATCAGCAACACTTCCTGAGCAGTGTTTGGACCAAGAGTCTGAACTACAAGACTAAACCGCCAGAGTTCAAATCCCAAGCCTTCCACTTAATAGCTGTGTGCCCTTGAGTGTGTTACTTAGCTTTTCTGTGGACTGAAGTTTCCTCATCTGTAAAAAGGGTAACAGTAGTTTGTATTACATAGAGTCTTGCTCAGAACAGAGCTGGCCACGTTGGAAGTGCTCACTGTGATGATGACATGGCAGTGAATACAGAGTCCCTGGCGCAGTGCCTGCTGCTTAGTGAGTACTCAATACGTGGAAAGTGTTGTAATTATTAATCTTTGTAAATTCCCAAGAACACACTGTGTATTCAAATATCAGCTGGCTGAATCAATAAAGGGCACACTCTAACTCGGTCCAGCAAGATAAGAACTAAGAAAATGTTTTAGCTGAAATAACTGACCCATCCTCCCCAAAGAGAAGGTCTTAGGAAGTGTCCAGGGAAGCCATTATCACACCCATAGGATGGTGGCACTGACATCAAAACACTTAAAAGAAATTAAAATTAAAATTAAAAGCAGTGGACTGAGTCTGAAGGAGTCAGTCAGAGTCTATTTTCAACTCTGTGGCCAAGTTGTAAAAAAAAAAAAACAAGGAGAAAAAGATTTTCAAGGAGTTTCCAGAACAGTTGCAAATCTGGAAGTACATTTGAAGTAAAGAGTGGGACACAAGAGGGACAGGACCGTCCCCTTGGAGCCCTGGAGCTACTGTGCTTCATTACATAGAAGCAGATATACTGATGGCAGAAGGGGCAGTTAAACCACAGGGGCAGCACCTGTGGACACTGGGCATCTTCATGTGGGTGACTCTGTCCAGCATTGCTGAGTCCCTCCCATAGCCTGGACCTCCGGGAGAGTGGGAGAGTCCTGTCTTTGATTATGTAGCTACAATGGGGATAAGGAATGAGGCTAGGTAGAGCGCAATGGGAATCTGGGGTAGAGAGTCCGCCAAAAAAAAAAAAAAAAAAAAAAAAATAGCCCTACATATGGCAAGCTGGGGTGGTAAATCCTTTTCCAAAACAATTAAACCTTGCAAGGATAAAGTTCCTTTGTAGAAATAATCATTCTCCCCTGACTGATGAAACAACATAAGCTCACCTTAGTCATCAAGACCCATGCCTGTTGGCTAGATTAAGTTCTTGGAGAAGTTTATAATGTGATTTCAGCGAAGTTAAATAAAAGGAGGAAATTGTGAATTGAGATAAAATATGAAGTGAGAAGACAAGGAAACCTAGAACAATTAAGGAAGTATAAAATAATATGGTCGATTTTAAAGTCCCCTGAGAAGCAGTAAAGAGCAGATGACATTGCAGAAAATGACATAAATGATAAAGGCATGTTTGAGAAATACTCATAATTTGAAGAGGAAACTGATTTGGTGAGATGAAAGCGATGAGAGAGAAGATGATCCATAGGAAATGATAAAAAGATATCCAAAATACTGGAAATTTTTCTTTGCTGAAATATAGTCTAGAAGAACATTCAAAGAGAACTTTTCTAATTTAAGAAAAGCCTGAAGATGCAGATTGAATAGACTCATCAAGTAACAATTTAAACTAATTATTCATTGAGACTAAATAATAAAATGTTTCCTGGTGTACCTTTTTAATTTTAAGGACTAAAAAGGAATCTTATAAGTGAGAAGAAACAATGACCCACAAAGGCTGCACAGTGTTAGGTGGAGAGAAAATGGGATTGATAAAATTCACCTTTTATAATGGGTAAAATTATTTTGGTGGCTATATGGACTAACAGGTGTACCTACCCAAGTGTTACTTGCAAGAGAAGAAAATATGAAAGCGTTTCCAAGAGATACATTCTTGTAGAAAGGAGGGTACAGATTATTTTCATAAAGAGATTATCCAAAAAATGAATGAAGTTTAAAAAAGACATTTATAATAGTTGTTACATAAAAGAAGTAGTAATGACCGTGGAACCTTTTCAGCAAATATAGGTCTTATTAGTATTTTCAGTAAATTTTGAGTTGATAACCTCCTCAGCACACATGAGCAATCTGTCATGACAAAGGAACAAACTGAAAGTAAGATTTAGGAGAAAAAGCCTACACTATTTCTGAACATTCAAATTCATTGGCAGCAACGACTGCCCCATTGAATATTGTAAAAATCGAATCTAGTTCATCTGAAGGCAGTTTGAGAAACTTTTTCCAGAACTTAAGCAGAGGTATGCAGAGATTAAAATTATGAAGGAAGAACTTAGTAATACAAAGAATATCTCATGTATAGCAACAAGAATTCTATGAAAAGAGTCTTTATGAGAAATACTGCAGAAAATAATAATGACACGAGATAATCTTCCTGAGCTACAGAAAGATCAGAGTCTTCAGATCCAAATGACAGACTAAGTACTCAGACTAATTTTCAAAATGATCAATTTACATCATCTTAAATAAATTCTTATATTGATAAATAGGAAAAATCTACCATTCTTCCAAATAGGAAAATAAGAGGCTTCTCCCACCAAAAGAAAATGAGATTTGATTGGCTTTTTTTTTTTTTTTTACTCTACAACATTAAATGCTCAAAAAACCTCAATAATTTTAGTCTTGAGTGAAACATGGTTTTAAAATTCCTTAGCCAGGGTTTCTCAGACATGCAAAAATTCATAATGTATGCCATCCACAGGACCTTGCTGAATAAATACTTGAAAATATTGTTTATCAAAAAGGAAATTATGTTTGAAATAAAGTATAAGAAAAAGACATGGTATGAAAGAAACAGAAGTAAGGAATAGCCCTAGAAAAGTTAAGAAGTCTTAATAATGTTATCATCGTTATTATGTAGCAAAATACAAAACTTAGAGAATGAATTTTCAAAAGATAAAATATAAAATTTTTATGCAGGATAGCAAAAAAACAATTGCTATTACATGCATACATACATGAATATGTAGTTTATTTGTAGCTCCCAAACTCCTCCTGAGTTCAACTCCTAAGTCCCCAAATCCAGAACAACAGTAGTAATAATCACCCAATCTTGTTATTTCTAGACGTCCCCTTAGTTAAGATTTCCCCTTCTAGATTTTGCCTTTCCCTCACCAGTAGAATCTGGGTATTTGAGGGTGACTGACTTATCCTGGTGAGGAGATCCTTCAATTCCAGACCAATCAATTTCATGGAACGTTCTAAGACATCTTCAAGGAACAGAAAATAAACAGGAAAAGATAGGGCATTTCTCAGTTTATTTTAGGAAGCTAGCATATATTAGATGTCAATATCTGCCAAAGATAGTATGTTCACAGGCAAAACTTCCTCCTGACTTTTGAATAAAAACTTTCAATCTTAAATTAAATACATTTCAAACAAAACTACAGTGTACTAAAAGAATACTACATTAAAATCAAGTAAAATTTATCCTAGAAATGCATGCCTGCTTCAATATTTAGAAAATATTTTAAGATAACTCACATTTATTTTGACTGCCGAAGATGAAAACCACATTATCTCAGCAGAATCTGAAAGACATCTGTCTGAATACTTCCACGTTCCAGGGACAAGGAAGATATGAATAATAATTAATCAGACTGATTTAATAAATATATTTTGAACCCTATGCCCCTCAGAGAATAAACTTTCCTTTCAGATGCTCATGAAATATTTATCAGGTCACAAAGAATGCTTCCATGTATATCCCAAGGCACAATTTTTTCCAGTTCACATTCTCAGCAATAAATAACAGGAAATGAGGGGCGAATTACACTAAAGCTTCAGTTATGGGGGGGGGGATATAGGTTTTTTTTATATTAAATTGTCATGAGAAAGACAGGATAGTGGATATAAGAACAGCAAAAAACAAGACAGCGAAAGTGACTGTCTGGAACAGAGATTGGCAAACTATGGCCTGCAGCCCGTTTTTGTAAATAAAATTGTAGCATAACCACATTCATTTGTTCTTGTACTGTCAATGGCTGCTTTTGTGCTGCAAAAGAACAGCTGAGTAGTTGCCATGGAGACCATAGCCCCCCCCCCATCAGCCTAAAATATTTAGTCTGTCCCTTTAGAGAAAAAGTTCTCTGAATCCTGGGCTGAGAACCCTTAACTCAATAGAAAATGGGCAGAAAATAATGCTACCACGGTTAGCTTCATGGGTGTGGGCCTGTAGGGTCACCCAGGACCGCTCATTTACAAAGCATTTGACTAGAACCATCCTGAAATTCTCAATACTTTTCAAAGGGGCCCTGCATGTTCACTTTACACTGGAGTCTGCAAATTATGTAGCCAGTTCTAACTGATACAAAGAAACTCAAAGGAATATTAAATGCACATCCATGGCTTATAATCAAACACGTTCAGTTAAAACTATAATATATATATATATATAGTTATATATAATATATAACTATATTTGGTCCCTCTTCTGCCACCTCACCACATGGTCTGTTTACCTTGATGTGGGCACAGTCTGTAGGACAGTTGCCTCCCTGAGACTCAAACATGACTCTCCCCTTCTTGGCATCTGCCCCACTCTCACTTCATAATTCTCAAGGAACAGAAGGGAGAGCTGAGAACTTTCTATGCCTCTGTCATCTTCCTTTAGGTAAAAGAATTCAGAAAAAAAAAAAAATCTCCCTTTGGACAAAATCGTATTTCCAAACCACATATCTTGCTGCAAAAATCACATTTTAAATCTCAAATATTAGCTTTTTCATCTTTGCATCACTGCTGGGAACCGCCAATCCCCTACCCCTCCACTGTAGTCCCTGGCAGATGGATGCCTTGGACTGACTGTGGTGTGTTAGGTCACTTTCTGTACAAATGCCAGAGAAAAAGAGCACAGTAAAAACATTGAAGTATTCCCTCTCATATATATAAAAAGATAGTTGCAAAAGTGTTCATCATATATGCTGTTATAAAAGCCACCCAGTGTACAAAAAGGAATTAATAATAATTATGTTTAACATGGAGAAAAGGCAGATGTTGGAAAGGATGCTGGGGAACATTATTTAATGAAAATTAAAGTTGCGTTCATTAACCATACCAACAGGTGAAAAGAACAGGAACCATAACCTATAAGTGGGCAAAGGATCCATGCTTGGGGGAAAAGTCTGGAAACGAGTCACTTCAGTATGGGCAGTGATTATACCTGTAATGTGGAATGATAAGTGATTTTCATTTTCTGTTCTTTGCTTATCCTCTTGTTCCCATTTCTAACAGTGAACATGTTGCTCTAGTAATACAGTATTTTAAAGTCCGCTCCTGTGGTGCCCTCATTTGGAGTCACTTCCTCCCAGGTGACAATATCCACAGCCATTCTCATTTGGTTGGCCTTGGTTCATCCCCTTTGTACCCTTTGAAGGGATGCAGAGTGACTCTTGTGGCCTCATCTCTGAATCTGGAGAGTATGAGAAATGAGTCACCGCTGAGCTGTCCATTATGGGAAATATCTTTTGGACAACTAACCCATTGTGTTCTTTTTTTAAAATTTGTTCTAATTAATTATACATGACAGTAGAATGCACTTTGACACATCGTACATAAATGGAGGACAATTTCTCATCCTTCTGTTTGTACATGATCTAGAATCACACCAGTCGTATAGTCATATATGTACATAGGGTAATAATGTCAGATTCATTCTATCCTTCTTTTATATTGAATTTGCACCAAGAGTACCAGTAGTTGATTTTAGAAAATGTTTTTAGGCTTTTCCTGCTTTGTGTGTGTGTGTGTGTGTGTGTGTGTGTGTGTGTGTGTGTGTGTTGGAAAAGGCAGAGTGGGGATAAAGGAATAAATATTTTGTTATACTACCATTTTGATTTTGACTCACAGAAAAAAATACATTTTACATCTTAATGCAGTTCGTATGTGATGCACATAATTGACCAAATTGACCAAAATTTTCATGCAGCATTGCTTTCTGTTAACTGTATTTCAATTTTATTATTATTATTTTTTAATGTTGGCAATAGCCCACCAAACTGATTTCCCAACTCACTAATAGATTGCATTCTGAAGTTTAGAAGTCATTGTTTTCAAAGCCGTCAGTTAGATCGACTGACTGATGAAATTCATCACAAGTCAGAAGGGTGGGGCTGGTCATCCGGGGCTGGGGTCTGCACAAC
The DNA here is from genome assembly GCF_902686445.1 of Sciurus carolinensis. Classification (NCBI taxonomy): domain Eukaryota; kingdom Metazoa; phylum Chordata; class Mammalia; order Rodentia; family Sciuridae; genus Sciurus; species Sciurus carolinensis. The sequence continues at coordinate 21,103,479 of NC_062225.1, forward strand.
ACAGGAAAGAGCAGATGGGTGGTCCCAAACTCAGAGTACAGTGCTCAGAGACTAGATTTGGGGCTGGAATGGTATCTGAAGGAGTTGGAATGGAGGCAAAAGTCAAGGTCAACCTCTGTGAGCAGGAGGAATGCTTGGCTGTGACCCCAGACAGTAATAGGAGGACAAAGGCTGAAGGCGTGAGCCGGTTTAGGGCTCCAGCCACTTAGGGTGCAGTGTGAGGCCAAGAGGAAGGAGAAGGCCAAGGAGGAAGCTGGGGAGGGGGACATACTAGCAGATGGGTGCAGCATCTCTGAACTAATTGTGGGTCCCACCTAGTGGTACCCAGGCTGCTACTATGACCATGGCCTTCCTGGTTTGGCTCGGAACCTGCGTGGTTCACTGAGGTCATTAAGTGACTTCAGCTGGGTGGGGCTAAGGAAAAGCAGGCAGGCGACAGACAATTTTATACTTTCCACCCTTAGAGCTATTCTGCTTTTCTGGATTACGAGACTCTGGGTGATGGTTGCAACTGCAAGCCTTCTTTTCCCCTTTCATTATATTCTCATCTCTATGCAAAAGGAAGGGGGACAATTTCAAGCCAGTTTGGCCCATTTAGTCCTGACTCTGGTTGTATGTGTGGCTAATGGAAAGAGCCTGTGTTTTCTGAGGCGCTAAACCACAGGGAGGTTTGGAAACTCTCATAAACATAGAAGAATGCATTTTTTTGTTCAGAAAACAAATCTGAATAAAACTTGGGGTTCTTATTTTGCTCCTACTCTTTGCATATTAGACCCTTGGAAGTAATTGAACACAATGCTGGGTTCCACGAAAAATTCCTCACTGGGAACACACAGTGAGTACCATGTCACAAAACTTTCTTGACTTCTTACTGTGTTCCAAACACTGGAGAGAGCACAGCAAAACAAAAATAAATAAGAAACTCTGGCATTGTCCCCAGCAGGGACCCTCCTCAGGGACCAGTAGTGAGGACTGGCAGCTCTCTCTCCCCTAGGTGGTGAGCTCTTTTGCAAAGCCACGTCAGAAGACAGCATGAGAGGGTAATGACTCTGACCTTGAGTATTGAATTGAATATTGACTTAGTGCACAAAATCCCAAGAGGGAGCCTGTAACTTCCACACCCTCCTAATATCAAGATGACAGTCTTTGGGCACTAGAACTGCATTTGAGTTAGAATTTAACGAAGCCAAAATTCGGAGACCTTTCACATTCACCGATTTCTAGAACGTGGCACTGCTGCTCTCTGGGACTGTAGTTTACTCAGCAATTATGTGTTAAAAGCATTTCTGGAAAGAAAAATATCCACAACTGAGTCCAATGGAACATTTCGAGTTCTATTTGTATTTGAACTTGGAATTTTTTGTTTCTATCTACCAGCTTTGGACAACAATGTCTGGGCAGGCCATACTGTCTGAATGTACTATTGGGACTCCATGGCTAGGATTTAAAGTCATTTAACTCTTAAACAGGCTGGCATGATAAATGAGATGTTTTATATACTGCAGAATGGAGAGAAGCTGGAATTAGATTCATTCACCGGTGTTTCTCCAACCAATATCTGGCTTCTCCCAGCTGTGACAAGGACTCCACTTAGGTCCTTGAGGTGGAGAAGAAGCCAAGGGTCTGAATTACCCAGAGTTGATTATTCTGGGAATGGCCTCTGGGGCAGTTTCCAAACCACAAAGTCATTCACAAGGCAAAAGCCAAGGGAGACAAGCATATTGCAGCAGAAAGTTCAGACAAAGTCCCAGCATGCCCATCACCATGGGAAAGGGACAGGAACTCAAATGGGGTTCCCATGCGTATTTTCCAGAGGTCCAGAGGATGAACTTTGATGCCTGAGAAAGCAGGCCATGTACATCTCAAATATGGCATAAGGGAATATATTTTGGTGAAGGCGTAGGTAATTATGTAAGGAATGATCACTTACATATATGTGGGTATGTATGAAACAACAAACCCCAGCAATGACCGGTAGCTGTTAGCAGGGATGAGATAGGGAAGCAGGCCTGTCCCTCCTATCCTGCCTCCAGGTCACATCAAAGCTTCCATTTTCTTCTTGAGAAAATTTAGCACCTTCCCATTAGAAGGAAAGGTTTTGATGACCCCAGATTAAATAAAAAAAAAAAAAAATTCAGGATAGGTTTTTAGATCTTCCTCTATACCTAGCACCAACAAATCAGGTGAATATTGGAATTATACAAATTTTACATGTCATCTGAATAGAATAGTGAAAATGAAGTGTTCTAAGACAAAGTGTGACTTTTCTTCAGGTGAAGAAGTAAAGGAATGTGAATTGATGTGTGGCTGTAAAATAGGGCCAATCCTTAAGAATTAAGAAATAGTAATCCAAATAAGGATTTACTTCGTATCCCTGCTCCTTAGGCAGCCAGGCAGGAATAGTGTCCCAATTTTAGTTCAAGTTTCTGTTTCATTTGTGTCCCTCTCAGCACAATTTACTCACTGCAGAACATCTACTTGTGAGGAAATAGTCACAGGGAGAGGAGGTGTGGGAATTCCCCATTTATCCTTAGCATCTTACCCTACTCCTTAGTGACCAAAAGTTCAGAAATTTCAAATTCTGTTAATGTAGACCAAGAAACAGCATTGCATCTCAGAAGCAAGTATGGATCTGGTCCAAGGAAATCTCTTAATTCCTGTGCAAAGGACGTGTAGAATTCTGGATTTGAGTATGGCTGCTAGACAGTCTTCTCAGGCACCTGGACAGTGTGGGGCCACACCTGCTAGACCCTCAACTAGCACCCCCAGGATCAGAGCATCTGCCCAATGGCTGAAGAAGAGCCACCAGGACCAGTCTTAGCGATTCAAAGCATACAAGTGAATCCTGTTCAAGAGGATAACTGAGGTCCTGACAAAATGGTTTCTAAAGCTTTAAAAGTCAAGGCTAAATGTGCATTTCTGGTGAGCTGCTGGGAGACTCCCAGCTGCCATGGTTTATTGAAGCCATTGTTGATGGTCAGGCAGACCCAGTCACCATGGATCAATGGGAAGGCTCCTTAGGTTCACAGAGGGTCACAGGAATTGGCTGGAGCCATCTGAATCCCAAAACCAGGTCTCTTATTCAAGCCAGGGTGGGACAGGAGATGTTCACCTGTTGGCCAACAGGTTGGCAGAAGACTAGAAGGTTTCCATAAGTAATAGAGGCATTTTTTTTTCCATGCTCTTCTCTCTTGCTCTCAACAAACAGGGAGATGCTGAGAAGGCAAATTTCTCTAAGGTCCTCTGAGAAGAGCTTGGGAAAAAGTGATCGCAGTCAGAAGGTGGTGCCCCAGGAACCTGAGGCAGGCGCAGGGAGTCCTCTCAGTTGGTCCAAAGGAACAGGTGGGACTAAGCCGAGTCTTAGAGAATGAGCAGGAGTGTGCCAGTGGGGACAAGGAGTGTCCCAAACTGATGACATAAAGGCTACGAGAAGGGAACCACAAAGGTTACTTTTAACCAGAGGTTCCTGTAGCTCCTCCTCACCCTGATACCTGTCCCATCTCCCCAACGCCTCACACCCTCTTCCATGGGCTCCACAGTGCTGCCACGTGAAACTGCTCGCTCCTGCCCAGCACAGCCTGGCCTGGCCCACCTCAGTGTTTCCCAAGGGTGCTCTCTCTCCCCTCGTCTTCCTCAACTCTCGCCATCCTTCAAGATCCAGATCAAAGACCATCCCCTCTTAAGAGCCTACACAGGCACAGCACGCCATTCCTTTTTCTCTGTTCCAAAAGCACAGACCTCAACAGTACTTGTCACGACATGTGCCATTTTAACGTTGAGGGTTTCTTTTAGAGAAAGCACCCTTTCTTATGCCTCTGTGCCCCTTGGCAGTTCAAGAATATTGCTAGGCAATAAATAAATTACGTTTGCAACTTGAAAAGTATGAAATCTTCAGTATACATTCCCTGGTTATGCCAAATACTATCTCAAATTGGATGAAGTAGGGTTTAAGATCAGCACATGAAAATAGAATTTTAATGCATACCTCATATGTGGGAGGACCCAAGACTAGATTCCTGCATTTTCACTCTGTGTGCAGAGTTCTTTGTAAAATTCTAGAACAATCTATGTTCTTCAAAAAAAATAATAATATAATAAATATCCATGAGTTCTCCATATAAAATGAGCAAATAGTAACAGATTTTCACATTTGTTTCAGCTTTTTTAAAAAGAAATGTGCAGTGTGTGTGTGTGTGTGTGTGTGTCAATATTCACAAATTACTTGTTGATGGAGATTGAGGTCATTTACAATGCCTGTAATCCCAGCTACTCAGATGTCTGAGCCAGGAGGATCACAAGTTCATGGCCAGCCAGGGCAATTTAGCAAAAGTCTGTCTCAAGAGAAAATTTGTAAAAGGACTGGGGATGAAACTCAGCAGAAGAGCACTTTCCTAGCATGTGTGACAGCAAGGGTCCAGTTCCCAGCATTCTTACCTCCAAAAGTTGAGGTCACTTATAATACTTCTCTCTGACAAACAGTGCAGCAGTCATTATCATTACACAGGATCCTGTACACATTCTTTATTTGCAGCAGAGATGATAAACCTAGAAACAGAGTTGCTGGTCTTAGGAAATGCTTACATTGAACCTCACTTTCCCAAATGGCTCTCCAAAGTGGTTACATCAATTCCCATGTCTAGGGGCTGGGCAGATAGCTCAGTCGGTAGAGTGCTTGCCTTGTAAGCACAAGCCCCTGGGTTCGATCCCCAGCACCTCCCCCCCCCCAAAAAAAAAATCCCCATGTCTACCAGCAATGTAAGAGCATTCCTATTTAGCCTATTTTCTCACCAACACTAAATATTGTCAGACATTTTTGCCAGTCTGAATGATGTAAAGTGGTATTTCACAATTGTTTATGCATTTCTATATTTACTAGAGGAGTTGAATATTTTTCATATACTGATTTACCATCTTTTGTTTTTTATACAAACATCTTTCATTATTTTCTTGTCTTTTAACATGTTTATGATATCTTTTTATCATTCAGAAATTTAGGAACTTCCAGCAATCTATATAATTATTTTATTAAGAAACAATTTTTAATTTCCATTTCTACTTTAAGAATCCCTGCACTGATCTGAGGGCATAAGAATAATCTATAATTCTCACAGATTTAAATTTTTGGTTTTTCCATTAGATATCAAATATATCTAGGGTTACATTTGGTAGGAAATAGCAATCTAACTTTTTTTTTTTTTTTTTAATTTTAAGGAAATCTATTTGTCATAGAATCTTGTGCTAAGGGGGTTATTTTCCCTCAATCTGAATCTCTCTCTTCCTTTATAGCCAGATCACACATAGGTTGAGATTTGGGCTCTATCAGTCAGCTTTCTGTTTCTGTAACAAATATCTGAGAAAATTAGCTTGTAAACAGAAAAGGTTTATTTTGGTTCAGTGTTGGAGGTTTCAGCCCATTGTCAGGACCCCTTCCGTTTGGACCAGTGGTGTGGCAGTGTATCATGGCAGGAGCAAGGAAGCAAAGAAAGAGGAGGATGAGGCCAGAGTCCCACAGTCCTCTTCCAGGGCATGTCCCCAGTGACCTACTATCTCCCACTAGACCCCAACTCTTAAAGGCTCTGCCCTCTCCCAGTAGCACCACGTGGAGGATCAGTCTTCAACACATGGACCTTTGGTGACATTCCAGATCTGAACCACAGCAGGCTTCCTTTGCTATTCCATTCACTCTCGTGTTATGTCCTGTGCCAGGTACACAAGGGTCATTATATGTGATAGGGAAAGCCCTCTCACCTTCTTCTTCTTTTCCAGAATCATCTTGCTTACTTTAGACCTTTAATCTTCATTTCATTTTACAATCAGTTTTTAAGTTTCACAAACTTAAAAAATTTCTTTCAGTTATTTTTCCCTAGAATTGATGTTATAGGTTAACTTGGGGAAAGTGAGACATCCTTAGCGTAGGGAGTCTTTAATTATATGACCATAACTTAGTGGGTCACCTCTTTTTTCAGGTAGGAAAAAAAGTCTATCATTCTGGATCTGAGACAGAGAAAAATCATAGTCCTCATAGCGATCCAGAGCCAATCAAAATGGGAATTCTTAGGAAAGAATGACATAAAATCCACTTTGCCCATATTCCTCTTAAATGTCTATGAAATAGTTTGAGACAGGGAAAACATAGGAACAAATAACTGCGGAAAATAATATTGCAAATGGGTGAGTACAAAAAAGGGATCAAAAACTAGTGGGAAAGGTTTGAAGCAGAGTAGTAGAGCAAAGTCTAAAATCAGCCATTATTAGATAGCAGGCAGAGATTCAGGGCTCAGCTGACACAGACCAGTAAGTGAAAGGAGGAGGCATCTCAGCAACAGGAAGGAGTGGGTTTGAAGAGAAAAATTAATATGAACTCATCGTAGCAGACTGAGTATAAGCACTGTAGGAAACACATAGGAGCCGGGCACGGTTGCGCATGCCTATAATCCCAGGGGCTCCAGAGGCTGAAGCAGGAGGATCACAAGTTCAAAGTCAGCCTCAGCAACTTAGCAAGGCTCTAAGGAACTCAGTGAGACCCTGTCTCTAAAGAAAATAGAAACTAGGGCTGCAGATGTGGCTCAGTGGTCCAGTTTCCCTGAGCTCAATCCCTAGTACCTTAAAAAAAAAAAAAAGAAAAGAAAAAGAAAGAAAGAAAAGAAAACACATAGGAGCTAAATCAAAGTGCTAGGTAATGGTAATAGTGAAATAACTGTCAGATTAAGGAAATAAAGAAGCCCCTTTCCAGATCTAAAATCCTTTGATCCCAAATGTTCTGGAGAAAACAGATTCCCTCTTTTCAGCAAGAGAATTCCTTTTTAATATAATGAAAAGCTGAGTAAGTTTTCTTTTGTTTAAATATGATAACTCGTATTAGATGTCCTTAAACTTTGGACGGTCTGTACCTTCCTGAAAAGACAGATCTCTATCAGTTAATTAATGATTTTTTTGGATTCCTTGCTAATATTTTATTTGAGGATTTCACATCTATATTTACAAATGAAATTGGACTCTTGGAGTTTGTTTATCTTTGTTTTCTCTGTGTTAGTTTCACTTAAAAGAACTGGAACAACGTTTCTTTCCTCATCAGAGAAATAATTTAAATAGCACAAAAATAACCATTTTGTAAAAGTTTGGAACTAACCTGTGAATCTAAGTGGGCCCAATGTTTTTGTGTGGTTGGGTGTTTTTCAGTGTGTGTATGAAAAACACATCAGATTGTGGAGTAGCAGTGGGAACGGTAGAGATGGAGTTGGGAGGGTTCTTGAACAAAAATGTTAAGAACTCTAACAGTAAGTCTAAACAGGCTTTCAAAGAATTTCCAAAGCTACCAAAGTCTCAGGTAGCAAGCTCCATTAATGGGTAAGCCAAATGTGAAATGATAGTATATGAAGAGAAATAGTACGAGGCAAAGACAAATGAATGCCTGAATCAAGCAACGCCTGCTCTTGTCTTCCTAGGTCAGGAAGTGTGCTGCACCATTGGAATGAGATCTACTACTTTGTGGAACAGCTGGCTCATAAATTCATCAGGTGAGATATGCGGTGCATTTGCTTCTCTGGTTTTACTCTCTGCCGTGAGTAAAACCAGTCCGTGTTTGCTGCTGTGCAAACTCCTAACCACTCTGGGGATGCTTTTAGACAAAGGTGAACTCTCCAGTCTTGGACCAGGGACAATTTGTTTTGATCTACACCATTTTTTAGAATAACTATGGCTTAGTGTTTTCAGAAGGAGCCAGATTCAGTTATGAAACCAAAATTTTAATGTTTTTTTCTCTGTTGTTGGATAATATATTCTCATTTTTCCTATACAGTGCTTCATGCAGGAGGAACTGGCACCTTCTAGTGGACTTGTATGTAGGGTGTATCAGGTATAGGATAAGCTACTCATCTCAGTTTGCCCACAGTTTTCCTGTTTTTCCTAGTCAGAGTCTCCCTGGAACACTCCTTAGTCCTGGGTAGGTTGTCAAGGTTGCTCACTCCAGCCACGTGCCCTCTCAGGTCCCATCCTCTGAGCACCCTCCACACCACTTTCCCAGGCAGGTTTGAACATGGTCATGTTAAACATGAGGGGAGTCCTGGAGGTGCTGCTTTCTACTAAGTGTGGCACCCACGAGTCACATTTCACTCTCCCTCCAAGGGATAACACAACTGTGACGGTTCTATGACTGTGCTCAAAGCAAGGCACTGAGGTCTTTGGTGACCTTGGTCTGATCGTTGTAAATTCTTACACGGTTCCACTTCATGCAGTGTGGCCTCCGTTGCTTCTCCCTGATATGCGTGACCCTGGGGTCCTTTGAGTAAGGTTCTTTATCTCAGGACACAGGTTATCCTCTGAGCCTAGTAAATGACAGACACGCCCCTCCCAAATTCAGTTATTCATCCACATGTCCCTAACTGCCTCATTGGAAGGAACGGATTAGGAAGTGGCCTGTCTGCAAATGCCACAAATCGGAAGCTGTGGAAGAAATCATTTAGCCCCAGATGATTGCGGAAAACAAATGCTAAAGGGAGGGAAGGGAGAAAAATACACAGAAAAGACAGAAGCAAACACATGGAAGGGCTGGGGCTATGGCTCAGTGGTAGAGCAACTGCCTCACATGTGAGAGGCACTGGGTTCAATCCTCAGCACCACATGAAAATAAATGAATAAACAAACACATGGAAATATTTGAGAGGAACACTGAGACTTAGATTGAGAAGAACAACTTCCCAATCTATCTTAGGAGGCCTGCAGCAACCTCATCCTGAATAGCTTGGAAAGAACCTGCTGCCTATTGAAGCAAACAATCTAGTAGCTGGACAATTTCAGTTTTCAGAAAAGTCTTTTTGTCATTGAGCCAAAATGTCCTTTTCTGCACTCTCACCCATTGGTCCTTTGGAGTGACATAAAACACATCTGTCTCCAGACATTTGATGGTATGTTCTCTGCCTTGATTTTTTTTTTTTTTTCTCATTTTCTGCTCCCTCTGAAGCAGAGGAGTCCAGTGGGACAGGCTTTGAAGTCAGGCAGATGTGGGTTTGAATCCAAGCTCCATTGTGCAACCATAGCAATTTACTTACCTTGGCTGAACCCTGGTTTCCATACAGACATTCGAAAGAAACCATGTGCAAACTTACTAACCCAGCACCTGGCTTAGAGTGGGCACATGCATCTCTCCTGCAGCCATTTCAGACTCTTTACTATCTTAGAATCAAAAAAAGGGGGAAGGAAGGAGCAACTAATCCATTCCCCCTTGCTTTACAATTGAAGGAACTAAGGACCAGAGTGATTGATGGGGCTTAATTCAGACCATGAGTCACTTTCCTCTGGCTGTCACCTCTGGCCTCCTTGGTTATGGCCCCCTCAAAGTCTGACACTAGACATTACCATCCTGGAAAATCCATGAGGCTGGGACAGTATTTTATTGTCTCCTGGAGCCCGAGTCCCTAGACAGTGCCAGACACAGTAGTACATGCTTAATCAGTATTTTCAAATAAGTGAATGAATGGATGATTTTTATTTATTCATTTTAATAAATAGTCTAAGACGTTGATACTGCAAGGTGAAGATTCAGTCTTTAACAATGACTGATATCAGTGGAAACATCATTGCTAATTTCAGTGGAATCCTTAATAGTTCAAGTCCTTTTATTTATCTGTTTGTCACCTCTCCCATCTTTTTAATAATGATTCTCATTCTGCACTACTTCTTCAAAATGGAAATTCCCAAACTATACCTCATACCCCTCACTCTCAGAAAAGAGCCTCACCTCCTACCTCATTAAGGACCCAGAAGGGAGCAAATGGAATGATGACCTCAAGTTCCAATCTTACTCCTTAAAAGAGGCGTGCATGTCTTTCCCACCAGTGTCCTGAGAGCCAAGCAACCCCCTGTAGCCAACCTCTCCATTTTGGCCCCTTTTGGTACCATTATCTCTAGCCTCCTGTGGGTCTTTGTTTCGCTCTTGTATCTTCTTCTAGTTTTCCCTGGCTCCTTCCCCACAGTCTAGTTAGTTTCTGTTAGACAGAAACTAACATTTCTTGCTTCTTGTCCCCACAAAAAACAATGGCAACAAATCTCCTGATTGTGTGTTTTTGCAGACACAATCTATTTCTTTACTGGTTTCTCATTCATATATCTTTAAAGCCTTGCTGTCACCATATCCTTGCTTCTCACTCATTTCTTATCCCATGCCATCTGATCTTTGTCCCTACCTTCCACATGCTTGCCCTAAGGCCACTAAGGATGTTCTCAAGGACAAATCCAGTGAGCCCCGAGCAGTCCCTAGTCTGCTGGAGAGAGGGGCTTCAACTGATGCTGGCACTCCTCCTGAAACTCTCGCCCCCACTGACTGGCCTCCTTTCATCTCACTGACCCTAGCCAGTCCTTCAGCGTTGGCATTGGTTCTGTTTTGGGTTCATCTCAATTCTCACTGCGGATACTTTCTCTGACCAACTTTGCCTACATCCTAACAGTTTCCTGATAACTCCCAAAGTTTAACTGTCTCCAGCCTAGACTCATGCACCAGTTGTGTCTTGGAGACATTCAAATCCATTCTTTCCAGAGCCAAACTCAATAGTGATGAAGGCAGTATAATAGAGTGGTTAAGAGCCCAAGTTCTAGAATCAGAACTTTCTAGCCCCAGATCCACATTCACACACTGTGGAACCTGGGGAAAATAGCTTGATTTTTCAGGGCCTCCGTTTCCCTTTATGGGAAAGATGAAAAATAATAGTGTCAATCCCATAAAGTTGTTCCAAGCTTCATGAGATCACACGGGCAAATCACGATAGTATGTGGCACGTAGTAAGAACTTGCTGAGATTGCTCATCATTATACTACTACCATCATGATGATTGAATTATCATTTAGAACATGGTGTCCTGTTGCCCCACCACTGTGAGGTGGTAGCGGTTAGCATGGGGTCTTGGGCAGAGAACTGAAATCAGTTTCAAGAGACCAGTATTCAATTCATCAGGTACTACTTAGGCTCCAACCCAGAACTAAACACCAGGCTGAGGGTTTCTAGAGATGTGTCAGATGTATCCTGGAAGCAATAGGAACCATTAGAGTTTTACAGCAGATAGGTGACAAGATCCAATTAGGACAATAATTGGGAGAGAAGTATGAAGAATGAATCGGAGCAAGGGATGATGATAAGCAAGGACTTGGCTAAGAAGCAGCTGCAGTGGTCAGGCGATTGAGGCCAAGGTCCTAACTAAGAAATAGAAAAGACACAGGCTTGAGAAATGTTTTGGAAAGTGGAAACTATGAAGTTTAGTACCAGATCAGGGGTGGGAGGCTATTGTCTAGTGAAGACATAGTCTGATGCGCTTGTGGATGAAGCAGTGGGTCACCCAGAGGGAGCCCACAGGAAGGCACTGCATTGCCGAACTCTGTACAGTCTGGCAGTCCTTCTTGCAGACTGGGAAGCGTGTTTGGTCTTCAGCTGAGAGTTGTTCTGTCTCCCAGAGTATGAATTTTACATTGACGATGCTCCTGAACATCACCATGTAAAAACAATATCAGACACACCGAGACTGAGACAGGAGGATCACAAGTTTGAGGCCAGCCTCAGCAACATAGTGAGGCCCTAAGCAACTTAGTGAAAACCTGTCTCAGCAAAAAAAGGGCCCAGTGACTCAGGAGGCTGAGGCAGGAGGATTGAAAGTTCAAAGCAGCTTCAGCAAAAGCGAGGCCCTAAGCAACTCAGTGAGACCCAGTCTCTAAATAAAATACAAACTAGGGATGGGGATGTGGCTCAGTGGTTGAGTGCCCCTGAGTTCAATTCCCGGTACCCAAAAAGTAAAAATAAAAAGGGCTATGCTAGGTGTCAATCAACAGATGGATGGATAAAGAAAATGTGGTATTATACACAGTGGAGTTTTATTCTGCCATAAAGAAAAATGAAATTGTGTCATTTGCAGGAAAATTGATGGAACTTGGGACCATTATGTTAAGTGAAATAAGTCACACTCAGAAGGTTAAGGGTCATGTATTTTCTCTCATATGCAGAAGCTAGAGAAGAAAAAAAAAGAAAGATGGGGGCAGATCTCATGAAAATCAAAAGGAGATCAGTAGAGAAAAGGGCTCAGGGGATGGGAGGTGGGAAGTGCTGGGAAGTGATGTTGGCTAAATTATGTTGTTATGTTGTGTATTGTGTGCGTATACGAATATGTAACAACGAATCCCATCACTAGTACAGCTGTAATGCACCAATTAAAAATGTGGGAAAAAATAAAAAGGACGGGGGATGTAACTGGGTGTTGAAGTGCCTCTAAGTTCAATCCCCAGTACCAAAAAAATAAATAAATAAAGAGAGAGAGAGAGAGAGAGAGAGAATGAGACATACCAAGTGGAAGAGATAGTCTGCAGCCAGTCAATTCACTCTCTCCTTATAAAATAACCTCCTTGGGAGGCCAAGGAGAAATTAAAAGTTGATGATGTTGCTATTTTTAGATCAAAGGAAGGTCATGGTATGAGATTAATAGCTGGGGGCATCAAACTGCCACAGCCTGAGACAGTCTCTTCATTACAGGACCCATCCGATTACTGTGGAGACACTGTCAGAATTCATCAACCAGAATTTCCCATTCTGTGGACACCTTGCAGACCAGGGGCATGCTTCAGAAAGCCCAGGGCAGTGATGAACTTTAGCTTTCTTTCTCATAATCCATTTACTGAGCAGTGGTGTCCATTCAGAAGTGACCTCCAGAAATACACAGCAGGTCACCTCTTTGGTTTGTGCACAGCTTCAAGACTGCTATTGGCTAAATGCCTGTAGGTCCTCAGCTCTGGCAGACATGATTCAAAGAGGAGACAGGTCAGAAACTTAGATGTTCCCATGTGCCATGATCTTTTCTATCTGCCCTAATGGAATTTCTCTTCCTTTCCAGCCCCCAGCTAAGAATGTCTTTCATTGTCTTCTCCACTAGAGGAACAACCTTAATGAAACTAACAGAGGACAGGTAAGAATTCTTCTCAGCACTGTCATTAGAAAACGCATCATTCCTGAGTAGCCTTGAGATCTGTATTCTAGGGCCTTAGTCTGTCGATCATTTTAATCTAACAGCTCTCTCATTTAACTGAAGCCTTGAACTTTGTATCTGGATCCTTCTCCTACTTTATTCTCTTGTGGTTTTTGATAGAATTTTTTAATGTTGAAATTTTATCAGTGACCAAATCATATTAAGATAAATGTTATGTTTGCTAATTCAGTTTGCTAACTTGGAGCAAAATGTTAGCAAACCAACTTCTTGGGAGACTGTATTTTCTTCAATTTGAATTAGATTTTTCTTTTTTTTGATTAGGTTTTCAGAGATATAATGAGTGTACCCTAAGAGAAGCAAGAGCTTGAAATATTATCATATGTAATTTCCAAGGAAGAGAATGGAAAGGGAGGGATTATGGTAAACTAAAAAGTTAAAAAAAAAAAAATTGAATCAGATAAAGAAAAATGTTCACTTAAAAGGAGTGGTTAGACCTAACTTAAAAAGATATTCTTGGGTTTTACCACATTTTACTTGAAGATGAAGACTAACGACAGCAGGGATATGTCATTTGTTCATAGTTAGGATGATGTATTGGAGAGGAGAGAGAACAATTTTATTACACTAATGACTACACAAGTTTTAAAAAGTGATGAAATCCACATGAGGAGGCATTGTGGGGAACAGGGATGATTGGCAGATTTCTATATGTACATGTTGGGAGAAGGAAAGTATTTTAGTTCATGTTTTGCTACTATGAACAAAATACCTGAGGCTGGGTACTTTATAAAGAAAAGTGGTTTCTTTCGTTCACATTTTTGGAGATTCAAGAACGTGGCACCAGCATCTTCAGCATTGGTGAGGGCCTTCTGTCTATGTCTAACATGACTGATGGCATTGTGGTGGGAGTACATTCAAGAAGGAAAGGTCACATGAAGAGGCGGAAGCCAGAGACAGTTGGGGGCCAGGCGGACTGTTCTGTAACAGCATACTCATGCAGGAACCAACCTGGGTCCACAAGAGCTACTTCAACCTCTTCTGAGGGCATTGTCCCCATTGACCTAATTACCTTCCACTAGATCCAGCTGCCCACATTGCCTGCCGAGGACCGAGCTTCCAGCGTGTGAAACTTTAGAGGACTCAAACCATGTCCAAGTCATGGCAGAAAGTAGAGGGAGGGCAGGAAAACTTCCTGCTATAACATTCTTACAGAAATAAGGACAGAGTAACAGGGCGGAGTCAGGTTTTCTGGCTCGGATCAGGCCAATCTAAGCTAGTTCCCACTTTTCTCCATGCCTTTGTTTCCCATCTACAACCAAGCTATTCTATATTTTATAGATGTTTTCAAATTCTGTTCCTTCTTGGATGCTTGCATGTTAGTGCAATACGCAGAAACCCCATTTTTAAAAGGCTCCGCGTTAGTTCTGGTTTATCTTGCCAGCCTTCTGTTAAATAATCATTAGACCCAAGAAACCTGTGTGGCTTTCCTTTAGAATTGGCCAAGGATTTTGAAAATCTGAATGTCTCTCGCCATCTGCCAGACTCCCAAGCTTACTCAGTGTTTATATGATGCCTTTAGTCTGTATCTTTTATGTAGGGGTGTCTTCTATTCAGAGATTGGGAACTAAACACAGGGAAAACCTGGTTGATCCTGCCAGCAGCCCATGTTTGTCTCAAAGGTAGAGCCATTCATGTTTGTGTGCACCCATCCGGTAGAGTGAATTGTGAATGGCTCATTAAATCAGCTGTCATGGATTGGTTGCCCACTCCTCTCCTACTTGGATAACTGGTAATTCTAAAGCTAATACTTGCTGATGGGTGCTGACCTTCCTTGCAGGGGGATGTCCATGTTTATCAGATCAAAACCCAAATCAGATCTCACCTGTACTTCACATCCGGAGACGTTATCGTGTAGCTTCATGCTGACTATTGTTCCATGTATACACATTTGGCAGGGAGAGACCAAGTTCATGTATCACTTGTAGACACTAGTATGCTACTGCTCACAGCCTCTGGGAAGCTGGGGATCACAGGGGTCAGGGATTTATAAACAACATCAGAATGCCTAGGCTTTCTGATCCATTTTGACTTGTGCTGGTTGAAAATTTTCATCCTCTGAATCTACTTGAAATCTATGGTTTTGTACCTTAAACATGCTACTGCATGTTTCCTGTTCCAAAGAGATGACTGAGTTTAGAATCTCTACTTTGCTGGAAGTAGTATTCAATACAGGCCAAATGTGCATCCAACAATAGACAGGAATGTCTTGTTAAAGACTCTGAGCTTCACTTAGTGACTGCTTGACTTGACCGTGGGTCAGCTGGTAGAACCCAGGGAGGTTCACTTGCACATATCTGACCTTATCAACCTTATCTCTTGAGAGAGGCAAGAGACCTCTCTCAAATCCCTTCTTAGGATACTGTCCAAAAGAATGAGACTATTACTGCTTATGATTTACATGACTTACAGTGCTTAGATGAACACAGAAATCTATACATTTTTCTGCATATTTCATTTGATCTTCACTGTAAGATCACTGTCTTCTCTGGAAGACAGTAAAAGATTCATTTTATCTGTGTAATATTTGAAAAAACTTATGAGTTTTTTTTTAAACTTGTTTAAATACAAGACATGAATTAGCAAAGACTCTCATTTCAACAATAGCAAAAGATTTGGAGTAAGTCAAAAGAAATAATATCTAAGATGTACTTGCATGCAATTTTTGGGATCAAATATGCATAGTGGAAAACTATGGGGAAGTTGAATAGATTGGAAAATGAATGTAATGTGTTAAGATGTAGTGAAGAAACTATAATTAAAATAACCATACCATTTGTGATATCTGTCTAAGCACTTTATGTAACATTTCTTTTTTTCATATTTTGTTTTAGTTGTAGATGGATGCAAAACCTTTATTTTATTTTATTTATGTGGTGCTGAGGATCGAACCCAGGGCCTTATGCATGCTAGGCGAGTGTTCTACCACTCACTGAGCCCCAGCCCCAGTCCTATGTATCGTTTTCTATGAATGGAATAACCAGTTACTCTAATTTCTGATGATAACTGTACTCATTCTAATTATTGTTTTATATATAATGTACTGTTTTTCTCTGCTTTTAAGGTTTCTTTATCTTTAGTTCTCAGCAGTTTGATTAGTATGTGTCTGGGCACGGTTTTTTTTTTTCAAGTTTATCCAACTTTGGCTTGCTGAGCTTCTTGGATCTATAAAATTGTATTTCCCCCCAAATTTGGGAAGTTTGCAGCCATTACTTTTCAAGTATTTCTTCTGTACCAATCATTTTCTCCCCTCTTCCTCAATCTCCAATGACTCAAGTGATAGCCTTTAGATTTTGTTCCACATGGCCCTGAAATTCTGTTCACTTCTTTTTTTCAATTTTTCTGCCTGTTCATCACGTGATATTGGGTAATTTCTGATGATCAATCTTCAAGTTCACTGACTCCTTCCTCTGTCATCTTCTCTCAACTGTCGAGCCTATCAACTTAATTTTTTGTTACAGATATATTGTTTTTCAGTTCCAAATTTTCCATTTGGTTCTGTTTGATGGTTTTATTTCTCTGCTAGGAAATTTCAATCTTTCTCTTCATTTCAAGTGTGTTTCCTATGACCTCATGGAAGATAGTTTTAAAGTCTGTGTTATAATCCCATCATCTTATATTTTCTCTTGAGGAATTATCATTTCTCTTGAGAGTTGATCATGTTTTTTTAGGTGTTTTGTCTGTTGAGTAATTTTTGAGTATAACCCAAAATTTTTGAATTTTATGTTGTTTAGTTGGGGATCGTATTCAAATCCTCTGGAAAATGTTGATTTTTTTTTTTCTTCAGTACACAATCATACTGGTTAGGTTCAGACCACAAATTCTATCTCTTCTATGGCTGCTGGTTTCAATGTCAGCTCAATTTTCAAAGCCTTTACTGAACTCTTGGATGTGTCCAGAGTCTAAAATTGCACATGTGCCACTAGGGTTGATCCTGGGACTTATACAACTTCATATACAGAATTGGGGGATCCCTTCTCCAACTTAAAGATCACCCCCCACACACGCTATCTGACCCATTTTGAGAATGGGACCCATCCTCAAATTCTCTAGTAAGAAAGACATGATTTCTGTTGGAGTCTTGACCACCTGTATCAATGCCATACAGCTCTCCACTGGGGCTCCCCTAGGCAAAGACAGGAATGGAAAAGACAAAGATAAAGAGTTTCCCCATAGAAGGGACTCTTTCCCAGGAATTCCCAGAAATGTGGGGATTTTCTTGACCTAAAAAGGTGTCATCTCAGCCACTGCCATGTGACTAAGACCCCTGCTTCAGGTTAAGGCCGTAAGGGAAGAGAGGTAAGCAATCTGGAACTCCCTTTGTGTGGGCCAGGTTTTAATGCTCTTCCCCAGTCCACCAGCTGTGCATACTTTTTGAACTCTTTACATGTTGGTTGCTTTTTATTTTAACCAATGGTTTTTGGGTAATCAGTCAGAGAAACAGGCAGTAGCAAGCATATTGTGGTTTTGACTGCTATTACTTCAGTTTTATGGATAAGAACACTGAGGTTCAATGAATTTAGATACCTTGCTGAGATGAAATAACTAGTAAATGGCAGAACGAGAATTCTAATTTCTGGATTCTAAGTGGGGTCCAACTCATGCACTCTGATTCATATCATGTTGCACTTCCAAGATGTTTTAGCTTCCTCAGTTTAAACGATTGACGAGTGGCCACAAAATTTGCAGGTCATTTCATTAGCATAAGAGTATATAATGTTGATGTATGTAGAATGAAATGGTATAGGGTTAACTTCCTCATGTGATTCCCAGAAAACTGCAAGAAGAGTCTTATTTCTGACATTAACAGAAACACTTCAAATATTTCATCATTTGGAAGTGAGAACATGTCAAGGAAGTCCAACAATTTATTTAAAAGAAATCAGAAATAAGGGGTAATACTGGGGAATAATATTGACCAAATTATATTGTTATATCGTGAGTAAGTGCAAATATGTAATCACGAGTCTCACCATTATGTATAATTATAATGCATGAATAAAAATATGGGCAAAAAATCCAGAATGGGGGGCTGGGGAGATAGCTCAGTTGGTAGAGTGCTTGCCTTGTAAGCACAAGGCCCTGGGTTCGATCCCCAGCACCCAAAAAAAAAAAAAAAAAAAAAATCCAGAATGGATTTCCAACTTAATCAAATGTATTTTGTCATCTATTAACATGGTTGTAATTTTTTCTTTTACCTACTGGAGCAGTGAAATTCTTTAGAGAGATTTTTAAATATTGGATTATTCTTATATTTCTGGTTGTATGTAGTTATGATATATTCTTTTCATATATATCTGAATCCTATTTTCCATATATTATTCAGAAATTTTATAGACCTATTCCTAATTGTGATTGGGCTGCTATTGTCCTTTTTAGGAGTATCTTAAGGTATTCTTAATTTTTTTTTTCATTTAAATCATTACTTTTTCCAAAATTTATTTATTTTGTAAGACACAAGTCCAACATCCAACTTTTTCCCCCAACTGATGTGTCAATTTTTCCAACACCATTGTGGGATTTTTTTTTTTTTTTTACCAACCATTTTATTAAAAAGTTAAACTCTTTGAGAGATTTAAGTCCATTGGTGGATTTTCTATTCTGTTGCTATTCTATTCTTTTTCTGGTTCGCTACTCAGACCACATTGTTTTAATTAGTTTTAACATCTGGAGGACCAGTTCCTTCTCATTTCTAATATTGGGCAAAAATCTCCTTGGTCTTTAGTGGATTTTTCCAACCATGTGCATTTTAAATACTTTTTTATGTTCCAAAATATCCTTGGGATTTTTATTTGAATTGTATGAAAAGTACAGATTAATCTCAGCCACAATGACTCTGCATTTTTATTATACTATGCTTATTTTCTTACTTAAGGACATATCACTTTCTCCTTTGTGTCCTTCCGTAAGGTTTTGTTCTTAAGGTCGATTTCTTACAATGGTTGTAAACTTTATTCCCAGGCATTTTAAAGTTTTGCTTCCATTGTGAATGAAATATTTTTCTGTTTTATTGTCTGAATTGTTCACTAGCGCAGTGAACTTAGAGTTTGTGGTTCATGGGCTTCTATTGAATTCTATACAATGATTTACAGAAATATGCATGTCAGCAGGTTTTCTATGGAGAGAGGATGTGGTTTGTATCAGAAGCAGCCTGTGACTCCAACAAAAGCTTAAGAAATCCCAGAAGAAGCTTAAGAAATACTGGGGGAAATGATTGGTTTTGTAGATGTGTTTCTTATCCCACTGTTTCAATAAAACATTTTATTAATTCTGATTCTTATCCTAATTATCTAATGATTTATTTCTAAAATTTATTCATTACTTGTTTTGTGTATTTTTAAGAATGCTATGATTTATTATTTTATTCTTTTGCTATTATTAATTCCTTCCTTGTGCTCCTTATGTGTCATCTTTTCCTGGTTTCTTGAGATAGAATTTGATTCATTCTATTCTATTCTTTCTTAATAATCAAAGCTATATATTACTATAAATCATACTTTAGATCTGATCATGGTTGTTGAACCTCCCATGTTCTCACATATCCTGGCTTCGTTGTTGTTAATTTCTTTATAATTTTCTCCTTGATTTATAATTTATAATTTTCTCCTTGATTTAGAATGATTTAGGAAGGTGTTTCACCAATTTCACATGATTTTTGGTTATTCTTTTCTCAATTTATAGAGTCATTGAATTTATTCAGAGAATGTGGTTTAGGTTATTTTAGTTTTTTAAATTTTTTAGTTTTTATTGATAAACTATTAAATGACCAAATTTTATCTATCATCCAAAGATGTTAGAAAATATTTATACCCTGATGAATACAAAGTTTCATATAATAAATATCTTAGTTAAATTTTTCAGATATATTTTTGTTTATGTGATCTGTGAAGGCAAACATTTTAAATTTTGCCATCATGACTATTTCATTTGAATTTCCAACATAGTGCTTTTATTATTTATACCATATTATTTAGCTCATTTGCATCTTTATTTTTGGAGTGCATTTTAATGCATGTAAAATAGTCTTTTGTCATCTTTCATTTTTTATTTTATATTTTTGTCCAAAATTCATAATATTAAATTTAAATGTTGTTTGTATTTTTCTGATATATATTGGCCTATTCATTTTTTCGTCCCTCTTTGCTAGTTTGTCTAATTTTCAACTAACTTAAAAAGTATAATTTATTTTCATTCTTATAATGATTGTTTTGCCTTTGTAAATTGCAAAATTAAATATCTTTAGATTCTTCTTGCTGACTCTTTTAGAGAAATGTTTGCATTATATTTTGTAAGCATATCAAAAATTATTATTTAAACTTGTAAGATTCATTGATTTCATTCAATATATATGAACCACACACACACTTCTTCCTTTACAGTACTTGAAGTTTTTTATTATTGTCTTAATTTTTCAGTTTGCAGAGTCTTTTTTAAAGTAAGACTTTCCTGAAAGTATGTGAATATTACAGTTTCTGTGTCCCTATTCGTCTGAGAATTTCTGTTTACTCACCTCCAGGTAAATTTTTAATTAAATATAAAATTCTCATATCTTGATGACCATTTTTCTAAGTTTCCTAAAGACAGAGACCCATTAACAGCTTTGCTTGTAGCAGAGAAATGAGAGGTGCCAGTTTAATACTTTTCTTCTTCATTGGTAGCTTTATTTCTTCAGTTTCTCATCTTGGATGCTTGTAGAGCTTTTTTCTTTGTCTTGGATATTTTTAAAAAATGTCTACAGAATATATCTAAGAATGAGACCTTCTGTTAATTTTGTACAGTACGTAAGCCATTCTACCCAGACGCCTAAATTTCTTCAGCTTAAAACGTCTTGCTTCTCTTATTTATCATTACTGTTCTTCTGTTCATTAGATTTTTTAATCTAACCAAACATCTCTTATATTCTAATTTTTAATCTATCTTTTTTTTTAAGTTCTGGAGATGTAGTTCTTACTGGTTCTCTAATTTACTAATTCAGATTGTTTCTTTTCTTGGAATACTTGACTTTTCACCACTTTGCGTTTTCAATTGACACATATTGTTCATCTCTGTGAATACTTTCTTCCTCCTTATTTTTCTCTGTGTGTGTGACCTTGCTCTTATTTTAATGATGGACTGTCTTCATCATACATTTGAATTAGAATTTGTTCGGCTCCCTCTGTTTCTCACATGAGTTTATTTCAGAGAGATATTTTCTCAAATTCCTAAAGTTAGTCCTCCTTTGTCCAGCACTGAGACTTTTCTGAAAAAAGGAACCAACTGGGCTTTTTAGTTCCAGGACTTAAGATGGCTTCTGTTAGATACTATGTAAGTTCATTGTTGAAAATGTTAAGATCTCAAGGGAAAGAAAATGGGTACATTTAGAGGTAGTGTCATTTTTTCTTAGAGACCCAGCAGTCTTTCCAACGTAAAGAAGTTGGAACCCAAAGGAAGATGGTCAGGTACAGGTGTTGGATCCCTGTGAAGAACTCTCCCTGTCTCACCACCGGCTCCTCTTCTCAGGACCTGGACTCCGGGGGAGGGGGGGGGGGTCCTTCCCTCACTCTGATCTCAGCAGCTCTGTTCCTGCAGTGAGTGCGACTCCTCTGCCTATTTACCAGCAGGGAAAACACATTTTCTTGATTGCACTAGTTTTATCTACAGCAATTTGGAAAGAGAAGTGAGTTAAAAAGATCATTATCTTTGACTGGAAATATCCATTTCTTCCAAACTTTGCAAAATTAAAAAACAAAGCTTAACAGAACAACCAAGTGTCAAAGAATTACTTTATTTTACCCAACCCACTGACCTCACTTTACCGCTGAGGAAAAGGATTCCCAGAGAGATTAAGTTATTTGCCCAAATTCATTCATATACTCAGAGGCAGCTCAGGTTTTTGTTTTATTTACAAAATTAAAATTATTATATCCAGTGACTTTTCCATCATTTTCCATAGCCTACCTGGTACACATTGCTTCTATGTATAGGTATATGTATATGCACATACATATACATAGTTATGTAGGCATATATAATCTTTAAGACCTTACTATGTACCAATAACCTGGAATACTTTCCTCATTTCTTATAAAGGAAAATAATTGCACCCACCTAACAAGGTTGTTATGAGAATCTCTTCATTTATTCTATGTATTCTATGGGGAAAGTGAGGCAGAGAAGGCTCAAGGCCACTCTGCTGCACAAGTGTAGGAGCCTGGGTCTGATCCAGAAGGCATTCCTCCCTGTGGATATGCTTACTCACTCTGCTATAGGATTTCCCACAATTTTACTGTTATGTACAATTTTAAATTTGTTAAAAAAAACAAATCCAAGAACACACAATTTGCCACCCAAACACTTTTTGACTTCTTCAGGGAAACAGCTCCCTGAAAGCCCAGGCCACACATCTCATCTTCGTGGTCTTGAAAGCTGGAACTTGGAAATGGTCCTCACAACGAGGTAAAGAGGTGCCATCAGCATTTCACAGATGGGTGACGAGGTTAAGGATCCTGCTTATTTCTTAAGGAGGCAGAGTGCAAGCCCGGAACGCTTGGCTCAAACTGCTGAGTGGAAACCGAGAGACCACACTTCTCTCTCCTTCTCAGTCATCCTTTGGTTTGGTTGAGCATGTGGTTTTGACATTAGTGTCACAGGGGAAAATGACATATTCTGGACGCATCACTTGATTCCTGGAGCAGAATGATTACAGGTTGCCATTACCAAGAGACATAGTTCTCAAAGCCTTTTCTAAATTTAAAAACAACGAGAAAGAAGAGTCGGCACATATGTGGTGCTTGAAAGAACGGGGATTCATTCCAGGTTGAGGTAGTGTGCACTCAGTTGTGAGAGGGCTTCATGGCAAAATCCAGAGAAATGGCAAAGTAGTGAAGAACGGATTTATTCTCTTGTCCTGGCTATTGAAAGATAATAGCATGTGGTTTAAGTCCATGGCAAATTTCGTACCTCTCTGTGCTCTCCATTTCTTTATCTGTAAAATTAATATGATGCTAAATTGTCCCTACCCCACAGAAGTGTTGGAAGAATTAGCAATGCAGGTATGCAGTAAGTGCTCAATAAGCAATCGTTACTATTATAGTGGTTGTTAGGGATTTTGAGAAGTAGCTAGACAAACCCCATCATCAGTTATCACAGCATATCCAACAGTTATTCCAAAAGCAAGGCCCTGCCCTCCTTGGTTCTTGCCCTTCTCTGAAGGTTTCAACATTTTTGCAGTCTGCCCCTGTTAGAGATAGCGGTGGAAAGTACTGCTTCAGTTTCAGCATGAGACCAGATAAAAATTACTGTGTCCTTGGTCTAATGGTTCCTGCAAAAGTTCTTCTAGACAAGAATGTGCAGACTTTGTCTTCAGAGGATCTTTTGTCCAAGAGCTCTCCAGGTTGAATCATGACTAACATAACAAGAACCCACCTATGGGTAGGTGAACGGATCCTGGAACACACTGACTTGTGAGGGTGTTGTGGTCCCGTGTTTCCCAAACTCTTCCTCTGGAGTGCTTCTGTTAGTAGAAGAAAGGGCAAAGGCACCCCTTGGGGCCCCAGGGTATCCTGTGATGGAGCTCTTGAAAGCAAGGAATTTCTTCAGAGTTCTTTCATCTCAAAAATTCATGCACATTTATATTCAGTTGCTTAATATGCCAATATTTGATATGATATACAAGTTATATTGAATTCTTTCTCAAATTTTGGAGTATAATTTATGCTCCAGGAAAAAAAAAAAGTGCTCTCTGTGTCTTTGTGTACAGGGCATTATTATATACCAAGTTTGGGCACTGCAGACGAAATAGCAAGAATACACACTTTGCACCAGGACCCAGTCTGGGTTCCAATCTGGGATCCACCATCTTGTGCATGTTACTGCACTTCTCTGAATCTGTTTTCTCACAGTTCAGTGAAAATAATAATGCCCATCATCAGGTGGTGTTGTGAGGCTTTTGCAAATACTTGTATGGCAAGTGCCCAGCAGAGACCCTGACACTTCAGAGGTGCTCAGGAAATATTTCTCATGGATCCACCTACTATCCCTCATGTGGCAAATACAGATTAATAAAGGACAAAAACTGACAGAGTAGCATCCAGAAACATCCCTATTGTCTGGTTGAAGGCAGCAAAGCAAACTTTAGAAGTAGACAACAGAACCAAAGCACGGTGGCATTCCCATATCCAAAGGTGGCACCCCAAACCAGGAAACTTTCTGTGGCCCAACACAGTAATCCTGGTTTTGATCAACAGTGATACTCCCTTGTCACCTGATCTTCACGTCTAGCAGCCAGTGGGGTGACCTGTGAGCCTTGAACTTGGTGCTGCCTTAGAGACACCCTGAGTGACTCCTCACAAACTCCAGATCCCACCTTTGTTCCTCACCTCAACAAGTGTTTTTAAATTATTAAATATTTGAGGTGTAACAAAAGTATGGAAAAAAGGTTAATGAACTCCCTTTACCCACCACCATGCTTGTGAAATAAAATGTTACAGGTAATACCTCCTATGTACATGTTCTCTTCTCTCTCTTCAGCAGAGATAATCGCTATCTTGAATTTGGGGTTTATCATTTTCATAGATGTATACTTTTATATGCCCATAAGCATTTTCAGATGAAACTTCATAGAATATGCTCATAATGCATGTATTTTTCATGAACTTATTTTTCACACTTAACATCATATTTCTGAGACCTTTTCCATGTAGACACATGTGCTTGGCTTATTTTAACTATTGCATACTTCTCCAGTGCTTTAGATTCCACTGTGAGGGATGTACCACCCTGTGCCTTCTGTGTTCTTTTATTTGTGGGCAATTAGTTTTTTTCCTGCTTTCTACTATTATAAACAATGCTGCAGTGGACATCCCTGTACTTGTGTCCTATTGAAGAGTGGAGTGGCAGAAGCAAGAATTTTTTTTTTATGTTACATAACTAGAGAATTGCTAGGTCTAAGCGTATGTGAATACATAACTCCACTAGGTATTGCTTAATTGATCTCTAAGGGAGATGCACTAGTTTTCACACCAAGGGTGATTTGTAAGAGTTCTTGTCGCCCCACATCCCCTCAATATCTAGGTCTTATCTCCCAACTCTTCTTCACAAACAGATCATGCCCACATATGATTTACGGATTGGGTTAACTGATATGGATCTGGTATGTTCCTTCCCACTCCCACATCTTTGCAGTCCAGCATTGCTGCAAAGGTGATAGAAAATACTTACCTTTAGTAGAGAACTGTAGTCTATGCTGGCCTACACTAAACAGATATGACCTGACCACAACAGAAGGCTCTTGCCTGTCCTCCACCTCAGAGTATCCATTCCCAGCTTCCATCCCAGAAGGTGGTCCTGGCTCCACAAGTCTCCTGTGTCCCTCCAACCCTCACTGTGGTCAGTGGCACTGAACTCCAGTCCATCATGCTGATCATTCTAGATGCCCACCAGCACCAGGAGAGACCCAGTCTCTCTTGAACTCACAGGAGCATGGAACTGAAGGTTCTCATAAGAGAAAACTACACATTTGGGCAGTCCTGAAAATAAAGCCCACTCTCCATTATTCCCATCTCTTGCAAAACATGACTTGGCTGAGGAAAAGAGTCAGTGATGGGGAAGGTCTTACAGAGTGTGTTTCAAAAGACAAATGGGAGGGACCACAGGAAACCACATGGTGAAACCACTGCACCTAACAGAGCTGAGTAAAGAGGAGTTTGAACAAATGATCACCCTGAGAGTAAACTAAGCCTCCTGACCTTTGTGTTAGCTTAAGCTACAACCTTTGGAAATTCCTTGGTGGGCTCTTTTGGTGAACTGAAGATCCTCATCATGGGCTACTCCTATCTGCTCAGTTTGACCTTTCCAGTTCCTAGCACATGGCCAGATTCTGTTTCTTCTCACTCTCTTTGATCTCCACCTAATATTAGATGTAGTCTTCTGAGACTTGGTAGATCTTAGAGTTCCACACTTTTGTTGCACATTTGAGAAAACTGAAGTTCAGGGAGATTAGCTGACACAGCCAGGAAGTGACGGAACTGGAATTCAGTCACAAATCTTCCACCCAAGTTGGTGCTGCTTTGAATAGACTTTGGTACTGAAGCCCTGGGAAGAATGAGATCACTCTGCACAACAGTGTAGGTGTGAGAATGGTGGTGGTGGGGTGGGGGATGGTGGTGTTGAGTTCTAGAACATTCTTACCTTTAAAATTCTAAAAGGGAAGGAAAAAGCCTACATAGAAATCTGAGAAAGAACTGGTGAGGTAAGAGAGGGCATGGTGTAATGGAAATCAAAAGAAGAAAGCAGTTTTAGGTGATAGAGGAGTCACATGTGCCCTGCTGCAAGAGGTGGCTTAAGATGAGGCCAAAAAGTGACCACTGGGTTGGCAATGTGGGGACGCTGGCAGAAGTCTTAGCAGTGCTGTGGAGACAAAAGACAGCAGAAGAGTCAAAAACTTTGAATTTTAAAATGAGGAATAAAGACACTTTTCACTCCTTTCTCTAAAAGAAAGCACCACCCCCCCAAACCAGGAATACTTGAACCAACAACTTGAAGCAAAAACACAAAGCTCATCATGAAGGAGCTGAGAAATATTTAAATTATAAAAACACTATATTTGAGGGGGAAGGAGAAAGGAGAGTGATAAATGATAGGGCAGTGTGGAGAAAAGTCGAATGTCACCCTGCAGAAGAGGAGTAAACTGTGAAGCCTCCCAGACACCCGCAAAGCTCAGAACCGACAACCTTCAGGTGCTACGGAGGGCAATGAAGGACCAGAGTGAAAACTGGGATATTGCATAAAGGCTCACCAAAGAAGCTGTCAAACTGCAGGGCCACCAACCCCTCACCTCCTGCTGCTACAGTCTAAAGATTACCCCTTCTCTACCTCCACCAGGGAGGAGAAGTATATCCCCTGGCCAGATTGCATAAGAAATATCTGTTTCATGGTCAGGGACACCAGACACAGACTGATCATGGAAACATCTGCATAACAAATGTCACTGCTTCCAGCCTCCCCTCTTGCCCAATTCCAGACTTGACACCTAAGGAAAGAGTGTGAAAACTACTTCCCTATAAAAATAAATGTCATAGAGGAAAAAAAAAAATGTACCTACACTGCTACTTGAAGATCCTCAGTGAAAAAGGGTTGTTGACAAAAGCCAGTCATCCACCCACTGACATACCCACCAGGCCCACGGAGCTTCCCACAAGTCTTTTGGTCTCGCTCTTTCAGTGTGAAGAGCCAGACGTCGCTGAACATTTGACCAGAGGCCCCATCAGGAGAGGCAGGGAAGTAAGGAAGTGAGTTTTAAGAAACTGTGTCGTGAAGAGGGATGCTCAGGGAATATGTGGGGGTCAAAAAGGATTTTTTAAAAAAGATGAGACATACTAAAGTATATTAATATGCTGGTAATCAGCCCCTAGTGTTTTGCCTCCTCCCTTGAAGCAAATGTGCAGTCACGAATATTTAATAGCCTGTAGGGTTCGTCTGCTTCTGGTTAGCATATGGAGATGTGAAAAACCTTCATTTCCATGGTCAACCAGAACGGCCCAGACAAAATAAAATTCATATGTTTCCATGGGGCTGGCAGAGACACAGGAAGCACTGATGAAGTGAATTAGAGGGAAACAAGCCCGTTATAGCTCATCAGAGATCCACAGAAGCCACCATACTTGAGGTTGGATGGGGCAGTTGAGAGAGTAAGTCTGCCATGAACAGAGATAAAGAAAAATCTGCATGCCTCGAGGGTGGGTCAGACTCTGAAGTGAAAAAAAAAAGGCTCAGCCTCACCGTACCCCTACCCATGCAGACCTCTGCATTTTTTCAAAGAAAATAACAGTGAAAGAATTGATGAAAACAGAAAGACATCGCACGGTCACGTGGATTCTTATAGTACTTCGATTCCAGAGTAAGCAGAGCTGAATGCAAGGTCAGGAAGAAAACGTCTGAAGTGCACCTAACCCAACCCCAACTCAAATACTGAAAAAAAGCACAAAAACAGGAGAGGGCAGCAGACCAGGCATTGGGCTAATAACAGGGAGCACACCCTAATTAGAGCTGGGCCCCAGGAAAGCTCCACCTAACTCAAGAAGGAGCCTAAGTGGCCAGCCCCTCAGCCCAGCTCACAAAGAATAAGGGCTTCCATCCGCAGTCAGGAAACGAGACAAATCAATGTGCTAAACAAACCCCCACTGCTTTTTTATGCACAGTGTATAAAACACAAATTAAATGATTATGAGGGTGGGAAAGAGGAAGGAAATGTGACCCATGGTAAAGAAAAACACAGTAATAGAAGCAAACCACGGATGATGGCTCAGTATTGGCATTAGCCGACAGGGACTTGAAAGCAACCATTCCAAATACTAAAGAATTCACAGAAAAGTGACTAGAACCAGGGAAGGTACATGCTATAAAAAAAGACTCAAAGAACCAAGTGAAAATTGGGACCCAAAAATATAACATCTGAAGCTGAAGAGATAGCTCCTCTTGGAGAGCGCTCACCTAGCATGCGCAAGGACCACGGTTCGAATCCCCCGACCCTCAGACGGGGTGGGGGGGGAGGGACAGAAAAATATAACATCTGAAATAAAAAAGTCTTTAGGTGGGCTTTAAAGCAGATTGGCTATTGCAGGGACGGGATGGTGAATTTTGACACAAGTAAATAGAAATTATCCAAACTGAAAGAGGAAAGGGAAATAGTTTGGGCCGTAGAAGGAAAGAATGAACCAGCTCCTGTGATTTGTGGGTTGATATCAGTGTTCCAGTATTTGCATAATCAGAATACCAAACCTGGCATTCCCCACCTAGATCCAAGAATCTCAGAGACTTCTACACAGTTCAGATGCAAAGAAAACATCACCTAAGTGTTCCAGAGTCAGATTTCTGAAAAAAAATTTTAAATAGTCAGAGGAGAAGTGGGAAAGACTTTTTGCAAACTGGAACAATATTGAAAATAATAACTTACTTTCATAAAAAAATGCAAAGACGAAGGACAAATGGCTTTAAAAGGATGAAAGAAAAAAAGTCGATTTAGAATTCTGTATTCAGCTAAAATATCTTTAAAATTGAAGGCAATATTAAAACATTTTAAGGGAAAAAGTAACAACACATTTTCATTTGCCGACAACAGAATTATCACCGGCAAACCTGCTCTACTGAAAACAAAAAAAGATTAAGGACTTCTTCAGGCCAAAGGAAGGTGACACCAGGGGAAAATTAGATGTAAGAAGGAGAAGAGAAGAAAGAGAAGGAGAAGAAGAAAGAGTAAAAGAAATTATAAATACTTAGGAAAATCTAAAAGGCTATTGTTTATCTTAATTTCATAAAAGGACAATTGACTGTTTAAAACAGAAATACTAACACTGTACAGTAGTCATCCCTGCCCCCACCCGATCTGTGGTTTGTTTTCCCCTGGTTTCAGTTACCACAGTCAAATGGTCTGAAAATATTAAGTGGAAAATTCCAGAAGTAATTCACGAGTCTTAAATCATGTGCCTTTCTGAATAGTGTGATGAAATCTTGCTCTGTCCTGCTCCATCCTGCCAAGGATGTGAATCATCTGTTGTCCAGTGTATCCACACTGTGTATACTACCCGCCCATTAGTCACTTAGCTCTTCTGACTATCAGATTGCCTGTAGAGGTTATCACGGTGCTTTTCTTCAGCTAACCCTTATTTTATTTAAATAATGGCCCCAAAGTACAAGAATAGTCATGCTGGCTATTTGAAATATGCCCAAGAGAAGCCATAAAGAGTTGCCTTTAGTTGAAAAGTTAAAAGTTCACAAGTAAAGAGAAAAAAATTTTATGCTGAGATTTCTGAGATCTATAGTAAGAACGAATCTTCTACATGTAGAATTGTGAAGAAAGAAAAAATTTTTGCTGGTCTTGCTTTTATACCTCAAATTGTAAATGTTACAGGCATCCTGCGTAAGTGCTTAGTTAAGATGGAAAGGGCATAAATTTAGGGGTGGAAGACATAAACAGAAAATGCATTCCAAATGATGACATCGTGTTGTGCGAGAAAGCATTGAGCCTATATGAAGACTTCAGCAAGAGATCTCCTGAAACGAGTGACACCATACCACTTACTGCAAGAGATGATTGCATGGATTCAGGAGTAAATTTAGATGGAAGAATATAAAATATACTAGACAGATGCAGAGGAAAAAACACCTTTATCTGTATCTATACCTATATCTATATCTATATATATAGATATATATGCATGGTTCATATATTTTATGGCTCAACACCGTCAGAGGTTTCAGGCATCTACAGGTCTTAGAGCAAAGCCCTGGAAGATAAGAAGGGACTACTGTATTCTGGAGTTCATTACAAATATAGAAATAAAATGTATGACAGTAATAGCACAAAGGATGAGAGGGAGTTTTGTAGATGAATATAATATTAGAGAGTTGTCTCTTATCTGAGCGGTATCAAAATATTAACTTATGGTAACCTGTAATAAAGCAAGTATGCATATTGTAATCCACAGAGCAATTGCTAAAGAAGAAAAGGAAGAGGAAGAGGGAGAAGGAGGAGAAGTAGATAACAATGGCTACGAAGAGCTTTACGTTTTTAAAAAGTTCATTGATGATATTAGATGAAATTCCAAGAAATATTTAATCAATACAAAAGTACAGAGGAAAAGAGAAACAAAGTGACCATTATGAAGTAAATGTCAAGATAGCAAGATGGTCATTTCAATTCCAGCCCTGTAAATATTTGCAGTAGATGTAGAATGCAAAATATGCCAATTGAAAAACAGAGAATGTCGCACTGGATAAAGAAGCAAGAGCCAATGTATCCTTCATCAATTAAAAACACCACATATATTATTAGTCTGAAATTATAATATCTTGTACTGGTTTCACCTGGATTTATTTATGAAGCTGCCTTTTCTGTAGGATTAGCTGGTGAGGAAGTTGGGTTGGGCTAGGACAGATATTACATCTGGCATAGCGGAGGACCACTCTTTCAATATGGGCTTCCATTCCCAAGGAGGTTAGAAGACCAGGTTTTCTCCTCGTTGTCTTCCAAAAAGACAAACTCCCATGGACAGGTGTCTTGACTTTTGTCAAGACACTACTGATGTCTCATAGGCTAAAGCAAGCAACACGGCCAAGTGCAAAGCCAGTGTAGGAGGGGACTCTCCACAGAGAGGAATTCTGGAAGGCATGGTCTCTGGGGACATCAGTGTAAAAATCAACTGCACTCTATTACCTAAGATTTATAGGACACTCACTTTAAATATAAGTATGGTGATAGGGTAAAGCGAAAGAATAGAACAAGATACACTGTGTAGATGCTAATCATGGTAACATTGCAATGGCTGCATTGATTTTAGACAAAGTTGATGCCAAGATCAAAAGAATTTACTAAAGATAAGAAGTAATCAAAGAAGATCCATGTGTCAAAAACAAGCCATGGGTCAAAGAAAAATCACAAGGGAAATTGGAAAGTGTTCCCAACTGAATGATAATAAAACCCTAATGTGCCAGCATTGTCGGCTGTGACTAACACAGTACTTAGGAAAGAACAGCTTAGAAGATTTGAAACCAGTGATTTCTTTCTCTAGTTTATGGAACTAAAAATGAAAAACATCAAAATCATAGTAAATAAGAAAAGAAAATTGAAACTAGACAAGTAGAGAAAGCCACAAAGCATGAAGTTGAGTATTTTAAAAGAGTAAATTGACAAACTCCTAGCTTTTTAAAGCAGGACAGAAAATACAATTCACAAATAATACCAGGAATGGAAAAGGGGTTATTACTACAGATCCTACAGATGTTGGAAGACAAAGGAATACCATGAACACCTTTACAGAAATAAACACAACAATTATAGAGTAAAATAAAACAGACTCCATGCATGTATATGCTACATGTAAATTACACCGCATTGAAAAATATAGAGAAAGACTTGGTTCTGCATGCACCTTGTCATAAATCATCTTGGTTTATCCTTAAGTAAAAGCCCCCAAAGAAACTATGATTTACATAAATTATAAACAAATAAAAACAGTTTTGTGCAGAACTTTATTACTCCAAAAGTAGCAGCAAATTGTTTTTAGTCTGTTTTTCCATTCTGTTCACTACGTTTTTTATTTTCAATCATGAATCCGCAGCCATCGGCCATCTAGAAACATTTATGAGTGAAGCATTAGTGGTAGTAACTATTGACCTATGTTTACTGTATAAGCTGAGACTCCAAAGCCAACAACTGTGAGGTAGTTCAGAAAAGTGCAATTCCTCAAAGGCTCTTGTACAAGGAGACAAGGACGTTGAAAATGCAGAGCTGATGTCGGGTTATTCTGGGGTGGTGGTGGAGGCAGTTTTTGTAGAAAAAAACATGATAAACACTCCAAGGGGGATTTGGCAGCAGAAGTATCAGTAGGATACTGGGATAAAAGCTTGTTGAAGTGCTTCTTGATATGCATGTATGTGTTAATCCTTTAAGGTTTTCATCAGCAAATATTATCAAGATGTCACAGTACAACCAGAATCCCAGAAAGTAATCTTCCTAAAGTATAGAAAAATTCCCAGATCATCAAAAAGCCCAGAAGTTAGTGTGATTAATTCTCCCCCTCCACTACCCCTACAAGCCAACATGCTTGGTTCATAACATGTGCTCAGACCAATAGTAGGGGCAAGGAATGAATGATGCACCAAAATGGAATAATTCATTTAGCAATCATCATTAAGTGTTGTGGGAGTCACAAAAGGAACACAAGACAGTGACCTGAAAACCCTTCACTCCTAAGTAACAACAGTGGCAGACATGGGAAACCACCAAGGAAATTGGGGGCCTTTTAATTGCAGCTTCTCTCCTAGGGTTCCCAGCCTGTCTCATTTCCCAGGAAGATAATATTGCATCTGGAAGTAACTGAGTTCTCAGAGAGGTTCTTATCATCCTTTAAAAGATCTCTCTCCCGATTTTCTTGTTTCTAAGAGAGTACAAAGAATAGACCCTTAGTAATAGTTCTAGTGCCCCAGAATTAAAGCAGACCTACGATTCCCATGAAACCATCTGTTTTGTTTGTCTAAATGTTGTGGGTGTTTAGAGAAGGGCCAGGGAGTGAGGAGGCGGGGCCACGAGCTACATGATCTTTTAAGAAACTGGTATATCAGGAAGTTGTGATGGCTACTCCCAGCTAGTGAGCTCATATCTCACCAGACACAAAGCATCAAGCATAAGGACATTTTCCAAAACAGCCTTTGCTTGTTCTGGTACAAAAAAAGAAAAGAAAGAAAGCTCAAGAAAATACTTGTAAAGGAAAGGAAATAGACTTAGAGAAAAATACCCAGTTCCCAGACTTTATTTGGCAGGGAAAAATGATAGTGAAGCCAAGGAACCTTTTCCATACCCCCAATATGCCTTTTTTTTTTTTTTAAGTCCTCTTTTTAAAGCTTCAGTCTTAACACTGTATTCCAGTTTTAGTGTTACCAAAATGTCCTAGACCTCCCTAGTCCATGGCCAAAGAATAAGATCATATCTACTTTTAGTGCCCAATTTTCTCATACCTAATGGTCAGAAGTTAGTCCCCTCTCCAATAGGGCCCCGGGCTATTCTGCAGGGTATCAGGGTGCCACCTCTGTGTGCTCAGAAACAGAAACAGACCCTGATTTTCCTATCTCAGACTTACCTTCGTGTCACCTTGTCACTCTCTCTGCTGCTGAGACCCTCGTGGAACTGCCAGGACAGGGCTGCCCTCTGCCAAGTGACTACTCATGCCACCACCCCCGTCCCGTGGCCTTGAGGAAAGACATCGCTCTCTTCTTTATCTCTCCTCATGCTGTGTGGGATATTTCCTCTTTCTCATTACCAAACAACAGAGTTGAAATTAAACTATGCTTTTTGTTGGACTATACTGAAATATTGGAGATAACATAATGAGTACAATACAAAGCTTTTTTAGCCATCAGAAGGACCCAGACTTGTCCTGAGGCCAATTACCAGGCCAGCTTCTGCTTGGCCTTCCTCCACATGGCCAAGAAAAGTTCATCCCTTTCCCCAGACCGACCTCTTCCCAGGGGGATTAACAGCAGAGATGCTCATTCCCGCCATTCACCACGTCAATATTTGTTGAATGTCCATTTTGTTTCAGTGGACCCACAAGATATAGTGGGGACCCAAATGTCCAGCCCTGATGGAGTTTAAAGTTTAAATTGGGTGGGGAAATAAACTATACAAATAAGTACCTACTCAAATATTATCAGTTATAAAATGTCCAAAGTGTCATGATGTGAAAGTTATAGGGCCCCATGAGAAAGTCTAATAGAGGAAGATCTTTTGGATTGGAGAAGTCAAATAAGGCTACTGTGAACAATTGACATTTAAGTTGGAACTGAAATGTGGGTAAGAATTAACCCTAGGGGGCTGGCAATGTCGCTCAGTGGTAGAGTGCTTGCCTAACATGTGCCCTAAGTTCAATTCCCAGCATCACAGAGGGAAAAAAAAAAATAGCCCTATAAACTGTGTGTCAGGCAGCAGTGATCACTGATGTGAAGGATCTGTCAGAGAAGGGAGCTGGGAAAGACCAAAGTGACTGAAGGAGATGGGAACCAAGAGGTGCAAGATGAGGCTGAACAGGGAGACAGGAACCAGCCAGTGTAGGCAGTCCAAGACCCCAACAGAGATTTGGGATGTGCTCCCAAATATAATGGACGATAACTAAAGCATTTTGAGTAGGGGAGAGAAAGGCATGAGCTGATGTGTATTTTAAGAAGACTCCACGTGTATTTTATAGAGTGAATTAAAAGGGGACAAGAGAGCAGATGACTATCCCAGCAATCTAAGCATGAGGTGACGATGGCCCAGACCATGTCCTTGGCAGAAGAGATAGAGAAGCGATCCATGTCTAGATATGTAGAACAACATAGTGTGTTGCTGGCAAATGTTGGGGAAGAGCAGAGAGGAGAGTCTGACCAGAGCATCAAGGAAGCCTTCCAGCTTCTGACGGGGGCAGCTAGGAATGTGGTCTGATATGTGGGCGCTGATAAGATATCCAGACGACAATCAGTACATTTCCCAAAGTCTGAGTGATGTGATCTTAAATATTCCACCAGAGAAGTGTCTGCAGCCGAGGGGCAGGCCTCAGCTAAGCCCTCTTCAGTCTGTCTTTCAAAATCTCCACCAGCCTGGCCATCCAGCCTCATCTATGGCCACCCATCACATCTGTTTGCACATGAGGTTAATTTTTCCTTCAGAATTTCTCCCCAGGTGTTACCAGGATAATATTTCCATTATTAATTCATTCATTGGAGGTCGAGTTTTTCACACTGATTGAGAAGCGGACCACTGAGATTAAATCCCACCTCTGCCACTGATGAGCTGAGACGCCTTGGGCAAGTTTCTTAGCCTCTCTCTGACTCAGTTTCCTTATCTGGGAAATTGAGCTTACAGTGGAATCTACTTCAAAGGACTGGCATCGGCTTAAGTGAATGAATTACGTTCCATGTGTTCAGAACAGAGCCTGGAACACCCTAAGTACCTAGCTGATGTTAGAAAAGGCCATTGCTCCTCACTGACACAGATGTTAAAGAGAGCCTTCTGCTTCTGTAACACTTGCTTGCTAGGACACTGCTTTGCACAGTAGAAAGCATTTTGGGGTCAGATGGATTTAACTGCAAGTGTCTGCTCTCCTACTAAACCTCTCCAAGCCCAAGTTTTCTCACCCACATTGAACAATAATCCCCACACTGAGTGGTTATCAAAAGGCAAAATCGAAACTCTTTGAGCAGTCCTTTGAATATGGCAGATGCTCATTAAATGCCTCTCGTGCATAGGAGATGCATAATAAATACCTTATGTATAGTGACATTCAATAAATGCCTTGTAAACAACAGATGCTCAATAAATATTAGGTTCTTTTCCTACTCAGAAGGCGCTTCCCTTCCTAATTTAAATACTACCTCTCCACCTCTGCCACTAAAGAGCCTTCAGTGGGAGGAAGGCAATTTCAAACCTTTTCATAGGCTTAGAGTTTATGAATAAGGTTTTTTTTTTTTTTTCAGAAATTACACTTTCTGGCCATTTGCAGCACAGTGTGGGGCTATGTAAAAGCTGGGGACGTGAATATGGGCATCTTATACTCCAGAGAGAATGGTCCACAAAGGTTCCACTTGGATCCCAAACCATTCACGTTTCCCAGTGCCAGCCCTGCTCTTTCCCATGCCATGTCCCATTTCCTCCGACTGCCCCACCATCACCTTGAAGGACCAGAGTAAGAAAACAGGCACCAGCCCACAGAAAACACTCTGGCTCATCCTGGAAAGCATAGACTCCTGGGTCTTTATTTTCAAAGCTGACTGCATGGTTTCCTTTGGCGCAACCGGCATGTGGCAGCGTTTGCTCTGGACGCCACCCCCAACCCCGCCCGTGGCCTTGCTGTGGCCTTCCTCCGGCTGCCTTTTTTTCTGGTTCACATGAGCGACTTGCCCTTTGCGTGTGTTGCTGTGTGTCCCCTCCAGGGCAGTTGTGTTTTGAGACTCATTTCCAACACAGGATGAAAACTTTGCCCCTGTTATGGGAAAGGAAAACTTTCAGGAGCAAACTGAGCTTCTTGCCGAAGGGGCCCTTCCTTCAGTCCTTGAAATCTCACTCATCCTGTGCTGTGGCCAACCCTGAATGGATAGTGTAAGACAAAGACCTTCCCTCTGATGTTTGCTGTGGGACTGTTGGGGCAATACAGCAGTGGTCACAGAAATAAGATGACCAGCACATTAAGACTGTCAACAGCAAAGTAAGCAGTGCTGTTAGAAGACTAACAGGGTATCTTTGGATTTCAGAGAACAGATCCGTCAAGGCCTAGAAGAACTCCAGAAGGTTCTGCCAGGAGGAGACACTTATATGCATGAAGGATTTGAAAGGGTAATTTTAAGACGTTTTTAACCCCAAATACAAAGTGTGATGTTGAAATAGCAACATAGGGAATGATTGATGAAATAAAGCACATGTCTTAAAGGGACCAAATAACACCCAATGGCAAGATGAGGCAGTTTTTCTCCCTATAAGCTTGGACACTGGTAACTATATCCCGAATTAAGGAAATGAATTTCCTTCTTTCTTCACTGAGACTGATGAAGGCCTTGTTAACTAACAATCGATGTCACTCATGACTCGTGCCACACCCAAGTCCCCTAATTCCTAAAGGGATCTTAGTTGGATGGCAGCATTAGTGATTGAGAGAGAATTTCAGTGCCTTCAACTTTAAGGGATGTTAAAGGCTTTCTTTATCTCAAGCAAATCAGTATTATGGTAGGGATTTTCTTGCTGTCTAGCTGTGCTGGACTCTGAGAAGTCAAGACATTGATCCATGATCACAATTGCATCTCTTAAGAGTTAGAGTAACTTTACTTGGATATTATCCATTGATATCTGAGTGAGACCTGGGTGAATTACACAAAGAATCAAGACTGGACCCTGGCTGCATAGCCAACACTACAGCCTATTACACAACATGGTTTTTGTAGTGACAAATAGTGATTGTATGTCTAATAACTTGTTCATGTGTTTTTCAGGCCAGTGAGCAGATTTATTATGAAAACAGTCAAGGTAAGACTGTGGTATAAATTACCACTAAGAAATATTTAACATTTTTCTGTGTTTCTGAAAAAAAGTCTTAGTAATTTTTTCATGTTTCAAAAAACTTGTATGATATTGTCTATAATCCTTGGACCCATACTTCATTACCAAAAAAGAATGCATAGAAAAATGGTACATACCAGATCAAATTCTACTGTCCTGGTGGTGCCAATAGAGTTACATAAAAGTAATTAAGATCCCATTATGACCACAGTCTGTAATTCTTATGAATGATTTTGCATGTTGAGTTCATTAAAGTAGTAAATGCTTGAATGGGTTCGCAAAGTCTTGGATTTTTATGTCAAATCTTGTTCCCTTGACCTTCTCTGAGCTCCAGGCCTCTTCATTACTGTGATTGAATATATTACAATCAAGATGCTAGTTTGGTTTAAACATTTTTTCATTTAATGATGAAAATTGCATAAAATATACTTAGTAGAGTGTCTAGCAATAGAAATATTGATAGAATTTGTTATCATTTTAGCTATTATATCTACGGTATCTTTCATGGGTATGCTTTATCACAAGCAAATCTCTTTAAAAAGAATCAGCATTATAGTAGGGATTTTCCTGCTAGGCCTGTGGAAATATCCACTTCCTGTTTGACTTTAAACTGTAAGAAATAGAAGGCACCCAGAATCAACACCAAAACTTGCTAATATAAATCAACTATGAGCATTGTTACTAGAAGTCTAAATAACAAAATTCTAGTAAGTTTTATCCACTGCCATAACACTTTCTGTCAGCCTGTAAATCATGTGCCTATTACTTTTTGCCAAACTGTGTTCAAGGGATGGTATATGTGGTCAACTACAGCATGTGAGAGGGACCAGTAAAGCCCAGTGGGAGAGGCCTGGGTGACAGTCACGTGTGCTGCTTGCAAAAAGTAATCACCCGTGGCTCACTGGAGCTGTTACCAGCTATTGATTCAGTGACCATTTCTGAACACTTGTAGAGATGGGACTGAGAAACCAGAAGCCAAATTTATTCCTCCTTGAGGCTATCCTGATGAAGCATTCTCCAACCTGGAATTGCTTCCAGGCCCAAAAGAGAGGCTGGTGGTTCTCACAATATTGACTTCTGGGTAGTTCAGATGATAAGAGATCAAATCCCAGGGCTGAGAGGGGGTTTCCCAGGAAGCAGGATGACTGAGTACCCCTGTCTTGTTTTGAGCA
Source organism: Sciurus carolinensis (assembly GCF_902686445.1). NCBI lineage: Eukaryota > Metazoa > Chordata > Mammalia > Rodentia > Sciuridae > Sciurus > Sciurus carolinensis. The sequence continues at coordinate 21,142,220 of NC_062225.1, forward strand.
GGGTACAGGACAGCAAGCGTCATCATTGCTTTGACTGATGGGGAACTCCATGAAGATCTCTTTTTCTATTCAGAGAGGGAGGTAAGTAATGGCCCCGTCCGTGTCTAAACACATACCTGGGGGCAGGGAGGTACCTCGGTGGTAGAGCATGTGCTTACCATGCGCAAGGCGCTGGGTTCAATCTGCAGCACCCTGATAAAACAAACAAAATCTAGAAATCTTGAAACGGCTTCTCTCTGAAGTGTGCTACACTCTTTGAAATGAGCCTCTTTACTCAGGCAAAGCGATAGATGCTCTCTGTAAAACCTCTGAATGAAATAGTTTCAGATGTAAAAACGATCATAATAATTCATTTTTTGACAGTGAATTTTTATGTCTTTCACATGGTGAATGTTTTTCCCCTTTCAAAATTTTGCATATTGCTTTGTGCTTTGAGGGATAAAAAATATCTATTGTGCCTTTATTCGAGACATTGTATTGCTTTAGCAGTTTTGACATAACCATATATTATTTTACTAAAATAAGAGGAAGAGAAAGAACTGCTCAAAATATATAAGAGCCAATCTTGTCCAAAGGTGCTAACCTTTGAGATTATCACTCCAAGAGCCAAAGTTAAACAGTAATCGGTGACAAAGTTCATTGTAATCTCTTCTTCTGTATTTCTCTTTTCCCTTTGTTGTCTTCTCAAAATATTCCTCAAAGCAAATGAAGGAATTCTCTAAATGAAGCTTCCAGATGACTTAAAAAAGAGGTTTACTTGGGAATTGTAGTTATATTTACACTTAGGAAATGCTTTTCACTCATGTTCTGGATTTGAACTGTATACAAAGGAATCACATTAGCTGTGGGAATGAACTGAAGCCTCATTAGTGACACAGGCCAGGGTAGAAAGGAACAGGTGGGAAAAAGGTAGTGAGGACGGGAGATGCCGGGTCTGGAGAGGATTTTATTGTAGCATTATCCTCGCCTCAAGCCCTTGACTACAACTTAGTTCAATTTTAGCTCCCCTGCCAGTGTGAAGTATCTGTTCGTTCACTCACTCAGCGATTGGCATGTGCTGGGCTCTCCTCTAGACAAGAGAGACTTGGGTGAGCAAGATGCTGTTGCTGCCCTCATGGGTCTCACAGTGCAATAATGTTTGGCTTCATTCCCTCCTCCCGCTGGAACAGAGGATGGCTCATCATGGCGAAAGATTCATCATGTGACAGACACCCCTGTGTATTTGGGAAATGATACATTTCTATATTCTAAGGTCAAAATATGTGATCGGAATGCAAAATGGCTTATTTGGGCACTAAGTAACAGCCAAATAAAGTAAAAACCCTCATAAGGGAAGAACTGAAAATAAAATAAATAATGAGTGTCAGTGGCTTAAAATAGGGGTTAGTAGAAAAGAATTTTAGGTATGGTACATACAGACTTGGAAAAATATTTGGAATGCCAATGCCAATAGAAGAAAGCTTTACAAAAGAGATAAAGCTCAAGATACAAAGAAATTAAACTTTCCCATTGTTGATAATTCTATAGAAAACCCAGCTAGAGAAGAGCAGAGTTGTTGCAGATAAGGTTGGTGCTAGACTAAGTCTAAACATTTCTTGTATCTGTAAAGCCACCGCAAATGTTTCTAACATGAATTTTAAAAAGAGATGTTTCTATTGCTTCTAGAATTCAGTGTTAGATACAAATAGGTTGGGGTATCAGGGTAGGGAGGGATAACAAATCAACATGCACGTATTGAGCACTTACTATATGTTCACTATCGATTACTTGCTGAGCACCTACTGTATAGGCCAAGGATTTCCAAATTTTGTTTTCTATTGTGAAACATGGGAGAACCTGGAAATCAAATATTGGAGCCTCTAATAAATCAAATATTAAAGTCAAGCCCAAACCCCAATGTTATTATGTTTCCCTTTCAATGATTGATTAGTGAGAGGACAACATAATAAATTGGGTTTACTTTCCAAATATGGACTTACTATTAAACCAATTTATTACATTGAAATAAAAAAAGCCTTATTCACGGGGGATGCTGATGTATGTGGCATCTACATTGATCAAGATCTTACAGAACAAGCTCTGCTTTTTTTTTTATATTATCTCGTTTAATCCCCAAACCACTTTTCAAAGTAAAGTCAACCATCCAACTCAGGTATATCTGGTTCCAAAGATGACATTCTCTTGTGATACTATGTTGCCATTACAAAGAAATATGTTTCCATAAAAATCCAGTAGAGGAATGGAAAGGTGCTCATTTGCCAGGATTTTGAATATGACTTATCTTAGCCAGCAGTTTCCTCCTCTGCCTTTCAAAGTCCTTCTCAAGAATCCACTTCAGAGGATCTTTCTCAGCACTTCCCATTGGAGCCATCACCCCCGACCCCTGTCTACTGTGCATTAAGTGAGAATGTGATGTTCCCTGGACTGTGATCTCTAGTACAGTACCTGGCACATAGTAGGTGCTCAATAAATACCTAACTGTTGTAGCTAGTCTGATGAATCCAAGAGAAGTAGGCTTGCTACTGCTTCTCTTTCTAATGTCCTTTGTTTCCCTGCCCAGGCTAACAGATCCCGAGATCTGGGTGCAATCGTTTACTGTGTTGGTGTCAAAGATTTCAATGAAACACAGGTATGTTCGTGAATCTCTAACATGTACTCAGTATAGAGGGTGCATCAGCAGGATAGATATGCCTTAAGTTATTTTTCCACAAATGCTAAGCAGGAAGGATTTATTGGATGTGTAAAGAATGTGAAATCATTTTTTGAGGTCTTCAACATGACCCATTTAAGCAGCGTCTTTCCTGGTTGACATCGGAGTAAGCATTACACTGCCAAGGTGTCAAAACAGATCTGAATTAACTTGAAAACCTTTTTTTAGAACATTGAAAATGACAACCATTTTTTTGCTATAAAAAATACAATGCATTGTCAATACAAAAATATAGAAATAATTGGATCAGCGGGCCCAAAGGTGTGCACAAGTACACATAAGTAAATCATGAAAACTTGCTAATGACTGAAATAAATGTGCCTCACACATAGTTCCTAATTTCTTTTTGTTATAATGGCATAAGAAAGTGCCTATGATTGTTCAGTAAATTAAACAGGATTACAAAGAATAAAATAGTAAATGCCTACTTTTAGAATAAATTTGTATTTGCACTTAAAAGGTATGAAAAGTTATATATGGATATATGTAATTGTTAATAAAGATAGATACAGATAGAAAAATATAGATACACATAGAAGGATTATGAGTAATGTTTACTTTCTTTTTATGATAACTCTCTTGGTTTTTCCCAAGTTTTCACAATGAATACATGTTACTTTTTGCAATCAGTAAAAAATAAATAAATAAATAAATAAGAGCTATTTTTAAAACCATGCACACCAGCACTGACTCTGATTGGGGCACTTCCCATACTACACAAAGATGGGGGTTGATAAAGCTCTCAGATCAACTTCTCCTTGCCTTCCGCCCTCTGCTTCATAAAGCAAGAGTAGTTAAAGCAATTGGCCATTCCTTTGTGAGCAGTTTGAGTGAAATTTGGGGGTCCACATTTATTGACCTAACCCAACACCAAAGCCTGAATTTCTTTTTAAAGTTGCTCTGCAAGGAAACTTGAGTCTGTTTGATTCAAATAAAGTTGCCAACAGGAACTTGGGTGAATGGGAGAAAAATGAGCCAATGGCATGTCCCCAAATCCATAAATATATCAACCCAGGCCAAATGTTCATCCATCTGGACAATCTTACCTCTGCTCCCAAAGAGAAAAGTACTAAAACAAATGTAAAGACTGGAGCTGCCCTTCAGGCCTGCTCCAGAGGGACCACTGGTAAGCGCATTACTGCCAAAGGCTCTTCAGAAACGCCCATGACCCTGCTGGGGCCCTTACATTCCTCTGGGTTCTAGAAATAAGTGGGGCCCCTAGACCCAATAGCTTCCCTAAATTCTCCACATGCTCCCCTGACATGACTCCGTGTGATTCATGTCCTCTGTGTTCTCAGCTGGCCCGCATTGCAGACAGTAAGGATCACGTGTTTCCAGTGAATGACGGCTTCCAGGCGCTGCAGGGCATCATACACTCCGTGAGTAGGGCTCTTCCCTGAGGTGGACATGCAGGCACTTTCCGTCCCCAATCTGCAACAGATACCCCTGTCCCCTCTTTCTGAGGCTGGTATTTTTCTGCTTGAGAGCATGTCCCTCCATATGATCTTTGGGTCTGCCACGTCCCAAGTCTCCCTTTGGTCTTTTGTGCATGCTTCTTTTCATTCTCCTGTGCCCATTCTACTCTAAAATGGAATACTAAAGATTGAAGAGGTCCCTACTCAAAAGTTTGGCAGTGAGCCAACCTTCAGGCAGCCTCTCACCTGTCCTAATGGACAGACTGTGGCTGGTGGTTAGCACTTGACTGACCTCAGCTTTCCCAGTCGTGACTGAACACAAGCTGGTTCTAATGGTTGGCCAAGGTTGAGAACCCCTGCATTAGACCTCTCATGGGGCTTCAGTGTTGTCCAGAGTCTGCACAGTCACCAGCCCTCCTTCACACACATATGGCATTCTGTAGCCCTTCTCCGGGAAGAGGAGCAGGACACTGGATCCCAGAGCCTCTCTTCTCCACCTTCCACGCACAGGTCAGGCCCTTGGTCCAGCTGGAATACTAGATGCCACTGATCTTCACAGCCTCCACTGGCAGGCCAGTGTGTATGCTGCACCTATAATGATGTTTAGAGTGCTATAGCCTCTACCTTTAGGTTGTGACCAGACTGGAATACTAATTATCAGAGCAAGCTCACCAGGCTCCGGACTTGGGCTTCAGGATGCAAATTTAGAGCTCAGAGGAGCACTGTCCTCCTGAGATGTCTTAAGGGCATCTTGATCTAGGGGTTATTAGATGGGCCCTGAGGATCTGCCAGCTCCCCCAGAACAACCTCAGATGTCTCCAGCATTGCCTGCCTCCAAGGGTTGCTAAGAGCTTCAGCAGAGTGGACAGCAAATCAAGAAGAAAGGATTTGGGAGCTGGTCAGTCCAGAGTTTCAGTGCTGACCCAAGCACTCACCACTTACAGATCCTTGGATACTTGTTTTTTTATTTGTAAAAAGGGGCTGATGATTAAACTTACATCATAGTCTTATTGGAGGATGTTAAGGATATTGGTGACATACCTAATATTTCTCCATGCACATAATAGGTACTCAAGGTACAGTAATCATTTTTTCTCCCATTTTCCATCCCCATCAAAACTTTCTTCAATGTGCATAAAAATCACATGAGAATCAATACCAATTCCTGGACCCTATTCCCAGAAGATTCTATTGCAGTCAGTGGAGGTCGATCCAAGGAATCTGCATATTTAAATCTCATTTTTAAAGAATAAGTGCACCAAGTGTACTTTTAGAACTCTGATTATGAGACCATAAGTTTTCAAAACTGAAAAATAATCCCATTTCAGATTGGAAATTCTCCCTTAAATGTGTACAAATGATGGTTTTCTTATTCAAGATGTGTTTGTTGGCGAGGAGCAAAAGCCCAAACTACCTTAGCCAAAAAGTGTAAATTACTGAAAGGATAGAAAAGAATCAAACCCAATATGGGTCCAGTTATGTGTCTTGCTCCAAATAATTTATAGGATCACTGTAGCACACTTGGTTATATAAGCACCAAGAACTACAATACATATAAAAGAACAATCCAACAATGCAAAATATGATTAACAGCAGGACTTGGGGGCTGACCATGAATCCTCTAGAAGCTCAGAGGTGGATTATTTTGGTGAGAGTCTTCATGAGAAAGTACCTAGCTCACTGATAGCTTAGCGGGGGGTCAGTGGGTGGCACCAGAGGAGATGGCAGGACCTTTGTCTCTTTCCCAGACACTGGAAAAGAGCTGGGAGTCTTCAGGAGATAATAGTGATAATACCTGACTGCTTATGGGAAAGTTTCAGAAATAATGGAAAATAAATCTGGACATTGATTGGATTGGAGCAAATTTACAAAAGCCTTGAAAGGGTTTGACTTTGACCTGTAGGCAGTGGGTGGTATCACTGAAACATTTTTAAAATTTTATTTTTCTTTCCAATTTACATGTAACTGTTTTACTTATCTATGGGGTACAGTGTGGTATTTTCTACACATATATAACATGTACAGATCAAATCAGGATAATTTGCATTTCTACCTCCAATTCATTTTTTCATGTCTGGAGTCTTTGAGTGCCTCTCTTCTAGTCCTTCACAAAGTAACTGGTACATTCGAAACACGCAACAAGTGGTATTTAAGGAGAATATTATTGGCAGTATCTGTTTACATAGGCAGGAGATTGGCCACAACAGCAGCAGTATCGGGAAGTGACATAGACCTACCTTCAGATGACAGGGATACATCGTTTTATACATCTCTTTATCTCTTTCTTATGAGCCATGTGCCTAACGTTCAAGAGCTGGTTCCTACAAAAATAATCAGAATCTTTTTATCTGCATAAATCAGTGTTGTCCTTGAATATTTTAGCTTAATAGCTCACTCATGTTCAACATGAGCCCGGATGTTTGTAAAAATCCCCTCATTCCCAAACAGAAATAACTCCAAGGATGTGTTAGAAGCTGAGTGCAAGAGTGTCCCAGAAAGGGAAGAAAAATAATTTGAGACTTCAGTCTCTGAACATTTAGCTGAATGATAACATTCTTGCAAGCGTTTATCTGGGAGTTAGACTAGTGGTTTTGATCCTCGTACTTGCAACCCATGTTTATGGCAGTCGTTAGTTGGTTTGCTTGGACAGAGAAACAGGGACAGGAACAGCAGGGCTCATCTTTCTCAAGTCAGACAGAAATAATTATTGCCTAAAAGCAGGCTAAACTATTTTTAAGAAGTAGGTTCATTTCCCCTTCTGGATACCGAAAAGAAAGCCCTCATTTTTTCCCATCTGAAGCATCCATTCCAGTTTGTTTCCATGGACATTGTTTTGTGGCTGGTAATTTTCTCATAATAAAATAGGACTGGGCTTAATTATTCAAAATAAGATTGCAGAGGAGCTTCTAATAAGCTCAAACTGTTCACCAAGTTTTCTGCCCACAGAGATTGTATTTTCAAACCTCAAATGAAGATGCAGGGATGAATATTCATATACCATCACAGACTCATTGATAACCTTTCTGACCATCCAGTTACAACTCAATCAGGTAGAGGCCCTTCCCGTGGAGCTTACGATCTGATGGGAGAGACATAAAAACAACTAAATAAATATATAAAATAACAATTGTGATAAATGGTATAAAAGAATATTTTGAGAATAGGAGTAAGGGGCTGACAGAGAACCTAGGCTCGTTTGAAGAGATAACCCAAAAGATGAAACAGAGCCATCCATCAGAAGAGCATAGCTACGTTGTTCTTGTCAGAGCACCGTCCTAAGATGGTGCAAAGGAGAGTGAAAGAGGAACATCAGAGGTGGAGAATGACAGAAGATGAAGTGAAAAAGCAGACAGAACTAGAGGCCGTGGAACTGACTTTAAGAACAGCTGGGACTTACAACCAGATGCAGAATCTGACAATAGAGCAATCATGGCTGCAGTCGAGGCTTAGGAAATCTAGACACTGTAGCATCTTGTCCATGTCCCCTGTGGATGATGAGTACCCAAGCACTCAGAATCCGTAGACACCAGGGCTGTGCCGGTGTGAAGAGACACCACTGACTTACTGAGCATCTTTCTCCACTGGCTCCTCGACTTGGATCTCCCCAGCCACTCCCAGGAGAAAGATTTATATCCCTATCGTACAGGTGAGGAAACTGAGCTGCAGGAAGCTTGGATAAACCTCCTTGTCTGCCACACATAGTGGCTGAGTGGGGAATTTGAACCCAGGTCTGGCTCCAGAGATCCTGCCCCTTCTGTGATGTTCAACTGTGCATGTCTGAGGAAATGGGAAGTCACCACTGGATCACCAGGAGCTGGTTATCCAGGGATGGTCATCCAGGTGGATAAACTCAAGTCTCCTAATGCTTTAAATCTGGCACCTTCTTGGTCTTTCACGGTTTCTTAATCCTCTCTCCTCTAAGGCAGAAGTACATCGATGTCAGCTTTATAGAATGGGTTATTTTTCAAAGTGCTGTTGATGGTTTTCCACTTTAATCTTTCATCAATGGAAGACAGAGAAAAGGCAGAAGGAAACCAAAATTTTAGTTGGAGATCAAGAATTCACCCTTTATCCCACTTACTACTATTCCATTTATAAAACTCACCATTACCCCGAGGTAAATATCTCTATCCTCATTGTATAGGTGAAGAAACTAAAGCCAGAAAACCCACCCAAGAGCACAGAGCTCTAAGGGGGAGAGCAGAGGGGGAACCCAGTTCCATGACCCCGGAGCCCATGCTTTCTCCTGCCTCTGTTTCCTTACAAAGGTAAAAAAATAATAAAACCCACCAGTTAGTGAGTGGCAGGCAGCATGCAAATCATTTTACATAATCATCAGATTCTCACAAGCACCAATTGCTGTTGTTATAAAGTAGATACTATAAGTTCAAAGAGATTGACTCGCTTTTTCAGGTTCACCCAGCACAGTGAGTCATGACCCAGAATAGACCAGGTCTGTCTCTGATGATGGGAGAGACCACCCAGCTCTACTGAGTAATGTGGGTAGGCCAGGAAGCAGCTCCATTTCAAAGAGGAAGACACAGAGACCCAGAAATGTGAAATGGCTTGAACAATTCACAAAGTCCCCCAGCAGAGGCAAGACCAGAATCCCTGTGTCCTGATCCGGGTGCACGGTGGGTGCATAGGGAGCTCTTTGCCTTTTGCTGCTGGTGGAAAGCACCTCCAAAAATCTCAACTACTGTTCACGGGATGAAGTTCCATCATCATGAGAAGGTGACAATTTGACAATTAGACTCAGACTTTGCAGACATTCAGGCCAGGCATTTCTCCTAAGCTATTATTTCTATTCAGTGAATGAAAATGTCCCAATGTAATAAAAATTCCCATAGCCTGAAAAGGCTACAAAGATCATGGAGGGGCACGTTCAGACTGAAAGGAACACCTTCCCTTCCACGCGTGCACAGGACTCTGCCTCTTACAAGCTTTTGCAGAATAGATTAATAAAATTTTAAGGAAAAAATGTGGATGGTTGGAAGCTCATAGCCCTATAAGCCAATAAAGCTATAAAGGAAGAAGCTATTTCTTTGCCTTCCTTTTGTGGCTTCTTCAGGGAATTTCCACTGACCACAACTGGTGAATTTAGCACCAACCCTTATATGAAAATATGAGGCAAAGGTTCCAGTGTCTTTGTCTCCTTTTTAAAGTGCTGTGGGCAGTGAAACAGGAATCTGCATGAAAGCTGGGTTCAGATAACACTGAAATGGGTCGGCAGCTTTGAATCCCTACACTTGACCCGATTACCATGATGCCTTCTCCTCCCAGCTGTCCCCACTTTGTGTGCAGTTGAGGTCAGTGCCTGGAACCAGGAACATGGAGAACCCAGCTGCTGGTACCAAGCCATGTCCACCTAGAGGACTTCCCTGCCCTATTTAATCCTGGTTTGGCTTCCTAATAATAAGAGGGTGAGTCAGCATGTAGAGCTTTCTGCATGTTTGATCTACAGTCAACAGCTAGCATTGAGCAAACACAACAGCGTCTGCAAGAATTTTTGCAAGCTTTGGCATAAACATCCTTGTTATCAGGAAATCTGTAAGATCATCAAAACTGAGGAGAAGTCTGGTCCATGGTATATATAATTTTTTTTTTAAATAAAAACTTGATCCTGTGCTGATTTCTCCCTTTCACTGGTGGGAAGGTTAGAAGGAATGTACCCACCAAATTCTGGCCCAGCCCCTAGAAAAACTGTGACGAAAGGCAAAGTCTGTCTGCCAGCCTTGCCTCCCACCCACCCTTCCAAGACCCCACCCAGCACTGATAAGAGTTTCTTTCCAATCAAAATCCGTGTCACATTCCCAAGATGTGTCTGAATATGGAACTGGCGCTCTTTGCAGGATTAGCAGACAGGAGGCAGGCACATTTGGCGGCGACAGCCCTTCTCTTAAATCAGGTTTATCTGTCTTTGGTGGAAACTCCCTGCCCCTTTGCCACATCCTGATCCTGTCTCAAGGCCTGTCTCACCCCCAGGGTACTGCTCAGAGTCTTCTCCAGGGAGCCTGCCCTGGTCTCTCCTCCACCACAGACTCTTGATGCCTTGAACTTCAGTAGCATCCATCCTCAGAGTCACTTGCTTGGCACTTGGATCACTGCCATGCCATACACCGTTCCCTGCGGACAGATGCTAAATGGTGCAATCGCAGAGTCTGCCCATGTTTCATATTTCCGGCACTGTGCTTGGCATATTTATTAATTATAAAGCAGCCCAGAGAACTGCATGGTATTTGTGACCCATGGAAGACCTACCCTGCATAACAGATGGGCAGTTCAGTGGCTCTGTTTCTTGTAAAAATCCCCTCAGTCCTTCCCCCACTCTCTCTTCCAAGATTGCATCTAGAAATGATGGCATTCGGGACTCGATTCACATTGCCAGGCCTGGATACAAAACATAAATAGAATCAATTGTAGTTTCTGTAGCGGGGCAGAAAATCTTAAAAAGAAAGAAAGAAAAAAAAAGTCATTTGCCTCAGCAGTCATTAATTAGACTCAGACTTTGCAGATGCTTGGGCCAGGCACTTCTCCTAAGCTATTGTTTCTATTCAGCTTATTAAAAAGCCCCAGAGTAATACAAATTCCCATAGCTTGACAGAGGCCCAAAGATGCGAGGCCCAAAAATACAGAGGGGGCCTATCCCACTCCTCTGCAGCTCCTCCTCCACCTAGGAATCTGATAAGCACCATTGTAAAAGCAGCAGCAGCATTTTAGAATAAAATCAGCTCCCAAGGAAGGACGCCCACTTCACCAGCACACGAGAGTTCCACAAGCTCATCTTACTAAATAAACCACGTTTTGGAGTTCACAGCTATCCGAACTTTCCTTCTGAAAATAGGAAAGAAAAAATAGTTTAAAGAGAAAAAAAAGAATTTCCTCGGTTTCAAAGCTTGTTTGTCCTTCACTTCTCCAGACTCATTGAGTGTGAAACTAAGAGAGAAGAACAGCCCTTGTTTAAGCGAGTTGAGTACACTTCCTCAGCAAAAACTTCTGCACGTTTTGAGAAAAAGCTTTGTTTTAAAATCCTGTAACCTTGAACAATGTGCTTTGTGCATGTAAGGGTCTTTATTTGGTATAATGTCCCAGTATACATAAAATCATGTATGAATCCCAGAGAGATGTGTGTGGTAATTTTCAATTTCTATTTTAGAGTCAAATTCCGTAGAACTGACATGAACTTAGGATAATGGCCATTGTTAACAATAGAGGTGGAGTGGAATTTGAAGTGCAGAGTGGAATTTAATTAGGAAAGGTGAATATGTCTTTTTTTAACATTTTACTAATAAATTATATATTAAATTGTTCCAAAATTCACAGGAGCAACATTGAGAATCTGAATGCATAGAGGAGCCACTTGTATGTCCCAGGCTACATGGATGTTTCTAAAAGCAGTGATCCCCAGGCTAATCCAACGTGCTTTCTGCCATTGGCTGTGTGGACTTTCTGGGGAGCCTGGACCCCACCCACCAAACACAGACTTCTACATTTTTTTCTCAAATAAAGGGGTCAAGGCCTTTTACAAAGCAGGCCAACCTAGACCTTCGGGGGAAATGATACCCTTACCATAGTTGTTGAAGCGATTAACCATTGAAGAAATGGAGGAAATGAAGCAGTCCTCCCACAAAGGCAGTTCCCCAAAGTGACTGCACTTAACATTAAGAGCCAGTCGCTACAGGATGCAGACTATGGCCTTGCATTCAGATTACCTTCTGATTCTACTTCCAAGAAAAAAAGGGAAGCTATACATAATGTCTATAATGCCAGTTTATAAAGCCATGAAGAACGTGTGCCATTTATTCATTTATTTACCCAATAAATATTCATTTAATGCCTACCTGTGCCCAGTTAGGCATTGTAGATATAGCAATGGGTAAAAACAAATCCAGTCCTTGCCCCGGTAGAGTTCACAGTCTACAAAAACAACAACCAAACAATCAAAAAGCAAATATATGATTATAAACTATGATAAATCCTCTGATGGATGGTAGTTTATACTAAATTGTGGGCAGGCATGAGGATATATGGCACTGGTCAGAGTACCAGGACTTAGTGGCAGAGTTTATATTGAATTAGTAGCACCCCAGAGAGAGCAGGACAGAAAAGAGCTGCTAGTTTGTCTTAAGAGAACTCGACAGATGCAACCTGCCAACAGATAGCTAACCATCCTCGAACCAACCTGCTTCAAGCTCCAGACATCTTAAGACCGGAATGTTCCTCTCACAGTAAGACACCAAGGAACATCCTCCAAAAGACTTTGTGCAGACATGTGAAAGCAAAAGGTCCCTATACTATGAATGAATAAAAGATGGTCCATTATGAACACACACAATAGGAAACGACCAAGTACGGACCAATTGTTCATAGGGAAAAGAGGCAGAGTAATTTTTAAAGGACATGTCTGTCATAAGGAAGAAGATTCCTAATAACTGTGCGAATATTCACTGTTCTTTAAGGATTCTTGATAAATCTCTGCATAAACTGAGAACTTTATGACAAAGGACATTAGATTTTTAGACTCCAAAGAAAACAAATTCTATAATACAACCTGGACTGGTCCACAATGGATTTAACTTAAATATATTAAACAGCTCTTAGAACTTTGCAAAGTCCTTTTCCATCTGCTGCCTCTCTTGCTCCCCCAATAATTCAATGAGGTTGGCCAAAGTAACCCTACCAGTAACAACACATTGAGTTTAGTTCTTTATGGATTTAAACCTGCTTTGTCATCTATTTTCTTATTGAAATCTATCCAGAAGTTGGCAGGAAAATAGCATTAATGTTGATTCAGTTTGTTTCCACTATATGATTAAGCACAAGGCCAACAGCAAGTGATGAGATAGAAACATATGTGAACTGCAGTTCCTGTCTAAGTCCTAGCAGCAGTGGTAGCTAATGACACACAGCTACCATTCTTTGAGTATGCATCTAATGTCCTCCTGCTGGCTTTACCAAGGTTGTTCAGAGCATGTTTCTTGGTGCCTTATTTTCATGAAGTGCACAGGCCAGCTGGTGACCAAAGGGTTAACTCTCTGTTGAGCAATCAATTTTGCCTAGTTCTGTCTATAAGACAAAAACCTAATAGCTTGCCTTGATCTTACTCTCTCCCTCACCTCCAATCCCCCATGAGTTTTATCACCTACCTTCAATTGATTTTACAAACTCAATATCTCTGCATGCACATCTCTTATTTCATTGAACCATCATACAGCCCTTTGAAGTCAATGTTTTCCTTATTCTGTTTTATGCAAGAGAAAGCTGAGATTCTGAGGTTTAATAACCTGTCCAAGTCTACATGGCCAGTAAGTGGTAGGGCTTGGATCTCAATATAAATACATTCAGAGCTCAAATCTCTTCTCTGTCTCTGGAGCCCAAGTTCTTGGTAATAATAGGTAGCATTCATCAAGCACATAAGCAGGTTCCAGGCTCAGTGCTGTGCTCTGTCCATGTGATCTCATTTAATCTTCCCAGCACAATAACTTTATGCTCACTCTTTTGGTAAGATATCATGATCCCATTCTTACATGAGGAAAGAGATTCAGAGAAGTCATGGGGCTTGCCCAAGGTCACACTGCTCATGAGTGAGTTAGGCCAAGAAATTTGATTCCAAATTCCAAACTATTACTCAGTGTGTTTAAATGCTTCCCAAAATGGAGTTTAGAAAAGTTCAAAGAATCATCAAGGAGCATAGATCAGGGAAGCACAGGGTCAGAGCCAACCAGCTCCTTGCATGAGATTATATCTGAAGCATATGGTGGTCTTGGCCTGGTCTTCTGTATGAACCAATTATACCTCACTTCTGATGTCACTTCGACACTGTGTGAGTCTCTTCCATTCCACCCAGTGATTTCCCTTTAGTGATTCCCCAGAGCTGTGTCCTCCTCCATGGCTACTTAGAGTCTGCAGTCCCTACAATGATCTGCTGCCTGCCTCAGTTCAGACAGACTGATTTCCCTATGACTGGGCTGTTAATAATCAAGGGAACCCCCACCCCCAAATGCACTCAGTACCATTATGACTTCCTACCTTTTGGAAGCAGACATTTGAAACAAATAGAAGTCACTGTCCCAGACAAATCCTGCCCATCCCCCTCACTGATAAATTTTTCTCTATTGGCTGTAATGCATCCCTTCCAGATGTTTTCAATTAAGATTGGGAAAGCTGTGTTTTTACTTGATTGAATCATAGCACTTGGCTGACATTTTTTGGCCCTTCATGCACTCCTTAGGTTTATCAGCTAATTGCAGACACTTTGAGAGAATAATATAGTGTGTGTATATTTTGACAAACGCTGTTAGTGTGTCTCAGTGGTCAAAGACTCACTGGCATTTCTTTTACTGATTCCTGGTTAAATATTACAGTTGGTTCAAAAACATTGATCCAAATCCAGGAACTTATGTACCTGAAAATTTCATGTATGTGTCTTGGGAAATGGAGACAGGATAAAGCTAACCATTCAGTTTTTATTCTTGGACTATTTTGAAATCTTTAGTCATGGATGATAAAATGACTTATTTGGAGATGTCAGATGCCTGCGGAATTTTATTTACAACATCAAAAAATAGCTTTATGTTTTTCCAGTGCCACTATTCACCAAGGTTTTGCCTCTGAATTAATTCTTCAAATGTGGCCTGTTTGGACACTCACGCCTGAGGACATGTCATGGGGAGTGACTGTCTCCCTCAGTCATGGCAACCTGTGGCTGAGATGGCCCATGAGACAGGAACTGGGGAGTCGGGGGATCCTAACATTCAGGTGGGGCAGCCGTCATCTTGGATACAAGTCACAGTGCCCCAGGATCCCAGAAATCCCCAGTCCTGGGACATTGCTGGAGGCATGAGTTCAGAAAGACATATGAACCCTAAAAAAGGGAGGATGGAAAAGCCAGCAAGGAAAAAAATGGGTGCCCTGCGTGTGTCCTTCGGGTCCTTGCTGCCAAGTCAGACTGAAAATGAAGGAAAAGTAGGAGCTCACTTTTGACGCCAGGTGCCCAGAACCAGGTGTGTGAGGATCATTGACTCCAACAGGGATGCACCCGGGATGCAGGAGTCTGAAACACTCGCTTCTTGCTCTGCTCAGGCAGCCGTAGGGGCCAGCGAGGTACTGAGGCTGCACCTGTCTCTGGAGAAGGTCAGGGGGCAGGTGAGCCAGAGGCAGGAAATAAGGCAAAAGCTGAGGGAACATCTCCCAACTGCAGAATCAGGAAACAGGGGAAGCAAACGTATGTAAATGCCATGGAGTCTTACAGAGTGAATTTGAGAATTACCAATAAAAGAAATGCTGCATTTTATGACTTAGGTATACAGAGTTACCTAAGGGAACGGTTGGGATAACTTTGCATGTCTTATCATCTGCCCATCAGATAAAGATTTTTCTTAAGCTTGTTTGTTCCTTTCCTTTCACAATGCTTCTCTATGAGGACGCCTAGATTTCTCTCTGGAATGGGTAAATATTATCTCTTTTGAGAAATGGTTTTTATTTAACAGATTGAACCACTCATAAATGTCTGACTTTTTCACTTGCTACTAGAAAGCTTGGAACTAAGACCACTTCTAGCCAGGAAATAAACTCCTCAGAGCATATTTTTGGTGTGCTTTTCTCACTCACTGTATCATCTTTCTCCTGTTTGTTCAAGAATCCATTCCCCCATTATGATTTATTGCATCTTTTATTTTATTATGTCTTGTGGTGTATGTGTTGCTTAAGTTGGAACAAGAAACATATCTAAATAAATGTATCCGTGCAAATAAATGAACATTCCCAGTACAAAAAGATGGTTTCTTCTACAGACTTTAAATTTTATAATTACATCATTAGTTGTTTTAACCAAAGTCCTTTCATGAATAGAAAAAAATGGTTTCCTTCAGTCCCCTGAACCATCTCCAATTTCAGAGTAAGTAAACCCCAAGAAAAGTTATCACGTTTGGTTAGCAAATTAACTCACTGTTCCTTACTTGTTTAAAATATTTGGTTAAAATTTTAGAATCTGTTTTCAACAAGAGGTAGGATTCATAACTAGTGGAGAGAAGTTCTACCAGTCAGATACTATCGCGTTTCCTTGCCCGCAGAGAGACACGATACACGGATCCTGTTTCACTGCTTTAATTCTTTTTCTTTCTCCCCCTCCTCTTCACTTCCTGGTTACAGCACCCTATATACAATAGCTCAACCAATCAGACAATAGTGCATGCACTTTTTACATGGACAGACTATAGCAAGGATACAGAGCATGTGAATATCACGCGAGGATCATGCAGACGTGCCAACCAATCATGATTACTTCAGTAATTTTATTTTTCTCTCCAACTCCACTGGCAGTTTGCCAGCCGCCATCTTGGCGCCTTTGAGCACACCCTTGACTAGGGCTCTAAGACCCCGACAAGATACCCTGCTCTGGCCAGAAGTCTTTGTTACTAATTCCCTGTGTGGTCACTGGGTTCTCCAGACTCCTAGTGGATCCTGCCAGGCTCATTTACAGAGCAGAGTACATTTCCACTTCATTAAGGCTCAGGTCCTCCTGAAGAGTGAGGCGTAGTTTGCAAAGCCCTCTCCCACATCCTCTTTCCAGACTTTTCTTACAAAAAGAGTAATCTGACTATGCAGCACCTAGAGATAGTTGGTCATCTGCACCTTATCCCTCCATCTTATCTATTATCACTCTTTTATTTCTACTTTTCAAGCTCTTTTTGTGGCAGTTGAAGAGGTCTATGTATTTCTACTTTTCCCACTTCAGCTCCTGCCGATCCCCAACTGCACCCTGACATGCCCCAACCCACCCCTCTCCATCTCCTCTCCACCCGCAGTTCCCACCTTTTCCATGAAGCCCTTGGAAGTGTACCTGCCCCAAACTGTCTCCCCCAAGAACTTCAGAGCTCCTACTACCTGTCTCCTCCCCCTTGCCACCACCACATGTGACTGGCCATTATCATTTATCATGTCAAGTGTATGTCACATTTCAGCAACTCTTTATCAAGCCTCTCCAAAACTAGGACCGGCACACCATAGGCTCAATAAATATCTGCTGATAATTCTTTTTTTTTTTTTTTTGGTACCACGGATTGAAGGATTGAACCCAGGGGCACTTAACCACTCAGACACATCCCCAATTCTTTTTCATTTTGGTGTTTTATTTAGAGACAGAGTCTCCCTGAATTGCTTAGGGCCTCCCTAAGTTGCTGAGACTGGCTTTGAACTTTCAATCCTCCTGCCTTAGCCTCCTGAGCCACTGGGATTACAGGTTGCGCCACCTCTCCCAGCTGCTGATAATTCTTATTCATAATAATTTTTATGGCTTGTAGGACACCCAACAGCATCTAACGCAATCCAGCTCATTAATGTTTGGTATTGATGATGCTAGTAAAGATCTTACCCTCCCTCCCACCTGCTACTGCTATCTAACAGCCTTGAACTTTCCTAGCTCTATCTCATTTATCTCTTAACAGATTACGCAGGACATTGACTTTTTTTTATTTCTTCTCCTAGATTTTGAAGAAGTCCTGCATTGAAATTCTAGCAGCTGAACCATCTACCATATGTGCAGGAGGTAAATTGAAATTAAGTGTTAATTGCTTTCACACAATTGGTATTTTAAATTCAAGTCACCTGTTTTTTTTCTGATGGGGCGTGGTGGAGACAGGGCAGGAGAAGGGTGGGTGAAAAAGGGAGTACAAATTGATTGGCTTCAAGAAAAGAAAGAAAAGAAAGAAGTAACACATCAGTACTTTTAAAGTTTGGAAGAGTCTATCCAAATTCTGTCCTCTTGTGGTACCAAATTACAAGGAAGATATATAAATGCTGAATTCCCACACCATTGCTCAAGAGTGACCACCAGCCTGCCTCTGGACAGAAGTGGACTCCCCCACAAGGCATGGTGGTGCATGCCTACAATCCCCGCAGCTCAGGAGGCTGAGGCAGGAGGAGTGCAGTTCAAAGCCAGCCTCGGCACTTAGCAAGGCCCTAAGTAACTCAGCAAGACCCTTCCTCTAAATAAAATATTTAAAAATAAATAAATAAAGGGCTGGGGATGTGCCTCAGTAGTTAAGCGTCCCTGGGTTCAATTCCCACCCCACCCCCCAAAAAAGCAGTGTAATCACCCTTCATCTTCATGTCACCCCACAGATACCAGATGACCTCAGTGACCACAGACCACTGAAATGTCATTACATTTAAGTGTTTAGTGGGTGCTGTCCTTTCTACATAATTAATATATTTACCTAATTGTTCAATCCACCAGTCCTCATAAAACTGATAAAAGCTGTGACAATGTTGTCATTAATATAGGAAATCTCTGCTTACACTCAGAAGCAGCCTTTTCTGAGTCACAGTGTTTTCTCTAAGTGATAAAAACAGGGGTCTCACTCTTGCTGTGTGTTACAATAGGCTGCCTGAAACTTCAGCCGTTCCAGCCATTCTTCATATAATTCCAGGCGGATTTCCCAACACTCTTCTTTCATTCATTTAAAAAGCACTGTTGAGCATCTGCTGCACACCAGGGACTGTGCTGGGTGCTGGAGATACAAGAAGGACCAGCTGTCTGCATGAGTCTCTGTCCCCCGGGTACTTGTATCTTTCACTGTTGGGAGTTCCCTGTTGCTATCAGCTGTCTGGCCTCCAACATACCAAGTGCTGGTCATTATTTGCCAACAGAAAATATGACGTGCCACCCTGATAAGACAGTTAGCATAAATGAAGACCTTTCAGGCCTTATCAAACCCTATACATTTCAATGCTTATGGTATGTTTTATTGGTACAAATGAGGGAATTGCTTGAGGATTTTTTCCCAGTTTCCATATGTTAGGACAAATCAAAGACTCCCAAGGAGTTAGACACTAAATAATCTGCCAACATGAAAACATTAAGTATGCATGTAATTACATAAAGTTAGCCTTGGCATCTAATTACCTATTACATAAATATATACATACATAAATGCATATAGACACCCATATATGTATAAATATGTTAGCAAAATACTTGATGACTATTCAGAAATGTGTTAATTTTCCAAAGAAAAGCAATTTTAAAATTACCTATTGATGTTTAAATACATTTCTACCTAGCAATACAGATGGCAGGGGTATCTATTTTTTTCACCCCTCGAAGGAAAAAAAATTAAAACTTCATAATTTGATAAAAACATATGACCACATAAACAGAGCCAGAACCTTAGAAGGGGCTGTGCAGGAGAAGCTTTGGTGAGACCCCGTTAGCTTCAAGGTAAATCACTTTGGGTTCTGTGTGCTTCTGGTACAGTAAATGGGTGGGTTATTATAGATTAATCTTGTGTATGGTGTGTGTGAGTTTATTCAATTTTATAGTTCCCTAATTTTAAAGCAAGTGGAAAACAAGGAAGCCCTTTAATTGTGCAGTTATCCCATTCATGAAGAAAACCCAGACTTCCAGTTTAGCAATCCTGCTGGGTATGTTGCAACCTTGTGATTCGTCAGAAAGTCCGAAGTCAGTGAACACAGTCTCTAATTCACTGGCATCGGCGGCTCCTTCCTGTGGGCATCCTGAACACTCAGGAGGAACCTTATTTCCCTCCAAGTACTGGAACTTAACATGTTGTCAGTAAAAGTTGGCTGAGCATCTTGATTCATGCCTTCCCTCAAAGCACAGAGCCACTGCCTTTTGCTTATTGATCCTCATTCACTCCTTTCATAAGAAGTTAATGTCCCACCTTGAACTGGCTAATGAAAATGGCACAATTAGAAATTCATAGCCAAAGATAGAACAAGACCAAGATAAAAGTAAAAAATATTAACCACATGGACAAGAGAAAAAGTGCTTCTCTGTAATCCTAGACTCAACAAGTAAACCAGAATCCCCTCACATACCATTAAGGTCTTCAAGACTATAAAAGAACTGCATATATAAACTTGAATATGGCATAGAAAAATGAGGCCCACAATACCTGATCCTCAGAAATTGGTAGATATTTGAAAACTTTTTTTTTTTTTGGTACCAGGGATTGAACCCAGGGGCACTTTTTATATATTTTTATTTATTTGTTTGCTGTTTTTTTTTTTCTCTTGTTACTGGGGATTGAACTCAGGGCCTTGTGCTTGCAAGGCAAGCACTCTACCAGCTGAGCTATCTCCCCAGTCCCTATTTGTTTGCTTTTAATTTCAGGACAGGATCTCACTAAATTGTTTAGGCCCTCACTAAGCTGCTGAGGCTGACTTTGAACTTATGATCCTCCTGCCTCAACCTCCTGAGCCATTGAGATTACAGGCATGCGCCACCACACACCTAGCTTAATACATTTCTTATTAAATGAAAAAAAAAGAAAAGAAAAGGATTAAGAATTACTGAAAGGTTATTTAAAAGCTAAGGGGAAAAAGACCAAAAAATGCACTAATAAATTTAAACAAATTAAAGCAATTTAACCAATAAATTATTCCCAGTGCCATTTCCTTGGTCGAACCAAAAAAATAGATAAATCTCTGATAAATTCAACCTAAAGGATCTTTCTTCAGATATTTTTAACATCACTGGCATGTTTGTAGTATCACATATTTATAGACAAACTATCCTACTGTGTCAGAGCAAACCATCCAACTCTGTTTCCTTTATTTCTAATAAAGAAAAAAAAATGATACAAGACACAATGATGGGTGCTAGCCCTAAGTTTTGAACAAAATAGGAAATCTACTTCCCTTGAATCAGAATTATAAGGATAAAAGAGAGACAGGAAAAGGAAAGAGCTGAAAAATGAACTTGACCTAATTATGCTATGTACATATTCAGATACGCCATAGTGAATTCCACCTGTATGTATGTCCATAAAGCACCAATTGAAACAACCCTAAATAAATAGAAGAAAGACCTCTGAGGAAGAGAAGCAGGAGAAGGGAGGCCAGCATAAGTGCAAATTCTGGAGATTGTAACGCAGCTGATGATATTCCATGCATGTGTGAATATTTAAAAAGGAACCCTGCTCTTATGTATAATTATAATGCACTTATAAAAAATCATTTTAAAAACATGCTGATTACAGAATAACATTCTAAGAAGAAAATCAAACCTCTGAAGGATAGCCTTACATCAAAATTCTTCCCTGGGTTTCCTGAAGGGCTATTGTTGACTGTTCTCTGTAATAAGCAAAGCTTTCAGGAAGCCTTGGAGCCCATTCCATTGTCCATAAACCTGAGCACCTGAAGCAAAAAACTAAGCAAGATCCCTCTGTGATTTTCATTAGGCTACTTGGAGGATCCAGGGCTTACCAGGGATTTACATGAGAGTGTTTCAGAAAGCATAAACCATTGCACAAAACAAGGTGACATTATTGTCATCAGCCTCATTTTAATGAGGATTTAAAGGTCAGTGTTAAATATGGTGCTAAAAATGTCATATCTAGATGAGAAAAACATGCATGTGTGTTTCTCCACTGAAAGAAAATTGGGGAGGACACTGATACAGATCAGAGTATCTGCTAAATAACTAATTAATTCAATATGTGTTGTGGGAGAGGTTAAACAAGGAAACAACTGTTCCCATTTCTAAAGTAAAATGGTCAGACCAAGCCCTAGACAGATCTTTAAAGGAGGCAGAATTTGCTTTCATCCAAAACATTGTCTCCAAGCCCCCTTCCCCTATTCTCTGAATTACATGCCTTTGTTGGCCCCCAGAGCAACCCCAGCTAAGGAGCCCCACCCAAGTCTGTCCTGCTGGTCTTCTCTGCTGACGACTGCATTCCCCCAAGACAATGATCTCACCTGGCTCTCGCCCCAACTCAGCATCAGCAGTGGTTCTGACAGTAAACCACGCTCTTGAGAGAGGCAGCAAGATAATGCACTGGGCGGAAAACGAAACCCCAATACCATGCAGGTCTCTAGGTGTGGGCGCTGCAAATCAAGTGAAAGTTAATGGGACAAATATAAAAGCGTCAAACCTGGCCTGAAAGAGCCAGTTTCACAAACAAGCAGTTTTGGGCAAATCTGACTTCGTAAAATGTTTGCAGGGGGAAAAGACAACACAAGCACAATCACAGCTCTCTTGGTAGCCAGCAAGAATGCCTTTGACCAAGAAGAACTGATGCAATCTTAGGGTGCCTCAGTAGCCATCTAGGTCCAGGCAAGACAGCTTACTAGCTGTCCTAGTATGATGTTCAGATCACGGTTCCAAGTACCCTACTTAAAGAATTGCAGTAACAACGGCATGTCCACCACAGATGCAGTGATGGATCTAAAAAACATGTGTAATGATTCATTCAGTTTCTTTCTTTTTCTTTCTCTTCCATTCTTCCCTCTTTCCATCCATTTCCTTCCCTCCTAGCTTTTTTCCTCCCTCTTCCTTTCTTTCTTTCCACCAGTTCTTACAATCTACTATGTTCCAGGCAATATGAAAAACTATGAATACAAAAATTCACAGGGTTTGCTCCCAATCCCCCGTGAAATGCAGTCTGCTCTGGGAAGTAGTTATGTGCTCAAATAAATTACAAAATCATGCACTGAGCAATATAACAGAGGTCTGCTCCTGAGCAGTGGGAGCTTGTGAAATGAGGAAAGATAGAAAGATCCAAAGATTAGACCAAGAATTGAGACTCACAAGAGTATCTTCAGGTGCTGGGAGGATTCCCATGCAGAAAGGAAATGTGAGATGTATTATGCTTAAGCTTCAAGAGACCACCACAGAGAGGCTGGGAGGACTTCAGGGAAGCAAATGTTGGCTTAATACGGCAACTTTCACAACTAAAATTTTCCAACAATGGTGTGGATGGCCTGAAGTCTCCACCTCTAGAATTATGTGAGCAGCGGCAGAATGGCCATCTGTAACCAGATGCTCTCTGGAGAAAACCTCCTTTGGGTCTCTTTTACAACTTGAAGCTTCTAAAGACTCCATTCAGTTTTGGCTAAGATCTTAATGGTTGATTTATTTTTTAATGACCGAAGAAACAAGGACTCCTGAAACTATTTTTCATTTTAACTGAAGATTCTAATGCAGAGAGACAGTGGGGAGAATATTTAATCTGTTCTGGTTAAAAAGAAAAAAATGTATCATTGATGAAATTATCTGGGGAGAGGGAGCCTTCTCAAAATTCCACTCTCAAGAATTGAAACTGGCAACCTCTGGACCCTAGCTGGTCTACACACATGTTCTTTTTGATCCACACTGCATTTTTTAAAAATTTAATTAATTGCCAACATTTGAAAAATCTGATTTTGCCTAAAAATTCATATTTTCAGCTTGTCTTGAAAAATCAGATCTAGTCATATGGGACCCGTATTTATTATAAGATAATGATTATTAAGGATTGAATAAATTCTTTCTAAAAGACACATGTACTTTTTCCAGTTTACCATAGTCCCCACCAGTCCCTGTTGTCACCCGAAAACCAGATCAATTATATGGTTGCCATTTATCTTACATCCCTGACTCATGGTCCCTCCTTCTAAGCACTCAGAAGTCATCTATTAGTGGAGAACCTTTTCAGCAACTTTGGCATTATTTGCATTTAAGTTAATTCTGCTTTCTTCCCAATATGGACTCCTTAATAAAAAATACCTAGTTGAGTGCAGTGGTGCATGCCTATAATCCCATCCACTCAGGAGGCTAAGGCAGGAGGATTGCAAGTTTGAGGCCAACCTCAGCAACTCAGAGAAAACCCTGTCTCAAAATAAAAATTTTTAAAGGACCGGGGAGGTAGCTCAGTGATAAAGCACCCCTGGGTTCAATTCCCCAGTACCAAAACATAAAAGCAAAAAATAAAAATTTCCTATTAGGTATTTGTACAGATTAGCCTCTGTGTAGTTAGGAAAATTGGCCCATCAATAGATTGGCTCCACCTAATTTAGCTTCTTTCTAGGAAATGCACCCTGTGCATGAGCACAGTTTTATTCTGGTCCAACTCGGCCTCAGACTTGCACAGATCACAATTTTGCTGTGTAAACAAGTACTCCAGGAAGGAACTAATTGGAATCAGTGTGCAACCTGCCAACTGCTCTGTATTTGAAGTTCTCATAAGATCCACCAGAAACGGAAGTTATAATGAGTTCCTCACATGGTCATCAGAGACGGTCACGTTACTCCTACTGTGTCCCCACTGGTTCTGATAGAGCTGGGTCAGTGAGCTCACAGGGAAAATAGTTTCAGGCTTCATATTTAACATTTGGAAATTAGATGCTTAAAGTAGACACATTCAGTTGCATCATCAGGTAGTGTGATTCCATTTCTTTCATTTCTTACTTTTCAAAGTGGTGGTGTCTGGCCACTAGGTCACTCTTCTGGATGGAGTGTTTCATTCTCTACCAGGGCTCTCATTTAAAGATATTTTCATGCTCATTCACTGTTGGTTGGAATGTAAAATGGCACAAGCACCTTGGAAAACAGTTTGGGCAGTCTCTTAAAAAGTCAAATATACACCTGCCATATGATCCAGCCATTGCACCCCCTAGGCGTTTACCCAAGATAAAAGAGAAAAGGAAATCTATAACCAAAGATTTGTATATAAAAGTCCTTAAGAGTTCTGTTTGTAAGGGCCCAAAACTGTCAGCAACTCAAATGTTCATCAGCTGGTGAGTGGATAACAAATTGTGATAATACTCAGCAATAAAAAGCAATAAATTTCACTTAGCAAACCCCCAAAACCAAAGACAATGTTTTCTCTGATATGCAGATGCTAATTCATAATAAGGGTGGGGGGGCACTAGGGAAGAATAGTTACTCTAGATTAGGTAGAGAAGGGAGGGGAGCGGGTATGGGGGTAGGAAAGGTAGTAGAGTGAAACAGACATTATTACCTCATGTGCATGTATGACTGCATGACCGATGTGATCCTGCAATATGTACAATCAAAAATGATAGTCCATTTATGTATGATTTATCAAATTCATAAATGCTCTCTATTGTCATGTATAACTAATTAGAGCAGATAAAAAATTTAAAAATAATCATTTTCTATATGGATACTTTTCAAATCAGTAAAATTCAGTATCAGATTTCAATAAAAAAGCAATAAATTATGTATAAACCTCAAAATAATCATGGATGAGTCTTAAAATAATTATACTGAGTAGAAGAAGTCAGATCCAAAAAATTACTTATGACATGATTCTGTTTTCATAAAATTCTAGAAAATACAAACTCATGTACAGTTACAGAGAGCAGATGGGGGGAGGTTGCATGGAATTGGAGGTGGGGAGGAGCAGGAAGAGAGATTGACAGCAGCTCAAGGAAACTTCATTTCATCAGCCATCAGAAAGCACCTGTCAAACACCATTCTCTATATTTTATGTTAGAAGTCACATGCCACATTAAGCATTTACTAGGAGAGCAAATCCAAACTGACTCCAAGATGAAGTTGCACCATCAGTCATTGGCACAAAAGTCTTAAGTGAGCAGAGCCATCGGAGGAGAGGTAGATGTCTCATTTTCTAATACGGTGACTAATAAGCACTCTTTATGAGGTCATCTCAAAGCTATGTTTTCCACATTTTTTTAAAATAATGGAAGAAAAGTAAAGAAAGAAAAGGAAGGAACAGAATGGAATAAGTTTATCAAACCACTGACTTTTTTTCCTTTGGTTAAATTAAGTTATAATTCACATACTGTAAAATACACCCTTTTAAACTTGACATTTTCAGTGGCAACCGTAAACACTATTGATTCCAGAATATGCTCATCACCCAAAAAGAAACCCTACACCCATCAAGCAGCCATTCCCTCTTCTACCTCCCTCCAGCTCTGGCCTTGATATTCTACTTCCTATCTCTATGGACGAGCTAATCTGGCCATTTCACGCAAATGGGTCGGGCGATATGTGGCCTTTTGTGTCTGACTTCTTTCATTTAACATAGTGTTTTTAATGTTCATCCATGTCATAGCATGTTATCAAAACTTGATTTCTTTTTATGGCTAGATAATTTTCCATTATATAGAATAATATTCCATTTTATAGAAATACTATATTCATCAGCTAATGGACGTTTGAGTTTCCAATTTGGGCCTATTATAAATAATGCTACTCATGTCTAAGTTTTTGTGTGGATATGCATTTTCACTTCGTCAGTGTTTATCTGGGTGTGAAATTTTTGATTCATGGGGTAACTATGGTTAACATTTTAAGGAACTGCCAAACTATATTACAAAGACATACCATTTTACATACTGAACAAAAATGTTCATGGCTTCTAATATCTTGGTCCTTGTTGTTATACAATTATTATTATTATTATTATTATTATTATTATTATTATTCCAGGGATTGAATGCAGGAGTGCCTAACCACAGAACCACATCCCTGACCTATTTTTAGGTTTTTTAAAAATGATGATACAGGGATTCATTAAGTTGCTTAGGGCCTCACTAAATTGCTAAGGCTGGCTTGGACCTTGGGATCCTCCTGTCTCAGCCTCCCAAACTGCTGGGATTACAAGGAGCATGCCTGGCTATCCATTTCTTTTAATGTAGCCGTCATAGTGACTATGAAGTAATACCTCATTGTGCTTTTTATTTGCATTTCTCTAATGACTAATGATGTTGAACCTCTTTTTATTCATTAACTTCATAAAATAAACAATATTAAAACTGGCTGGTTCCTGAGTAAATAACTATCTTGTCCTTCCCCTTTCTCCCCTATGTCAAGATGTGTTATTTATCATTCATTCAGTGATCCTATACTGAGACCATCTCAGCCCTGGGTTAGGCACAGTCAAGTCAAACATTAAGAAGAAATAGAAATGCTAGATTCTGCCATCAGGAAACTTATTGTAGTTGAGAATAAAAATGACTAAAGAATTATAATGAATTTATATCTTTTAAAAATCCCTTAAAGGATGTGTTTCATAAAAGATTAAATCAGGTAGAAAATTCTTCCCTAAAGCCCTATAGTCCCTAGACATTTCTTGCAGGAACTGTAATCCAAAATGAAAATTGGCTAAAAACAATGAGTCATACATATTTTGAAAGATAGAGCCAGAGCTTTGTGGATTAATGGAGTTAAAGTGATATATCCCAGTTCTAATGTGCCCTGGCTCTCACTTGCTGATGGATTCATTCAACAGCATTTAGTTACATAACATCTTTGTGCAAAGAGCTGACACTCTGGTTGGGCTGCCGGGTCAAATGTTTGGTTTCTGGAAACCAAATGTGTGCACTAACACAGAAATTGTACCAGGCAGGCTGGGAGCTTGCCTCTCCTGTGCTTCCCAAAGCCTCCTTTCCTCCACCTCCCCAGGCCTGGGGATTGCATACTTTGGTTTCCAGCAAGGCCAAATCATGGATCCCTGCTGTCTCATTTCCTAAACTCCCTGAGATTGGGCCAAGCAGACATGTGTGCAGCCTCTTTTATAGAGGATTCAGCAGCTGAACTGGTAATGCTGGAACATGGTGCTAGGGAAGAGAGCTTGGCACCCAGGCTGCATTTCCAGAGTCTTCTCTTCCTATGCTGATCTTTGAAGAAAGAAGTAGGCAAAGCAGCAAGGCAGAAAGCATTTGGAATCAGCAAAAAAGTCAAACTGCAGATTTCTATATGTCCAGCATGCAAACGGGAAACAGAAATTGATTTCTATAGGCTTAATAGAGCAAGTAAGATGCAATAAGATTCTTCCATAATGCTTAACACTTAATAAAGTGCTTGTTGAACCAACTGAATGATCAGTCACATGCCTGGCAAGCACATGAAGAAAAATAGTAAATCTATCTTTCTAATTTCTAAATGTAGCAATTGTGTCTAGGCATCAACATGCATATGTAATAAGACCTATGGTCCTGAAAAATCATATGCCCATAACCTTTATTAATAAAGTTCACAACTTAGGCTCCAAACACTTGACTATAAGTCCCATTTTGCTGTTTACTAATTACGTAACTCTGAGCAAGTCATTAAAATGTCAAAATCTCAATTTCCTTATTGTTAAGGTCTCTTATACTTCTAAAAGCATTCTGTTCTTATTTGTACTTCTTGTGGTACACCCAGTGCCTCTGGGTTCTTTTACTTAGATTTCAGTTTTTTCTTCACATCCAGGCCAGCTCCATTTTTCTGCAAAATGAGCAAACATGCCTGAAATTAAAATAAAATAAAGTTAAAAAAAATCTTAACCCCAACTTCTAAGTTACTCATCTGTCACAAGACAATGAGTATCTATTTTAGCATAATAGTTAGGAGGAAAATGACTGAGTTCTAAGAGCATGGCATTTGGTTCCTGGCAGACCTGGATTCTGGTTCTGTTTCTGACAGTTATTATCTGTGTGATCTTGTACAAAGTACCTGACCTCACTAAGATCAGTTTCTCGTTTGTTCCTCCCTGGGCTGCAGTGCGGTTGAAATGACATCAAATATATTCAAGGTTTAGCACACACTGACAGAGCAATTAACCATCAGTTATTAAATATCTTTGCAAACATGACTTCTAAATTAGTTTTTTTGGGAATAAAGTGACATAGACCCGACATTTATTTAACTACGAAAGAGTCCCATATGCTAATTCTCTCATTCTTCCTCCAACAAAGTCTCCTTTTGGATAGCAGTTTACAATTAAAGATCTATTTGCACAAATGATACATTTTTCCCCTCGTACTTTTAGTCTATTTTTATTTTTATATGCCACATAGCTTTATCCCAATCCCCGATTTTTATACACATAGGAATGATAAAAATAAAAGAAAGTGGAGCATTGGTCATTAGATGTCATCAAACTTGAACAAATATTCCTAAGTGTTTAGCTAATTTGTTAGTTGATTTTTTTCCTTTGGTACAACTATGGTAAAGAATAGGATTTTATTCATATGTATTAATATGCATCATTGAATGTGCATCATTGTTAAAATAATTTGCAGGCCTGCAAGATACATTATCTCTTCTATTTAGAGAGAAAGAAGTTCTACACTCAAGGACCAGTGTTAGTTTAAACAGGTCTTGCTTCACAACTGACCACAGATGAACAAGACTTGCATGTGTTGCTAAGAACAGTTATTCCTACATAAACCTGCACACCACCACTGTGTTCCCAGCAGAGATGGGATTGCTTAGCAGTATCCAATAACTACCAACCTAAAGAGGTGTTTTTCTAGTTGGGGGAGAAAAAAGACAAAAGAACAAGAGCAGACATTACATAATGACATGCTGCACTGTTCAGCACTGGCTGAAAATGCTAGAGTGGTTTCCAAAAAATGTTAGGCACCCTGGGCCCTAGAGAAATTCTTTCAGGGGGACCCAAAATGTGAAACAGACCCAAGGAGAGTTGAGTTTTGCAGAAGGAATGGAGAACCCCTCTCTGTGATCCCCTCTTACTGTTTTAAAAACGTTCTGGGCTCAAAAATACAGGTAAGATTTGAATGGAAAGAGGAGGGAGGAAGGTATTGCAGATAGAAGAATCCTCAAGAGGAAAGGTAGGAAGGCAGGAATTCAGGGGACCAGGTAATAAGCCTTGGCTGTGAACACCTGGTAAGAACCAGTGGGTCAGTGGGAAAAGAACAAATGTGGTTGCTTTTGGTTTCCAACCTGATTTAATATTTGAGTATTTTAAGGCTGGTGAAATCGCTAACAAATGCTGTAAATCAGAGCAGACAGGAAGCTTAAGGTTGATGGTTAAGTTACATGTCCTGTCAATTCTCCATTTCAGAGTCATTTCAAGTCGTGGTGAGAGGAAATGGCTTCCGGCATGCCCGCAACGTGGACAGAGTCCTCTGCAGCTTCAAGATCAATGATTCGGTCACACTCAGTAAGTCCTTGCAGAATTGGTGGGTTTTTCAGCCTGCTTCAAGGGAGGGAATTCCCAACTCATTTTCCAGTAAGGCCACATCCATATAACCTGCAAAGAAGAACTGTAAGGCACAGCTAGCCCTACAGTGTCTTGGTCCTGATCAGAAAAGATGCCCCTCTGAATGGGCACTGAGGAGGGTGCCCAGCTTGGGCAGCAGGGCAGGCCTGGACATGAGCCCCAAGTTAGTTTCACTGCTGCAAGTGGTGGCCCTGCCCCTGCCCTCAGGAGGAAGAGGGTACTTGCTTCCTTGTCCATTTCCATCTGCAAAGTCAGTCACTCCCAGTTGACTGTGCAGGGACTGATTAGTCAGGGACTGTGGAGCTTCAGGCTTCTTCACAAAGCATTGCAGACTCTCCAGTGAAAAAGAAACACTCTAAACTTATTAATCCTGAATAAACCAAAAGCCAAACTATTAGGTTTGCATGCATAGGTTCTGGAATATCTTTCCATCTGGATGATTCTTAGTTGGAGTAGCCAAGAAACTCTCATCGTGGTGAATACCTTACATGAAATACAAGAATATGGAAGTAAAACTAAGTGCATTTCGTGAGAAAAATGAATTGTCATAACATTGGAACCTGCAGGAGACATTTGCAGCAGGCAAGTTCTAATTTAAAGCCATGTGTGATTCATGGGCCTGTCCAGGAGAGATGGGGAGGGCCGATTGTGGGAGTTGCAGATGCCAGGAGCCTTGGTTGTTATTTGCATCTGGCATCCGTCACACAGATAATTATCGACGCTGCATCTGCAGTGATAAACAACAGTCATGATGTATTGCCTTTTCCCAAGTGCTCTGTGCTCTCAATGCTGTGTCTTTTTGTCACAGTGACTCTAAGAGGGAGAAAGAGCAAGAAGGGTGAGGACTTACATTTACTAACCTCGCACTAGTTTCATCCTCCTTAGAGCCCGAGGAGGGAGGTCTTTAAAGAACAATTGAGAGATATGCCTTTTTCTCCTCCCTGAGGTCTTAAAACTCACTTGAATATTTAAACAGAGCTATTCAGTGGCTTCCTTACAAACATCTGGAATTCCTGGCCTTGGAATAATATCAAACATTGGAAGCATTCAATAAGTTTTCCTAAAAATTGGAAATGGTCTCACATATCCAAAAAGTGTGTGCTGTTTGAAAACATTTTGCAATGCCCCTGAGTAGTCCCGGTGTGATGGTTGGATACGTGCTCCCTGCAGAGTTCTTTTCCTTTCAATTGTGATGTCACTTAAAATCTGCATTCCCTGTCTTGAAACCAAAAACCCAAATCTAATCAGAAATTCCTGAGGGTTTAATTCGCCTCCCAGACAAGAGTGCTTTGGATTTCAGCTTCTGTGAAAATAAATGGAAGTCACAGTGTGGGAAGGGAGAGCCTATTCTATAGTCCATTGCTTGAACAATCCCACGAGATGCTCTGTTAGGATAAGATGAAATGCAAATGTACTAAGGACTTGGAGAGTAACATTTGGAAGACTTATTTCCAACTTTTCCTTGAAATTTCATTTCTTGGGAAACAAGCTCATCTTCTTACTCCTTCCTCTCCTTATATATATACTTACTAATACATGCAAAGGCTCTTAGTCTCTTCATATTCAAAAAGAAATAAAGGTCATTGGATTAGGCATTTGGCTTAAACCACAAACCTAATTAACTTGTAGCACAGCACTGACAGTTTGAAGAAGATGAAGGCATAAATTGATCCAAGTATATGCTGTAAGCAGCGCTCCTAAACCCAAACATATAGTTATTAAACCACTCTAAGGAGGAACACTAGAGTTCGAGAAAACAATTGACCTTCATTTATTAATTCATCCATTCATTTCCATCAGTAAATAATGTGGCCCAAAACAGGGAACAACAGAAAATTATGAACAAAATTTAAAATGCAGCGTATTTACATCTCCATTTTGCTATCAACCTGATGAATATACCAATCCCCATTGGCATTTCCTTCAAAAATAAAATACTGCCATCTTTTTCTTCTCCCATTCTCTTTTCCTAGCTCTGTGTCCCAAGTTATAAAATGCTCTGTGTTTTCATTTTGACATTATAAATTTCCTTTCTCCAGATTTTTTTGTAAGTGTTGCATTACATGGTGTAACAAAAAGAATGTAAGTGCTGTTATTATTCAGAAAAAGACTATTTGAAAGCTCAATGACCAAGGCTGTTGTGGCTGTAGCTACTTCAAACATGATGTGAGGGCTGAGATTGTGGCTCAGTGGGAGAGCTTGCCTAGCATGTGTGAGGAACTGGGTTCAATTCTCAGCACCACATATAAGTAAATAAAATAAAGGTCCATTAACAACTAAAATAATATTTTTTAAAAAACATGATGTGGGTTTCTGGGTCTTCTACAAGTAACAGAGTAGCAAATTATATGAAGTTAAAAAGGTTAAAAGAACAAACTGAAATATTTTATTTATAGTGGTAGATATTAATGATGTCCAAGTCTTTGAATGAGCTTATTAAAAAAAATTTAAAATTTAGAGCATATATATATGATACCTTTTAAATGACTGTGAACAACCTAGGAAATTTATCATACTAAGACATAAATAAAAGGCCAACACATTAATATTAAAAAGTAGAAATTGTTTTAATATATTCTGATGATAATTATAACCAGAAAATATCTATTCCTGTCCCACTTTCCTTGCTTTTTCTTAAAAATAAATTCAACCATCAACCATTTAGAAATCTAAACCATTTCTGGACTTGTAGTCAATTTAACAAATCTGGAAATTCTGGGTAAAATATGATTTTTGTCAATTGTCACATTTGGTCTTGCTCAAAGGAAAGAAAGGGAAATTCATAAGTACAGAGCATAAAAAAAGGAATTAAAACCTAAGCAGGAAGTGAAGCCATGGGGCTCCAGGCTCTGGGTCAGCAGGCTGAGATCCAGGACCCCTGATTCTGTGTGTGTACAAGGAATTGGACAAGAGTTGAACCCCCTGCAGAATTCAGGCTCCAAAGGGCTACACAGCCCATCAAATGAGGCAAGTAATCAAGCAGCAGAACCTAGTCCAGAGGGGTCATGATGTTATACAACCTATGTGATACAGAAGCATAAAACCTATAAACCAATCCGCAGTGTGTTCATGAGCACCCTGATCTCTGTGGCTCTGATAAGGCCGTGCACATCCACCCTATGGGAACCTCCACTCCCCGCAAGCCCATGGCCCTCTGCAGCAAATGACCCCCCTCTAAGATGTGCCCTTAGCACAAAAGACAGACCATCAAAAGATGGGTGAAATAAACAGCAGAACAACCAAGAAGGGAGAATTGCAGAACAATTTGAAAGAGACCGTAAATCAAACACATTGGAAATGTGTAAAGAGATCACAGAGGTCATAGGAGAAGAACACCCTGGCAAGCGCCCATGTGCAGAACTGAGTGTAAATTCTAGAACTGAAAAAGCATCTTCACTAAAACACAACTGCATGGCTGAATGAACCAGCATGATTAGACATACGTGAAGACAAAATGCATGAACTAAAAGAGAGGAGAGCATGCTCCCTCAACCAAAGCAACAGACCCAGATTGGTTTTCACCATAATTCTATGGGGCAGGTGACCCATATCTGATACGTACTTTTCAACCTTTTTTTTCCAGAGAAGAAATAAACAGCTTCTTAATTCATATATTCAGTAATATAATGCCAGTTTTTTTTAAAAAAAACACTATATAAGGGTACTAGAAATAGAGAATATTTTAGATGAATCTCACTGATGATGGGCACTAGAAATAGAGAATAATTTAGATGAATCTCACTGATGATAAACATCTAAATAAAATATTGGCAAATACAAATGCATTTTAAAAAGACCAGAATAGGTATGTATTGTAGCTCAGTGGTAGAGCTCTTGCCTAGTATGTGTGAGGCACTGGGTTTGATCCTCAGCACCACATAAAAATAAATAAATAAAATAAAAGCATTGTGTTCATCTACAACTTAAAAAAAAAAAGAACTAGGATAGCTAAGAAAATTTTGAAAAAAAAAATAGGGAGAACTTGCCTTTCCCATAGCAAAACTAATAAGACTTCTTTAACATAATAAAAACTTATCTAGATATTTGAACTCAAAAAGTAACATCATTTAATAATAAACCACTATTTAGAGGTATTCACTTTAAAGTTAGGAAGAAAATAACTCTTCACCACTGTTATGTAACATTGATCTGAAATGTTACATTATGTCCAATAGAACTCTGAAATGATGGGAATGTTCTAAAAGCTAAGATGGTAGTAGCCACTAGTCATGGGTGGCTGTTGGGCATTTGAACTAGGGCTAGTGCAATTGAAGAATTGAATTATTAATTTCTTTTGATTTTAATTAACCTAAGTGTACTAGCCACATATGACAGTGACTACCATATTAGCCAATGCCATGAGCATTATAATAGCACAAGAGAACAGATGAAAAATGTCATTGCTTTGAAATTTGTTAAAATAATTGTATTTTCCTAGAAAACTAGAGTCAGCAAAGCTACTAGACAAATAAAATTATCAAACTGAATGTTTTCAAAATAAATGCCTCACATACAACAATTACCAAAGTCCAATAATAACCAGTTAGAAAATATCCTGCGGGGGGAAAAAAGGTATCCTAGGAAAAATGTAGCAACAACAAATATAAAATCTAGTAAGAACTAATTTGATCATATTTGTAAAGATATATAAGAAGAAAGTTACAAAACTTTGTGAGGGATATAAAGAAAACCTGAATAAATAGAGAAGTGGTAGAGACTGAAAGCAGAGCACAGCACCAGGCAAAGAATCCTGGCTCTGTGACCATGACAAGTTAGTTAATGTCTCCATGCCTCAGTTTCTCCTATAAAATCAGTATGGTAACAATAACACCTTTATCATAGATCGTCATAAGGTTCAACAGGGCTTAGAACAGGGCCTGGCATCTGTAAGCAGCAGTGGATGCTGGCTGCTGGTATGACTTATTATCATTATCACGATTATTAAGTGGAGCAGTTACCGGGTGTAGTAAAGTCATCCGCTGTCTTCAAATGAATGTTTACTTCTAATTCGATCCCAATGAAAATTTCGGTGGTGCTTATTAGATTAATGAAATAATTCTAAAGTTTATATGGAAGAATAATTGTACGAAAAAAAAGGACCAAGAAAAAAATGTGGAAACTTGCCCTAACTAATTTCAGGATATTTAAAAAGCTGTAGTAATTGAAACAATGTATCACACGTATCATCTTCAGCAAACTGAAACTTCTTTACATGGTCCATAAATAGCCACATACTTATGAGAATTCTGGATAAAATAAAGTGATCTTTCAAATCAGTAATGAATGAGTGACTTCTTCAAGAAACACTGTTGAGACCACTGGCTAACCACTTGGTAAAACAATTAAATTTGATTTTTATCTCATACTTTACATTAAAAAATTCCAGATGAACAAAAGATTTTAATGTGAACATGAAAACTAAAATTTTCTAGAACAAAAATAAATATTTGCATAATTGCCCAGCAGTCAAAGACTTTTTAAGCATAAAGGGACATACCAAGAAGGAAATTTTTGATAGTTCAAGCAAATTTTTTTAAAATTCTACTGTTACCCACTCCAATGGAAAGAAAAAGGGAAACAGAAAACTAGAAAAATTATTTATTATATATAAAACAAACAAAGAATCAACAAGAGTAAACAGAGATAGCTCCTAAAATCAGTTTTAAAAAGTCGAGGCGGGGGTGGGGAGATGTTTGGGATTGTGGCTCAGTGGCAGAGCACTTGTCTAGTATGTGTGAGACCCTGGTTCAATTCTCAGCATCACATAAAAGTAAATAAAACAAAGTTATAAAAAAAGTTTTTTAAAAAAGAAGAGACAGACATTACCCTATATACATGTAAAATTATACTATTGTCGTGACTCAGCACCATGTACATCCAGAGGATGAGAAGTTAAGCTCCTTTTGTGTACAATGTGTCAAAATGGATTCTACTGTCACGTATAACTAATTAGAACAATTTTTTAAATGGAAAAAAAAAAGAATGTGGAAAATGGATAAAAGATATGAAAAGGAAATTAAAAAGAAAAATAGTGATCAATAAACATATGGAAAATGCTCAATGTAACCAAGGAAATGCAAGTTGAAATAATCAATTGCCATTTTTCAGTTTATCAAACATTGTGTCTTTAAGACGCAATGCCTAGTATTGGTAAAGATGTAGAGAAGAAAGTTTTCACTCAGCATCAGTGAGACACCACTTAAAACTTTTTACAGTTCTTAAAATGAATTAAACTGCTTTTATACATTTTTGACCCAGAATTTCAATTTCAACTTCATCAGAAGACATGATTGGGAATGTTTACAAAGTCTGGGCGACATGGATATTTATTATGATATTGCAAAAGAAAAAGAAAAAACAAATGGAAAAGGGGGGAAACATCTAAATGGTACTATAAATGTTTAACAATAGATAATCTAATACCAGCTATACTTCACCCCTAAATAACTAAATAATATTGTAGAAGAATAATCACTGATGTGGAAAATGTTAATGATATGGATGCCTTTTTGCTTCTCCACACACACACTTACATGCAGAAAGAGACTCGGAAAACATATATCAAAATGTTAACAGCTGTTACTTCTGAATGAGAATGCTATCTTTTTTATTTTCTTCTTTCTATTTGTGTTTTGTAAGTTTTCTACAATCATATGTCCCTTATATAATAAGAAAAGAGCTTACTAAAGTTATTTAAATTTAATTTTAAAATCCTTGTTAATTACATTGACCTAGCATTCATCTTAAATTTAGTGCTTGGTTGGTTCTCCAATCAACAGGCCAACTTCTCTGCTGGCCAAGAAAATATCTTGGAAATCTTCACACAAATTTTATTTATTCTGGCTGCAGTTTTTCCTACTCTAGTATTCGGTACACTGCGCCAAGAAAAGATCTACTTTCAACTGAAAGTCCATTTGCAGAGCGATTAGAATGCTAAAATGGAGACACTGGGGTTTGAGCTGAGAGTTGATCCGTTTTATGCACAGTAAATAAAAAATGGGTTTTACTAATGCAATAATGAAACATTTGCAGACTACTCTGGTATTACATGGAGACACAGGAGGTATGACTATAAACAAAAGAAACTGATTTTTTACAAACTCACAAAGATTTCATTTATAGGCCATACAAGAAATCTGTTTCAGGGTTTCGTAGGCAAACTCTTTTTCACCAGGCCTGGTTGCAGTTTACTTTTTGTTCAGTCCCAAAGGATAAAGGTTTGCCCCCTTTGAAGATATTTTCTCCAACTGAACATTAGTCACAAAGGCAATTCTAAGAGTTCCAAAGAGGGGCTCAGTGTCCCCAAGGGAAAGAAACAACACACTCATTTAAATATGGAGGTTCCAGTGTGTTTGTTTTTAAAAATCTCACCAGTTTTCTGGAAACTGCATCTTAGAAAATATCTGGGCTCCAGGGTCGCCGAGGACCCTCTAAAGAGAACATTAATATAGCTTTGGTCGCAGGTAGTGGGGAAGGCAGAGGGAAGGAGGAGCTGTAAACTTCCTAAACAGAAGCATATTGTTTGCTTTGTCATGGGTTATAGAATTGCTTATATTGGTCAAAGACACTAATGTAATTAGATGCATCCCTGGGGTTTTGGGGTCATATGAAGAGGATGAGATGATGCTTTGTGTAATTCAGAATGAAGAGACAAAAGGAGCGTAGAGTCTCCCTGTTCTAACTGGGGTGCACACCCACATTACCAGGCAACAGTATCCAAATGGTAGCAGCTGCTGACCACTGAGCACCTGTCCTGTGTCTGGTGCTATTCAAGTATCCTCCCTGTCTCACCTCAAGTCTTCAGCCCAGCCCTTCCTCATGTTCCCTTGTCATTTCCATAATTTGATGGAAGAGAAAGTGGTAAATCCAGTAGGAACCAGACTCCTGGGAACCTGAGGCAGGCTAATAATGTGTATCCTTTTATACTGATATTCTTGAAATATTTATTCAACTTATATTTAGAGAAATCGGCTGCTACTAAGAAAAGGAAGAAAGAGCACTACTGGTAGATCTCTCCTCTGTTTAATTCAGCTCTGCCCTTATCCTGCATGCCCCAAGAGCTCAGGGGCCATTCTCTGTCAATCAAGTGGGTCCCTGGGATCTCCTTCCATGTCTCCTCTGAATTTCTCTGCAGGTTTAGTCTTTTAAGAGAAGTCACTGTGGGTTACAATCTGAGGTCATGATTGTAGGGAAGTCTTCAGCCATTTTGGTAGACTTACCCCTCCATCCCAATCCCAAAGGTAAAATGCTTCCAAACCTAATTGTGCACAGCTGCAAGAGTTCATGTGTCAGAAGACACATACCTTGTACATGAATCCTGAGTTGTCCTTTAGCAAGTAAAAACAAAGCTTTAAAAATATATTTATCCTCAGTAAATTACAGCTGTTTTGAGTGCAGCAGTTTTTCTGACCTCAGGATTACAAAATTTTAAAAGGCTGATACTTTACTTAGAAGATAATTTGTAAGTTTTACAGATGTCAGCAGTCAAGAATTTTTTTGGTGTGGGTTTATTAAGAGGATAAAATGCTTTGCAGGAACGCTGAGCCCCGTTATCTTCATGTAGTTGACAATACCCAAAACTTCTCTATTAACTTCAGGTAGATGTAAATACAAAATGCCACAAAATTGTGTATGCTGTGATCCCAATTATATAAAAAATAATACACATAGAAAAGAATCTGGAATAGTATACTCCAAGGCATTAATAGTGTTTATCATTGGGAGTTAGGATTATCAAGGATTTTACATTTTTACTTCTTTTTAAATGTCAACTTTTTTCCATTTCCCAAAGTTTTATACTAAATTCATATTACTTTTGTAGTTAATAAAAATAACAATATGAATAGATGATAATATACATCCCAGGAAGTCAGACTAGCTGTACCAACAACCAATTCTAAAGACTGTGCCCAGAGCTGTGGGGTCACAACCTTGTATAGAACTTGGGAAGAGCACAAACCCAACAGAGACAATCCAGAGAGTAGCAGGGCTGCTGCATCCTGTGCCCACACTCCTCTGGGACTCACGGTCTTTGGTCTTTTACTTCCTGTCCTTCTGGGGCCATGATATAATCTTGATGCTCTTGAACACAGTGACCAAGATAACCCATAGTCCATCTGGGACTCCTTGGCTCTGCATCCTTCATTGATGTTTAAATACAAGGTGTTCTGACTCCACAGCCTTCGCTTCCACATCACCACAGAGCCCAGGCAGCAACATGAGACCGTATAAAGTACCACAAAGCAGGGTGGCTCCAATGTTATGCCATCTACCTCTTAGAACACCTGGACCAGCTAAGCCTACATGGAGGAATTTATCAACTCCTCTGCTCACTCGGCCAGGACTTATCTTCCAGTTCCTCTTCAACTCCTTTACTCATTATCCTATAATACCTCTGGATGTTTCTGGATATTGCAACAGTACCCAGGGGGCTGTGAACCACCCAGTAACATCTGTAGGTCCCTCTAAAATGAGCAAAAGAAAGATATTAGGCCCTGGTGGACATTATGCCAGTGTTTTTTTAACCTCAGGAGTATTGACATTTGGGACTGGATGATTTTTTGTTGCAGGTGGGTTCTCCTGTGCAATGCAGATGCCAATACCATTACTCCCTCAGTTGTGACAACCAAAGTCTCAGACATTGCTGATTGTCCCCTGAAGGGCAAATCACCCCCATTTGAGAATCACTGCATTGTATACAAGTCCACAGATCCTATTTGGATAGATGACTTGCTTCTTGTCTCACTGTACCATATAGTCCTAACATACCAGGTGAACAAGTTGCAAGACTCACTCAATTTTTTTTCATAGCTTTCTTGAGGTAAAACTGAACTACAATAAAATGCACATATTTGAAGTGTGCAACTTGACCAGTTTTGACATGTTTTGACATGTATGTTACCAATACAGTCACTATAAAAACATTTCCATTACAGTTCTTTAATTTGAAATCATGCAGACTGTTTCCTGCGCTCCCACATGTCAACTACTTCAAAATTAAATGCCATACTTATAAATATCTCACAGGTCAATGAAGAAAGCACAAGGAAAGTAGATAAAAAATGCTTTGAAAAGACCCACTCAATTTACAAACACATTTACACCTTGTGTTATACAGACAATGAGGCCAACAGTACCCCACCTTAGTAATAATTGTTCACATACGTTGAATGCTAATTAAATGCTAAGCATTTAATACCATCACCCCATTAAATTTTACAACACTCTATGAAATGAGTATTAGTCCCTTCTTCTAGGAAAGAACTCTGAGCTATGAATAGGATGAGAAGGTTTGGCCAAGATTACATTGCCAGTGAGTGGCAGAGCTATGATGGATCACCATAGCACAAGCTCTTTATGTGGTCATTGTTCTCTGTCCTCTTCTACTCCACCCCACAGAATAGGATGAGAAAGCAAGAAACCTATCCTGGATACCTGTAGCACACAGGAACTGGTAAACTAGTTCTGTGTAGACCCAGGGAATTCACCTGGAACTTGTTAGCCAAACTCATTCTCTTACATCATGGCAACTAGCCAGCAAGGTCTTCCAAGGAAACCCTACAACAACTCCAGGCCAGGAAAGGGGTGAGTGGATATGAGTCACGTCCAGAGAAAAGGATGATAGTCAGCCTGGTTCTGCCACTTTCAAGGCATCCCTCTTGCTTCTGTTGAGCATAAGAGCACATGACAGCAGCCATACTATGTTCCAAAGAATGTTCCCATGGTGGTCCAACCCACCCGCACCTACAACCCTCTCTTCTTTTGTTTCGACTCTCATACCTCAGTCCTCTGATTTCACAACCACTGTTCAGCTTTTCTAAGTAGAAATCATTCGCTAGACTTTCAAAAGCTCTACTTTGTCCTCAGATGTAGAATTTAACATCTCTGTCAAAAGAATCCTTAGCTCCATGTCACACCTGTGTATGAAATCCTTCCAGCCCAGGACTGGACACATAATATGGCCTAATCATTGTTGGTTGCTTTCTACTCTCAGGACTGGAACACACTGAGCTTTTGACGAGACTCCCACATTTGTGAATTATCATTGAAGCAGCCACAGTAGGACAGTCACCTCCTTTCTGACTGGGGCTCCAGAAAACTCAACCCAGATGCTTTGAATTTCACCAACTTGGAGTCCTACTGAACATAATTTTACTTCATATTTTTGTACAATATTTTGCATAATATTTAAAAGCATAACTTTTTTCTAAGCTGGTTACTTTCGAAGGCAGCAGGAAGGTGGAAACAACTAGTCTAGCTTATCTGCTCTCCCTTCATTTGGAGCCACATTCCCAAACCAGTTGATAATTTGGTGCTGGACAGTTATCCTTGGCTCTGGGATGCCATGAAAATGCTCCCTAGGCCCAGGGGACATTAGAAGACACAGCAGGGTGAGCTCATTTGGTTCCTAACCTCTACTATTTTCCCACTACCTAATGCAAATGTCACAGTAGGAATGTAAACTCTACTTTGGGTCTTACATCAGATTTTGGAGGATTTCAACAAACTCCCCCAGATAAGACCAGGGGTTATTTTTCTTTTCCTTTTTGCCAGAAGTAAATATTTATATCAAGGAAAGATTGCCAAGACTTGGAAAGTATTTGAATTATTTAATCAGCCCTATAAAAGGATTCACTCCAATTGGTGTTTGATTTGACTAATGAATTTTAACCCTGGTGTTATCCCAATCCATTAGACAGTTATTAAACTACAGGGAAGAATTCTGGAAATGTCCTTCTTCTGCAGTCCCCAGGTCCAAACCTGGGAATGTATACACTTGAGTGTACACTTCAGAACATGGGTGTGTTGCTGTTAGATCAGGGTCTCTCGGAAGACTCCTAGACTCTATTGTAGAGCTCTTCCTGTCTCCTGAAAACTATGCTCTGGTGGTATCCAGCCCGGCCCATTAGCAGTATTGACTGTTCACCTCCATAGTGGTCAGTGTGAAAAGCCTTAGCTTCTGGAGTATTCTTGGCTACATCATAAGACCTGTGGGTTGGCCCCAACTAGTCATTTCAGTAATATCTGGATTCTCATTATAGCTCTAATGCTTTCTAGTGGTATAGCACTAACTCCACTAACATCTCTGAGCCTCAGTTTCCCAAACTGCAAATAACTATAACAATGTCTCTCTCAGAGGGTTGTGGAAGCATCAAATGAGATCATGGCTATGTAACAGTAGACAAAATCATTGTGTATGTAGATATACACATATGCATAGATAGGCATATCCATTACACAGGCATACACACACACACACACACACACACACATTTTCTAAAGCCTTTCATTTTTCTAGGAATTCCTGAAGTCCAAAAATATGTTAGTTTGGTAGAACAATGTATTAACCAATCAAACATTTTGAAATTCAAAATCTTCAGTTCTCTGACTTTGAACCATACATTCATGTAGTCTATTTTTTTTTAATATTTTTTTTAGTTGTAGATGGACACAATACCTTTATTTTATTTATTTTTATGTGGTACTGGGGCAAACCCAGTGCCTCACATGTGCTAGGCAAGCACTATACCACTGAGCCACAACCCAAGCTCTCATGTAGTCTATTTTAAAGATGTGAATACCCATGCAATAGAGTGACATTTCCTGAGTCCGTATCAAGTGCCAAGTGTCATGCTTAGTACACTCGTATATACTCTCCCCGTCACCTCTGTGCAATGAAGCCATCACCACTATTTACAGATGAAGTCATTCCCCAGTTGGACACTAGTTAGGGGAAGATCTGGGACTCTGATCTCAATCTGTGGGTTCCCAGAGTCTCCCCTGCCCCTCTCTGTGCCTACTGAATCCGGTTTCTGGGATGCCTACCTCCTCGGTCTGGGGTGCTTGGTAGTTTGATGTAATCACACTCGATGATCCCCAAATCCTGGTTTAAATCAAGCTCTTGTTTGACTCTCAGACTCCTGTAGACAGATGCTTTAGGTTAACCTATGTCATGGGGATGCACAGAATCCTGAAATATCATTAAGAATAGACAATAAAATTTATATTTCAAGATCATCTAGTAATTCCATTTTACTTCTGGTCTCAAACTCCTTGCACTTCCTTAATTTTCTCCTCTGTTGCAAACAAAAGCCCAGCAGGCTGTCCCACGTCCTGGTCTCCATTTCTCCTGGCCACTCAATGATTGCTAACAAGCATTGAAATGGCTGCCCAGTGAGCAGAGAGGCAGGGCCTGGGTTGTCCTCAGAGTAGATTATGGCCCCACAGACTGCACGACACGCTGGCTTTGGCAGAGGTTGCAGCAGGACCAGCATGGCCCCTGAGCCAGGCATGGCCCGGCCAGGGAGCAGACGAGGAAGGGGCTTTGTGCCCTGCTTCCCAAGTGGACATTCCAGGAAGGAGTCAGATGATCTGAGTTATGGAAACCAAATGGCCCTCCTTTGTTTAGAGAAAAAGAGGAGGGGAAAAGAAAAAAAAAAAAAAAAAAAGCCACTCATTTTTGTGGTAAAGTGAAAACAGGCTCCAAACCAAACAATCCCTCTCAGAGCAGAAAATGCCAGCTTCACAGAGCAACCCACAAATCTTGGAGCCGACAAACTGATGAGAGGAGGTATCAGAGCTGTCCTGCAGCCATTGCGAGAGCTCTCCGTCCTCCCAGGGAGGTGTTCCTCTGCCTTACCCTAGAAACATTGGGTCTCCAGGCAGGAAAGGAAAAGAGGGAGAAAGTGAGAACGATCTACTTGTCTTGGCCATGTTCCTCCTCCTGCTCCTTTCCAATTGGAATGGAGGGAAGGAGACAGGAGGTGTCCAGAGGAAGCCTGGAAGTGAACTTAGATACTCACTGAGGCAGGAACATGGGCCTGCACCCCTGCAGCCCCCCTGGCTATGTCCCTGCCATGTGCCACCTCCGACACCCTCCTCAGCGTGTCCCAGCTCTTCCCACAGAATGCAGCCTGGAGTCACGAGGCCTCCTGTGGCTGCCCTGTGGCTGCCCGAGGCTCTGTGGGCTGGCTCTGTGGGCAGGAAGCTGCACCCAGGTATTGCTAGGGCATGTGCAACAGGATAAGCCACGGCCACGAGGAAATAAATATAGGTTCTGCTGAGAGAAGCCTATCCCCCCTTTGGTTTGTTCTCTAATGCAAGCCTTTCCTGGAATGGAGAGTCTTTCAGTGAAGAAAGAATAATGCAGAATTCAGTTATAGTTCTGGTTTTACCTCCAACTTA
Organism: Sciurus carolinensis; assembly: GCF_902686445.1. Classification (NCBI taxonomy): domain Eukaryota; kingdom Metazoa; phylum Chordata; class Mammalia; order Rodentia; family Sciuridae; genus Sciurus; species Sciurus carolinensis. The sequence goes on from NC_062225.1 coordinate 21,186,253, forward strand.
CTGTGCAACCCAATGTCACAGTTGTCTCCCTGAGCCTCCATTTTACATCTGAAATATGAGCCCAGTGATCCCTGCCCTGCCTTAGCTTACGCCTTTGTCAGGAGATGAGACGGAGTGAGCACAACTCTTATCCAGGGTGGCAGAATAACCAGCCTATCAGATAAGCTTGTGGATGGCAGCCAGGCTGCCTGGGTCCAGATTTAGGTGCCCACATGCAGCTCTGAGCAAGCTACTTAATCCGTGTGTGTGTTCTCGCCTTTAAAATGAAGGGAGCAATACCCCTCACTAGCACTGCCAGAAGGTTAGCTCTGACTAAGTGATGCAGGTGAAGCACTTACAAAGCACCCACACGTGACATGTCCAGGTGAGTCCAGCTGTCACTGTTATCATAGCCAGAAAAAACCGTAGTGCTAGGTTCAGGCACTGCATGACCCTACTGTCGTCTTCAGCTTCAGGATCTTATACAACAGTACTTCCGTTCCACTACTTCCACAATCTGCCAATAGTTGATTCTAAATGTAGTGGAGAACTTCCAATAGTACTCTGTTGCTTTTAGGAGAAAAATCCCAGAAGGTCCCACCATGTCACACCCAGCCTTGGTCATCTGACCCCACTTCCCTTTCTAGTCTCATTTTGAGCCCTTGTGTGTCTCAGTCAAATTCAACAATCTCATTGGCCTTTTACCTCAAAAGATCTGGGCTCCTTCCTGCCCCAGGCAGGACCTCTGCAGAGTTACCTCCACACCTGACCGTCAGGTTGCAGTTTAAATAGCCTTTCCTTAGGGAAGCATTTCCTGCCCAACTAGATGAGGACTGGTTCCCCTGCTCCTGTGTGTGCTCATCATGATTATAATTAAGTATTAATTCATGTGATTATTAGCCTGTCAGTTCTTGGGCAAGGTGCTTCTTCTGTTTTGTTCATTGCAAGTACTTGAAACATGTTAGACACACAAGGAGCATGTGTGTATGTGTGTGTGTGTGTGTGTGTGTGTGTGTGTGTTTTTAATAAAATATATAAAAGAAAAAATAATAAAAGAAATATGTTGAATAGCTTTCTCTTCTGTAGCTCCTATAAAATTCATGAAAGCAGGGTCCTTGTTTCTTTTCTCAGGGCTAATATTTCTAGCCCATGATGGGCCTTCAGCAAATATTTGTGGAGCATATGAATGAACGAGTGAATGAATGACTAGGAAGAACCTCTGCTTTTCACCATAGGAAGATTTCCCTGGACAGCATCCTCTTCCTCTTTCCAAGAGGGACACAGGGCTTTCTTATGTCCTCTAACTCCCATCCCAGGGGGCCCTATCCATAAATCCAGGCATGAAGAAAACCCTAATCTCCACTCAAGCAAGCATGTGGTGTCAACTGTGTTCTGTAGTCATGACTTGCACATATCCTAGGGGACAATTTCACAGCAACAACCAATTGCAGAAAATTGTCCTTCAAAAATATATGCATCCCCTTTGTATCTTCTAGGTAGATTAAAGGGATAAGTTTCATTCATCCTTGTTGCTTTGATGGGTCGTACCACAGTCTTCTGTACAGTTTGTGTACCCTATGAACACTGAGGTGTGAAGGACTGATTGACTATTATCAACAGAGGCTACTAACTTCTCAGCCCTGCCTCTGTGCCCCACGACACAATGAAGTTCTTAAGGAACTTCATATTAAAGCTACTTAAGTGTTTTTTGGTCATCTATTAGGATAAGAGCAAGAATTTGTTCACCTCTGAGTCCCGCTCTCCACTGTGATCCATTTAGCTATATCTGCTAAATCCTCCAAATTTGTTACTTCGGTTTTGCTCAGAAACCCTCCAAGTTCTTCTTATAGTTTACAGAACTGAGTGCAAATCCCTCAGGCCAACTCAGAGAACTTGGACCACACTTCCTTCTACACTATCTTTTCAAGTCCTACTTAACCCCCTGCCCTGGGACACACCCTCGTTTGCCCTGTTTTAGTTCATGACAGTATCCGCATTAGGTATGTCTCTTACCCATCTCTCCACTAGCATGGCTCATGATTTGAATTTTCCTGTGACCTGACTAGGTCACCCATGTAAAGGGAGCTCCGTGTCTTTGGAAGCCCAATGATATTTTGGTTTAGCTACTTCTTGTATTTATCACACACTTTTTCCATGAATATGACTTCTCTCTCAAACTAGACCTAGATAGGAAGCCCATTAGGAGCTATCCAATATTTCCTGTTTCCCCTCTGTTAGTTCTGAGCGAAAAGTAAACTCAGATTATAACTTAAAAGGTCAGTCTCTAGTTGCTCTGACTGACTCAACTGGATACAGTGGAGTCAAAGAAAACTAGTAGTGTTCAGGCAGGAGCCCTGGAGTTCACTGCTAGTGGATTTTACCGCACAAGTTGTATTTCAGAAAGTTTCGATCTTCCTCGCATCTCCCTAGATTTGGTCAATGATCTATCTCTAGAAGTTATTAAATTTGAAATTTAAGTGTGTCTCACTCCTCTTAATCCATTGACTTCCTTTTACAGATGAGAAACCCTTCACTGTGGAAGATACTTACTTGCTGTGTCCGGCACCTATCTTAAAAGAAGTTGGCATGTAAGTTTTTGCCAGCAGTAATCTCAGACAGAGAGGAGAGGGGAGGTGGACCAGACAAAGGGAAAAGAAAACTACTTTCTCCATTATCCTGATGGAACCTTTCTCTAGATTTCCTCCAGTAATGATGATACCAATGGCTACAGGAAGGCAGGCACCAGGATTATTGTTTAGAGGGTATCTCTCTTCATCCTCCCCAGTTCTCCGTGAGCAGATGTTTCCATTATACAAATGTGAAGATTGAGGCTGAGAGAATTTGAGCAACTTGCTCAAGGTCACACAGTAGTCAGAGGAAGAACCTGGGCTCAACTCCAGGTCTGTCTGACTGAATCACAGCTACGTTTCTAGAAAGTTCACACATGTATTACCCTACCCTGTCATCCTAATCATCTGCTTGATGGCTGTTATCTCCTCCTGAGAGATAGGGAAACTCAAAAGGAAGGCTTAGAAAAGTGAAATGGGGCCTCGACTGGTTCCTGACAAACTGAGATCCCAGGCTTAGACTTCAGTGTCATCCCCAAAGCCCCTTCCTCTCTCCTCCACAGGGGATCTCTTCCTCTCTCTGGGGATCACCAGACAGCTCCCTGAACTATTTTTGTGGGGGAAATCTCATGATAGTAAATGCTCATAAGGATGTGATCAAAATCCCAAGCAGAAGCCAGGCACAGTGGTGCACACCTGCAATCCCAGCTGCTCAGGAGGCTAAGGCAAGAGGATTGTGAGTTCAAAGCCAACCTTAGCAAAGCAAGGTGCTAAGCAACTTAGAGAGACCCTGTCCCTAAGTAAAATACAAAATAGAGCTGGGGATGTGCCTCAGTGGTCAAGTGCCCCTGAGTTTGGTCCCCGTCTCAAAAAAAAAAAAAAAAAAGTCCCAAGCAGAAGAAAGAGAATTATCACCCCAAGCAAGAGAAGAATTAAGTGGAGAAACAGAGGGTGTTGGTGCAGAGGATAGAGAACAGCATTTCCAAAATCATATCTATGACTGCCCGAAGATAGATGTGGCTTTAAGGAATAAAAAGTGGAAGTTGTTCTTCTGAATTTGCTTTTAATCACTTGTTCTTATTGTAAACCCTCTGACTCTGGTTGCCTGACATCAACCTGTGATACCACAGATTTCCCAAGCTAGCCCAGGGTCCTTGCTGCAAAATGTGAGCTCATGGTTGAGTTCTCACAGAGCGGAGGAGGTCGAAGGCAAATTAGTTCCTCTACTGCTTGACCTCTGTGCCTTTGCAAAGCTGCCCCCATCAAATGGTTAGAGTCCAGATAATACAGCAGAACATCCAGCAAGCTTAACTCCCTTGACTGGATCACTTTTTAATACTCCTTTGTCCTATTACAGTGTGACGAGTAGGTTCAAGTAGGCTTTGCCCATTCAATGCAACCAGCCACAACGCAAGGCTTCAATGCCTCACCTGAGACACCAGCCAAGCATGTCCTAGAGTGTTACAGGTAGATGGGCCAGAGAGACCATTCTCCACATTTTACAAGGAGAAAACTCGGCCCCGTAGGGAAGAACCTGGAGGCCCAGGGATGATTACGAGCAGAGCCCAAAGGAGACCTTTGTGTCTGGCTTTCCACCCATTGTTCATCACGGTCTGTTTCCCCTGTCATTTCAGGAAAGCCGCCCTCCAGGTCAGCATGAACGATGGCCTCTCTTTCATCTCCAGCTCAGTCATCATCACCACCACGCACTGTGTAAGTCAGAACCTCTCCCTTCATTAAAGGCTTCATTATTATCATGGCCAGTATTTCTCAAATACCAATCTCCACATGTGTTCCTGGGAAGTTTTCTGGTTCTTTGTTCTGTTTACAGAGCCATGATCCTGGCACTGTAAGGCCAACCATGAATTGGATCAGGGTGTGCTGTGCTCTGGAATGTATCAGGAATGCCTGTCAGGTCCTCTGGGTTCCCCATTTCTGGTGTAGAGGGAGGGCCCTGAAGTTCTGACCTGGCCAAGTGGTAAGATGCACCAAGTCTGAGTAGCAGTAAGGGTAACTACTTGGAGAGAGGGCATTCTTAAGAGAAAACGAGCAGAAAGGATTGGACAGCATATTCAGAAAGCATATCCTAGGGAGTTATTCTCTAAAGGGAAACAGGAAAATGGGCACTGGCTGGAAGAAGATATGGAGGTTATAGAAGACCTTGATTTTCTACAGGACAAATTAAAAGCTGTTTATATGATCGTGGAAATAATCCTGAGGAAAATGGAAAATGGATGGGACTGGAGAGGGTGAGAAGGGACCCTTGCATTAGGGATGATGCAGTAGGAGTAGGAACTACTTTCTCTCTACCACTTCCTCAGACAGCACTTTTCTGGATCCTTCTTGTCAGGTAGTTTTCATTTCTGGCTATACATAAAATTATCTGGGAAGCTTTTTAAGACAAGTAATGCTGTCGACATCATGCCAGACCGATTGAACCAAAATCTCTGGCATGTGCACTAGCTTTGGTGGTTTCAGACCTCCTTAGGGAAGTGGGGGTGCAGCCTCAGCTGGGAACCCTTCAGCCTCAGTAGTGCTCCTGCCCATGGCCATTGTCACAGAGCTCAGCTCCTAACGTGAGCATTTCCAAATCAACCTTTGTCTGAATATTTAGATTCTTTGACAAATGCTCTTTCTTTGTTAGATCATTTAAAGAAACTGAGGTGTCTGGTCAGCTCAGGTAGTTGCACTGGTCACCACCTGGTAGGCCTTTGGAATCCATCTTGGTTAAACCCCTCCATATGAGATAAAAATGGGTTATCTGATAAACAGAAAATCAGGCCTCATAATGGAGAACACTCCTTCCTAATTCCCTCTACTGTCCTTTTCACCCTGTATTGGTGCCAAATCTATTTTCCTGGAAGCCCAGAAAGCCAGTATAATGGATATAGATGATGAAAATTTTAACTTGACCAAAGCAAGAAACTATGATTATCAAAAGAAGTGTCACCACTTCTTTTGAGACAAGTGTCCATGTCTCAGGCATCTGATCAACCCTCAAAACTGACTGCCTGGACAGTACACCACCAAAGACTGTGTGCAGAAGCAATGAAATTTCAAAAGTATACCCTACCTGAATCTTTTGGAAATTGACTCTTTTTGGAATCTGGCAACCTGCAGGAAATGATTAAAATACCCCAAATCCAATAACTCCATTCCAGATTCCTCCCAGCTTTTGAGTTATCCAACAATACGTGCCTGTATTTCTCATTATGTCTGACCCTACCACAGAGAAATAGCTACTGCCCTTGAGACCACAAGAGCAGAGGAAGAGGAAAGAGGGAACATCCGAGGACTAAGTTGTGGTATGGCAAATGCAAGGCTACAAATTTGAACCTGGGTTTCTAAGTAAAGAAAAGGTGCCTTCCTAATGTGCTACAAAATTAAAAGAATTCCTAATAAGTTCCCACTATATTTTCCTGACTCCAGCCTGTTTACATCTTATATCACCCTCATCTGATTGCATCTCAGTAAGTTTTCTGTTCATTTGACCCTTGATTAAGTCTACCTTATATAGTCTGCATTATTCCCTTTTCTGTATTAGTCTACAACAAAATTATAACTCCTGCCCCTAAGATTTGTGCTCCATGTCCATTCATTCATTGATTCAACAAATAATCATTGATCACAATGGACTAGGCACCCTCCTGGGTGCTTGGGATACATCAGAGAACACAACCGAGAGAAATCTCAGGTATAGAGAGAGGTTGGACAGCCAACAATAAATAGGACAAATAAATTACATACCTACGTTAAAAGGTAACACATGCCATAGGAAAAATATAGTAAGAGGGTTCGGTATTACCCCAATGGCCAAGACATGGACATTTCTCAGTGGTGACACTTCTTACCACTGAGGGTTTGGTAAGTGTGTTTCAGTGTCAATCAACTAATGGATACATTTAGAAGGTGTCATTTCAGTAGATACAGGGATAGCAAGGAAATTAACCATGCAGCTATGGGAGAATGGAACGTTCCAAACCAGGAACCATTTTGCTGAGACCTGGAGGCCAGAGAGCCCCAGTGTTCAAGGAAGAACAAGAAGACTCATAGTCAGTCCCTAGAAGAGAGTGAATGAGAACATCAGCAGGCAGTGAGGTAATGTTTAGACAGCAGGGCTTTGTAAGGACTTGAACTTGCAAGCAGAGGAGCCTCGAGTTCTAACATATGTTTGAAAGATCATCCCAGGCTACTGGTAGCCTGTGGGGAGACAAGGATGGAAGCAGTGTGACCAGTTAGGAGGGTTCTGGCAATATTCTAGGCTAAAGACAGAGGTGGCTTAAATCAAGAGGGGGCTTTAGGCTGGGGAGATAGCTCAGTTGGTAGAGTGCTTGCCTTGTAAGCACAAGGCCCTGGGTTCGATCCCCAGCACCCAAAAAAAAAAAAAAAAAAAATTAAGAGGGGGCTTTAGAGTTGGAAATAGGTGGTCAGAGTGAGTGAGATATATTTTGAAAATAGAGCTAACAGATTTCTGGGAGCATTTGATGTGGCTTGAGAGGAAAGGAATCAAAGATGGCCCCTAGGGTTGGGCCTTAGTTACTGAAGGAATGGGGTTGTCAACAGCTGAAAAATGGGGCGGGTAAGACTAAAGGAGAAGATCTGGAATGAGGAGGGGAATCGGGGGATCTGTTTTTGCTGTTTACTGGTTATGTGACCTTTACCAAATTATTTAGCCCATTTGTGCTTCCATTTCCTGATGTTTAAAGCTAAGTAAGTCCCTCAGCAACTTCTCAAGACCCTGTCTCAAAATAAAAAATAAAAAGGGCTGGAGATGTGGCCCTGGATGTGAACACCCCTGGATTTAATCCCCGATACAAAAAAAGATAGTAATAGTTTACATCTCCTGCAGTATTGTGAACTTAAATGAAAGCATACATATTAAGTGCCTGGCATAAGGCCTGGTAGGAATGAAGTACCCAAGAAATGTCAGCTGTTTTACAGTGGAGGCTTAATCAAAAATTTTGAACTAACTGGAGATTCCTCCCAGAGACTTGGCTCCTTGATTCAGAACTCTGTAAAAGCAAAGGGGCTCTTCTGAGACAAGATGCATCCTTGGGAATACATGTTTGTCACTCAAACAAGCTCAAGTGATGGAAAGGAGAGCAGGTCAGAGATGGCCAAAATCACCCAGGGAAAGTGACTTGCATTCAGACATAAAACTCCAGTCCCTAGGTAGGCCCTACACAGACGCTCAAATTAAAGACTGAAACCCATCGCTGGGCAAAATAGGCATGTGGAAGGTGTGGTCCCTCAGATGAAGTAAGGTCTTGGATGTGTGTTTGTTTGGAAGACACGGTTTTTAGATCAGAAATGATCCCCTGGGTCTGAGTAAAGGGTTAGTCTTGTCCATGCCAGTTGCAACCTGCCCAATCCATCACCTGGAACCAAAAATCATTTTAAAATATGTAGTTGAGACTTTTCTCGCTTTATTTGGTGCCCATTTGGACAACTGCGTCACAAGTTTTCACGATCCACAGTGAATAATTGTTGTCCCTGCCAGAAGTAGAAATTCCATGAAGTTTTACAGGAAAGAGATTTTTCCATTTAAGAGCTAAAAGATTCCTATGCAAATGGTAAACTTTGTCGCACTTCATGACTCTAGAAAATGGTCAGATGCCCAGAGTCCTCCGTCACCAGAGATACACTCCATCTCTATCATCTTAACTGTCCTCTCTCTTCCTCCCCCAACCCCTTGCCACAGATTGAGAAAATCAGTAATATGGTGCTGCTTGAAGGAGATAAGGAAATCTGTCCGCTTAATAACAAAGCAAGTGTATTTTAGGACCTTAACTTTCCATGAAGATTTTCTTCTTTAAAATAAATATTTTATAATTCTGTAATTTCTCACCCAAAGAATATAAAATTCAGGGAATCATTTCATAAATATTTCTTTGAAAATATGTGGGACGCTTGAGTGTCCCACTCATATCTTAGAAAGTTGCTCTTGGAGAGATGAGTCCCACAGGCCCATTAGAAAGAACAGGATTGTATGAATCAGGTATAAATGCTACAGGCTTTCAGAGGAGAAGGGGGCTTGGGGCCAAAATGACAACCCGTAGGTAAAGAGGTTGGAAAAGACGATACCCTAAAAAAAAAAAAAGCTGAGCAAGGGCTAGATGTGTCTCTCGCATAGTTTTGTTTGTGGTCTCTCCGTTTCTTCTTTTCCTCTCATTTGGTATCAATTTCTGGTGCCTTTTGACTGGGAGGCTATTTCTTGAGTTGCCATCTACATCCCATGTCCTTGATCTTGGTCAACCCCTATGTGACAATGAGACACAGCAGGTGCTTATTGCTGCTAACTATGATCAGGATTTGATTTGGACTGGTTACCAGATTGGAAAAAGCACATTTTTCAAATAAAGCAAGGTGACCTAAAGAAGATCCTAAGGTTCTAAACTCAGCACTAAATAAATGGAAAACTATGTCTTTCCCCTCTAATTTATATAAAAAGAGTCTGACTACAAACAGCAACAAGGTTAGTGAGTTTGAGAATACCTATGTGATATCACTGTTCAGAGAATTCCTTTTTGAATGAAGATAAAAACTCAACAAACTTGAGGCATCAAAACAAGAGCCACTGTCATAAAGACATTCTTCTTTATGCTGAGGATGCTCCATTGTGTATATATGCATTTTCTTTATCCATTCATCTGGTGAAGGGCACCTAGGTTGGTTCCATAGCTTAGCTATTGTGAGTTGAGCTGCTATAAACATTGATGTGGCTGCATCACTGTAATATGCTGATTTTAAGTTCTTTAGGTATATGCCAAGGAGTGGGATAGCTGGGTCAAATGGTGGTTCTATTCTGAGTTTTCTGAGGAATCTCCATGCTGCTTTCCAGAGTAGTTGCACCAATTTGCAGTCCCAACAGCAATGTATTTTCCCCAAAATTCTCTCTGGTATTTACTTTACTTGTGTTCTTGATAATTGCCATTCTGTCTAGAGTGAGTTGGAATCTCAGTATAGTTTTAATATGCATTTCTCTAATTGCTAGTGAGGTTGAACATTTTTTCATACATTTGTTGACCATTTGTATTTCTTCTTCTGTGACATTTGCCAGCAAATGGATGGATCTGGAGACTATCATGCTAAGTGAAATAAGCCAGTCCAAACAAGTCAAAGGTCAAATGTTTTCTCTGATATGTGGAAACTAACCCACAATGAGGGAAGGGTGAGAGGAAGAATAGAAATTCAGTAGATTAGACAGTGAGGAATGGAAGGAAGAAAGGGGGGATAGGAAAAGGAAAGACAGTGGAATGAACCTGACATAATTTTCCCATGTACATAATATGAAAACAACACAGTGAATCCCACCATCAAAGTACATACATAAGAACAGGATCCTGACTAGAATAAGATATATTCCATGCTTTATAATTATATCAAAATGGGTTTTGCTGTCATGTATAACTAAAAAGAACCAGTAAATTTAAAAAATCAAGAGCCACTCAACTATAATTATGGCACAATGGAGGAATTAAAAATATAGGATAGTCAGTCAAAAATCCTAAATTCACATCCTGGCCCCTCTACTTTCTAGGATGATCTTGCCCAAGTTAAACTTGCCTGTCTCAGAATTCTTCTTGCATGATTATAATGGAGATTAAATGTAATATATAAAAGGAACTGATGTCCATAATAATCTAAGAATGACAGTTATTTATTAGTTTATTGACCTCATTCTCTTTCCTTGTCAACCAAATGTACCCTGTCCCATTAAAAGATTTGCTATACATGCCCTGTGGCTTATAAATAGACTCTTTCCCCCTGATGAAAAGGCATACTCCCTTTTGAGTACATAATAAGCCTGAATTTTAGGAACAGGCTGGCTATGAAGATGTTGCTTGCAGGATAAGGGAAAGAAAATGGCAATAAATCAGATTCAGTGATAAGTCAAATAAGATTGGTTTGCAGCCTCTCTGTGCTACTTTTTAAGTGAATCTAGTAGATAAGAATATATGAGCAATATTTAGACTAATGAGAAGCATGAATTAAAACAAGTATTTATTAAAGTGGATGCACTATTAGAACATAGGAAACTCCTATTATCTCTAAAATAGTCTGTCACACTGAGCATATTTGGAGGCCTTCTACCTGAGCAGGTACCATTTCCTGCAAATGAGATCTGCAGTCTCAGTAGAGGCTGCACCAAGCTTGCCACACCCCCCCATTTCTGCAGTATAATTTGGTTACTATGGAGACGCACCTGCTGCCAACTCACTTCCCTAGAATTTTTTAAATCATTTTATTATCCAGATTTTTATGAATGCAGACTGTTCTTTCCCCCAAATGGGTGATATTTTCTTTAGATATTTGTTTTGACACAGACAGACACAGAAAGAGGCCCACAATACTCCCCCCAAACAGAAAGAATCGTCTGGTCTAAGGTGTCAATAGTGCAATGGTTAAAAAATTCCAAAGAATCAAAATTCCTTGGAGGAGAGTCTAGGATTCTGCATCTTATTAAGTTTTCCAAGTGAATCTTAAACACATAGGATTCTTATACTGTAATCCCCTAATTCTAATTTGTCCTTCAAAGTTAAAAAAAAAATCATTGAAATTCATTTAAGAAACATGAGTTATTCTCCTGATTCTCTCCTAATCCCATTCATGTAAGGATTCCAAGATTTTAAATTCAGAACCTACTCTATATGCTCCTTTTGGAATCCTTGTTCTGATTTAAAAAAAAAAAAAAGGAATTTACCTAAAAGAATAAGTTACCCCAATATGATCAGATTAGAGATTTTCTCACTTTTGTGTTATCAAAGATTAGAAAACTTCCTTTCTAAATTCTCCTCTTCTATATTCCACGTCCCTTCCTGTCCTCCTCTCACACCAAGGCCTAAAAAGCCACGCGCCTATTGCTTGTTTATTTCAGAAAGAAAGAACCCGGTTACTAGCAGCATTGTTCCTAACACTTTATGAATCCTGGTGACTCTCAAGAAGGTGAGCCTCCAGCTGCCCAGTTGTGGCCCAGTTAGGTTTGGAAACAACTGGAGACTTGGTAAAGAGAGCACAGCCACTAGAAAGAGCAAGTGTCTCGGATATAACACAGTCTACATGCTTCTTCAGGAAAAACTGACTGTGTCTTGTCCACTATTATAGTCCAGTACCTGGCACAATGTCTCCACATATTTACTCAGAAAATAACTGATGATCAAGTAAAAGAACGAATGGACTCCATCAAGTTTCCAACTGACACCATGATGGCACTTGCCGGTAAGAGAGTAAGGGACCAGCCTGAGGTAGGATTAGAGAGGAGACTCTGAGCTGGTTGGTGGTTGGGCCTCCAAAAAGAATGACCAAGAGTTCGAGCTTCACATCCCAGGATATTGAACATAATTTAAGAGAGATACATCTGCCAGGTGAGAAACTTAACCAGCACCCCCAAGCAGGGCAATAGTCAAAGCCTCTCCAGAAGAACACCAGCTCCCCTTAAACTCCTGCCAGGGATGTAGACCTGGAGAAAGGGTCTAGAAATAGCCTACTCAAGCTCAGTTGGATCAGGATTCAGAGCAGGTCTGTGAGGGTGTGCAGTCCAAGGCTGGAAGCCAGGAAGAACTGTAGAGACTGAGAATGGAGGCCACTGTGAAACAGCTGACTCCAGAAACATTGGCATGGCCTGAGCTCACCCTGGAATACCAGAAAACTTAGACTGCAGCAGTACAACTAATATAGATGCCACCAACCAAGACTGGGGGTACCCAGTGAGGGCTGGCTCAGAAGGGAATGAGCTGGAACTCCCAATGGAGGCTACCATGGCTGTAGGTAAGAAGCTACAGAGGGATAGCAGGGACCACTCCCGCCTGTCTGCAGAGTTTCATCCAGGGCTTCTTCCCAGGTCCATTTGCTATGTTAGTTCAATTCCCCATTACCAGTTGCTTTAAAGGAACTTGGGAACACACAAATCCAGCCTGGTTTTGTAGTCAGACAGCTCTCTAGGTAAACAGACAGCTGGCATGGCCACCTTTGCCAAAATCTCTTGAATTTCACCAGCCTGGTAGGGAAATAAATCCAGTAGCCTGTTCTGAGTGGTAATCTCGCCTTCCAACATAATAAAAAATTATTGTGCACTCTTCAGAGAAGACTTTTTTCTTCTATTTCTTTTCCAAACTCAGGAAAACAGTCCATTAATCAAAATAGGTATCTGTCTTTTGGATAGATAATACATACCAGCAGCTGTAAGTGTGTGAGCCGCTCATGAAGGAAAGAAGTACAGGGAGGAGCTTCGGGTGGTGATATAACAATCAGGACCAATGTGTATTACACCAGTCCTGTGAAGGACCCAAAGAACAGCCAGCCCTTGCCCTCCAGAAACCTACTGCCTGGTTGTCAAGGCAAGATATACACTCAGAGGTAAATATCACACAGGTACTGTGAAATTTCCCAGCTATTCCAAAGATTCATGAGTCTCCATGCAGGTCTTTGGATAAATAAGTAAGCAAAAATGTGGCACACTCTAAGGAGTGTGACCTTGTGAGTTACTTCCAAATTACCCAAGAAGGCTTTTTATCCCTTCCTACAAAGGGGAATAGACCACTCATTCCAGAAATTCAGGGATAACATGTTGACAGTTCATGATTTTCTCAGCTCCAAAACTTTATACTGTATCTTTTCCCCAAAAAGATCCTTCCCAGACAGTTTCTAAATACCAGGAATCAACCCGTAAAGGAGAAAATGCTCTCCCCAACAACCAACTGAAGAGGCAGAACCAAGGCACACACACACAGCTTTCTCCTGTAGTTTTCTTCACCCCAAAAACATTATTCCACTTCCTGTCCAACTCTTCCATACCTGCCCCTCTCTTTACTCATTAAGTTTCACATAACCTGGAAGAGTAAGAGAAGTCCGGATTGAAGGGGAGAGAGGCGCTGTGCTGGAAGAGAGTTTGAATGACATGATATGGAGTTTGGGCTAAAGGAAGCACAAGCACTATTATAGGAAAACTCATGCACAGCATTTGTGTGCTCCAAGTGTATTAAATATAACAAAATAGCATCAATTTGGATGCCAGTGACTTACAAATTTGACCATTTAGAAAAGAAATAGGCTCTAGTTCACTTTTTCATTGTTTGGACTGAAGAAACTTAGCACCAAGAATGACCAGTCCACAGCCCTGGGGCTGCAAATGAATCATTAGAACGTCATACGCAGCCCTTGAGAGAGGGTGGCCAGGTATACACTTTTCCCTGTTGTAATTAAAAGGGATATGTCCTTTGAAATATGTGACTTAGCAAAACAGAAAAAAATGGGAATGAGCACAGGTTTTGGGATCAGATCAGTGTAGCTAAAATTCTTGTTCTGCTGCTTACTGAATGTGTGACTTGAACTGAATGGGGCATAAGGCCTGGTACACGGTAGATGCCCAAGGTTCATTTTCTTGCACTGATGTGATAATCTCTGTAAGACTGGCACAGTGGTATTCTGGCTTCTGGCAGAATTAATGGAAGTGTGGTATCTAAAACTAAGGAAGTGATAGGAGCTCTTTACTGAGTGAAGATAAAAATCTCCATTTGAGGATTATATTCTCTAGGGAGAACCAAGAGACACTGAATGTGTGAGAAATATTACCAAATATGGTACTTTATGTAGAATATAGTGTTGGAATGCTTTAGCTCAGATACATATTTAGCATGGAGACAACATTCAAAGGGCTGTTCTGAAACAAGTACATCTGCACATGTGGAGTCCCAGTGTTGTGGGAAACAGTGGTGGAGAAGCAGCTAGCAGCACTCAGAGAGAACTCCAGGCTTTACTCAGGTGGACCCAGAGAACGAACTCCACATTCAGAGCCCCATCCACAGTTTCTCATAACATTTCTATGTTATTTGGCGTCATCTTATACCTGCCCTATCATTGTTTTTGTTTTTATTTTTAATTCCTTATCTGAAGGCCTTGTGTGTTTAAGGTGCAGGGGAGAGGTGGGGCGGTCTCTCACATAAAGCATGTTTACAGGAACAGAGAAGAAGAAAGGACTCTTTTCATAGGCATCTGTTGACTCTCCAGCCTTGAAAGCCTGACACAGGGGTGTTTACATTTCAGGAGGGAGTAGTTAGATCCCTAGAGACAGTTACTTGCCATCCGAAAGGTAAGGACCTGTGGTTAATTAGGTTGCCTGAAGAAAGGCTGATGGAAGGGGAAGGGAACTGACCCTTTTCCCAGGCATTGGTTTCTTACCATAACGTTTTTATAATTTCATTTTATAATCAGGTCTGGTTTTGCCATCACACCAACTCTATAAATTATTTATTATGTAGATCCAAGAGGTAGAATAGGCTGAAAGGCACAGTTTCTCACTATTTTTAAAGTTTTTTCTTTCTTCCTTCCTTCCTTTTTTTCCCCTTCCTTTCTTTCTTTCTTTTTCTTCCTTCCTTCCTTCCTTCCTTCCTTCCTTCCTTCCTTCCTTCCTTCCTTTCTTTCTTTCTTTCTTTCTTTCTCTGGGAGGATTGAACCTTCACATGTGCTAGGCAAGGACTGTACCACTGAGCTACATCCTCAGCCCTTTCGTTTTATTTTGAGACAGGGTCTCATTAAATTGCCAAGATTGGCCTTGAACTTGTGATCCTCCTGCCCCAGCCCCCTCCCTGGTAGCTGGGATTACAGTCATGTACCATCACACCTTACTTAAAAAGGTTTTCCTATCTGGCTGCTTGCGGGAGGGGGAGACATGGGGGTGGTGCGGGGGGCAGGTGAGCTCCCTATTCTCCTTGTTCTCACGACTTGGCACAACTATGGAAGTGGCCTTCTTGCATCAGATAGGTGATCTGACTAGAAAAGTTTCAGATTTCTTCCAGTGCTGAAAGTCTGTGATTGCAGATCTAAGAGTATGTCAGTAAAGGCGCAGGGTAAATATTATCAGTCCTCCGGAGTATAACAAATGAATTTGGCTTTTACATTTTGAAAATAAATATGAGAGACCTTTGTTGGTGCTATTGGAGGCAGTTGCTTGTAGTGGTATTCACATTGGCCAACTTCTACCTAATACAAGTGAGATCACATTTCCAACCAGAGTGACTGAAACTCCTCCTGAGAATAATCTGTTTTCGAGTAACCTCAAAACATACCCTTTCATTAACAAACAGTTGGTATAACAGTCACAAATCATTCTCCTCTATTTATTAACCAGTCTCAGTACAACCATAGGGAATACAAATTTAAAAAAAAATGTCCTGGTATTTTTTTATTATTGTTATTTTAACAAGATAGCCTGTGGTTTCATGTACTGTCATTGGAAAGGGCAAAAGACCACAGAAATATCAAAATGCAGAACTCAGATCTCAAATATTGCTTATGAAATGAAATAAAAGCAGTTTGCCAACATCTCTATTTTGATAACCCTTGTGTGCATAAAAATATCTTTTAAACATATTTTGGAGGATTCATCTGATTTGTTTTTCTTGGATATTTGAGAAATTGACTTTTCAATATTTTTATCGCTAAGTATTTTAAAGAATGTTTGCCCTAAGTTTGAAATTTCCTTGTTTTGAGAGTAAATGAGAAAAAAAAAATGTTTCTCTGAAACTAAGCTCTAGAAAACCCTGAAATAAGAATATAGCAATATGGTAGAAATAAAAGTTAAATCCAAACAATCCATAAGAAAAATAAGTGTAATGGAACAAACCCAGCAGTTAAAAAACACAGATTGACAGATTGTGTTTCTTAAATATCTAGCTATATGCTATTTACAATAAAATATGCACTCAATAAAATAATAAGGAGGGCTGGGGAGATAGCTCAGTCGGTAGAGTGCTTGCCTTGCAAGCACAAGGCCCTGGGTTCGATCCCCAGCACCACAAAAAAAAATAAAATAAAATAAAATAAAATAATAAGGAAACCTAAAGATTGAAAATAAAAATGTGAGAAAAGTTGTACCCATTAAATATGAAAATAAAACTAGTGTGACTATATTAATATTGGATAAAATAAATTTTATGGCAAAAAAGAATTTTTGATAGAGAACCACTGTGTAAAGTCAATAGTACTGTTAACCTAGATGGTTCTCATTTTTCACTAAATGACACACCCTCAGAATATATAAGGCAAAAATTGAGAGAGATGGAAGGAGAAATTGATAAATACACCATCATGAAAGGAGATATGCATACATCTCAGTAATTAATAGATCAACCAGACAAAAGAATTAATCAAATATAAATGACTTTAGTAATATAATTAAACATAATCTAGTAGACACACAATCAAGCTCCAGCAAAACACTCCAAAAGTCTGGTGTTGCATAAAATGAGAGGTTGTGCATTAATGACAAAAAGGACATATTTCATCAATTCTAAGACACTTTCCCCCCCACATTTTAATATCTCTGAAATTGAGATGCCTCAGCTCATCAATAATGAGCACTGTTTTCCCCTAATGGCTCATAAAGTAATGAGGCATCCTACAATGGACCAATCTGAAATCCAGTGAAATATTTTCCATCAATCTGTACTGTACTCAAAGTGAGGATAAGAAACATGTGCTAAACAGAACCGATTAGTCATTTCCTCTCCACCACTCACCCCTCCGCACAGTGGAGAGTAAGAACTCTAGGTTGTCTCTCATGGGGGATGGCTTACTGTCTACAGCAAATCTGCACCCAACAGAGAGTACCAATTCCTTGTCAAGCACACTTTTATGTTTTCACAAAACTAGTCATGTACTTTTAGAGGCCAAAGCCAAGTGTCAACAAATATCAAGACAGTACCATATAGACCACATTCTGGAATGAAAACAAAAATTGAAAAGCGATAACCAATCAAGTTACCAATCAATTTTGAAAATCTTAAATGTTTCAAAATTTTAGACACCATTCCAAATAATTTATGAGTCAAAGTAAAATCATAATGTAAATGAGAAAATACTTAGAACTGATCAACCACCCAGATGCCATATGCCAGAATTTAGTTGGGATGCAGCTACAGGAGTTCTTAGAGGGAAACTTGCAGTTTTAAGTGTTTTTGTTAGAACAGAAGAAAAATTGTAAGTCAATTAGCTAAACATAGAATTTGACCAGTCAGAGAAGAACAAGAGTAAACACCTCTAAAACACAGAAGGACCAAAATAATAAAGTCAGAACAGAATAGAAAACAAGATAGAGAGACAAGGAAGGAATTCTTTGTTGAACGTGAAGGAGATGAAAAAGAGCAACCAACATGTCTCCAAAGAACTGAGTCATCACTGGCCAAGCTGAATGGGAAGATGAGCCAATTGCAGTTTTGCCACAGGTTAAGGGCAGTGCTGGAGGTCACTAACCAAGAAAATCCAGACACAGACCGGCTGAGTTCACCCCTACCCTCCTCCCAAGGCTTCTCCTAGGGAAGCTTTGTACCCAGAGGGATCTGAGATTGACATTTCACTTCTCCCATTTCTATCGCCAAATAAAATTTACCAGATTACTCTGAAACTCTCACTTGATGAGCCTCTTTGTCCCTAGCACCCTCTAATTACTATGCTTTTTTATGCATAGTTTATGGTTCTGCTTTTTCTGGTTCTTCACTAGTTGGTATTATACATGTGTTATCCGTTCTAGATAGCCCCCTTTCCGATTCAACAACTTAAGGCTTCTGGGTCCTCCAATGTCAGACAACCAAGCTCATATAAATTGTATCTAATATAAGAATTTCTAGCCTCTGAATAAGAACTTGAGAGGAAGCATATATGCCCTGAGTACCCAGACTCTACTGAATGACCAGCAGGTCTGTGCATGCCTGCTCCTGGGTTATTGGAGTCATTCCAAATGGTTGGATCTTTGGGGCTGAGCCTTCTAGATTAGCGACTCCATCTAAGAAAGAGACTTGATTGAGGGAGTGCACAATTTAAGAAGGATTCATTAAGTTTGGGAGCAGGGTGAGAAAGATAGAAGAAAGAGGAAAGGGAAGAAGTGACATTAACAGTTTGGCAAAAGGGACCAAAAACACAGAAAGCCTAAGAGCATCTTCTACCAACACTGAAATAATTGCCAACTGTTTAAACAGTCCAAAACTGGCAAAACCAGTGGGCTAGACTATTACAGAAGAGAGGAGACCTATCCGGAACCAGATCATATGGTCCTAGTTGGCAATGTCACATTGCACTAACTCCCAAGTTGCCCCAGAGTCATTATGTGAATTTTCTAATCAGGGTATTATTTGAGAGAAAAGTGATTTGTATCTTTTGTGTTCCCCAAAAGCAGGCAAACTCTTCCTTCTGGTCACTATAGAATGATAAAGTCCTAAGAGTGTATATTAGCACATTTCCTTTTGCAAAACAGCCATCTTCTCACCAAGGAAATTCAGCGCACCAAGGAAATTCAGAAATCAGTGATTTAATTTCTTTCTCCCCAACAAGGGTCAGTGCCACAAGCCATACATAGCTGGCATTCTTTTGCTGTCACCATGGTTGCTAGAACAGATGTTAGTTAACTCAGTGCCCAAAGCAGAGACCTCAATGTTTTGTTTCATTTTTTTAAAAATTAACTTTAAAGCACTTGAATAAGGGACAACTAAAATATTCTTGGTATTCTTTTACACACAACCCAGCATCAGAAAAACTGCTTCCTTTGCAAGCTGAGGAAGTATGAAAGGTATAGAGAAGGCAATTTTATTTTACTCGCATCACCCAAATTCATGAACTTAGAAAAGGGATTGGCAAAGCTCAAGGTTCTTGAGATTATTTATAAAAGGTACAGACTTGGTCAAAATAACTATAAAATGCTGCTTATGATAGTTGCACCTTGCAACCCTGGTAGGACCCTACCTACTATCTTTATAATGTTTGCATCACTGATCCCCAAAAGATAAAAACGTGTGGAGAGGAGTCTGCAGTTCATATTTCCTCACTCTCTACAAAAGTTTGTCCATCCCTACCTCTGTGCCTTTGATCACAGTTTATTTTCTTTCTGGAATACCCTCTCTTTCCACCTACCCAATTTCACCATGGCCATAGGCCTGCCAAGTGCTGCCTGGACCTGCCCCGGATGCATCACTGGCCTGGACAAGCCTTTTATCCTCCCTCTGCTCTGAGCTCAGGCCCCATGGATTGTCGCATCTTCCAGAGCTGACCTGCATCTGGCCTGCTCTGCTCTCTGAGCAAGCCCTGTACTTTGGTCCTGACTATCCAGCTGGACTGCAATGACCACTTTCAGAGTTGAAAACTGACTTTGTTCATTTTTCTGGGTCTCTTGATATTGAGTTCATGGCAGAAATTCAGTAGAAAATGATTTGTTGGTTTTCTGATACTCTGTTATGTATTTTAAAGACATTTGCTTTAAGGAAGTGACCATGGCCATCCCTGGTAAACATCTATCTTTATGAGTATCACCCAAACCCACCCTACCGAATTCTTAATCTAAAACAGCAGCCAACAGCATATAGTAGGTGATATTTACTTACCAACAATGGGTAACAGTGATACTGACTAAGATCTGAAGGACAATCAGTAAGACTAATTGAGCATAACTATCAAATAAACAGCAACCTTTAAGGTAAGCAGACAGATGACCACATTGAACGGGAAAAAAATGAAAATCAGAAATTGGCCTTCCTCATCCACTCTCACAACATCTGAACCTTACTAAGGTACTTCTATAATTCCATTTCAGTAGCCCACTGGTAAGAACCAAGGCTTTCTGAGTAGTAACGAGCAACATCTTGTTTGCATTATTCTCTAAAAACTGGTTTTGATTAATACACACTATGCATGTTATGGAAAGAAAAGTGCTAAATGAATCCAAGATTTACTCTTGACACCCTTGTCATTGTAAGTGACACGCATTGTCATTACTGGGTCAGAGCGACGAAAGCATCAAGATGATGCTAGAAAACCTTTTTTTTTTTTCCATAGTGAGGGCCTCAGAGCTTGAGTCTGGAGGGATATGGCATTGATCCCACCCTAGCAGTTTACCAGCGATGGCTTCTCTAAGTTCTTCTTGGTTTTATTCATATGGGGGATGAAGTATTAAGATTTACAGCAAACTAGAATTTATACATTGCAAATCATTCCTGCTCCTTCCAAGTATTTACCCTGGAAAGCTATTCACTTTCTCAAACAGCATGGTCACTATTCCGACTATTTTCTGCATTCCTGCTTTACAGTTGCTGGAATTTGAAAGCATGGTATATCCTCAATAGGGGAATAAGGGAACCTCATTATCATTTGACTTCAAAAATCCCTTCACTTGTTGGGACCAGTTCTGGCAAGTGGTGGATTATCAAACTGGGAACCTTCTTGGTGAGAAAAATGACTAAAGAAATTCTAAAATTTTCTTTTTTGTGACCTGTAAATTGGCTTCAGTAACATTAGGATGGGGGGCACATTTCCAAATTGCCTTGATCAATGACTGCCTGACTGCAGGGAGTCTCCAACCTCCAAAGCCTCTAGGGGAGGAAATTCAATTCATTTGGATGTGGGAGTTCTGTCATGTTCACTACATGAACAGTCTCATTACTTAATAGTCATGCTTTTTGGAAAAAAATCCACAAAGGCTGATAGTTTTTCTATACTGCCCACTTGTTGGGTTGAGGGATGCAGTATCTTTAGCATCTGTCAATCTTATTGCCATCTCTTCCCTCTTGGGTAGCAAGAATGAATCATAATGTTCAATTATGTTACCCTCTTTAAGGTTTGATCAAATTTGATGAAAGCTATTAAGTTTACCATTAGAAAATTCACTTGGGCTTTCCTTGACCTTGCAGTGATGATCTTAAGGACTTTGATTGCTCAAATATGTAACCAAGAACCCCATACTAACACCAGAGCTCCAGTCCCAATTAGCATGAAGTTGCTCCCAGGAATCAAATTCATTTACCTGGTCCAAGTCTGGATACATCACCAGAAACTTGGGTTAGGCATAGAAGCAAGAAGAGAATGAAAGTTGGCAGGCGGTGGTGGGGGGTGCGGGGGAGACAAAGGTTGAAGAAGGGTAATGCACAAGGATATTTACACAGTTTCTCATGAAACACAGAATCCATCTCAGGAAGAACTGGGTTGTCTCAATTTCACATATGTAGAGAAAAGGAAGGTTGGGAGGTTGGATAACATATTCACAAGTGGAAATACTAAGATTCTAATCATCTTTTTCTGGTTCCTGAGCCCAGACTCTTTGCAGTGAGTTTGGTGCTCCTGTTTCTAGCAGTGGTGTCCTAGAGGGGGAGCAGCTTCAGATGATATTAGCTCCAGTACCGTTTCTGACACCCACTAGCTGTAGGAGGCATTAGCTTACTAAATTCTCATTTCCCTCAAACTAATGGTTAAATCCCTGCTTATTAAGCCATTCTGTTTGGAACACTATACTATGTTTGAAAGGTTTAAAGATGAGTAAAGCAGATTCATGTCCTTTAGGGGCTTACAGTTAGTGGAAGAAGCAAGAGCATAATGATAAAATTCTTATAAACTATAGTAAAAACTAAGGTAGAGATAGAGATATAATTAGGATAAAATAAGAGAAGAGCACAACTTCAGAGTTCAGTTGTGATATTTATCCGTGTGTGTTCTGCACGTGGCTACAAGGTCTGTGGTTGCAGGAACCACGTTCATCTTTTATGCCATTGCTTTCCAGTGCTTAGAGGGGGACTAGCACATAGTAGGTGCGCTGTAAGTGTTAGATATGAATGAATCAGTTGGTGTCTCAGCTAAGACTTGAAAGATAAAAAGTCAGTTATGCAAGCAATGGAAGTTAGAGGGGGTGTTTAGGAAGAACATCAGAGAAGACAAGGAGTATGGGAAACTCTGTGTCATTTAGTTTTGTCAAAGCACAAAGCTCAAAGAGGGAGGGGGTGAGAGAGGCCATTAGAGAAGTAAGAGAGGCCTTGTGTGAACTTAGGACCCAAAATCTTATACCTAGTGGATCCTTGTGTGGATTCAGGGATTGGATCAACCCCCTGAAATTGTAATAAAAAAAATTGTGAACTTGTATGTACACGTGAATGGGTACTTTTTTTTGTCACCAAATTCCCAAATGTTAAGAACTTTTGTAGGCAATGAAGAGCTGATAAAGAGTTTGTGGTTGAGCAAGTTATCAAAATAACATTTAAGGTGACCGAGTCTAGCTGCAGCGAAGAGGATGGAGTCGCTGGTATGAAGACTGGGCTGGGGAGACCAGTAGAGATGATTGCGACTGTGTAGGAAAGGAATAAACAGACTCTAAACCTGACCCACGAGACTGGAGATGAAGTAGACAGAGGCAGAGCTGAGAAGTATTTAGGTTAGAGAAGCAGGACATGCTGATGGAGGTTACGACACTGGGCAAGGAAAGATGTGGGGGAAAAGGAAAAGTCAGACTAATTTCCAGATTTCCAACTAGGGTTGCTAAGTAGTACCATTAAATGAGAACAAAAAGGTTTAAAGGGGAAAACATGAACTCGACCTGAACTGTCAGTTTGAGATATCACCAGGACCTGGAATAGGGAGAGATCTAGGTTGCGAATAAAGATTGAATTTATGGAAATCTAGATGAAAGGAAATGAGGCAGACCATGGAGAGTGCTAGAAAGAAGAACAACCCTGAACCAAGAATGGATCCATGGGTTGCACAACATTGTAAATAGACTTAATTCTGCTGAATGAAGACTCTTACAAATGGTTAAGTCACACACGCGCACACACGCACACACACAATTGTAAAGAAGAAAAAATTTTAAAAACATGGCTCCCTAGGGCATACTGACATTTAAGGGAGCTGGTACCAGGAGAAGCCCATGAGGAAGGTGGAAAGGAATAATGGGATAGGAGTCGGGTGGGAGAGTACCGTCACAGATGCCAGGGGAGTAGAATGTCAATAAAATACAGGGTGGGGTGGGTGGGTGCGTTAGAGAATCGCTCAGGTGGCTTCCAGGAATAACAGTCAGAATATATAAGCTCAGAGAGAGAATAATTTTGGTCTCCAAGCTTGCCCATCCAGAACTTCTCAGCAGCAATAAAATGACTTAAATTTCACCTTTCAAAATAAAACTTGCCCGTGCTCTGCCAGTTTTGTCTGGGCAGGAAACAGAGCTCAGAGCAGCTGCTTCGGATGGGTCTGAATTCCGCTTCAGAGCACTGGAATGTGACACCTCCTAAGCACCAGCCTTGGCCCAGAGGGAGGAGGGGGAGCAGCTAAGCAGGCTCCTGCCCCCTCCCTCCGCCCAGCTGCCACACTTCTCCAACTCCGTCTGCCCCCAGGGTCTCCTGTTGGAGTGGGTGAAGCCAACAAGTTCCTAGGTCCCAATCTCTGCCCCTGTCCCTCTCACAAACGACTGCTGAAGTCACAAGAAGGATAGACCAGCCCTGCCCTGGCCACAAGGTCTCTTTCCCTGGAGGGCTTCCAACAGTGCTTCAAAGACTTCACTTGGTTCTAGAAAAATGGACACAGGGTTGGGGGGTGCAAGGAAGAGGCGAGGATGGGGACCACAGGAAGCCCCACGTCATCTGCCACGTCCCTGGGTGCCCTGCGGAGGGGAGAATCCAAAGCAGCAGCGTTGCCAGCTCTCGAGAGCCTTCATGGATCATCAGCTATTTCCCTGTCATATTTTTGGCTGAGACTGGCTAATATCCCTTCAATGTGGCAGAATAAACCTCCTAATTCATTCTTTCATGTTAAATGTTTACAGGGCAGTACATGCATATGAAAGCATCCAACTGGCCTCAGTAATTCAGTGTGAATACTGAAAACCTATCCAAGCTAGACCCCAAAACTATGACAAACCCGGGGCCGTGCCAGCAAGGGCTTGGATAGACCCTTTATTAATAGATGGAGCTTGCTGTTGCTGTCAAAATGTAATTGTTACTCTTACCAGGACTCATTCTGGACACCCCAGGGGCGGAGGGGTGGGGGGTGCCACCATAGGTGGGCATGTGTCTCTTTCCTGCCTTGATTCTGAATAAAATGAGACATGAGGCCAAAATATGATATATGAAAGTCTCAGTGCTGCTTTTATGACTGAGTTGAAGACCTTGGCAGAGTGTGGCAGCAAATGGGTTAGAAATTGGAGCCCAGAATTAAATAGATTTACCAGCTCATCACAGGCCTGGGGCCTGGCCAGGAAGATGCACAGCCAGGGGCCAAGTTTCTGGGAGCTGATTAGCTTAAGCTTTAGGGACCCTCATTTGAACAAGCCCCTTCTAGACCTTTCTAAGGCCCTGGGAGGAACCCTTAAAATTTTGCTTTTGTTTTTCTTTAAGAGGCTCTCCCTACCCCCCAAATTCTGTAAGCAGCAGACCTCATAAAACCTTTCCTGGGGTAACTGAGGACAACCCTTCCTGTGGATTTCAGGCTCCCCAGAAAGGAGAGAGCACATCCCAATATACTCAGTTTACTCTTTCCTTATTTACTGAATGAGTGAAGAGGAAGAGACAGGCCTGGGTCAGGCACATTTTGTGCCCCCACATAGAAAGAAGCAGCAGGAGTGGAGAGCTGGTCCCTTCTTGACAGACAGCTTTTCAAGTCCAGCAGGACAGTCGCTTGGCTACACCCCATGCCATGGCATTGGGCAGAACCCAGTGCAAGCCCAACCTGGAGATGTAGGATTTCACAGTTTCTTTACGTTGGTTGAACTCCGCCTGGTCTCCCACTAATTCCTCTCCATTTGATCCTCCTCCCTTTTCCATGGCAACCCCCAAAACAAAACAGAACAGAGCAGCAGTGTCTGAGTTTCTATCGTCCAGAGGCCTGGCTCTCTCCTATCATGTTGCAAACAAGCCCAGACGGGATTCCTCACCCCCAGCCCCTGCCATGTGTCAGAAATCCAGAATCCCTAGATCCTACCCACCAAGTGGAAGAAGTTTTTGTTATTCAAGTTCCCAGATCTATACCTTAAGAACAATGCCCCCCTTGTCTTAAAAGTGATGTCCTCCTTTCAGGAGCTGGAACAGAAGGCATTAAAAAAGCCACCAGGCAGGGACTTGGCTATTCAAGGAAAGCAGTCTTCACAGATTGACACCCCAAATAACAAATGCCCAGAGGAAGGAGCAGGACTGAGCATATCCTGCCCTGGAATTTAATATTACCTGTCTGCATCCTTTACAGCAGGCCCCTGGGTAAGCACACTATATTTCAGCCTTTGATGGTGTAGAAGAAGGCTTAAAATTCCTCAATGAAGAAAATGGAGTCTCCCTTCAGGTGGAAGGTGTGCCACCCGTAGACTGCCCCCTGGACTCCGTGCTAACTTTTCAGCCCTAGTCACCAATCTGAGAGCCACCCCTCCCCTCCCCACATACCCCACCACCTCCTGTCAACATTTTTTTTGGAATTAAGGGGTCAAGTTGATATTTTAAGCTTTATTTCCATTTTTAAAATAAACTTAAGGATTTAGCTTGTGTTGGTATTTAGCTATTGGAGAAATAACAATGGTAGGAAAGGATCTCTGGCTGTTTATCTGTTGTTCTTGTCTCCCTCTGAATCTCTTTCAAAGCTTTGTGGTGAGTTACCTGCAGGGGCTGCCTAGCAAGAGCAGGTGTCAGGCACTGAGGGTTTGTGCTATGAAATCTGTCCACGCAGGTCACCTCTGCAGGCTCCTCCTGCCCCATGAGGACTCTCAGACAGAGCCTGGAGTGTGGAGTTGCTTCTAAGGCTGGGAGACCTGCTCCTGCTGAACCTGGAAGCCCAGGAGTTCTCAGAAGCCAGCTCGATCCCCGCCAGCTCTCTGAGAGGGGCCTGGGCAGACACAATTCTATAAGGAGAACTACTGGCCCAAATGGCTCCACTCAGCCCCAGGGTGGTGTCTATGTGGGCCTGGGGTCTCTCCTGTCCTGGACACTCTTTGCCCTTGTGAAAGGGGAGAGCAGAGGCTGAGGCCACACACTGGTTCTGAGTCAGGCTGTGAGCAACGTCAGCCCACCACCCTCCTGGGCTCTAATCCAGGAAGAAGCTTTCAGGAGCAGGTGGCAGCTAGTGCAGGGTGTGTCAGTAATGAGCCAGGGGCACAAGAACAGACTACAGAACTAGTTCTGTGGGTGCCAGGCAACACTCTGTGGGCCCTGGAACATTCCATATGCCTGCCAGCCCCTAGGCAAAGCCTACTACTTAGCATGTGGGGAAGGGGTTGGAGGTGGGAAGGTCTTCAATCTTGGGACTTGGTAGAAATGCAACAGGACTGGTTTAGAACAAATGGACGAATTTCATGAATGAAGCAAATTGAACAATGCAAAATACGTCTCCATGCTACATGTTGATGTATAGTCTACAGATAACGGAGCATCCTTACATTAGTTGCCAGCCCCTATCACAGGGTTATTGGTTAAAACCCCAAGCCAAGAGTGGAAGGTGGAGGCAGGGTCTGCAGAGGCCCACGTCGCTCCTGGACCTCACTGTGAATGGGCGCACTGCACCCTTGCTCTCCCTGACCGCCCTGGGCCCTGTGAGGGGTTTCCTTCCACCAGAGCAGGCGGACCGGACCCATTACAAACAGCCTCAGTCTGTGGCACAGCTGATTGGTCTTTAAAGTGCAGATATTTCTTACTGAACTTTAACAGATTCTGACATTGTAATGTAATGATGAAATGGGAGAGGGACAAGTGTCTAAAATCAGATGATAAGGATTCAAATCCCAGTTTTATAATGTGCAAATTGTGGGCATTTAAATTTCCAAATGTCCATAAGTGGTATGTGGAGGTTACATACCTTCAGTAAATCTCCATTTTCCTTACTGCAAAAGGAATAATCGTTCCTATGAGGCTTTTTTTTTTTTGTACCAAGGATTGAACCCAGGGGCGCTCAACCACTGAGCACAACCCCAGCCCCAGCCCTTTTTACATTTTATTTTGAGACAGGGTCTTGCTAAATGACTTAGGGCCTCGCTAAATTGCTGAAGCTGACTTTGAACTTGTCATCCTCCTGCCTCAGCCTCCCAAGTCACTGGGACTACTGGTGTGTGCCACCACGCTGACTGCTATGAGGCTTTTTTAAATGAAGCTCATTTAATTAATTCACTAATTTAATTAACGAGAGGATGCCTAGAAAGCACTGAGCACAGGTGGAAATGTGACTCCTAAGAGGCAGACCAAACATGACTGGAGAAACACGTGACATCGCTTTGCCCAAAACCAGAAACTCTGCTCCAGGTGTGGAGCACAGGAGGGGTTAGCTGTTGTTAGTGAGATGAGTACCGAGTGGTTTCCTGAAAAGGCCAGTGCTCAGGAATGACACTGTAAAATGGCATCCCTAAAGACTCCTTTCCCTCCTCAGGTCCTATTCCTCTTCAGCATGGACAGCAGTGTCCCAGTGTCCCCAGTTTAAAGCCACCAAGGGTTCCTCTTGACTCAGGACAAAAGCCACACTTGGCTTGCAGGGCCTGTCACAGGAGGGGTTCCGCTTCCTTTCTACAGCCAGCAGACTCCAAGGACCTTCTCTGCTACTCCGCCACCCCCCACCTGCATGACCCCAGAGCTCTGTGCCTGCCCCTCTGTGCAGGAATGCCAGCCTGTCCTTGTGCCTGCAGGGCAGCAGCTCCTCAGTGTCACCTCCTCTGCGAAGTACTAGTTCCCAGGCGCTGTTCTTCAGCACTTGGCTACTCTAATAACAATAGCCTGCTGGTTAAACTGGAGCCAAGTTGCCCACGTTCAAATTCTGGCTTCTCTGTGAGGCTTTGGACAAGTTTCTCCACCTCTCCTTGCCTAAGTATTTTTATTCAGAAGATAAGAAAAATACAATTAATGAATTCAAAATTAAATGAACTGGCATATGGAAAGCATGGTACTACACAGAAAGAATAATCCAATCCCTGCACATAGTAAGTGCTTAATAAATATTAGCTAAACTAATGACAGTTATTGTTATCATTATTGTTATCTCACCAGAATGTCAGCTCTTCAAGATAAGAGCCTGGCCCGATAGTGCTCACCTGTAATCCCAGCAGTTAAGGCTACTTTACCCCCCAGGGCCTCCTTCCCCGCGCCTTACCCCTTCCTGAGCCCCACGCTTCCTCCTCCCCTACAGCCAGGCAGAACTATGGCTCCTGAGGAGCAGACCAGACATGACTGAAGAAAAGTCAACCAGCCTCATTTTATGCAAATCCAAGAAATCCCCCATGTGTCTCTTCCCGCCACCTCAGTGAGCGTATCCCTCGCCTTTGCCACTCACTGGGCACCTTCTCCTTCCACAAGGACATAAACACACGTCCACACAGTTTAGCAGCCCTTCTGCTTCAATTTCTCTCTCCGAAGTGAAGAAAAAAAAAAAAAAAAAAGAGGGAAATTGTGTGTAATATGAATAAATGTCATGTCAAATCTGTACTAAAAGCCTACTGTTTTATAAGCTTCTCAGTGGCCAGAATCACTTCACTTTGCAGGTAAGGAAAATGGAGACTCAGTGACAACATGTGGCTTCCTCAAGTCCCTCCGTATACCACTTGGGATCTATTGAAGTGTTTATGCCCACGTTTATATTCCAAGTGCAAACAGATTTATGATCTGAGATGCTCACTGTATTCATTGTCCAGAGAAGCAGAGGGAGAGAAAATCACAGCCCAGAGTTTGATAAGATGGCTTACATGGGATTGCCCGGATGTTTCTGTTTCCATCTTACTGCTCACTAGTGCAGTGAGGCAGATGAGGTTATTACCTCCATTTAATGGAAAGTAGAGGCAGAGATCAGGAGGGCTGTCCTTGACTAACAGTAAGTTTGGAAAACACAGGTGATTTCTTCCTGTCACCACAAAGAGCTCATGTTATGATGCTATAGGACCAGAGAGTTCCCTCTACCATGGCCATGTCCACTGGTCTGGCCCCCATGCAGTCTCTCCGCCCCCTGCCTCAGCCCAGCCCGGCACCTGTGCTTCCAAGACTGTGGCTCCCTCGGGGGCAATCTGGCCTTCCCAAACCTTGGCTTCTTGCTTGGGACTGAGGGTGTTTAATTCCCTGGCTTTTTAGTCAAAGACATTCCAGAGAGTTCCAGGGAGTAAGAGCTGCCTTTAAACCTCTTCCAGTAGCCCCTGATGAACATTCAAGAGGAAGTGACTCACACCCAGCTCTGCCACTTAACCTGCTCTGTTACCCTAGAAAGGCCACCCAACCTCCCTCCTCTGTAAATGGGGCAGGGTAACAGCTTTGAGAATCCGATAGTGGTGTGAACAAGCTCCCTTGGAGGCCCTGAAGACTGTGGGTGTCATTTCAGGAAGGTCACAAGCTTCCATCCTCTTGAGCCCATCTGGGGACCCGATAGATCCCCTGACCTGCTTAAGAATCCCTGGACCCAGTGAGCTCAGGCACCAGTTGGGCACCAGAGTTTTAAAGAGTAACCTCAGCAATTTTGTTTTCTCATTCTGAAATGATAAAAGAGGAAGAAAGAAAATACACATTTTCAAAAAAGAATTAAATTATCATAAAGTTACTACCAATGAAACTACTACTAATATTTGAGTAAATATCAGTAAACTCTCAGTAAGACTTCAGTAAATACTCAGATAGGTTTTCTGTCCTTTCACTTTTGACCCATATATATAGAAATCCCCTCCTCAGTCCAAGATGTTTTCCCATGTCATTTAAATATTATTTGATAAAATAGTGGTGACATAGGACCTGATTTCATGGAAATTCCAAAATGCATTATTTAGTCTTCCCAGATTGTTAAACATTTGTGTTCTTTTCCTTTTTTTATTAGCATTAGTATTTGTGCAAACATCCCTATTTGGGGGGGCTAAAAGTTCACCTGCCAGTTTTACTTAGAAAACTTTTGAGACCCATAATAACGTGTCCCTAGGTTCGCTCCCCAGAAAGCTGTGCCCATTGGTGCTCCCAGTAGCTGGTAGGGAGGGAAGGTGGAAGAGACTTAGCCCTGTGATCTCAAGTGGCTTCCTTGAATCAGCGACCTACAGTGCTGACATGTAAAGGAACTTCTATTTGCAAAACGTTAACCACCACCTCAGGCCGCAGCAACTCTGTCTACTTTCCAGACCGGCCTAGGCACGCTTGGAAATGGGTGAAACTGTTCTTGCGTGTCTGCTTCCCTCCTCGCCCTGACGGCCACTTGATCTGACTCAGCCACCCCACCCTCACCTCCCGGGTCAGCTGCAGTCGCCCTCCTTCACTGCCGGCATCTCAGCATAGGGCGCTCGGCTTTCTAGCCATGGCCTTGGGAGTCTGCTACGTGACCTGTGAGACTGGGACTGGGGAGAAGGTAGAGCCCGGAGTGGGACTGTCCTGAGTCAGCCCAGATAGTGGCTGGAACATCAGTCCCAGTGAGCTGGGGGCTGTCACCGGACAGGGAATAATGCTTCAGGGGCAGAGGGCAGTGGTAGGCCACCTCAGTGCCCTGTAGGCTTGAATCTTCAGATTCTTACTCAAAGAGAACAGGAGGGCCTTCCTGAAAAGGCAAATCCATTTCACTTAAAAATTGGCTAAATAAAGTATGTTCTGAAGCTACTCACCCAGCGAGCTGGGCAGTTTCAGGCTTGAGCTTGGCAAATTGTGCTCTTCTCTGAGCCTCAGCTCTGCCCTTGGTGGTGGGAGTTTGGGAGGGGAAGACCGCCCAGGGTTCACCCTCTGCTGACCGCCTTTCCCTTGGCCCCACAGTCGGATGGCTCCGTCCTGGCGATCGCCCTGCTGATCCTGTTCCTGCTCCTGGCTCTGGCATTGCTTTGGTGGTTCTGGCCCCTTTGCTGCACTGTGGTAAGTGCCCCGACCTCAGGTCGTGCAAGGCAGCAGTGACCTGAAGTTCCCAGGGCCACAAGGAGGGAGAAAAGGATCAAGAACTGTAGCAGTGGGGACAAATCTTACATAGTGTATGCAATTTGTACAAAATCAACACAAACTGTCATTGATCCCTGGAAACCATGGGTAGTCAATGTGGGTTGGGATGTGAGCTGCTCTTAGGCTCAGCCTTTGGTAGGGCTGCTGGAGGGACCACTCTGGGTCTGGTGCTTGGGAATGATCCATAGCATGCACACAATATCCCAAATGATGAGTGCTATTCGACATGTAATAAATATACAGTATGTGTGTGTATGGTGCACATGTACACACACACACACACACACACACATACACACAAACCACTGATGTTTCCAGGGCCGCCATAATCTTAGCGCCTATGAGTGCCTCAGTACCTCTTCTTTTTTTTTCCAATCAAGAGAGGCACCCAACCAGGCATGGTAGCACATGTCCCAGTGACTCAGGAGGCCGAGGCAGGAGAATCGCAATTTTAAAGACAGCTTCAGCAACCTAGCAAGGCCCTGAGCAACTCAGTGAGACCCTATCTCAAAATAAAATATTAAAAATGACGGGTTGTGCCTCAGTGGTTAAGCATCCCTGGGTTCAATCTCTGGTGAAGAACAAGAAGGAGAAGAAGGAGGAGGGGGAGGGGCGCCCACCTTTATTTCATTGATTTTAGCTAACATTTATAGAACCCCCTTCCTGTCTCAGAACCACAGCTCTAAGCACTTTGGCTAAAAGATCAGTAAGAACCTACCTCCTCCCATCACTGTCACCTGGAGTCACAGTGTCTCCCTAAAGAGCTTAGGACCTGCAATAACCTGCCCTGTTGATGGACTTCAGTGCCTAAAGGATATGTCTGATCATCAGTTTCTATTCCCTGGTCCCTAGACTGGAAAAAGCCCAAATAAAGTAATATCCAACTAACGAGTAACATATGAACTCAGACACATCTAGTCCACCTGTACCCTCCCTGGGAGTTGGGGTGGGTGCTGGACAGTGGGTTGGAAGCACCACCCCGCTCGGCTGCCAGGGCATCATCTGTTCTCTGTATTTTAGTCCTTCCAGGCAGCAGCCGGCAGGGTAAAGACAGGGACCCTCTCCAGGACAGGGGCTTGTCTCGTTTTATCTCTGATACTCCAGCATGTAGCACACAGGCAAAGGACTCATGTCAGTGTGCAGAACTGAACTGAACCCAGACCACAGACACGTAAGGCCCCGGACTTGAAAAGGAGGGGAGATGCCTTCGAACGACATTTTAAAGAGGTGGCAAATAAATGTGATGAGCAACCCAGGCAGCCAGGATGGGGACCATGTGGCAGAAACTTCTGGAAAGGGGTGATGAGGCAGACAGAACCCGTGTGTGCAGAGACAGACCCAGGACAGACACAAGTCTCCCGTCAATTGATACCATCCAACCGGACTGATCCTCCCAAGATGTTAGACAGATTTTCACCACAGCAGCTCCAGAAGTTAAATGGAGTTTTAAATACTTAAAGCCATACAACCATTTTATTTTGAGGGTAAAAAAAATCCCCATGAGTCAGCAAGAACCCTTTCTATGATGACTCAAAAACAAGCACAGGGGCTGGGTGTATAGCTCAGTTGGTAGAGTGTTTGCCTAGCAAGCACAAGGCCCTGGGTTCAATCCCCAGCACCACAAAAAAAAAAAAAAAAAAAAAAAAAAAAAAGGCGCATTTTCAAGTCCCTCATTCTGAAGGAAAAAAAAAAAGTCTTGCAGCAGGCTCTTAAAGAAGCAGGTGGACAGGAATGATGGCAGCAATCAGGGAACACCAGGACATCTACCGTAGTACTCTCCACCTAGGCCCTTTGGTTTGTACAGTTACCTCTGGGTGGGAACAGTTGAGAACAATAGGATAGCCAAGCAATGCTCCACCAGCTTCTGACTGTTTTCTTGGGCAAGTTACTTAACCTCTGTGTCTCAGTTTCCTCTTTGGTATAGTGAGGACAATGAAAATCTGACCTCACAGGTAGATGGCAAAGATTTAAGGAGTCTGTGTGTATTAGAAAGCACCTAGCGTGGAGTAAAGGCTGTGTATCATTATTATTATTATTAAAAAATGCTTAACTGCAATAGGAATCTATTTATGTCCTATAGCATTCAACATATATTGGTAGGAACTATTTCTCAAAATAAACCTTTCATTATTAGAAGCAGTATTACCCAAGGTCAGATTGTTTTGCAATATTCAAAATATTTTTCAATGAATTTATCTGGTTAAGTCCCGGTTGCTTTGGAAAGCAGCCCAAATGTCTTAATGTGGTTTGATTTTGTAAGTCCCTGAGGATTTCCTTATGAGGGAAGATCCTGGAGATTAATTTTCCTGTTTATAATGTCCATAAAAACTGCCCCCACCTTCTATTTCTGAAAGCTGGCCTGGGCTCCGATGCTTGATGTGCCCCCAGAAGGACTTGTTGATCATTGTCTCCTTGATGAGCGATGATGTTCTGAGGGGTCAGTCATGTGCTGTCTGGACGAGAGTATCAGGAAGGAGGGCAAGCAGGAACCTCCCCACAGGCCCCAAGCAGAAGATTCTGGAAAGTTTCTCTACCCTGAGTGACAGCACTCCTCACCAGTCCTCTGACTGAGAGAGGACTGTTGTCCTTGTAAACAGTGGTCCCCAAATCTCCACCGCTCTCCCTGCCCCTCCATCAAGTATGAGAAATGCCCCATGATATAGTACCAGAACTGTCTTGGTGTCACAGGCAAAGCCAGAAAGAAGGAAGGTCCTGCAACTTGCGGGCTGCGGGCTGCATAAAGCCAGTCTGTCCCCTGCGGTGTTCTCTTCAGAAGTCATTCAAAATATTTGACAGTCTGCAAGGCCCACCCCAACCGAGCCAAACATCAACCCCTCAGTGGCTGAATATGGGGAAGGGACACAAGGTCCTGGAGGGTGACTGGGTGGCAGAGCAGGCCCTCACGTACCTTCTAACTGACCATAAAGAGCATTTTTTACATGCATCAACCAACCTGGCCAGACTAGGTGTAGTGGATGCAGTCAGACCTGCCCTCTGCCTTGGCATGCTTCTTGCTTCCAGCAGATCCTGCCTGGAGGAAGTCCAATGAGGGAGCATGGTTGGTAGTGACTCCCCATCACATCTTGCTTCTCTTAAAGGACCCCACTCTCATCTGGGCTCTTAACTTCCAGCTGAATGGGACCTGAGTTAACTTATTATCAGCATAGCAGAATATAATCTGATGGAAAGAGAGGGAAATGACCCAGATCAAAACCTTCATTACTTCCCAGATTGGCTCTCAGTACCCACCAGGTGTACCTCTGGCTTCTAAGAGTCCAACATTTAGTGTCACTAGCACCAAAAAAAAAAAAAACACTGAAAGGGAGAGAGGCAATGGACTTGGCACTCTCTGGGCTTGAGTTCCAAAATGAAAATTCAAATGTCATTGTTCTACCAGAAATAAATGCTCACCACAGTTGCACAGGGGCTGTTGCCAGAGCTCCTCAGGTCATGCCAGACCCACTCCATCGACTCACAAGTTAGGATCAATATTATGGAAATCTCCAAATTGAACTTTTCAAAGAGGAAGAAAAGGAAATTTGAACAAGAAGAGGATCATGAGAGAAAGTTGAAATGTATTGGAAGAGTAAATGTTATAAATAACTTGGCTATTTACAGAAAAAATAAAAGTCAGCAATGATTCAGTGATACTGGGCACTACACTGTTTTAGAAAGTACAGGCTGCCCTGAGAGCTCACCCTCACCCCGCTGCCAGGGTGAACCTGCAGCCCAGCCAGGCTGAAAGCGTGATGCAAAATCCATCACATCCTGCCCCTGTTTCAGCAGGCAGCGAGACAGGGGTCAACTCTGCTTAGCACTAGAGATTGACTCCTCCGTATCAAAAACCAGTGCTTCCTGGTCTCCTCATCTACTGAGTCCCGGGGGACACTCGCAGGAACACTCTCAATTCCTTACCTCCACCCCCACTTGGCCTGCTCATCCCTACACCCAGACTCCCACAACTCTGTGTTGTCTCCTGCTCCCAAGACTCTGATCGCCTTGGGAAAGAATTGCCCCAGTGTGCTGATGGGCTGACGTGCCTTGATGAGGTCTTCAGCAAACCCCAAGCTCATCTTGACAGATAAGAATCCCCCCAACTGTGCCCCTTCTCCTGGAGATCATCCTCCTCTTCTGGTCTTCCGTGCTCAGCAGACAACCTGCTCTTCTACTTCAGTGAAAATACAAAGGCTGTCCCATGACCCACCCTTCCCCTCCCAGCACCCTCCTTTGGGCGGCCACCTTCCACCTCCCTCTGCTCCCCGGCCAGGACCACCCTCTCTTTCCATGTGTCTTCTGGTTTCTGTCCCTCACTTCAGCCCTTCCTCTGGCATCTAGGCTTCCTTGCTCTGCCTACAAACATGCCAGCTTCCTTCATCCTTTTAAAAAAAAAATGCCTTCTGCCTTATTTCTCCTTCAAGCTCACTTCTCCCTCCTCTCCCTTCTATTTGTTTTCAGAGCATCCACAGTTCACAATTCCTCTGTTCAGTCCTCACCAGCAGCACCCTGACGTCTGTCACCATAATTTCTCGAATCCTCTGTTGGAAGCATATATTCCCCAGCCAGTGGTCTCTGCCCGATTCTCGTTCTACTTTATCTCTTTCAGCAGTAGACACTGTTGATCTCTCTCTTCTCTGCACTCTCCCCTCTGCTAGCCTTCGCTGAGTCTTCTCCATCTCTGTTCAGCTTTACCCCATGCCCTTTGAGGTCTCTTCTGCCTCTGCTTGCCTCTCCATCTCTGGTGTTGTCTTTGACCCTCCTCTCTGTGCTTTGTCCTGGGCAGAATCACCAACTCCCATGACTTCAATTACTTAATGTGATCACCCATCACCAGCCTTGGCTCCAGAGGACCAGACCACATGACAGGGGCCCCGTGGACATCTCACATGCAGGCATCTCACCTCAACATGTCCCAAACTAAACTCATCACAGTATTCTCTAAACCTGCTCTTCAACAACGGAAGTGACACTAAGCTGCCCAGTGCAGAGTGACCACTGGTGCCTTCGGTCACGCTTCATCTGATGTCACTTTAGAGTGTCTTCAGTGCATCCTCCTCTCACACCTCGTCTTGCCTCTCACACCCCTCCTCTAGCACACGCACAGTACCTAACCCTGAGCAGTTGTTTACAACACAGTGAGGAATGAATGAACGAACTCCACTGCCTTAGTCTATCTAGGGTTCTCCCACTTAGGCTCTTTCTTTCTATCTGCTCTTTCAGTCTTTCTCATCTTCGCTGTAGAGATTTTTCTACAGAAGGAAAATCAGATCATTTGTCCTATTCACTCCTCTGCCCAAATCCTCTTGACTACTCAGTTGCTCCCAAATTTCCACCTCCTTGATATGGCATGTGTAGACTCTTCCTAACCTGGTCCCACTGCTCCAGCCTGGCCTGTCCCTTTCCCCTCCTGTGCATGGACTACCTTAGCACTGTGCACTGATAATGTTATTATAACCGTCTGCTTCTCTGTCTTCACCTGTCAAGGTGAAGCTGTTGGAAGCTAGTGCCATAGACCCTCATAGCATAACATAGTGCTTGACTCAAAACTCTGAGTAAATCTTAGAATTCATTGAGAAGTTGAATGAATGGAGGGTCATCTCCAGGCACACCCTTCTCTATGGAGAAATTTGAACATACCACATGCTTCTTTCCCATGATCTCTTGACTCATCGTGTTTCCTTTTGCTGAAATATTTTCATCTTTCTCGAGTCTGTCAACAATTCCTCTGTCTTCAAAGTCATCTCAATGATTACTCACTCCATCTCAGAGCTTCCTGCACACCTCCCCCACCCCAGGGAACATTAGCTGCTGCTTCAGTTGGTTTCCCGAGCACTTTTTTCACACCTGTCTTAGAGCATTTGTTCATCCTATCACGGTAGTTATGTTTTATGTGTATTTCTGTCACTATACTCTGAACTCCTTCAGGGAAAAAGAAGTACAAAAAAATAATTCCCAAATGGAGTATACAGGGCTTAGTACATCATTTGTTTTCCAAACTGTACTAAAAGGCTGTCAGCTGGGAGAACAGTTTAGATACAAAAGAAATTCACACATAATTTGATGGAACTGTATTAGATGATGGTTTCTTGAGTGTTTGTATTGTTGTATTTCAAAACCTACATATATGTTAGAGGCAATATTTATATACATAAATATTTCATACAAAAAATATCCATTTCTTTAAGTCCTAGAAACTTGCCCAATTTATTAGAAGGGTAATTGTATATTGGGAATATGAGTGGAGAGATCTTACTATATTTTGCAAGATGAAAAATGTGGAAGTCAGTTGCACAACTGTTTGAATACACATAATGCTACTGAATTGTGCACTTAAAATAGTAAGATGGTAACGTTTATGTTTTGTGGTATTTTCCACAGCTATAAAGAAAAAAAAATTCTGCTATGAGCTTGCAGTTCTTCTGCAACTAATTAAACCTCCATGCTGCTGAGGTCAAATCAAGACAACATTTTCCTGTTCAAATTACAGCAAATATTTTTATTCAGTCTGTTAGGAGATGATCATGCATTCAGAATTTCCCCCTATATAAACAAAATTCTGTTCCCTTTCATTTTCAATGGCCTCATTGGTATCTTATGAATAGTTTTTGAAAGAATTATATAAAGGATCATGTTTAATTCATTTTATTGAATTTCAAGGATAGTTCAACAAATAAGCCTATTGGACATCTCCAGTGACAAATTGCAAGGGGAAAAATTAATTGAGCACTTGATATGCCTTAAATCGAAATAAAAATAAAGTCCTCAAATCATGTTCTCCACACCTTGAAGCATAACATTTAATTTATGGGGCCAGAAGATAACCAAGCCTAACATCAGCAGGGGGATTTGCTGTCAGTTTGTTTAATTAAAACCTGATTCATTAAAACTCTTGGAAAAAAAATAAATAAATAAAAAATAAAACATGATTCATACAAACAGCTCTTCATGCAAGCATCCTGGGCCTAGCCTAACAGTGCTTTCTTGATCCCTTGCCAGCCTCCACCCAGTCCCTTCTGAGCACTTTGCACTCTGCAGCTGACGAGCTTAGTTTTCACTACGCACAGCTCCGCCGTAACTTGCCTTGCCCTCCCCCCTGGACCTGCACTTCACGCCCCACACGCCCAGTGCTCTCTCATTCCCACCTCTCCCTGATGGCTCCCCTCATCCCTTGCCTTCTAACCCACCCACCGCTGTCCTCAGGCCTGCAGGTGCACTAGAAAGAGGCAAGCTCTCATCAAAGATGATAGTTTCCAATACCACGTCTTCTGTTAGTTAAAGGAATGAGCACATCCATCCATTTCTAATGGCAACGATATCATGTCTACGGTTGCTTCCTTCCTCTTACCTTCTGTAAGTGAATCTATTCCCCCGTTCCAAGACTCTCTGTCTGTGGTTCTCAAATCTGGTCATATATTGAAATACCTGAGGGTTAATATGCTGCAAGTAAACAGGGGCAGCTTTTCCAAACTACGTCCACAGGACAGTAATACCTTACAAATGTGAACAGGCACACTTCAGAACAAGAGGTAGTGAAGCAGTAAGTTTGAAAGACACCATTAGACTAAGTTAAATAATTACATTGGTTGCAGGACATGTCAGAGCCTTAAATAGGATAGGTTGCATTGTAAATCTCCAAACTTATTCTGACCCTGGAACTCTTTCTTAGCCTATCCCTACCCAACCCTCCCAAACACTGACATCTGGAAGGACACTGGTATTCTACCAAATATATTTGGTGAACACAATCCTACAGAATGTTGAAGCAGCTGAAGTCTCTGAATTCTGAGGAACTTCCAGCCTCTTTCCTGCCCTCCTCAGAGGCTGCACCAGTGCTAGCAAGCTTGAAAATACTGAGAACATTATCAACACATCCTGGTTCTCTGTGTTCCATGCTCAGATCCCACTGGCATTGCTAGTGGTTGGAACAAGCTTGCCCATAACCCAGGCAGAGTCCAAGACTCCTCCACCAAGCCTCAGAAATTCTGAATTCATGGATTTATTCTACAATTCTACAATTTCAGTTTGCAGTGACCCTGAATGTCATCTAAGGGAGAATATGCATGGCTGCTATTCTGAATTACCATTTAAGTCACATAGGGCTCATCAAATCACATTAAAATTCCTGCTGATTCTCACTTAAATATTGATGAATGTAGCCTTTTAAACAATCCTAGCTTCATGAAGATAAGAGGCCAAAAATCATTTGAAATTCAAATTCCAAATGGAAAAGAAAAAAGTTGATCTCATTTCTTTGAAAACATCTTGTTCTTTATTCGAGATCAACACCCTTGGCACAGCCTTTGCTAAACTTTTATAGTGTATAAGTACTAGGTTCAGGCAGAGCTGGGACAGAACTGACCCCCCATGCCAGCTTCGATCACTTGTGAGGTTTCCATTAAAATGTATCAGTCTATACAGTAGAAAGAGCCCTTCATCACCTATCAGCTAGCCGCTCACCCTTCCTGAACATTTTCCATATCACATTGCTCATTTTCCCTTGGTTTCTTGACTTTTATTAGAATTTTTACCTATAAAGCTTGGGAATACGAATGGAAGGCTAGAATATAAAAAGCAAGCATTCCTTCAGTCTGTGATATTAAAGCCCCTTGCCAATGGCTTTTTGATCTGAATTGGCATTTCTTCTACCAACAACTCTGTTCTGATAGCTTTTACTCACATAGAACCTACCTGGCAAGGGAAGGGAGGCAATGGCTGAGTTGGCTGTAAGAGATCAACCCAGAAGTTCAAGGATAAGCAATGGATTTTTTTGAGACTCCAATTTTTTTTTTCCCCATCAGAATACATGATTTATTTGAGCTAACCCCACAGGGAATGCAAGAAATAATCATTTATAAAAAAAAATCAATTATGCTTGACTACACTATAAAACAAGAGCAAAAAACATAACCTGTATAAATCAAGTAAGAGTTGTTTTAAATGTAGAGCCAGACTCACAAGAAAATAGGAGACATTTCCAGGCCCAAAGTGAAGAAGGATCTGGAATCAGAGGATCAGCTGACCCTAAGCAGTGGCTGTCTAAGGGGAGAGTTTCTGATCACAGTGACCTATAAATTTGATTTAATAGACTTTCCTGGGTTTACAAAACTTGGGAATTGGAATTGAGTCTTCTGCCTGAAGTTGGATCCTTGAGTGAAAGGAAGAGTTTGAAGTGTGTCCCTGAGAATTCCTGACCATAACCTCTCAGAGTTTTAAAGTTCAAATGTACACTACTTGGGGTTCTGTACATCATAAGCAGAGAAGAACTTAGGTATCAGCAGGAGGAATCTTAAATCCTCTGTTGGGTTTGTCCCTCAACCCAAACCTCATCAGATTCTCAGGATAAATGCAAACAACACATGAGCAAACAATCTAAAATTACCCAAAACCCAAGGAATATTATTGCTCAGACTCCTCAGGGTTGTACTATATATATATGGAAAGCACCAAAGACCAGAAATCAGATAAAGAAGTCAGGCCCTGTCAGCAGTATTTCCTTTGCTCTCTCCAAAGTTAACAATAGTTGTTAAATAGCAGATGTACTGAAAGTTCTGTAAATGTCACTATTGTCCCATAACATGAAGTGTATCCCCAAAAATATCACTGCATTATGGAATTTTGGCCCATGAAAATAACAGAATTAATGGTTCAGAGCAGAATATTCGAAACTGTACAGTCTTATAAAAACAATATGCTAAAAAGAATAATAAACTCAATAAAACATCCCGCTCTTTT
Source organism: Sciurus carolinensis (assembly GCF_902686445.1). NCBI lineage: Eukaryota > Metazoa > Chordata > Mammalia > Rodentia > Sciuridae > Sciurus > Sciurus carolinensis. The sequence continues at coordinate 21,227,159 of NC_062225.1, forward strand.
AATATCTTAAATTCTTAATAAAAGTGCTACAGTTAAGATAGCCCTGTGCCTTGATTTTTTAAAAAAATAAACACACAAACTGTCCTTGTGGGTACGAGTGTAGAGCTGTACTGTTCTTGGAATTACAGATGAGTCTAGGAATGAGGTTCTTAGGACCAAGTGTCACAAAACTAGAGGTGAATGACTGTGACTCACTGTCTTGTCATTCCTAATGCACTGGCTTAAAATAGAAAATCGGCTTTTGTTGTTTTGCCAGGTTCCTTTTTCATTAAAATAATAATAATAATAATAATTAATAATAATAATAAAACTTTGTGGTTCCGAATAGGATCAAATGCTATGAAAGCACGATGCCATTGCTCAGCATTCCAGCCTGTTCTTCACAAGCTTCTCCTCCCCTGTAAAGCAAATGTAGCCTCCAGAGTTCCCCTGTCTTTCCTCTGGTTTCCGGCAGGGTCTCCTGTGAAGCTTCGTTACACCTGCTGCTCTCACAGCCTCCTGCGCTTTCTCACTCTCCCCAAGCTAAAGGTTCTCCTCCTCTATCCAGTCCCTGGTTGCTATAACCAGGGCATACCCTCATATCGAGGATGCTACATAAAAACTTCTAAGAAGACAAGAAATCACACACAGGAGCACAACCTTTGTTTGCATTGCACAAGGGTAAACAGACGTGAGAAACTGATGAGAGGTGTGTGCATTTTGCATCGACTTTCCCAGGTCCTTAGTGGGAGCTGGACAGCATCTTAACATTAACCTGATGCTACTCAGTGGCACCAAATATAATCACCTCATGATTTTCAGCATATAAATGGTTAACATTATGCTATGTGAATTTTCGTACCACCACTAAAAAACAAACAAATGAAAAATCCAAAATATGTATTTACATCTCCTTTACCTCTGAGAGGGGGAAAAAAAACCCAAAAGCCCTATTTTAAGCTAACACAAATTCACAGTTCGGTGTCTTTCCCAGTTTACCTACCACGTGTGATCAAATTCACATGTTGCATAACTGTGTGGTAATAGAGACCACACATACTTTTCAAATTTTAGGACGCTTTCTTGGAAATTAGTTTGCGACACAAAGCTGGGAAGTGGAATCTTGACCCTCAAAGCAGTGAATTTACTTTGCAGCTGGGGCTTAGGGGCATAGAATGGGACATAGGTGGTATTCAGAAAATAACCGTGATTAATCATTAAGTCCAACCCATGAAACTAATGAATTGTCAGTTGGGGCTAAATGCAGTTTAATTACTAAAGAATCATTTAGATGGGGGATTGAAAGATCAGAAGTGAGTCATGCATCATGTATTAAGTGCTTACTTGAGAGGCAAGGAAGTTTAGAGCCATCAGAAATGTTGCCATTCCCATTCCCTTAAGAGGAACACCCTCTCATTCATTCATTCCAAAAACAGTGACTGAGTAACAAGAACTAAGCTATGTGTCAAAGAAAAAAACTGACCAAGTATACCTATGTCTTCTAGAGGCTCAGAATCCAGAAAGAGATGCAAACAGCTCAGGAAGTTAATTGGTAATGGTACTGCTAGTGAAAGATCTGATCCCCCGATTCCCAGGGAACCATTTAGCTGGAATTTTCTCAGTACTGGGTCCAGGATGCAAGGCCATACCATTTCTGCACAAAGGTGAATACAAATGCTCACTGGAGGAAGCAAAGGGGTACCTACAAGAAGAGCCCATAGTCTCCTCCGATGCAGTTCTGTCTTCCCCACAGCGGGACATTGGAGGTCTTGGAGAGCCCAGAGTTCCTGACAACAGAACAAGGACCATTGTTAGAATGAAACATTTTCAAAGCTGGTGTTTCTTCTTGGCCATAAGCCATTATCAGCAGAGTACCTGTAGAAGTGTCTGGTTTGAGGCAAAACATAATACCTCCCTACATATTTAATTCATGTGTAGTGTTGTTAGAAATAAGCTAATTCACACTTCTCAAATGTGGTCCACAGACCAGCAGGGTCAGCATCCTCTGGAAATGTCTTAGAAATGCAAGTGTCTGGCCCCAGAGCTGCTAATGAGACCCCAGACAGTGCAATCCAGAACATTTATGCATAAGAAACCAGCCAGGTGATTCTGATTCTCAAAAAATTTGAACTCACTAACTAAAATTAGAAGACAGGTACCTAATTTTGCTCATAGAGTAGTTATCTCAAGCAGTTCTCTTGGGCTTGATCTGAATAGCAGAGTTGCCTGTGTGTAAAGGAAGTTTTCCTTTGCAGCAACCAAGAGACCAGGGCTTTGGTGCAGAGGAGGTACAGGAGATGTCCTGAATGCAGCTCATACAAAAGGAACACTAGATGCTAAATACAGTTTAAGAGGAAAAGAGCCAATAAAGAATTCCTGTTTAGACCCACATCTAATGCCACAAGATGAACATCTTCTCCAGGAGCTTGTCCCTATTATTCTATAGCCAACTCCTGTCACAGAGGGAAGAGACGGGTAAGAGGAAGAGGAGAGCTATAAAGTCATGGTGGGGGATTTCTTAACAAAGTGACAGAGACAAAACAGGGGACCCAGTTTGTCCTCCTGCTCCTCATGTAGCCTGTCCCTCAGCTTTAAATGAGTAAGCCATTGTAGCCATCAGCTGGAGGAAGGAGCACCCATGTTAAAATGTGGATGGACCACGTTTGCATTCAATTGCACAAGACCACAGCAGTAGAGTTAGCAAGAGCAAAGAGAGACAAGGAACAAAACTTCAAATTAGGAGCAAAACTTCAGTGCTTTGAGAGAAAAAAAAAAACATAACAAGCAAAATGGACTCACCAGATGCTTTACAGAGGCCCTGCAGTTGAACTTGATTCATAAAGCCCAGTGGTTTAACTCTGCAGGTATCAGATAGGCCCTGGCTTATGGGGTCTTTCTGCTCTATTTACACCATTCTATCTAAATCTCCACATCTTCCTTCACTGGCGCTTCCAACAGCCACACTTAGGGGTGCACATAAAACCTTGAATGTTTTCAATCAATTAGAAGTAATGTTTCAATTTTACAAGATTTTCAATTTTGTCTGGACTTTTCTGATTTTTTTTTTAATCTGTACAACAGTCTTTGTTGGATCTGGCCCCACCTCATGTCTGCCTGAGCAGAGATAGATTAGCTCAGAATTCAAGTCACTGATAAGAGAGGCAAGGAGATGCCTCTCCCAACTTAGAGAAATTTCAAGAAATTCTCGGGTAGCAAAGAAACACTAACAGGATCCAGAAGTTTCATCCATCTCATTTTCCTTATCCCCTTTACTTCACCAGCCCAAATATTAATGCAAAAGGGACTCTAGGGCAGCTCTGCCATAGAGGCAAAGGGTCACTTCCTGACCACCCTAGTCTAAAGATGGTCTAAGTGGGGAAGCGGGGCTGGCCACCCTCAGCACTGCATTCAGTTCTCCCACATCAGGCCTATAAATATACTTGTCGGGGAGTTTTCCTTTTAAATATTTTATTAAGGATCTCTTCAATCTTAACCATCTTCTCCTTGTCTCTCCTAATGAGGAAGGAGCTGAAGAACAGAGGAACCTCCCCAAACCTGCACAGAGCGGGAAATGGGTCAAACCCAGCCTGAGTTCTGTAGCAGATGCTAGCTTGCATTCTAGGTAGAACTCAAGACTTTCTGATCATGCTAGTTGGAAGTAAAGAATCACACAATTTACCTTTTAATTATGATGTAAAATGCTACACACACACACACACACACACACACACACAGATGGTAAAAGTCCACAATGGGGACTTTGCTCATTCTGAGAGATTCTGGGGGAGATGCACTTACTGGTGATTGATCAATAAACTGGGAACAGAGCATGCAGGGGTTCAACTGAGCATGGAGGGGGAGGTGAACAGTTAGGCAAAAGACACTGCAGCTGAGAAGGACGTGGAAGGAGCAGGAATTGTGCACAGCAAAGAGGAGAGAAGATGTGGAGAAGTGATGGGACCAGTGTGCACGTTTCTTCTTGCCCCCACAGGAAGCCATTGTCAGGTTCTAAGTGGTGATGCTGAGCTCAGACCTTTGAGATGTGTGTTGTTAAGGCCGCTCTGTGGTCAGCCTGGCTGCAGTGGTGCTGCAGGCTTGAGAGTGATGCAGGCTGTTGCCCAAGCAGCTCTCAGGCAACACAGGCTCTGGCTGTCCCTGAGAGGCACCAAGGGGCTGACATGTCCCTGTGCTCAGAACACTCCTTTGGGTGGCCCATGTGTTAGTCTTGGCATGAGAATTTGGACCACTCACCAAGAGCCCATCCAGCTTCACTACTTGGAAATAAATCATCTCATGACTTCAAGTTCAGCACGTCTGGATCACACTAAAAGTTCTCTTGCCATCCTATGGGGCAAGCTGCTCCCTGTCCCCAGGGGCAGGGTAATGGTGCATGGACTTGAAGCAGTGGGAAGACCTCTTGACACCCAACCAATGAGACCAAATCAGAGAGATCCAATTCCTGTTCCACTGAACACATTGGCCTTTTTTCAGAAGTTGAAGTATCCAACTTACAACGTGTCAATATGGAATCTGAATTACAAACTAGTCCTCCTTTGTTTAATATTTAATAAATCATGCATTTTGGCATTGTCTTTGGGTTCCCCTAAGAGTCTGGTACAATGCAGGATATAGTATAGATAATTCAACAAATATTTAATAAATTAAATGAAGCAACCACCCCCCAGATGGGTTGGTCTGAGTGGTGGGCCACTTGGTACTGCACTTCCTGGTCATTGTCATGTGCTGATACATACTGCTGGCTCCCCTTCAACCCCTGGCCACTCTCTGGACACCAGCCTCCCATCTCACTCATTTTATGAAGCTCTGTTTTCTTGGCACTTCCATCTGGAACCCACCATACCTAGCCATCTGGTATATGCAAGGGGTTACTAAAGATGTAATAAAGGCAAGAGGCAGACAAGAAAGGAAGAGTACTAATAATTTGCCCCATTTATAAAGCACTACCTATACCAAGAGCTTAAAACACACATGAGTGTTCATCATGACTCAGCTCCTGCAAGGATAATGTTCTTGCCCTACTTAACAGATGAGGACAGTGGAGCTCAGAGAGATTGAGGGATTTCCAAATGCTGACAGTCAGGAGAAGGCAGCCTGAGGTTCATGTTTGACAGTTACACTGTGTTTCCATGCAGGGAGGGAGCAATTACAGCACTGTGAAGGCAACAGCCTGTCTGCTCTGCCCCAGCCTCTTCATGGCCAGGGAACTTGGCATGCACATGTGAACAGCACCCTTTTCAGCATCTGCCTCTGTCCCCAAACATCCTGCTCTCCCTCTCAGTCTCCTCTCTTCATCTCAAATCACTATCCCTAACTCCTCACCCCTCCAGTTTCCAGGCATTTCCTGTTTTAAAATAATTTGTTGCTTCTGGGATGATGGGAAATTAGCATTGGGCAGTCACAAGTCCTCCCCAGAGACCTCCTGGAGGAATTCTGAGCCAAAGTTGAGTGGGTGAACAAAATCATGGCTTCCCACAGCAGCCAGGAAGTGGAGGCAGATGAAATGATAGCTCAAAACCCCTGGAGGACTTTATCTCTGCCTCTTCAATTAATTGAATTCCATACTTTCAGATGACTGGTATCTCAGTCCACAGGCTGAAGTTGGTAGGTCTCATCATGCAGAGATGACATTGCAGATGAGGGTAGAGTAAGGGACAGCAGTGGAGATCAGAGCCTTTGTGAGTTCTCAGAATTGTGGAACCAGAGGAGATATATGCTTGTTAGGAGGTGAGGAGATTGATGCCAGGGAGGCAACCTGGCCTACAGCCAGGGACAAGCTGTCTTTCTGGAAGCCTAAAGAATGAGTCCCATGGATAGTGTCTGAATACCCATCTACAAAGTGGTCAGTCCTGATGCTAAGACATCAAAAGAGATATATGAGGAGCTCTGCACTTACCAGAAACCCTCCAAAGAACACACTGCATGTAGAAGACCCAAAATCCTGATGATAAACTTGGGTGAGGATAGGGAGTTCCTGAGGGACAGAGTGGATCAAATAGATAAAGGCCAAACTACCATGTAAGACATTCTAAATTCAATTAACTGCAAGGACTTTCTTTTTATGAGTAGAGTAAACAAATTGGGGACAAGCATGCCATCCAGCCATCCTCCCCTGACCTTCTCCCCCAGGTCATCCATCCTCTCATAGATTAAAAGGGGTTCCTAACTACTTGCCTGCCCAAAATGTCCATGTGTCTCTCTTTAACCCTGATGATGGGCAACTGCAAAATACTGTCTTATAAAATTGTTAATCAAATGTTTGTGACCCTAAATGTCAGTGAAAAGGAGATATTCCACTTTTGCTGCCTTCTGTCAGGAATTGCTGTGACTGATCAGCCCATCCTCTCTTCATGGGTATCCACTGAGGCCAGCAACATACATGGCTTGTCTCAGCAGCACCATCTTAACTTCTGTCATGTAACCATTGTTTGTTAGACAGTTGGATAAAGGGAAGAATTCTTCAATACATGAAAGATGAGTAAATGAGTGAATGCATTTGCAAGATAGCTACTTGGGGAAGAAGTGAAACTCTTACCTGTTAAACATATATCTCTGTACAAAAGTACATTAAGAATGGGTAAATGCTCTTAACTAACCGAGCTATTCTGTCCAGATAGGTCATGGCACTGATTACATCTGCCATGCTTGGAGGCATTCCCATGGTAATGTGGCCATGCTTCCAAGGCAATCTCTGAAAGCAGACCTTATAGAAAGCAGGTAGCTAGAGATTTTCACTGACCTATTCTTTGTTTGTTTTTCAGATTATCAAGGAGGTCCCTCCACCCCCTGTTGAGGAGAGTGAGGTAAGTGGCCAGAGCAGGGTACAGCCAGGTGGGCAGGGTGGCAGGTGGGGTGGAAAGAGCAAGCAGAACTGGGTCCCACAGCGTGTGAAGCAGCAGGAAGTGAAGCCTTTGGCCCTTTCCTAACCATGAACATCAGGAACTGAACTAAGCAGGCAGCCAAAGACAGAATATCTTCATACAAAGATAAAATTTGAGGTTTATACATAAATGTTTTTATCAATACAGTTATTTAGAGCGCTGAGGTTCCAATTTTTCCTCTTAAACATTTTAGGATTCTCTTCTCACTGCAGACTTACACCGTATGTGTATAGATCGGGGCAAACTTGCCACGTTCTTCAAATAATCATTGGTTCCAGGAACAGCCCAAAGCTAAAACATTCCATTTTTCTTTAATTTAAAACAGTATTACCTAAAGATGTGCCAGGCAGTAATGAAAATATGCTGGAGGAGGATATGCTAATATCCTGGCCTTAAATCCTCATCATCTAAAGAAAAAACAAGTTCAAACTCTACCACTAACTCATCCAATAAGTCGTTCTGATGCAAGGGTAGCCTGGATACAATGGAGGCGTTTGAGGCATATCGTGAGAAAGATCGTCGCTAGGCAGGAGTGCATAGCAAGTGGCTTTCCTAATCTGGGAGAGCTGGACTCCCTAGAAGCCACACCTGCCAATTTAGAAACCAGAATACAGATCCAAAAATTCAGTGGGACCAAAGCTATATTAATGAGATTTCAAGTTCTTACCTCAATCCCTAAAGACTCTCGTTGTGTGGAAATCGAGCACCACCCCCTCACCCTTCCCTTTCCCAATGCCTTTGTCAAGTTTCCTACATACGGAAAGGAAGATGATTAAATTTTAAATTCCATGTGTCTCTTATGCCCTGGACCATATGCATGTAAGCCCAGGGATTTAATAGCTGCAATCAATTAAAGCACATCTTGTTGGAATGCTGACTTTCTGCCCAGAAATCAAGGGAGGAAATTATATTGCTGTGCAAAGAGAAAGGAGGAAAAAACTCTCTTTACATCCACAAAAGCCTTCCAGAAAAGGCACCATGGCTAGTTCCATGATTCCAGTTTGGCTTTTGCTTCTGTTATGTGCAGCTGTCTCTTAGACTCCCAAAGTAAAACAGAGCTAGAAGCTCCCTTGATGGGGTTACTCTGTTGGCCCTGAGGTGAACAATGTTCCCTCCCTCCCTTACATTCAATTAAAAGTTGTTGCTCTTTCTTCTGATGCTGGCTCTGCATTTACCTTTAGAAGGTGATGTGGCAGCCACTGGGGCCCCAGCACCATTCAGGTATGAGACTGTGAGAGTCTAGTTTACCCCAGGAATCCAACACCTAGCATGGGGTTCCACATACAGTGCAAACTCAACAGATATTTGTAGGATGCAGCACTATACCCAGCTACACAATTCTGGAACCCCCAAAAAGAAAAAAATAGCTAAAAGCAAGAAAAGAGAAATCACTGGGTTTTTCCAATTGAAGCAAATATTTTTATGGAAGTTGCACTTTTAACCAAGGAAAGCAAACCTGCTGTCTGAAACAGAATGACAGTCTTGGAACGCTTGAGACCCGAAAGCTTACATGAGGCTTCAAGGAGCGCTGGGCTGGCCCAAGACAGGTACAGGCTGTGCAGATCACCTCAGCATGTATGTTGGCCCAAATCTCTCTCCTAATATGTTTTGGCAGGAAAAAGAAGAAATCCCACAGAAACAAATAACATAACTTAGCACATGCACAATTCCTTATACAATACTTTGGAAATGGCAGTCTGAATCTAGACCACCCCCTCTCCAGTTTCCTGGGTTCAGATCCCACCACTGCAGCAAGTGTGGCTCCTGTGCAGCTATTGCTACAAAACACGCTGGAATTCCTTCCTTCAAGCTCATTCCTCCTTCCTCCTTCTCCGTAATCCCAGGGTATTTCATGAAGTCTTCCTTCTGTATCAAAGTTTAAGCCCACCAGCTACTTGAAGGTCAAGATTTATATTTAATTAATCTTTGACTTGTCATCAAAGGGCTTAACATGGTGTCTAAGGCTCAAGCTCTGAATTCAAGCACTCGATATGAACGAGTATTAATCACCCAAACTTTCATCAGTTCTCTAACCATGGCAGCCTAAGGAAGGCATGCCTGCTATAAAATAACTTAGAGAATGAAGACAACCGTATGGCTCTTTTTTTTAATATTTTTATTGAATATCTAATATATAAATGGGTATTCAATTTTGGCAAATATTATGATCCTTTTTAATGTGGAATCCTTTTTAATAGGGAATATAAACATGCATAATATATAATGAAAGCATGACTTTCTGAGATTCCATGTAATCAACAATGATACCTCTGTATGAAGAGAGTACGAGAAAAGATTACCTGAAATTCAGAGATCTCAAAAACATCATGGAAGTTCAATGTTAACAACTAAGAGAGGAACTTCCTGGGTTAAGACTTTTCTCCTCTTGGCATCAGAGTGAGAATTCTTCACTAAGTCTCTACTCCAAGTAATTGGCAGTTGATGGGAGAATGTAATAATGAACTACTTCATTTGCTGATTTCATTCTAAATGTAAGACCCTTCCATGGATTCCCTAACTATATTTTTTATCAGACTCATTAGGCTGCAAAACACTCAATTAATAGTTTGGTTTTTTTTTACATTATGCATTTTGATATTCCCTATTGAAGAGGACCACAGAGAGCTCATTAGAAAGATTCACAAAGTTGTCTTCATTCTCTAAGTTTCGTTATTTAAACAGTAGACATACCTCCCTTAGGACATTATGGTTACAGAACTGATGAAAGTTTTAGTAATTGATACTTGACTTGTTCATATTTATGGCACAGAGAGGATTTGACTTTGTAGACCTATTAATTATTTTGAGACCATTTGAGCTGTTAATTGGGACCAGTTCAATGCCAGTCCAAGACAAATGGACCCGGGTAGACTGTGACTGCCATGCACCAACTTCCTCATGGGTCTCATTTTCCCTCACTCCCAACATCTCTGCCCCTCTCCCGGATTGTACTTCCTCTACTCTTTCTAACCGGCCTGCTCCATACTTTCATAATTCTGGTTTGCAAAGGCCCCTTCTGTTCTGACTCTCCCTGCTAGCATTTTCCAGGTCCTTATTTTAACCTCTGGGGAAAACGGAGCCTCAATCTCTCAGTTTCTATCTCCCAGTTCCCAACATGGGAATATCTTTGGTCCAACTCATCTTTTCACTCTAGACCACAGATCATAAACCTCAGATCACAATCAACCAGTGAACTGGCAGTACTTGGGTCCAGTGCCCACTCCTGATCCAGTTAACTGTGGCTGAAGAGAAGAGCCATGTGCTTCCTAACAGGCCACAACCCCCTTGAGCAAGGAGAGAATAAATTCCCTTGGTTGGAAGGAGATGTAGACCTAGGGTAGACACCATGACCTCTCTGGTGTATATGGTTTACTAAACTAAACTTCAGTCTCATTACAAACTAAGCTAGGGGGCTGGGATGCAGCTTAGGGATAGAGCACTAGCCTAGCATGCACAGAGCCCTGGGTTTAATCCCAAGAAACACACACACACACACACACACACACACACAAATATAGCTATTGCTAAAAAATTTATGCCATATTCTTATTCCACCTGCCATTCATATGGGTTCTCAAATAGCCTATTATTCACAACCTCACACACATTTGACAGGGAAGACATAACAGGAAGCCCCATGACTAAATGGAAAGTTGGTTCTGGAAGCTACGTGTCTCAGACACACACAGCCCCACATATGAAGTAAACATACCAGGAAAGAGAAGACTCTTCCTCACTCCCATCTCTTTCTTAGTGAAATATGTAGCTCACATGAACACCTACAGTTTTCTAACTTTGATCGTGCCACAGGCTGGACAGATCAATAGTACATTTGATTTGATGATGAGAACAAAACAGTCCCTTCCTAGAACCTAGAACCTAGACCCTCCTCATTTCCTTTTGAAGCTCTCTGGCTTAATCAATTAAATGTAATGTCATAAATAAACCAAGAAACTACCCAAATTAGAGGCCTCAGCAATGAAAGTTTAAATGTTCTACTTACTAGCATCAGATAAATTAAGGCCTGTAGGCTCTGATATTGGGAAAATTAAATAGGATGGAGTTAAAGGCCTGTGGGTAGCCACCATGTTTCATAGATACTTAAAATTCTAATTCTTTCAGAAACTCCAGAATGAGTGTTGCTATGTGCTGTGAGAACAAGTGTGAGATTCCATGTCACACTTAAGAGAGGATATAACAGCAGGCTTACAAAGTTGACCTAATTGGCCCTAATTGGGAAGAAAGTCAGAGATTCTATCAGAATTAATACTATGGTTATTACAACAGATAACATTTGCTGAGCATTTATAACTATCCAAGAAGCTACACAAAATTTTTTTCTGGAATATTTTCATTCAGTCATTCAACAACCCTAGAACAAAGACACACTATTATGACCCCCATTTTATAGATGAAAAGATGAGGTATGAGGATAGCATAGTTATATTTGTCAATTTTCCATCACTGTGACAAAATACCTGAGATAGTCAACTTTAAAGTGAAAAGGTTTATTTTGATTCCTGGTTTCAGAGGTTTTAGTCCATAGTTGCTTGGCCACCATGCTTTGGTCCTGTGGCAGAAGTACATGGTGGCTGAAAAACAAAAGAGAGTAGCAGGAACCCTCTGTGGCAGGGTTCCAGTATCCCCCCCATGGACAAACCTCCACTGATGTCACTTCCTCCCACTAGGCCCTACCTCCTGAGTGTTCCACCACCTCACAACAGCACCACAGGCTAGGGACCAAGCCATTAATAAATGGGTCTTTGGGGACATTCCACAACCAAATTAAACCAATATTTCATCCAAGATTACACAGTAATTAAGTGATGGGACTTGGCTTTGAATTTGAACTTGGAGAGGAAGCAGAGTACAGCCCTTTCTCACCTGAGCCTGGGGAGTATATAGCTACTGCCATCAGCAGCAAAGCCTCTAATCCAGCAGGAGCCTCAGGAGTTCCTTTCCTGAGTGGCAGTGTAACCCCACCTAGAGCCAGGTGGCCCTCAGACAAGGTTGATAGCCCCTTCTAAGACTGACACGAAGCCAGGTGCAGTGGGCACACCTATAATCCAGGCCCTCCGGAGCCTGAGACAGGAGGAGCATGAGCTTGAGGCCAGCCTGGGCAACTTAGCAAGCCCCTACCTCCAATTAACTAATTAGTTTATTAAGTGAAAGACTGGCGCGAAGACGGCCCCTTATTTTCTGTGCCCTAGTGCGTAACTATTCCCTTCTGCTTTCTCTGCTCTCTTTTCCTCTCTTGGTCTCTCTCCTGGCCTGCCTTCTCCTTCACACTCCCACAGCGCCGTGTCTCAGCGCTGGGCTGTAGGTGAGTTAGTGAAGGGGGCGGGGAGGAGGAGAGACAGCCAGCATGGACTGCTCTCGGCTGGTGTTTTGTATCCAAAGGGCGAGGAGTGTATATTGAACACACTGACACTGGAGGGAAATCCAATGAACAATGAGCACCTGGCTTGAAATGCTGAACTTATTTCCAGGTTTATTATTGTGCTCACTGATCCCTAACAATTCCTCTGTGGCAAGAAATTTTGTGATAGGAAAACTGAGTAATGGGAAATTATATAACTTGTCTAGGACCAGATACGTCAGACTCCCCAGTAGCAGCAGGCCTGGTACCTCTCCAGCGACGTCTGCGCAGACGCTTGAGTAGCCTCCACCCTGGAGGGGTCAAAGGTCCTGCCAAGGGTCTTCTTCCTAGTGGACATCAAATACCCATTCTCTCTCACACACAAATGCACCCTCACATACTTGTACACTCCAACTGGAACAGACCCAGAATGCAGTACTCAATACCTTTTTTCTTTTTATAAGGGAACATTCCTCCTAAGAAAATTAACAATATTCATTATTGAATAATACAGGATGGGCCAGTACCACTCAGGAGACCGGTGAGGCCAACCTCAAACTGAGCAAGGCTCTGAGCAGCTTAGCGAGAACCTGTCTCAAAATCAAAAGGAAAAGAGCTGGAGATGTGGCTCATTGTTAAAGCACCTCTGGTTTCAATCCCCAGTACCAAAAAGAGAAAAAGAATAGAGGACAGTCATTGTGTTGGCCTTCATCGTTGTGTGTAAGTGCACAGATCTCCTGGCACCGTGACATGCTAAATGCCACCCAGAACTAGGAAATCTTAAATCCTATGGAATTGTTTGTGTGTACAAACAGAAGTGGTGCTGAATTTTCCTGATCTGCCAATTCATTCCTTGGAATTCACCAAAACTGACATGAAGGGGGTCTCTCTGGCTTATCCCCTAAGATCAGATGAGACAGTCCAGCCAGTTCTAGTTTAGTTCTGCCCTGCAGAGCCTCCCAGGCCTAGAAGTTTCTGTGGCCTTAGTCCTTTACTTCATGTCTCCAACCTCACAAAACTTACTCCTCTATAAATGCAAAGCATGTTGTTGACAGCTGCAGTCTGTTTTTCTCAAAATACATCACTGTGCTGGCAAGAATTGGGGACTCAACTACAGTTGCCCGAGTGAGTAAGGAAGGGAATGGACAAATAAAAGTCCTTGTTTGTAGTCCTTGTTTGTAGCTTATCATATGGGTTTAAGGTGTGTTACAAATTAATTTAAAAGTTGATTCCAAATGATTTCCCTGTGGCTAGATTCTGTTTCCGTCATGTTCTTCTGTTGGTGCCCATGATGAGTTTGGGGCTGAGAATCCTCTTGGGTCAAACTGGCTGTCTGGCTCTTCTAGCAAATGGATATTAGAGAAGCAAGAATGATACAGAACCTGAGTTGAGGGCCACCAGGTACACTACACCGCATTGGGGAGGTGGGGGGCGTCATTATTCATACTCGGTAAAGTTGCCCAGTGCACAGTCTCTGTGGAGGAGTAAGGGAACCCCAAGATCTGAAACCTCACCCTTTCTACCTCATGGTTTATCTCACAGTTAAATATCTTGGGTGAGTAGAGGTCAGTACCAGGAGTTATGAGAACACAAGAAGGGAAACTGAATTCTCTGGGGAATCAAGGAGTTCTTCAATGAATAGGTTACATTTGAATGATGTCTTAAGGGATGGTGGAAGAATGGGGAAGGGTTTTCCAGGCATGTGGAATCCCAAATGTTGAAGCATGGAGATGTACAAAAGCCTAGCACAATGGGGAAAGATGGAAAAGTTCAGTGTCTGAAGACAGCACACGACTAATCCAATTATGGGCTAACCAAATGCATACACCAGACTTCATATGCTACAGCTGATTCTTCCTGAGCAGGAGCAGGCTGGAGGGCACACCCAGATCTGCCTGAGGACTAGCAGGTTAGAATCAGTCTCTACCATCCGAGGAATGTGCTACCACTTGTGTTACCCAAACATTAGCCAACTGGTTGTCTGGGGCCACCACTTCCTTTAAGATTTAAACTCAGCTTCCCCTGATGGGATACCAGCATCCCTCCCCGATCTCTGTGGTTTCTCCCAGTCAGGCACCTCTGACTCCTACTCCTTGCTGCTTCTGCTTTAGGTCATCTTCCTCATTTGCTAGATACCTTCTGGCAAACCAGAATCCTATATAGGGGCTTTCACGTAAGTATGGGGCTGGATGACCACACATAACTTCTGACAGTCTCTTCTTTCCCATTCCTGCCATTCCCACTACTGGGAGGGTCTCAAATCACCTCCTCCAGTGTCCTCTGGCAGTTAGCTGGTAATTCAGTTCCACTCTTTTCTGCTCAGCTCCTGCCCAAACCCCAGAGTCCTGCTACCTGCTCATATAAAGCAATTTGTCTTAGCCAGTCCTGTCCCCAGTACCCACTGAGGATATCAAAGTATTTTTGTTGTATTTTGTTATTTACTGAGAGAGAGAGAGAGAGAGAGAGAGAGAGAGAGAGAGAGAGAGAGAGAGAGAAACTGAGAATTTCTAGATACATCCTTAAAGGGTAGAGTAGGGGAAATATCCCAAGAGGCTTTCTATTTTACTTAGTTATAGAAATTCAACCCCAGGTATTACCGTTGCTTTAGTGGACTTGCTGGGGTCTGAAATTTTATTCCATCCATTTCTGGTCAAATGAAAAGAAACATCAAAGATTTCCTTCCCTTCCTGGGGATTGCAAAACCCTCCAGTCTCCAAAATGTGTAAACAGGCCCATGCTTGCTGCAGGGGAAACTCTGACTCTCCCTTTGGTCAAACCCCCGGCCTTTGTGTTGATTTGTGCTGTTGTTGCTGAATTTGGCAGGCAAGCTCTGGCCAGACGACTGAAGGATGGGCTTGGTGATCATGAGCATGTGGAGCAGACTTTCTACAGCTAGGCATTTCCTGTTATGAACAGCAGCCCTGCGCATGCTCATGGGGATGACCCGCCCTCCTACCCCAGGGCCCCGCCCCCCTGGAGAGTGGAAAGATGAGGGGAGGGGCGCTGTGGTGTGCTCCGGAGCCGTCTCTATGCTTCTTGTTATACCTTCAGGCAGTCTGTGGATTAGAGGAAAGCAATTCTAAATCGTTCTTGGAGTTCATAATAAAGTATGCGGGGTGGAGGGCAGAGGTCGGGCGCTATCTCTGGAGCCCAGACCAGAACTTCTCCTGCGTTGGTCGCTTTGTTGCTCTAGGTCTTATGGTCCTCTTCTGTGCAATGAAAAGGCCCAATTCGATGGTCTCTGATGTTTGCATTCCTGTAATCTAAAAAATTAGAAGACTCAGCAGTTCATTTTAGTCCCCTATTGAATAAAGCAGCTTTATTTTTGCAAGTTCTTAGATTCTTAACACTGCTGTGTTCCATTTTAGGAGATAGAATTTCTGTCATCTCTTTCAGTAAACTGCCCTAAATCAGGAAGGCCAGGCTCCTGGATTCAGATATTGTTTATGTACCTGGGCAGAGCTATCAGCCCACCTCTATGGTACTGTGTAGCCATATGTGTAAGATATATAAGGTCCCTGACTTGACAAACCTTCTGAACTTAGATCATAAGGTAAAATACTCAAGTAGCATTTTGTTGTCTGGAGGTTTTGGTGTTTGTTTTGTCATATGTTTTAGTCATAAATTATCACAATAGGCAGGTACACGGAGTGAGAAGTAGAAAATTAGCATTTACCTAATACCATCAAATGATTGGAAAAGCAAAACACAAAGGGACAAAATCCAGAACTCGCAGTGAGGCTGCCTGAGTTCAAATCCAGCACTGCAAGCTGGATGACCTGTCACTTAACCTCACTACTCCTAGTCCCTTAAATGGGAATAATAACACTGCCTTTCTCCCTGGCCGTTGGTGAGATTAAATAGCACTTAGAAGAGTGATTGGTACCTAAGTGGTAAAGGCTGCATAAATTCAGCTGTGTGATATCATGAATTCAGTGTGTGCTTATTGAGCACCTCCTAGGCACTTAGAATACAAGGATCAAGAAAATTCACTCTGCCTGCAGGGATCACAGTCCCATGAGGAAAAAGTACACATCTATTTTAAAAAGAGAGGAAGAGACCCAAGTGTCATCTACCGGAATATTGCAAATCTCCAGTCAGCTATGATTACTCTGTCCTTTAAGATATATTAAATTTAAAGCTGAACATGGTGGCACACACCTGTAATCTCAGCAATTCAGGAGACTGAGGCAGGAGGATCACAAGTTCAAGGCCAGCCTCTGCAACTCAGTGAGGTCCTAAGCAATTTAGCAAGATCCTGTCTCAAAATTTTAAAGGGTGGGGGCTGGGAATGCAGCTTAGTGGTAAATAACCCTGGGTTCAATCCCCAGAACAACAGCAACAACAAAAAGATATATTAAATTTATAAAACAAAAAAAATTTTAAAGAAGCCAGCCCATCCCAAGCACAGCACTTGACTCCAGGAGTCTCACGGGGTTAATGTGTCCCATCTTGCTTTGGTGCCTTGGGTCCTGACCTCCCTTCTGCTTTCTCTTGCTTTGTGACTTGCCTCTGGTATAGAATGCCCCTTTTCACACGGTGATGGCCTTATATAGGACTTCACCCTGAGTTTGATTCCCCAAATGGCCACTCAAACAAGACTGTGAGAAGCAGCTTAGGCATTTTGAGCAATGTGATCCTTTAGGGCTTATTCCTGTGCTTTATAGATTCCTTTTCCACCTTCCTTTCTCTACCCAGGAGAGAAACCATGCACTTCCTCATAATCCACTGCGACTATGGACAGTGACACTTTTCTCCTACAACACAAATAATTACAGAGCCAAAGTGAAAAGCAGTTTTGCTAGTTATCCTTCCCTTTCCACCCATAAAACCTCTTGTTTTCGCCCTTCATCTTAAAAGATATAAGGACCAACTTCCTGCCACGGAACTAAGTCATGACACTGAGTTGGCTGCCTTATTTGAGGCAGCTTATTTCTTTACAGATTCAGCAGAATATTCTTGAGCACCTACCTCCTACCAATTAGTGCTGTTTCAAGAGCAGAGATAATGATGGTCCCTGACTTACAATGGTTCAACTCACAATTTTTGAGCTTTACAATGATGCAAAAGTGATACACATTCGGTAGAAACTGTATTCCAGATTTTGAGTTTGGATGTTTCCCCGGCTAGCCATGTGCAATACGATAGTTCCTTACAACGTGGGCAGCAGAAGCAAGTCACAGCTCCAAGTCAGCCGAGCGATCACCAGGAGAAATACCACTACTCTACAGGTCACTGTGTCTCTGAGCTGTGGCGGGCTGTAGATTAGGTGTGTTTGGTGCATTTTCAACTCGAGATTTTTGTCTCACTGTGGGTTTATCTGAATGTAAGTCCATCCATCATAACTCCAGGAGCATCCTATGATAGTGAACACAACCAACAAAATTTCTGTGGAACTCACCTTCTAGTGTGGAAAGATTGACAACGAAAACCTCAGACCAGGGCTGGGACTGTGGCTCAGTGGTGGAGCACTTGCCTAGCATGTGTGAGACACTGGGTTCGATTCTCAGCACTGCGTATAAATAAATAAAATAAAGGTCCATTGACAATTAAAAAGCATTTTAAAAAAATGAAAAGAAAACCTCAAAGCATAATAAGATCCATAGTTAAAAATAAAACCAGTAGACTGGGGCTACTTCACAAGAATGTCCAGGCCTCTCTAAACAGTGAGCAGAAAAAAGACAGGGAAGATCATTCCCTGACAAGAGGCCAGCTTGTGCTCAGACCCCAAGATAGGAGTGTGCTCAGAGTATGTGAAGAGCAGAAAAGGGCAAGCAGGCTGGAACACAGGCAGAGGGTGTTACTGAGGGAGAGGTCAGAGGGGTGAGCGGAGGCACAGCGTGCAGGGCGGAGGCAGAGTTTGGACTTGCTATGCTCCTGTGCAGAGAATGGATTATAGGGGAGTAAGAGGTCAGGGTGATCAGACAGGAGGACTCCACTGTATCCAGGTGAAGCTCACGTGGGCTTGGGCCCAGGGTGGTAGAGGCAGAGGTGGAAAAGTCAGTGGATTTGGGATCCTTTACAAGTAGGATCAACAGAACTAGCTGATAATCGGGAGGGTGTGTAAAGCGGGTAAAGAGAGAAAGGGAGAATTCAAGGGTGATTCTCAGGCAGTGGGGAAGAGTATAGGAGGAGTGGGTTTGGGTGGGGAAATCAGGACTTCTCTTTGTCATAATGTCCTTGTGATGTTTAGGAGCTCTCAAGAGAAAACATGACTGTGAAGTCAAGTTAGAGTTCAGAGGAGTCAGGACTGAGGATATAAATACCTAAGACATCAGCATGTGGACAGGATAAGATGAGAAGCCCTTTGTCTTAGTCTGGTTTCTGCAGCTGTTACAGAATGCCTGACACTGGATGATTTATAAAGAAGAGAAATTCATTTTGTACAGTGCTGGAGATTTATAAGTCTGGGAAGTCCAAGGTCAAGGGACCACATCTGGTGAGGACCCTCTTGCTACATCATCCCATGGTAGAAGGTAGAAGGACAAGGAAGAATGTGCAAAAGATAATCGAGCAAGAGGGGGCCCAACTCGCCTATCTAACACGGCCACTCTTGTGATGACTAACCCCTTCCCCAGGTAACATTGTTCCTGAGGGCACAGCCCTAGGGACCTCATTACATCTTGTTAGGCCTCACCTCCTACCACTCTTGCACTGGGGAGTGCCTCCAACATGTGAGCTTTGGAGGACACATTCATAGCACCATAGCACCCTTCAAAGGAATGAGCTGCAGAGGACAGGTCCCAGGAGCGCATCACAGCCTCCCCTGACAGCACTGCTCTTCTTCCTACTTTACAGATTCAAAAAAAAAAAAAAAAAATGCCTGTGGATAGGTTATGCAGCTTTCCCAAGTAAGCACCGGAATTTAACCCTAGAGTCCACAACCTGTGCTCCTACCCAGCCCTACCTTGCCACAGCGGACACCTACACGTGGCAACCATGCTTTGTCCTTCATGTATCACAATCTCTCTGCAGGAAGAAGATGATGATGGTCTACCTAAGAAAAAATGGCCCACGGTAGACGCCTCTTACTATGGTGGGCGAGGCGTTGGAGGCATTAAAAGGATGGAGGTGAGAGGACACTTGGGTGCATTGACTCACATTCTGTCTATTCCACGATGGGGACCCAAAGCAAATGATGACAACTCCTACTTACGGCCTGCCGGGGATGTGGATTGTGAAGCCGGAAGATTCAGAGATGAGGTGCAGCCTCTTAACTGTGCACCTCCCGCCTCGCCCCCATGCGTCAGAACAGGTCACACAGATGCTGACTTCCCCCACTGGTTTCTTTTCTGACTGAAATAGCATCCATTCTTGCCTGGCCTTGCGGGGCCTTTTACACATGCTGTCCCGCTGCCGGGACAGTTACTCCCCTCAGTGTCCACACATGGCTTGGGCTCTCTGTTCCTTCTGCTCTCCTTCTTTCCCTCTTTCCGTACGTAGCCCTCCTCTTCCCTGGCCCTCAAAACCCAGAGGGAGTGAGGCCTGGGTAGCGATGCAGGCACGTCACATGGCTGGCTGTCAGCCTTGCTCCCCAGGGGCAGCCTGTTTTATTTTTTCACTCTGTCTTATTTTATTTTGTTTGTATTAGGTTCGTTGGGGAGAAAAGGGATCCACAGAAGAAGGTGCTAAGTTGGAAAAGGCAAAGAATGCAAGAGTCAAGATGCCAGAGCAGGAGTATGAGTTCCCTGAGCCTCGAAATCTCAACAACAATATGCGCCGGCCCCCCTCGCCCCGGAAGTGGTACTCTCCCATCAAGGTATGGCTCTCTTTACTCCAAATGCCCTCTCGGACTCACCCTTCCTGGTTGAGAGCAAATCTCCTTTGAAAGTTTTCCACCCTTTTCCTCCACCACAGCTTCAGATCTTAAAATCCTCTTTGGCTTCTTGGGAAGTTTAAGCTGCAGGAAGCAGTTAGTGCTCCCTCAGGGCCTGTTTTCCTCTGGGGTGCCAATGACTTTGAATTCATATAATTGGATCAACCCTTCTCTTTAGCCTTGGCCTTAAGCATCTGTGCCAATTTCCAGAAAGCCCTGGAAAATATCATTGAAAAGACTCAACGCCCTCATTTCATAGACAAAGATAGGCAAAGTCCATGCTGTGCTGAGGGCTAGAACTCAAGGCCCAAGTTCAGGGCCACAGTTCTAGTTCCATACTGCAAATAGCCTGAACCCACTCCAAAACCTTAGGTAAAGGAATATGAGAGCCAGCCTCTGAGACCATCCCATGCACACGCACACACGTGCACACATGAACACACACACACACACACACACACACACACACACACACAGCCTTTCCCCTGCCCAGTGACAAGACAAATAATTTTTATCATTCACTGAGTTATATGCTAATTTTGGATCAGCACTTCTCCTACAAAATCAAAAGAAATACCATTTCAAACAGTGGCATGAAACTCTATTGGTAGTCATCTTTTCTCAGCCAAGTTCACTCAGGTTCACCACGAATTGCAATGCGTTTCCATTCTGGTTTGCCATGTTTAAAGCAGTGAGATTCTTTTTTAAGATAAAAGCCCTCTGAGGCAATGGACTGAACTCTGGGAAGATGTGGGCGGGATGCAATTTGCTTGAGGAACAGCTGTTTGCTCCTGATTCTTTTCTAATGGAGAACATGCAGTGGTATGCGGACATGTTCAGACAGGAAGGAGCCAAGAAGATTGTCAGAGATGAAGAAGAAAGGGGATTTTTCTATTATGTTGTTTTCAGGAATCTGTACTTTGTGACTAATACTGTGTCTTTGTAGCTAAATTTGTGTTCTGTAATCTTGCATGTTGAGAGAACATGAATTTTGTTTGAAGAATCCAGTTTCTGCCTGAGTGCATGTTGTTTCTCTATTAAATGTGGTTTAGGACTGAGATTCATGAAATAAATAAGGATATGGACAAATACATTTAAAAGTCCAAAATATGTGGCTCGGGAGGCTGAAGCAGGAGGATCTCGAGTTCAAGTTAGCCTCAGAAACCTAGCAAGGCCCTAAGGAACTCAATAAGACCCTGTCTCTAAATAAAATACAAAAAAAAAACTAGAAATGTGGTTTAGCAGTTGAACGCTCCTGGGTTTGATCCCTCGTACCAAAAAAAAAAAAAAAAAAAAAAAAAAAAAAAAAATCTCAAACATTCCCAACATCCTCTTGGAATTAATAGTAGTTCAGTGAGTTTTGTCATGTGCCTAGTAAGCACCAGATACTGAATATACAGAGGTTCTCAAATCTGAGTATCAGAATCACCTGGAAGTGTTTTTGAAATACAGATACCCAGGCCTCATTGCTCAGAATCTCACAAAATCCTCAAAAGCATATTGGCCTTCATGATTTGCCCATGTTCTCATCAAATGAAACTCCTTTTGCTCCCCAATGCCTCCATTTTCTGATTTCACATCCAAACTCCCTAAGTGGTAGTCTTTGGTCACCCCATTAACCACTTCCTCCAGAGTCCTGGCTCTTGAACTTCCTCCTTCATCATTCTATCAAATCACTGGTTCTTAAAGTGTGGTCCCTGGGACCAGTAACATTAGCATCACCCAAGAACTTGTTAGAAATGCATATTTGGGGCCCCACCCAAGATCTACTGAGTCAGAAACTCCAGTGGTAGAGCCCAGTCACTTGGGTTTCAATAAGCCAGTGGAGAAGTTGTCACCAAAGGTTCTAGCCAGCGTTCCATAGGGAGTTCTCAGAGGACAGGAACTGTGGACTATTAAAATAGGTAAAGCGGCCATGGGCAGACCTGTGATTTGTCAGGAATCTCAGCAAGGAGATTCACATGAGATTTCACAGTGGGGCCATTGTTATCACCAACACAACTGATGGATTAATGTTAAGTGATTGGGAATCCGAGTGTCATGGAATCTCCTAAAAAGCCTAATGGAAGAAGCCTGTGCCGCTGGTGGACTTGCTGAGCCCCTCACAGAACTACCTCATTAAGACACAAGAAAAGTGTGGAGTCCCTTTTGCCTATGGAACAGGCGATGCCAATGCTTACTCACTCCTTCCGCTCGGTGGAAGATGGGAGAGGGCCATTGCTGTGGTTACTCGTGTTTATGAGTCTTCTCTCCACCAGAATTCACCCCTGGCGGGCACCAATTAATTATGCTTTGAAGCCTCATTAAACAGCATTGTGCCTGGCAGAGAGAGGGACTCCACCATTCCTTGTTAAAGAGCTGAAGCGTGGGATATAATTATGAAGCCACTCCCAGAGCATCCAACCACACAGCTCACCTTAATACTCTGTCTAGGAAGGTGACATTCCTCTTGCCATCTCCGAGGAAGGAAGAGAAAAAGAGATCATTTGTTTGTCTGGGCTGAGTGCATGAGGAAAGGCAGGAACAAGAAGAATAGAAGTGTGGAAGAGAATTCAAAAGGAATAATGTGAACTCTTGGTCTGGAAGAAAGGAAGATTTGCCATTGGAATCTCAGCCTCATAGAATTTCAACAAGACGTATGCTCCATAGTGAGCCCGGTTCTGGCTACAGTGCCTACGTCACTTTCTAGGCCTTGGGACAAAGCGTTTAACCTTGTTTGGCACTATAAATTCTGTTCTCCCTTCTTGAACCTTCTCATGGAGTTCATCACAGTGCTTTGTTAAAACAAGGCACACTCCGAAGGGTTGAGCTAACAAAGGGTATGCAGGGTAAAAGACCCCACAGAGGTGGTGAGGCCCCAGGGACCAGTAACAGGGAGAGCTGTTGACCCGTAGGCCTGCAGGGTGAGGAAGAAATGGTGGCACTGGAACCCAGTGAGAGCCACAGGCCTAGAGAAGAGAGCACCCATCTGGAGCTGTCATAGGCAGGAATTGACAATCTAACCCTGCTCCATCACCTGGGATGTGCCCTCAAGCAAAGGATGGTTTTGACATTGTGAAGTGTTTTATAGCTATATACTATCCTCAGTTTTGCCTCTTGACCTGGAAAGCCTACAATCTTAGTAATCTCTGACCCCTTCCTGAAAATCTTTTCAGATCAGTGCCCTTATACAATTGCAGCCACTGCTGAGAGATGGAAGGAGCAAGAGGAATGAGCACCTCAGCTTGCCCTCATCTCTTTCTGAGTCTGGTGCCACCTTTTGGCCAAAGAAATCCCACTGGTGGAGAAGTAGGTTTCCCAGACTTGGAGCAGGGAAGGCAGAGAAATTCAGACAAACGACTGGGGACAGGCAGCTCATGGAGAAAGACCCGTCTACACTGTGCCTGCCCTTCATTCCCTCTAATCGGGGAGAACATCTCCATCTAGCAAAACTTTCCACAGGCCTGGGAAGATTCCTAGCTCCCCAGCAAAAGTGGCCAGAATCATACATGTCAGGGGACTGCCTTTCATGTATTTCATGAAATATCAGGTGAGCATGGTTGCTGGCTAAGCCCAGAGGGACCTCAGCGAGGGAAGAGGGCCACAGTGGGCTCTTCTCCACCCACGATCCCCCAGTCTAATTTAAGGCACTGACCACACCGACCACACTTCCCCCATCCTCATTCCAGGCTCATGATCAGGAAATTTTCCCTGATATTTAGCCTGCATTTTCCTTTGCTTGGTTTTCACCCCCTGGATTTACAATACCCCATGCTTCTCATTAAATTGGGACTGACCATTTTAGACAAGTTAAGTCATTGCCTGTATATATGGCCACCAGCTAGATTAAAACCAGAACCAACTGCAGGTTTGTTGGAAGGCTTGCAGTCTTCAGAGAATCCATTTTAATCCTTCTCCAGTAGCTCCTCCACATGACTGGATATGACAGAAATGGCAGCTGAAATGACAAAAGCCAGAATCTGGCCTGCCAGGCAGGTGGGCTAGTCCCTACAAGATAGACAGACTGCGAGAGGCAGGGTTAGCCTGCCGCACTTGCAGGGCCCAGGAGTGGGGTGGTCTTCTGTTTATTTCCCATCAGGTCCCTAGTCCTTGGCCTGAAACACCTTGACCTTGTCAAGCAGCATTCTGTCATGACACTGCACTAGATGAAGCTGTATGTAGCTAAGCAAGACCTATCAAAGCACTGAATGTCAGATGGCTGTTGATGTTGAACAGATTTCATCCCTCTTGGGCTCCTTTTTAGAATGATTCCAAATTTTTCTTAAAGGAAGACCCAAAGGGAAAAAAAAAAAAAAAACTAGGAAAAAAAATTGTGTGTACAAGTGCAGGGAAAGCTTCCGACTTTATCCATTAACTTAAATCCATTAAATGTATTCATTAATTCCATCTGAGCCTGGGTCATACTATCTATCAGGTGTTTGTTTCAAGGGTCTAAAAATTCAGGTGCCTGTCAATAGTGAGCCTACTAGTTGTACCACCCTCAAAATTCTCAATCTCTGACTAACTTCCAACTAGCTAAGGCAGACGCACCAGAAGAGAAGACACAGATGTTGCTGGGCTGGGGAAAGAAAGAAAGAAAGAAAAAAACCCAGCCACAAACACCCATGCAGCAGGGTGCTTTGAATGATAGCCATATAAACATCTCCAGTCCAGACTAACTGTGGAGAAAGAGGCAAAAGCCAGAGTTTATATACAACTTCCAGTTTGTCTTTGTGAAATTATTGTCTGAAGCTGAGTGAAAAGCAGCATGGCCAGTCTGGGATGGGTAAATTTTTCATTTTGTAGTCAAACTGTATCAACCTCATAGGAAAGAAAGCTATTTTTAAATGTCATCTTACATTCCTGGCAGAGGAATCCGGGTTTTGTGGAGAAAGCTCTGCCGTAGTGTCACAGAAGCAGCTGGGCATTTCGCCGGCGAGTGAGGACCAGAGTCTGGAGCACATCCTGTGAAGAGGATCCTGCAGGGTCTGCACCCAGACCTATAGAAATGAGGTGGTGTCAACCCAGAAGGCTCCTTCCAGACTACGGGGAAAGCTGGGGACCAGTGGGAAAAATCTCCTGAGACACTTCTGGCCTGAAAGGGATATTATGAATAAGCCCACTTGCTACTTTAAATGCTCCTATGGTTAAATGACAGACTCCTGTCTTCATTCAGAAAATCAAGTGCCTTTGCGGTGCACCTTTCCTTGACTTTAGTCTGCTATTTTTATCCTCTTTTTTGTACCCCTCTTTCTCTGAAGCTCACTTCCTATCTGATGAAGGAGTAGACTACCCACATTGTTTTCTGTGGCACAGCCTGGGAATCTAGGGTTGATCTGTGGGACAGTCAGAACACCAAAGATGCAATGGAAATAGCTAATCTCCCTTTGGCCAGAATTGCCAGCGACAGTGGCTCACCTGACGTACACACTGCAGGTAGGCTGCAGTTCCAAATGCTACAGTTCAAAATACAAGTTATTTTTTCTCACAATAAGCCTTGAAAGTAGAAACTGTTACTCCTCTCATTTTGCACATGAAGAGGTTAAATACTTGCCCAAATCCACACTGTTAGTAATAGTTCGTGGTTTATTTATAAACTGCAATGCATCCATTTGGGCTAGCAATGAAATCCGATATTAATCAATAGATAAGAGAGGACAAGGAGACTAGATAAAAGACCAATCAGGATATTTCACAGAATGAGTGACAGGTGATGAGGGCCTGGGTCCAGGCAGAGTGGCGGGGACTGGACAGGAAGAGATGACTGGAGAGCTGCTACAGAGAGACCATCCCCAAGACCTAGTCTGTTTTGGACATGAGGAGGTGTCAGAGAGGTCAGAGTGATCCTTTGATGTCCAGACTTCACGTCCATGAACCAAGGCAGGGTGTGCAAAAGCAAGCATAGGTTGGGAGAGAAAAAAGTTCATTCAATGTGTGGTGTGTAGGCTTTTTGGTTTTTTGTTGTTGTTTTGTTGTGTTTTGTTGGTACCAGGATGAACCCAGGGGCTCTTAACCACTGAGCACAATTCACTACCTTTTCTCCTGGTACTACTCATCCAAGTGGTTTCCGCTCCTTCGCCGTGCGTATCGGTTTAAATTTCTGCTCAGTTACTTAATACGCTTCTTCAACAGCCAGATTGTCTTCCTGCAGCTCCATCCCATCGCTCCTCCTCTGTCAGGAAGTTGAGTGAGCAGTGCACACAGCACTGTGGGTGGGCTGGTTCACAAAGTCCAAAACTGGGAGTCCCTCCTGCCCCTCCCAAAAAAGGGGATGGGGGAAGCATTCATCCAGAAAACCCACCTGCTTACATCCTGAACTATAAATGCTTATCCCAAAGAAGCTTGGAGGAAAACATTCAGCTGACGATTGAAATTGTTTAATGCAGAAAACCATGCCTATCACAGCAACAGTTCCAGCCTGGGCCCTAAAGTCATTTCAAAATATTTTCAAAGGCTTTTGTAAATTCCTTGCCAAAGAAGATGAGAAACACAACACTACACTTGGCAAGGTGAAGTTTAACCCACAGGGGCTTGAAGAACAGTTGATAGGTTTCGAGAGTATAATTTTCAGATGTCTGTAGAACCTGCCAGAGAATAATTTCAGAACATCAAGTCTTTGAGATGATTCGGAAGTTAATGCTGCCACTGTAATTGCTTTGTGTTGTAGAATTTGAACTCTAAAGACATCTACAGGCTTCCTAGCCCTGCCACCGGAAGACCCCTTCCAGATTAGTGTTGTCAAACATTCCTAACACCCCCGTAGGAAAGATATTTTACATTGTGATCCAGAATATGCCCATTCAGGTCCCCCCCATACACACACACACACACACACACACACACACATACACACATATACACACACGTACACACACACAAGAGGAAGCAAAATCTTCCCAAAACAATATTTATTCTCACTCTGTGCAATTAACCCTAATATTCTTTTTTAGTTCCTAAAAATTCTAGTCTTAACACACAAAACTGATCTCATGAGAGTTAAAAAGGAGGCAAACCACAGTTTAGAAACCCTGTTCTAAACCCTGTTCTAAAGGCTTATATTAAAGCATTCCAGCCAGAAGACCTGCATGAGGCAGAATCAGCAAATTGGTTTGAACAGAAAGTGTATAAGCACCAGGCCTGATGGGGCACACCTGTAATCCCAGTGTCTCGAAAGTTTCAGGCCAGCCTGGGAAACTTAGTGAGACCCTGTCTCAAAATAAAAAATAAATGGGCTAGGGGTGCAACTCAGTGGTAGAGCTCTCCTGGGTTCAATCCGCAGTAGTCCCCCCGCCTAATCATATTAGCTTCAGTGATAAGGGCGGCATTGGCCTCCTGTCATTACTGTAACAAATTACCACAAACGGAGGCTCACCACAACACACGTCACCGTCTCACAGTGCTAGAGATCAGAAGCTCAGAACAGGTCTCACTGGGCTAAAATCGAGGTGTTGGCAGGGCTGTGCTCCTTGGGGAGGCCCTAGAGAGAATCCATTTCCTTGTCTATTCCAGGTCCTGGAGGCCACCACACTCAATGGCTTATGGTTCCTTCCATCCCCAAAGCTGGCAACACTGGGTTGAGTCCTTCTCACACTGAAGTGCACTGCCTGCTTCTCTCAGCACATCCCTGATCCTCCTGCCTCCCTCTCTGAAGGACCCATGTGGCAACATTGGGCCCATCTGAGTAACTCCTACTCAAGCACCTTAACTTAACCACATCTTCATCTTCATATTCACAGGTTGCAAGGAGCAGGGGTCACTTTTAGGGGTGTGCTTTATCATGAACTGAAAGTGACCCTGACATATGGTTCTTCCCAGTTTCAACTAATTCCATGCCTTCCCGTTAGGGTTGTCTTGGAGCCTAGGGCTCCTGAACTCACTGTCCTTGATGAGTGAGTCTAGCAGATAGCAGGGAATCTGCACCCCAAGTGCCTTCCACTGGGCCTCTGTCCTGTCCATGCTTATGGTTAGGAATTTTCCTGAATTTGTCATCATCTATGAACTCTAGACACCAAGTGGGAAGAAGAAATTTTAATGCAAGTTGAAAATAATGACTTGTGATATGAAAATATGCCCAGAAATGTGGAAGGACAAAAGCCAAGAGCCTGAAGGAACTTTGTGTTTGCAAATGTAAGGCTACACCCAAGTCTCAGGGTGTATCCCTCATGAGCATCAGGGTCCTCTATGTGTCTCTTGTCCCGCATTCACGGAGCCTGAATCCTGTGTTTAGGAACCAGAGTCACTAGTCCTTTCACAACCATGCTGCTGGAGCTGTGCTGTGCATGTGACAAGAAGCAGGGGAGGGCCTGTGTGTCTACAGGAGCAGGCTGCTCATCTGGTTTCATATTTAATCTCGGTGCATTTGTTTTATTTCAGGGAAAACTCGATGCCTTGTGGGTCCTACTAAGAAAAGGATATGATCGTGTGTCTGTGATGCGGCCACAGCCAGGAGACACGGTAGGATTCCTTAGTCCTAACGCACACGCGCACACATACACACCCATGCACACACAGTTTCTTCCCCTCTCTTCCTCTGTCTTGGTACAGCTAGAACTCCACGTATATTAATCCAACTATCACTTCAAATTGTGACAAATAGATACCAGTTTTCAAAATTCTGGTTTTTGTGAGACCTCGAATTTTGCTTTACTTTTCTGAAAAGGATTTTGACAGAAATATCTTGGGTTTATCTTCCTAGAACTTGAGCTTCTCCATTTTTAGGGAGTGAGTGATGGAGCAGGGCCGGCCTGCGCTTTGGGCTGTCCCAGGATGGAAACCTGCTTCCTGAGCCACACTGGCCAGGGGTGAGGCACAGGGTGACAGTCTCACATAGACAGGTGAGGGAATAAGGGCCACAAAGAACTCCTGCCACTTTCCAGCAGGTGTTGGGCCTACAGGGGGGTCTAATACCCTGGATGAGGATTCATCCAGAACTGATAGGGCTAAACTTGGAGTGTCTCCAACTAGGAAGAGTTTTAAAAGGAGGAGACAGAGAGAGACCTTAGAAACCATCCAGCCCATGCTTTCATTTTGGAAATAAGAAAACAGACAAGAAAACTTACATAACTTGTACTGGTTCAGAAAGTAAATACTAATGCTGGAAACAAACTCAGTTCCGTTGAAATCATACCATTGCTATTTCTTCTTGCAAGAGCTAGTCTCCTCCACAACTGTTAGAGAGTGAGGCTTGGGATCAAATTCCTCAACTGCCAGCAACCTGCACCTTCCATCCTCATCCTTGGGAATCAGGCCCACTTACCCAAAAGCAAAATAAAACTATCTAACTTTGAACCCTTTCCAAATCAGTCAAACTTGGGTTTGAATATCACTTCTTTCCTGACTTACGGATAAGCTTCCAGCAAATCACCCAGCCTCTCTGTATTTCATTTTTATGCAGTAGATGACAATAACTGCTTCCTAGTGTGGCAGATGCGTCATGCATTTGGCCCCCTGATGAGCATCC
Organism: Sciurus carolinensis; assembly: GCF_902686445.1. Lineage (NCBI taxonomy): Eukaryota > Metazoa > Chordata > Mammalia > Rodentia > Sciuridae > Sciurus > Sciurus carolinensis. Next base: position 21,256,651 of record NC_062225.1, read on the forward strand.
AAAAACTCTCCATGGGTGACAAATATTATTATGATTATTGATAGTGTGCTTTTCTGCTGTCTGTGGATGCTTGATGCACAAATTCAAGGCATGTTGCATTCGGCGTGTATTAGATATGCCACATCATTGTCTTGTCCCCTTCAATATGACATCACCAACAAAGTGGGGTGGAGCCTACTAGACAGGTCTCTTGCCCCTGGTGACATTGGGCAGTTTGAGGCTGAAGGAATTTGATCTGAAGTTTCATTGTTTGTGCAAGCTACTCACCAGCTAACTGTTCATGCTCCAAATTATAACTGGGACAACAGGAAGGTGTTATGAAACCAGTTTATATAAGTGTTGGGTCGACTTGGCCTTCAGTGGCATATGGAATTTGTATTTTTTCTGTGCAAGTCAACAAGAACCAATTTCTATAGCAAATTGTAAAGTGAAAACTCTACAATTAACAGAAATGAGCATAGGTGAAAACATTAGTACTCAGGGAAGTGTTTGGTCCTATAAATGATACATCTGGTTTCTGTGGAAAATGAAATATTTTTAGCATTCGTGAGACTCATCTAACAGATTAAGAAAAACAATAGTAAAATACCTGAGGTAGGGTTCAGCAGTACTGTTTTGTGACAAAACATGCTGATTTAATGCACAGTCCTTTTTTTATTTTATTTTATTTTTTTTCTTTTTGAGCAACTGAAAAACATCTCCCCTAAAATATGTTAACATTCCATTCCTCACTGGTCAGTTTGGCAGAAACAAATCCACAAACTGGGTCAAGAAGTAGAAAGAGTGTTGGAAAGAGGAAGGATAAGAAGAAATATCACTAATAGGATATAAGAACCAACAGTGTTTAGGGCGCAAGACTGATTGTGTAAATCCAAGAACAATGAAATGAAAACAAAATTTCCTCTAATGGGTCACACCTAAATTGAATCTCTTCTTTACTAATTCTGAATGCACGTCTGTATTAACATTTGAATGCATTCCAAATGCTTTTGAGAAACAAAATACCACCTTGAATTCTCATTCCCAGTCACACAAAATAATAGATTTGAAGCAGGAAGTCTAAGAACCAGGATAGGTTTGAACCTATTCTTAGCACTCTCACAGTTTATGACTGTCCAGTTTACTTTAAAATGGGCTTTCTTTATAGAATCCTGCCAAAATTGCAAGATACATGGGGGAAACAGATGCAGAGAATTGTGTCCATGTGTTCATGGCGACCGCCATAGACTTCTCAGTGGGCACAGGGAATTACACAAGATCAGTCACGGAGGAAGTAGGAGCAGGAATTCAAAGCTGCCTTATGGCTCTACAGGAAAGGATTCAGGGGTGAGGAGGACCACAGTACAGCTTGGTCCACACACTCCCTCTGCTTTGTTTTACATAAGTTCAGGAGACTCGTTACAGACCTGCATGTCACACACGGTGATGACTCGAAGAATTCCTCAGCTCTGATTTATGGGGCTGACCACATTTTCCATAAACTCCAATGACTACATCCAGCCACGTGCTTGTGAACAAGAGTCACAGGTTCTGAATTTTTCCTTCAAAACAAAACAAAAACAAAAATCACCTAATTACATTCTCAGTGACATTCCCAATTGCTTCAAACACATGCTGACCTCCTAGAAACCTGGCAGCTCTTCCTCCTCAGTTCCTGTCCTCTCCAGCCTCCTCCCAGCTAACACACCCGAACTATGGATGTAGGCCCGGTCCACGAACAGAGCCTCTGAGACAGCCCAAAGGCCCGAGTGTCTCCAGCACCCACCCCAGAGCAGGGGGCCGAGGAGGCCTGAGCCCAGAGCCACCGCCTTTCCCTGGGATTGGCACCCACCTCCTCAGAGTGGACCAAGCCCCATGTCAGGGAAAGAATGAATGGGATGAGGGCAGAAGACGTGACAGCTTCCCCTCTATGTCACCTGTTTTCCTCTTTTCAGCTGGGGTGTGCTCATGGCCCCAGTGTTTCCTAGAGCCACCAGGAAATCCCAGGGCCAACATAAAAGAGAAAGCACCAGGAGAAACTTAAGTGGAGTTACTTAAGTGGCAAACCAGTAACACATCTCTTCCCGTTTACCAAGTTTTACAAGTTTACCAAGTTTAAAATTTTGCAAGTTTACCAAGCATACGGTGTCCTTTAACATCCCGTTGCTTCCAATAAAAAGCCACTGGGTACTCTTTCTAAAACATGGATCTCAACAAGCCCTTCTCAGCTTCAGACTTGCAAAAAATTGAGAAAAGCCCCCAAATCCTCAACTTGATTTAGAAAGGCCTACCATTCTACTTAGTCTGCTACTCACCCCAGGTACCCTCCTTAGGAGGGATTAATTGCTCACGAGCCCTGAACATTCCAGACCTTGCATGTCTCTGTACCTTTTCATATTCCAGTTTTTCTGCTTGGAATTTCTTTGCAATTCTCTCCACTTAATGAGTTTCTATTAACTTGGTACTATTGTTCACCATTTCCATGGTGTCTCTGTAAACATTTAAAGTTGCTGGCTAGACCTATGCTTTAAAGGGGACATTGCCAAAGCAGAACACACTGAACAGAGACCAAGCAAGGAAGTGTCTTTCCAGGATGGTCCCCAAGGCTTCCTACATCCCTGGGCCGCTGTTTGAGTTTAGAAAAAGTGTTCACCTTCCAAGGACAAGTGATTGAAGAAATTTAGAATGTCCAATCTGAGAAAGCGGAGTTAAAGGAACTATGAGAACTTCTTTAATTGGTGATTTCTTGGTGGTCATGTTAGACCTCCCAACTCAACCCTGTTTTTTAGTCACTTCACCACATTCAAGGAGTAAGCTTTCACACCATTTCATGTCCTCACCTAATGTCATTTTTAAGGGCTCATATTTCACTGCGTATCTGCCTTTTTTGGATATTTATCTCCAAGTATTTGTTTCTGTAAAGGAAGACACGATCAGTATCCTTATTGTCAAATTGTTGTACACGTTCATGAATATATCCTTAGGTAAGAGTCCAGCTTTCTATGGATCAAAGCGTGTGGAAAAATTTAAAGCTTTTATATGTATTGCCAAGTTGCCCTCCTGAAAGATTATACAAATTAACCTTCACACCAGCATCTGTAAGAAACTCATTTCCTCAGATGTTCACCAGCATCATCAGACATAGCTGTTTGATAGATGCTCATTTATTTTTCACTTTCTGTTGCTAGTAAAGTGGAATAATTTTTTAAAAATTTTTTTCTCTTTTATCAATTGCCTATATATGCTGTTGGCCCATTTTCCTATTAGATATTTTAGGGTTGATTTTCACATGGTTATTTTCCTAATTCATCTTCATTCATACATTAAGTATTTTGAAGGCCTTCTGTGTGTTAGATCCTATGCTATGTATTAAGTATATGTTGCTTACTTATGAAACAAAGTCTAGCATTATATAGAGACAGAGCCAATTTTTTTTCTATTCTGTCATTTATCTTTTAACTTTTTAACAATACATTAAAGTTGTAGATAAAAAAATATTAGATAATTTATCTGATAGTTTGATTAAATTCACATTCTTAAGTTATCTACTAATTTCATCAAATGTGTAAATCTTTGTAATTTCCACCTTTGATGTCAAACTTAAAATAATCTTCTACACTCTAATTTTGAACACATATTTTCACAAAATTTTTCTTCTACACTTACCCCTCAGTATTAGTTTGGGACAATAATGTAAGTTGTTACTTCTTCTGTATCTTCCTGAGTGTTTTAGAGGAAATTTGAGAACTATCTGCTATGTGTCATGTTAAACTAGAGGTCCTAGTTATATTAACTAGAAACCATAATTGAATAATGTTATGCCACACCAGAACAGTATCTTATATCTTAGACGTGTTGAAGGTTACTTAGACTTACTTTCAGTGATTGCAATAGACAGAACCAGCACTATGGGTAGAAGCTCTAGAAAAGCAGATTTCATTTTAAGGAACTGAAGAATGTGAGTTTTAACAAAGACGGGCTACACCAGAGACCAGTGCCCTAGTAACTAACCTTACCACCACAAGTTCGACCAGAAGACCAGGGTATAGTAGGCAGTTCCTATAGCAGATCAGTGGCTGACTCTCAAACTTGAACATCAGCATCACCTGGGAAGTTTGTCAAAACTCAGACCACTGATTCATATTTTGGGGTGGAGCCTGTGCGTGAGTTTCTGATAAGCTCCCAGGTGATGTGGATGCTGCTGGTCTGAGGACCACACTTCAAGAACCAATGAGATAGGTGGAACTAGATGAACTTCAAGACCCCTTTAAGCCTGAGAGCTTGGGCTTCTATGTCAACATTTCTCTGCTCATTTGACCACTAAGTTACTGTTCTCCTGTATTTCTCCATAGAATACCTATTGGCATGTCTGGAAAACGAGTAGTCTAGCTTAATTCTAAATATTAAGCCACAATCAGTGAAATCCTTCCCAGTTGCAGAGAGTCCTATACCTAGATGACTAATTTCAGACACAGAAGGTCAGGAAATTCAGAGATCAGAGTTCACGGACTCCAGTGATTTCAGCCTGGCTTTCAAGCACTGATGAGCAGGTTCCACCCACAGAGTCTACTGAATTGTCTGGAATGAGGTCTTGGCATTGGAGTTTTAAAAGCTCCCCAGGGAATTCTAAGGGGCAGCAAGACCTGGGAGCCAGTGAGCTGGTCCAAGTCCCAATTTTTCACGCAGGCAGCATCTCCTCTTTCCTCCCTGAAACAATTTAAAGGCAACTCTTGACATTCCTTCAGGACCCCTAAGAGTCTCAAAGGCATAAGGGAAATGAATATGCATAATCTGCATGTGCTATCAGCAGCCCTTTTCCTCTAAGGAAGATAGTTAACCTAGATTTTGGCAGCTATTATTGCTACTGCTTGGGGAAAGAGGATAGAAATGGGAAAACAACTCTCTTTTATGTCCTTTCTGGATGGACTCTATAGACCAGCCTAAGCCCTCCCCAGTCTTCTCGCTCCAACCTGAACTCCACCCCCTTTGCATGCTCCTAGCTGACCCCCTGGGGCTGGATTTCTTTTGTTTTCAGCTCCTTAGCTGCTCTCAGAATTGGCATCAGGAAGCTGGTACATTCCATTACTATCTGCACACACAACACAAGACACACTCTGAGCTTGTTTTGCAAGGCTGGGTCTCCTCGCAATCAGAAGAGACCTGAGGAAACACACACATAAATGCACATAAACAATGTTTGAAACGCAACTGAAGCACAGCCCCAGAGGTTGTGAAATCTCTCCCGGAGCTCCAGCCCCAGGGCCGCCTTCTGCACAGCTGTTTCTAATAAGGGAAGGAGGCCAGTCACATGGGCACCCTGTCGCCCGGCTGTCGCGGAGACGAGAATAGGCCCGAGCAGGTTATCTCCCAGGGGAGCGTCTCTAGCCTGGTCCTTCCAAAGCAGATGGGCCTCTCGGAGTGTGTGTGGGCATCAGGGAAAGCGGGTGCACCCTGTTTCTCTTCTCCCCCTTCCCTTGCCCTGCATTCCCTCCTTTTTCCTTCTTTTTAACTTTTTTTTTTCTTCACTGCCAATTTCTAAGGCTTGCCATAGCTACCTTCCTTCAACCAACCAAACATCTTTTGCACTCCCACTAAGAATCCATCTCTGGGCTGGGCTCTAGGATACCCCTTAGCATAGAACTTAAATCTGGCTTCCTGGAGTTGAGTGTGTGGTGTGGATGAGAAGAGAGTCAAGCATTCTATTAACTGCAAGCAGTTCCAGATGCTCAGACCCCTTCTTGATAACTTTGGGGGTAACTACGATCTCCATTTCATGGATCACAACTAAAGCTCAGAAGAGGTTCTTAACTTTTCCAAGGACATACAGCTGGTAAGAGGAAAATCTGAGGCTTGAATTCAGGACTTGCAGACTCAAATGTCTGCAGGGGAATTCCTACACTTCTTCACTCATTTGGCAGACACATGTTGAGCACCTTCTATGAGCTGAGTACCAGGTTAGTGCTGGGTGTTCAGTGATGAATAAGGAGTAGGGACAGGCAAGTCCCCAAGCACTGCTCAGTTTGACAGGTTCTGTGATGGAACCTTGCGGGGTGAGAGATACTCCCAAGAAGTCCTCTTACCAACTGTGGAGTAAAAAGTGGCTTCTCAAAGTAACATCTGAGCTGAGACCAGAAGGGAGTCAGGGAAGGGGAGTATTCTAGGGAGAGGGAAGCTCGAGCAAAGACCTGCTCTCAGCTCCTTCAGGGCAACATCAGAGGTCTGTTGGAGGAGGTCAGAGTCGGCCATGCTGTGATTCACCAGGGGAGGAAGAGCATTGGAAGGGCAAAGCAGACTTTGCTTTTTAACTTTCCAGTTGGCAATGCCTGTGGGACATTCAACAGAGATGGTCAAGAGCAGGGCAGGACTGGGGTGAGGAGTGGGAGGCATCGACAGCTGGAATTCTGAGTTGCTCACTCTGAGGGACATGCATATTCAGGGTCAGCACCAGCAGGGACCTAGGAGTAAATACTTCCTTACATGTTGTTCCTTGGACACCCACATGCCTCGCCCTCACCCTGCCCTGTGGAGGAAGCAGTTCTGCTCCCCTGAGAGTTCTGAGCAGGAGGTGCAGATCCGGGTGTCATGGCATGGTAGTGGAGACCAATGTGAATTGATGGGAAACCAGGCAGAGTAGACAGAGAAAGGAGAACCGGGTTAAACCTCAAACTCCAAAGGTCACCTCCTCTAAGTGGGGTGGAGAAAGGAAAAGGGGAGCAAGAAGGAGAGGTAAGAAGGTCCAGCCAGGGAAGGATAAGTTGCAGTAGGTGAATCTGGTGTCATAGAAGCTTTTGGAAGATGATACATCATGGAGGAGGTCAGAGTCAACAGTGTCAAGTGATGGAAAATTAAGATGCAAACTGAAAGCGGTGCTCTAAGGAGGTGACCGGTGAGGAGGTCATGATGATCTTGCTGTCCTAGTGAGTTTAGCAGCAGAGAACGGGGGAAACCGAAGCAGGAACTGGAGGAGGTCTGGATTGGAAAGGGTCCTTCATCTAATTAGGATGGGGAGACCTGAGTGTGCTTAAGTGCTGGTGACAGACGCCAGCAGAGGAAGGGGTTGAGCACAGAAGCTTCTGGAAACCATGCAGGAGGCCTTGGGAGAAAGTAAAGATCCTGCAGCCAGGAAGTGCCATCTTCCTTGGTGACCTCAGTGGCAGATCCCAGGTATGGATGAGGGCACAAGAGGGGACCCTTGTCACATCCATCTCTGCACTGAGACTGGAGGCACAGGACAGCTAGAACAGAGTGCCTAAGGAGGGAGAACGGGGGAAACAGCCATGCCTGGAACCTGTCAGAGCAGACATCTCCACTGCGTGAAGGAAACATGGTATTGTCTGGATTCCACACAAGGACTTTCAAATAGATGTGGGCGTTTCTTCCCTTCCCCCTAAAAAGGGCAGTTGATCTCAGAGACTTAATAACATCTCAACACTTGAAAACCTTTTTCCCAGGATTATTTTCTTATGTTCAAATCAGCAATAATGACAACAATCAAGTTATCTACAAATTGAAATTGTTGTGTTAAGGTCAAGTTTTTCTTGCACAAAAGACAATACGTTTATATTGGCTTTGAATAAACAGAGATCTTCAGAAGTTCTGTCGGAATCTAACACCAGGCTGTAAGGCCCCAACAGATCTCGAGGGAAAGTCCAGTTTGCTGGCCACCGATTCTTGACCTTTTATAAACTTTTGTAACAAGTGGGTCATTTAACTAAAAGGAAAGAAAAAAGCAAATTATAGGAAATATTCCTAGAGGGTGTGATTTACTTTGGCACGGCACCTTCTCTGGATGTTTGAATTCTCAGTAGTATTCATTCGATTCTCACCCCTGGAAATCTTTCCTTCATTGTCTCATTGGAAGGGGAACATGAGTGATGAGTACTTAGAATTCTTGGCTTGGTTTCCTGAATTTGAAAAGAACAAGATGAAAATACCCTCTGTCCACAGCAAAAACCAAACTATACCCCAAACCTGCTAACCTTAGCTTATTTCAGAGAAGTCAAACCCAAAATTGATGCAACAAAATACAACATCTCGCAATTATTTTTTCTTGTACCAATTTCCTTCCATACTAGGACGTGTGTCTGAGTGTGGGTAATGGGTGGTGTTCAATGTTCTCTCCTCTGCGTCCCTCCCTCTCTCCCCACCTTCTCTCTCCCTCTCTTCCAAGCCTCATAATCAAACTCCCTTTTTCTACAAGCATATGCATTCACACACCCTCCTCCTCATCATCATCATCATCACCATCATCATCATCTTGCAGCTTCTCTTAGGACTTTTAACTTCAACCTGCCTCATCTCCCAAGCAGCTGCAATAAGGAAAGGTCAAGTTCTGGTATCAAATTGCAAATAGCAAACAGGGGAGAAGTAAAGAGGCCGAACAAGAAAGGGCTGGGTAATAAAGTATCCCATTCAAATTCTTTGACCTTATTTTATTTTTCCTTCCAAACAGAATCAGGACTGAGGGAAGTCAGGCTTGACTCTGGGGTCAAAAATTCACCCAAGGGTCTGGGGTTGTAGTTCAGTGGTAGAGCACTTGCCTTGCATGTGTGAGTCACTGGGTTCGATTCTCAGCACCACGTATAAAGAAATGAATAAAAGATGAAAGCCCATCAACAACTAAAAAAAAAAAAAAAAAAATTGAAAAAAAATTCACCCAAGTGCATAATGTTTTAAGAAGTTTGCTACTTTATCCAAACATGATGCTTATGTCTAGCCACTTGGCCTCTGTGAGCCTCTTCCTTCAGCTGATGGCATTGAAAAAGATCATCTCTAGGAACATTCTGTTACTCAGTGACAGGCCTCAAATGAGAATTGTTATAACCATCGCTAGAAGGAAGTTCTGTTCTAGCCTGAAAATGGTGGGTTGAATCATAAATCTCAAGACCTGACCCAGGAGAGAAACTCTGGGAATTAGCCATATAGGAAAGAGCTGTCCTGTCGTACTCTTCCACATGTATGCATCTTGTCTTGACATTTCTATGACCACCTCACTTCATCCTGACCCACAGCCCCATGGATGAACTGGCTGGCAATTTCTCATAATCCCAGTCCCTTAGTTTTAGGAGTGAGGAAGTCAACATCTGGAGACCCCCTAGCCCTCCCAGGTACATTACCTCATTTGTTCTCCATCAACACCTTAGTTTATCCTTCTCTTGCTTTTAAGAAAGATGAGGTTTAGATAAGTTTCCTGCACTGCTGAAGATCGCAGAGGGTGTTAGTGAAAGTGGCAAGACTAGAACCCACCAACCCTACACTGCCTCACCAGAGACCTGGGGATAAAAGGGCAGTTGAGTTTGGGTTTGATGTTTTGAGAAGAGAGGACCAGATCCAATTTGAGAAGGCAGAGCTATCCTTACCACCTAATCACCTCCCTTCCTGTCCTCCTCCCTTCTCTCATTTCCTTTTTTTTTTTTTTTTTTTTTTTTTTTTTGTGGTGCTGGGGATTGAACCCAGGGCCTTGTGCTTGCAAGGCAAGCACTCTACCAGCTGAGCGACATCCCCACCCTTCTCCCATTTCCAATACCTTCCCATTTTTATACCCTGCCCAACATGCCATATCTGCTGAAGGTCTTCCACATTGGCCTGCTTTTCTGCACTGTGTGTTGTGATCCCAGATTACCTAATGATCTTTTTGCTTTCCCTGGATTTCACCTCTCCCTGATTTCCACTTTAACCATCTACACTGTGTCTACAAAAGAGTACACTCATTCATTCAGTGAAGAGGAATTCATTCATTCCTCTTCATCAGGTACCAGGCTAGGCAGACAGGACTTGACATGAGCAAGCAAAGCCTTGTGGTGTGTACATTGGAGTAGTCAGGAAAGATCACTAAATTACAATTTCATATCAAATGTTAGAGGTCAACCTGGGCAACTTAGCAAGACCCACTCTCATGATAAAGTAAGAGGGGTTGGGGATGTACCTAGATGGTAAAGTATTTTCCAAGCATGTGTTATAAAAATATAAATTATGATTCTATGTGGTAAGTGATGTGAGGGACAATTTGGGCTTCTATGAGAACACAGAGCAAGGAGATTTAACCCATGCCAGGGTTTCAGGGAAGACTTTGAAAGAGAAGAGACTATTCGGCTGACACCTGAAGGATGAGCTCTCTTGGTGAGGGAAAGGACTTATGGCTGGAGGGAACAGCACATGTGAGGATCCAAATGGGAGAAGAACAGAGAGAAGGCACAGGCCAACACTCCAGAGAGGAAGGTGAGAGGCAGCCACACCCCACCCCTGCCTTTGCCTTTTCCATCCATTTGTCTCACCACATCCTTCAGGTCTCAGTACTCAGCTGAAGTCCCACTTCCTCCAAGACCTAGTCTAATTGCTGCTCATTGTCTGGCTCCTTCTTCCTACACTTATAGCTAGTGCCACCAAGGTTAGCACCAAATTAATTTTAGCTAACACTGATTTTTCACTCCCTGAAAACAATCTGAGGGAAAGGACTATAGCTCATATATTTTTCTCACAACCTTGAGAATGTACCTGTTTGTTTCCTTGTTTCAGGGATTGTGACTTTTTCTGCAACTCCCAGGTCAAGCAGTTGGTAAACTTTTAGAGTGGTCCCTTCATAGGCAGCTCTATTATGGTAGTGGGCAAAAAGACATATTGTAAATCCTGTGTCTTTTCATAAGGAGAGAAGGTCACAAAGTCTACAGGGGCACCTGTAGGTAAAATGGGCCTGATGGAAGCTTGTAGAACACTAAACTTTCATTTCAATTGCTGTTCATATTTTTCTCATTGCCACTTATTAATAACTTGGACTTTTTAAAAATGTGTTTGAAAATAGAAAGTTAATTCATTAAATAACCCTCTGAGATTTTACTAGTCTCACTTCAAGTAAATATCATTAAGAAGGAATTTGTAATATTAAGTGTTTTTCCATTTTTCTTTTTGGCTAATACCACTGAGAGCAAAGTCATGTTCAGAGCCCACAGTGATGACAGAGTTAGCTTTGGGGGTGCTCATTCCATCTACCTAGGCTTCAGCACCCCTGTCCATTTCTAGATTTCACTCCACATCTGGATTGGTTTGCCCCACTGAATATTGTGGCCATAGCAGCTGACGCCAAGCATGGTGTCAAGAACTGGCATCCCTCTTTTTTTGAGGACTCTGAGCTTCAATCTGAATACAAGCTTTAAATGAGAGTAAAACTTGTATAAGTTTTTCCATATACTCTCCTGTTACCCAAGGTGAATTATAAAGGGAAACTCTAAATGTCAGAGTCTGGAAAATTGAACATAATAACAGACAACCAAAGATTCCCCTTTGTGGTATAACTAATAAAATGGTCCCAATGGAAAGTCCACAGTAGAGTCATCCCTATTGCCACACAAGACAGAAAGTGTTTCCCTCCTTTCTTTTTCTAGCAAGGGAAGTAGTTAAGACCAGGTTATGGTTCTTAGGTATAGTGGTAGAGAGAAATGGAAAGGAGGATGAGAAGTAAAAGCAAGTGTACCAGAGTTTAAAAGATCATTGCCTCAGTCCCTCATCTTGTCCATAGGCCTAGGGGATTCTATGGAATTCTCCAGAAATAGACAAGGCAGAATTGGGACTATCTTCTATGCTTATAAACAGTAAGTATACCATCCCCCACAATAAACCAGGGAAAAAAACACACGAGAACTCACAGAAATTGCAAATGAGCTTAATACTAGATCTAAAGAGAATCTCCTGGCAAAAACTGGCTCTTACAGGTAATTAGCATCAAGCCAACATCCCGCACCAGGACATTCATAAGCAACATGGAGGCTTGTAAAAGAGGTAACCTGCCTGTACTAAAATTCCAGTTTTACCAAGCAACATTACGCCCAGATAACTGGAGACTCCAGTACTGTACTGAATGTTCTGACCCTCAGAGTGTCATCCACAGCCAGGCTTTGATGCCTGTCCTTTCTAAAACTCATCCAATCCATATCCAAAAAAAAGTCCAAGACTAGGCTGATCATGGATTTATGAGTCAAAGGAGAGGACATAATTTTTGGACAACTTTACTCCATGATAATTCTCTTGCATTCTCAAGCCCATTCCATTGGTAACATGTTTAGTTCCAATCCATTTCCAAGTTTGATTTTGTTTTAATGGCAACACTTTCACTATTGAAACTCTTTAGTTTGTAAACTGTGGTAAAAACTGCTCCTCTATGAAGAAACAGAGCTTTTCATAAATCTTCCCCAGAAATACTAGGATTAGAGGAGGGAAACAGGATTTGATTTTAAATGATCAATCTTCCTAACTATCACTTCTAGAAGATAGGTAGGCAGGCAGGCAGGCAGGTAGATAGGTAGGTAGGTAGATAGATAGATAGATAGATAGATAGATAGATAGATAAAAAAGACATGCAGTTCCAAATACAGTTTTACATGTCTTCATGAGTCTGTGGAGACCAGAGGATACAAATATTTCCATGATAGGAATTTAAAGTCTTAAAAAGAACTTTCTTTTAGGCTCTCCACTGGCCAATGGAAACATCAGCCAGGACTTTGTCCTTTTGTATATAGTATAACACTAGGCAACCTGAGGGGGTTACAAATGAACTCATGGTTTAAAAAATTATTTGTGATCTCTCTTTCCTCTCCCACAAGTATTAAAAGAGGTTTTCAGATCCAGAACACCTCAAAAGTAAAATCTAGAGCTGACTGTCCAAGGAGGGAGCCACTAGTCCCATATGGGTATTGGGCCCTTGAATGTGGCAAGTCAGGAAGGACAGGTGCTGTAAATTCGAAACCCCATATGGATTTTCCAAGATGAACACATCGGGTGGATAGATTAGGTTAAACAAGATCTCCTACTATAATTAATTTCACCCGTTTCTTTTCCTATTTGCAAATATGACCACCAGAAAACTTTAAACCACCCATGTGGTTCACATTATGTCTCTGTTGGACAGCGCTGGTCCAGAGGACTTGCCTGAAGACCCTGTGAGAAGGGGATGACATGATTCTGGGTCCTCCAGCCATCTCTGTTTTGTGGATGCAATAAGAATTCCAGAACTTATGGTCACTGCTCTTCTTGGATTTCTGTGACTTTGTCTTTCTGAGCAATTCCCACCCCAAACTTCTGTTGTTAGCCAGAGGTCTTACATGCTCCAAACTAGCATGGTAGGGCTCGTTTGTTTTGTTTCAAGGAAACACAACTTAATGAAGTCTTTCTATTGCTTCTTTCCTACACCACCCTAGAGAAAAAAGGGCTTGTAGCATTTAAAACTTTGTTCTAAATAATTGTATATTTATTGGATTAGATGCTCTACTTTATCTGAAAAATTCCTGGAAAGCAAGCAAATGTTATGAGCAGCTGTGGGTTCTGAACATAACTTTCCTCTCAAAAGGAAAAAAATGGAAAAACACTAATTACAAATTCATTCTTAGGGTATTTGCTTAACATGAGGCTAGTAAGGTTCCAGAGAGCTGGTTTTTTAATATTTTTATTTTCAAACAATTTTTTGAAAGTCAAAGTTGTTAATCAATGGCAGTGACAAAAATGTGATTATCTCCATTTCATCAAAAAAGGAAAAATAACTTGAGCACTAATGGTAGCTAGTGTTTGCCAAGAGCCACATGATTTGCATTTATTTTCCTTTTTTTTTTTTTTTTTTTTTTTTTTTTTTTTTTGTACCAGGGATTGAACCCAGAGGCACGTACCCTCTGAGCCACATCCACAGCTCTTTTCATTTTTTGAGACAGAGTTTTGCTAAATTACCTAAATTACCTAGGACCTCGATAAGTTGCTGAGGCTGGGTTTGAACTCAGTATCCTCCCGCTTCAGCCTCCTGACCTGCTGGGACTACAGGCCTGCACCAGCTACTGCAGTTATTTTCAAATGCATTTCTTCTGATAACCCTGTGATGTAGGTATTCTCGTTCCCACTTTATACAGGAGGGATTCTTTACTGAGGGTTCCAGAGTTCAGGCCTCACAGCTGATCAGTGGAGAAACTAGCATTTATTCATTCCCTACATATTTATTTGCTGTGCTGAGCACTGATGAACAAGGATGACATGTCTTTTCATAGAGTTTGCTCCCTGGGATCCACAGCATCCAAGCCTTAAGTGCTACACTGAGTAAAATTAGGGCGGTGAGTAGGAACAGGGTGGATGTCTAGCCTATGTGATCAGAAAAGCAGTCTTTAAAGAGGTGACTTTGAACATGAGATCTGGATGACAAGAGGAAGCTGGCCACGTAAGGATCAAGGGACAGTGAGGCAAAGCCTGAAAGGCTGGAAAGAGCTTGGTGTGCTGGAGATGTGGAGGCCAGCCCAGGCCAGTGGAGATAGGTGGGCAGTGGGCACAGAGAGGGAGGCAGGGGTAATGGCAGCAGGGCTTTTCAACTGAGGAAAGGCATCGAGCTTCTACTCTGAGTGTAAATGAAAGCTTCTAGAGTGGAGGGCCAGGTAGAGGAGAGACATGATCGAATGCTCGTTCTACAAGGATGGCCCTTGACACTGAGGCACTGGGAAGAATCTTGTAGGGGGCCAGAGTGGAGGCTGGGGGATCCGTGGGGAGGTTGACGCACCAGTCCTGGGTGGAGGCCACGCAGTGGGCCAGTGTAGCGAGAAGCAGGTAGATTCTGAAAGCATGTGGAGAGACAGCCAAGGCTGCCGGACACTGCATCCCTTTGACACCTACTTCACCTCCTGCAGTGTCTTTCCCCAAACACTCCGTAATAATGCTCAGAAAGCAGAATGCATCTTGGGCAGATTGTCATTCTTTATCACCCTTTCCTTTTGTTTTGTTAACTCATCGTCCTGCCTAGCTGTTAGCCTCTTATTCCTCTTGACCTTTAGAAACACATCCAGAGTAAATAATAAGGCCTTGGTGTATTCTAAAATCTATTCGATGGACATTAAGGCAAAGGGATTCGTCCTTTCAGTCTCATTTTGGCCGGAAGGAAGATGAGCTCTTGGTACATTCACTTGCCCTGCTGCCATTGGGAAACTGAGAAGGCAGAGGAATGCAATGTCATATATGCCAGTCATCTGCAAATGGACCAAGCATCCTTAGGCACAGCTTGGCGTAGTCTCTCCTACACAGCAAATAAGGAGGGGGTGTATTTAAGAACTATATGAGAAGCTGGGTGCAGTGGTACGCACCAATAGGCCCTGCTACTTGGGAGGCTGGGGCAGAAAGATCATAAGTTTGAGGCCAACCTAGCAGAGACCCAGTGTCATTAAAAAAAGAGAAAGAGAACCAGATGGTGTGTCGTTAAGCGATTGTTTGTTTTTTGCTGCTGACAGTAAGATGAAGAGAGAGCTCGTGGATAGAAAGGCAAGCTGGAGGCCAGGGTTGATCTGAAAAGACTGTAGAGAAGAGGTGTGACTTACGCTTTTCCTTAGAGGATGCTCTCAGACCTTGGCTAAACAATGAAAACAGGAAGGGTATGAGATCAAAACGGGTTACCAGTCAGCAAAAGTGTACATGTGCATGCAGATGTATGTGCCGCTCCTTCTCCAGCCAGCGAAAACTTTTTCTTGGCATGAGCCACTGAGGTTCATTAATACCCCAAGGGCAATAAATGCTGTCAGTGCTAAGGAATGAGAACTCGCCCTCCTTCATTTACTGACACAGGCAATTTCTTCCCAGGAACACAGAGAGATCAGCCATGACAACAGGTGCTAAAGCACATCTGCATACACTCCACACCTACCTCTTTCTGGCATGAGGGATTTTTTTACTCCTTCACATCAATAAGCTACACTCCCTCTAAATCCTTCACTGGCTCCCGCGGCCTGCCCACCCAAGGTGTGTTTTGCAGGACACTCATTCTACAGTTGTTCATGAGTATCAGATAAATTTGGGAAATGCACTCACAATGTAAAGCGGGTTTTTCTCTCTGCGGGACTTCAAAGATGCTTTAATAAGCTGGTGTGCATTGGAATGCCTCAATCTTTGCAACTTTTCCCAAATATATAAATTATTCGTCTGTTTTTATAGAGTGTCACTCAGGACTAATGTCCTTTGGGAGGCAGTATGGGAAATGCTGGGCAGAGCAGTGTTTCTGCTGGTGCCCTCCAGACAGTCAGACCCCTCTGGCTCTTGGAGTCCTCAAAGCTTTGTTCCAGCTCACACCTTATCCATTCCTACCTCTGCACTTTGCTCACATCATCCCCCCAGCCCAGTTACCATGTCCCTTCCTCCCCCCTCACTGTGTCGTCTCTCGAAAGCTCGAGGTGCTTCCCGCCTCAGAACCATTGTGACATTGCTTCATGTCACATGCATTTGATATCTGATTTCTACCCCTTTCTATCTCTAATATGTGGCACATGGTAGATGTTCAGTAAATTCCCTATCAAAGAAGAGGAGAAACAGGAAGGAGGTGAAGGAGAAGGAGCTCCAAGAAAGGTAGGAGAGAAGAAGGAAGAGGAGAGGAAACCAGGGAGGTGATAAGCAGAAAGAATTTCACAGGGTCTTAGACATGATGCTTTTTGCTGAGTGTAGGTGGGAGGCACACACCAGGAGAAGCAGCCTCGATACTTTTTTTAAAATTTTATTTTTAGTAGTTGATGGACCTTTTATTTTATTCATTTATTTGTATGTGGTGCTGAGGATTGAACCCAGTGCCTCCCACATGCCAGGCAAGCACTCCACCATGGAGCCACAACCCCAGTCCATTTTTTTTTTTTTTTTGCGGTGCTGGGGATCGAACCCAGGGCCTTGTGCTTGCAAGGCAAGCACTCTACCAACTGAGCTATCTCCCCAGCCCATCGACTACTTTTTGAAAAAGAAGATTCATAAAGTTCTTCTTATGGGGACCTGCCAAGGCGACTCTCAGCATGTGGACCCAGCCCTGTGTGGCACTTAGTTGAAGGGTGGTGCCCATTTGCAGGGCACCAACTCTAAATGGTAGGTCCACTAAGCGCAGGTCAGCAGATATGGACGGTGACCCTTCACCCAGCTGTGCCTCGTAACAGCAATATCTTTCCATTATTAAGAGAACAGCACCTCGTATTCAATTCTTTGTTGGTTTTTGTACTATACAGTGGTACTAAATGTTAAAATTAATATCTACAAAGTACAAATTAAATAAGCCCCAAGCTATTGCTATCAGAGGCCCAACTCCAAAGCCAGTGCCTTGCTTTTGCAGAGGAGAGACCCAAAGCCCTCAGAGCAGCTTCAGGCCAGTGCACTCCCCGTGTGGACTCTTTGAAGCTTGTCTTCTTACGCTGGGCAGTTGGTAATCTCATTCTCAGGCAGATGGCCAGTTGCCAGAGAAACATTTCCCCTTCATTATTCTAACTCACACAAAATGGCCACCCCTTTTAACACGCTTGTTTTCTTGAAGGAACTAGACTTCTTTTTTTCCCTGTGTATTTAAAAAATACAAAACAAAATGGCACATGTTGTCAACAAGATTAAGCAGACATTTCCCAAACGAGCCCTTTTTTTGTAAGATGTGGAATGTTAATGCATTTCTGTTGACTTGGTTACCTTCCGCAAAGGCCTCGCCAGAGTTCCACTCTGGAAAAACTCATCCTATGGAAGCACAACTGGGCGGGTTCATCAGACTCCCATCTCTGACACTCTGTGAAATGCCCAGATGTATTTCTTTCATGCTTGTGCATAAATTCCATTTCAAAGTGTCAGGACAACACCTAAATCAGTCTCCTAAATGTGGTTCACGGAAAGAGCCCGGGGCCTGGATGCCAGGAGTCCTGGGTTCCAGTCAACATTCCCTCTGACTTTTATAAGCTGTGAGCGGATGACGGTGTCCCAGGTGCCAGCAGTGAAGGACAAACATAATGAGCCAGCATAGGCGTGGGAAAAGGCCGGCCCAGCTCTTCTGATCCACAGAGCAGCCCAAAGCAAGGCAGGCTTGGCCCGGGCAGGCCTTAGGCCAGAGCAACAGCAGCAACTCCCCACCAAGTTACAGCCAGCCCAACAGGGGACAGAGCACTGAGTGTGGGTGACAGCCCGCTGCAGGAGTGTTCCTGGGATCTGTGTGGGGAAGAAGAGGAAGCAATCCTGGAATCCCCAAGTTTAGGGTGACCAAGCTCTCCCTGCCCAGAGTTCCTTTGTTCCCAGCTTCCACATTACTTGTCCCCAAGTTTATGGGACAAGAAGACTTGGTCAAAATGTGGCTGTAGTTTGTGCTTCCCTTGGCTCCTTATAAATTGTATTCACTAAGAGGAATTTTTCTCCTACCACCAGTTACAAACAGCAGGCCCCAGAACTCTTCGGCCTTCTTGTAGATTGTTGGCAGGTCCTACATCAAAAACACTCTGAATTCAGCTGTTAGCAAATCCAAGCCAGGAGATAAATCAAAACCTCAAACTTGATCCAGAATTAAATCTTCACTCTGCCCCTAGCCAAACTGGACCCTCCACACTGTGAAGAGGGAGGGTGGGGTTGTCGCCTCCGTTTCTCTACTTTGCCCTTCTCCCCAGTCCCCACCACTGCCTGTGAGCCAAGTTCTCACCCCTCCCAGGCCGGGCCAGGTGGGCAGAGGATCTTCTTTGAACAGGGCCCTTGCCAGGCCTAATGCTGCCTCGTTTTCCCCACAGGCTGCTCTTTGAAGCATCTTTGGGTTCCTCCTTCCTGCATTATCTTTGACATGGAAGGGCATGGCTTTATTCCCAGTGTTTGCTTCCACAGCTTCAGGGTCTAACCATCACCCCTAGACTCTTGCTCCTGAAGTCCCCTGTCCTACTGAAAGACTCATTGGCGGATCAAAGGTGACCCCCGCTAAGGATCCCTTTCTACATGGATCACACCCGGTCCTCAGGAGTCACTCTTATAACCCAGAAACAGCCAGCCACAATGCAGCCACCTCCATCCTAGCCCCACAGGCCAGCTCACCCTCTCAGGCATGGGGTTCTATGTTCACCATCTTCAGGGGACTCATTTCCTGGCTCTGCAAGTAACCCATGGAGAGGCCCTCCTTATTGAGGTGAAGTCTATAGACCCTCCCTCTTTCCCCTAGTGGGAGGGTCACTGGTGACACAGAACATAGCATCCTTTCTCCCAGGGTCCTTCACAGATCCTTCTCCGTCCTGGCCCTTTATACAAACTTCATCTGACTGAGAAGTTCAAGCATCATGAAACCATTGTGTAGATGTTACCCCAGAAATCTGCTTTGGTTGGTTAAACAATCATTAGAATCTCTTACATCCTGGAGTCCAGTCAAAACTTCCATTTTAACATTCATTGAACACAGATCTCAAATTTTTATGACCTACACATTTAAATATAAGCCTCACGGGGGCACAGACTTCATCTGGTGTATTCACTACTGTATCCTAACACATAGTAGGCACTTCCTGAATAAATACCAAGTTAATGAATTAACTACTGAGTAAAGTAGCCCCTTCACCCCCAATCTGTAAGCTTTAGGAGTAGGAACTGAGATTATTTTTACTCCTTTTCTCCCCAAGGTCTGGTAGAATGCTGACCCATAGTAGGTACTTTAAAAAAATAGTTTTTTTTTCCTCTCCCCTCTGAGGGGCTAGGGATTCAAACCAGGGTCCTTTCGCATGCTAGGCAAGCGCTCTCCAACAGGAGCTATTTCTTCAGCTCCAAAAAAACAGTTCTTAACGAATTAATAAACCTGAGCAAAAGACCCCATTTTTTTCTAGGCAGGATTCAAGGAGGCCCCACTGGCCCAAAGCATACCTCCCACCTTCCCTCTGATTCTTCACCTGGCCACACTGCGTACAACTCTGCCAACCGCAGATTCTCTCTGCCTGTTTGTCTTTTTTTGGACACACATCTCCACTGGGTAAATGGAAGCCATTTGCACATAAGGCAATTGGATACAAGGAAGGTGCTGGAAAACCAGTGCCAGGGGCCTGAAGGGAGCTAGGAAGGAGCGCTGACAGGCAGGGAGACGCTGGACCACGAGGGGGGCAGTTTGAGGACTGGCCGAGGACAGCGTGTGTGTCAGGAGGTAATGGGGAAATGGGAGATATGGCCAATAATTTTTAAAGTTGGCCTTTAGCACTCCATCCTCCCACGCAATTTTTAAGAATCAGTGAATTTTTATAGCTAGAGGGAGTCTTAAATAGTATCAAATTCTGTGGTTTTTAAACAGCTTGAGCCAAAAAGAAGAATCTTCGTTTAAATGAGATCTTATCGGAAACCCAGCAGATGAGTGGAGATGATCTGGCCCTAGGTGGGCAGTGGACACACACACACACTCACACAAACATACACATATCCCACTATACTACACACACATGCACATACGCACATGCACACATGCACACGTTTGCACACATGTACTCACATAACGCAGTTTTCCCACAATAGTCTCCAAACGTCCTCTTCAAAACTCCTAAGTGCTCATGTGACAGTGTGTCCTGTGAAAGATCCATGGTCATCCCCAACCATCTCCATGCCTAAGAGACTGGGCTGCAGAGGTCAGAACAAATGGACTTTAGGCACTCTTTCCTCCTCCCTCAATCAAGGAACAGACTGTCCCCTCTATTTCCCCAACTCTTTGTCTATTCTGTAAACATTTGCTAAATCTAAGGAAGACCCTTTCATGGGGCCATGAAAGACTCCCCCATGAGTTCAGTATCACCAACCAGTATTTCCTCAGTCCTTGCTGTGTCCTTGACTCTGTGTTTGGCACTCAGAACAAATGACCATTGTCATTGCTACATTTAACCAACACTTAGGGTGCTGTTCATTCAACCTCTCTGAGCTTTCTAAATCACAATTAAACATCCAATCCACATCATTCCATCTTTTTCTTTGAGACATTGTTTGAGATGATTTGCTGAGATGTAGACAAACTACATCTGTCAGCCCTCCTCTGTGAATCTAGTAAGACTTGCAGAAAAAATGAGGTTTGGCACAGTTCACTCACTGTGAACCTTTGCTCACAAGGATGACCACTGTTTCCTGTCTTTGGAACTTAGAAGCCATCTGTTTAATAATTTGTCCTTGCTTCCTGCCAATTCCTGACATGCCTCTCTCCAGTCAGCAGTTCCCACCAAAAATGCTTAGGGCCTCAGGGTCTCCTATCCCTGCTGCTGGCCAGTGTCCAGGTCACAGAAATGACTCCTTGGTCCCTAATCCCTTTAGGCTTTATCAAAGGATACAGGCCACTCTACTGTTGAAAGCACAATACAGTGTAATTATTTCTGTGTCAGTCACACCTATTCAGTGCTCAGAGTATAAGAACAGAGACTTTACAGTGAAGCAGAGCTGGGTTTGCAACCCAGCCCTACCTCTCACAGTGTAGGCTAATTGCCCTCTGAACCTGGAAAACAAGCTCATGAGAGAGTTGTGAGGATTGCAGGCAGTTTTGTGCATGAAGTGCTCAGCACTGTGGCTGATGCATATCAGCATGTTTGTTGTTATAAGAAAATGACCTCATCGATCCACTACTGCAAACCAAGGGAGGGAATGGGCAGAGAGCAGGCCTCCATGAAGGGCTGGTCTGTGAGAGGGATAATCACACATACACAGTACAAGGGCTTTTCTAGGTTCTAGGAGGTGGACAGAAAAGAGTCCTTTCCCTATAGAGCTTGAATTCTCTTGGAAAAGAAATCATGAGAGAATGCTTTTCTCCTCTCAGTCACCTAGTTTGTGAATCTGTTGCCCCAGATCAGACCAAAGCCCTAGCTGACTGGCCCCCACGCTGGTCCTCGTGGAAGGATTTTACAGAAGTTCACATAGGTTATCTCATGGCCAGTTTCCTTGAGGTGGCTCCTCACCTGCAGAGAACTCACTAGAAGCAATTCAGAGTCTCCTTAAGTCTCCTGCTCTAAGGAGATAGGGACAGACAGAGGCCCCTCAAAAGAACAATACAACCCAGGAGGCAAAGGCTCATGCTCCCAGTCCTCATGTGAAAACTGCAGAAATGTCACCCCCATGCCTTTGTTGATTAAAATTAAACTGACCAGATTCAGCTGCAGTGGGTTTTAGATATTCCGGACCACTTTCGAAAGCCAATATCTTTTCAGAGTGCTTGAGCTAAAGGCAATAGCACTAAGTGACAGCTGGGAACTCTTTTATTTTCAGTTCTGAAAAAAAAAAAGTAAAGATTGAGTATACTTTTATATTTTCATACTAAAGGGAAGTCATTAGGGAGATTCCATTGTGTTTTCAGTCTGAAAATAATGGATCCAACCTGCCATAGTCATGGATTCAAACTGCCCAGAAAGTTAGAATCTAGAGAATCTGGCTTTCCTCTCTGGATGATAGTGACATGGTGGATAAAAGGCAGGAAGCTGCAGGGAAGAGCCCTGAAGGGCAAGGGTGCAGCCAGGCCACTTTTTCATAAAGCACCTATCCGCCTCAGGGTAGTGCTTCCCACTTTAACATTGACCAGCTTTCATCAGGAGTCAGAAATCACACTGGGAACAAAACCACGACAGCCAGCAACTCAGCAGCAGAAGGCGAAACCCGGCCCAGAGCATCTGGCTGCTGTAACTTACAGCATTAATAAAAGGCTTACAGAAAACCAAAGGCCTATTAAATATCCCTGCCCCACCTAGACTCACCATTTCATTGGGGTGGGGGCCTCAAGGCAGAAGGAATATACATGGTGCCAAAGGCTAGAATGACTTTGCTCTGAAAGGCCCAGGTCCAGTCAAAACAAGCCAGGAGCCTTAATAGCTGCTCTGTTTCGACATCAGAAAACCATAGTTTTTGCTGATGACCGTGATTATATATATATATTTATTTTTGCTGATGGCTATGATTAAATATATATATTTATATTTAATGAACTTAATGCTTAAAAGAATTAAATCACAGTAAGACCCAACATCACAAGTTCTGCATCTGCCACTAGTAGACATCTTCTCCCAAAGCCAGTGTCTTATTGGAAAGAAGTCCCCAGAGTTTTATCAGGGTCTGGTGATCCTACTATTAATTTGGGGGTCATTCAGAGCATGCTTGGGAAAAATGAGCTGTAGTTCTTTGCTGTGATTAGAAAGTCTTCTCTGGGAATAAGTATCTCCCCAACCTACCTGCCAGAAATTTCCTAAGAGGAGGAAGGTTCATCCTTTTGACTTAAGGACCTTGAACCTAGTTAATATCCTAGCACCCACCAGAAGGAGAATCACACACACACACACACACCCCAATGATGAAAATTAAGATATCTGTCTCCCTTAACCTGCTGGCTAGGAGTAGATCTTTTATTCTATAGATCTTTTAAGTTCTTTATTATTCATATTGCTAATAAGTAGGTCCTTCACCCTAAGCCAGGCACTATCTTCACATATCCCAAACTCTCTGATTCTGAGAACCACTTCCAGCATATATTAAAGTGGCAGGGTCTCTTGGTAACCCTAATTCAGTAGGTGCAGAGTGGGACTTTTTAACTATTTTTAACGAGTAGCCTAGATGAGACTGATTCTCAGGTGACTGTCTGGAGAGTCTTCCTGGTTTTCTGAAGACTGACTATGGTGTCCCCACTGAGAGAGAGGAGCTGGCCACTAAAGATGGAGAGAACCCAGTTGCTTTCCTTGGGCCCTCACTTAACCCAGCTACCTCATGTTGGTCAGATGGTCTGTAGGCTCCAATCCTGTTCACATAGGCTGTAACTGGGCCAGGGCTCCCCATGCTAGCTCAGTAGTGCCTCAGTTGATTCTCTTGATTTAGATGCCAGACCTGGTTGTTAATCCTAAGTACCATCTCATTTAATGGAAGCTCTTTTTCCAGCTTATCCACTTCTCCTTACCACCCTGACCCCACACTCCCATGCATCTGTCAGGCACCCTCCAGCTAGGAGTCATCAGGACGTGAGGTACAACCTGCGCACGAACCCCATTGTCTATCTGTGGCAGGAGCAATACTGAGTTTTCTCAGTGTTGTGAGTAGGGCACCAAATTATTGCTTTGAAGTCTCTGAGCCTGTGATACTAGTAAACTTACAGCCTATATATAGCATAAAAGGCTCTTTGCACCATATAATAATGATGAATTATGATAATTGCTCATAAAGCAGATACGTATGTATTATTCTTTATCTCTAACTTTTTGGGACACACATTCCACATCTTAACTTAAGTTGAATATAGTTCTTAGGATGAATGGAAGTAGCATGTCAACTCCCCTGCTGGACTATAAAGACAGATTCCATTGTCTTCCTTCTGAGTGGACTTTGCTGGAGGGCAGTCCTGGTTTATAGCTTGTCTCCTGGATGTCCCCACATTCCAATGATTCCCTTCCCTTTATCATACTTGTTTTGAATCTCTTTAAAAGATCATCATTACCTCAAACATAAAAGGTGAATTTGTTTGATGTGTACTGAGCACACAGTTCATAAGAACCGTCTAAATAAAGTGAAGGCCTATTAAATAAAACATTGTTTAAATAATAAAGGAGATGAATGGAATGTCACAGAAAAGACTTTATCAATATTCATTTATTCACTGCAAAGTGGAAACATAGGGGAAGACATTTGGTTTTTTGCAACAGTGTGGAACTCTTAAATTACACCACACATTTGTAACAGCTGCGTGTTGACCAGGAGTTAGTAAGAGCCCTCCAATTACAGAGGCTCAGAACCCAGTGGGTGCAGTTCTCCAAAATACTCACCTTCTATTGAGACCCACTTAAAGACACCTTTCAAAAAAAATCTGTACAATTTTATGCACTTAAATACAGTAATATTTCACATAAGTGATATTAGAGTTTGGGGGATATTTTAGCTCACATACCAATGTGAAAGATGATTTCTTTTCAGTTTTCTAGACAAAACCCCATTTTGACCCTCTCACATAATTCAACTTTCAATGTAAGTGAGAGTAAAAGCAGATCTATGCATGAAATAAAAGGAATTCAGTGAAGTCTTAATTCTGATCATGGGGCAACTCTTCGAAGACTCTCAGAGTCAGTTAAACTTTGCCTGAGGTGGGGACAACCTTACTTCCTATCAGATCATGAGATAATAGAGAACCCACTAAAATGTGGAAATGGTAAAATGTGGAAATAGATATATGGTTTCCAGATATTAACCTTGACCCTGTTGGGTAGTGAGTCTAGATTTCTCTTTTCTTTTTTCTTTTTTCCCACAAATGTTTTAATACCCCTAATTGCTTTTATGTAATGAAAGAAGTGGTAGTTTAAGAAAAGAGAAAAAGAAGCAGATGTGCACTTTTAAAAATGACTTTAAAACCAGATCAATGATGTCTGAGCTAGACTCCCTGTTAGGTGGAAAAATGTTCTGGCTCATTATATTAAAGTGAAGTGAGGAGGTGTGAGTGGCTGGTCATTCAGGGACCCAGAGTTCTCTGCAGTGGCCACTTCTGCTTCTCTTATGTCCAAATCACCTTCACCTTTGCAGCCTAGGTCTCCAACAACACCCATATGCAAACTCACCATTGTTTAAAAACAGAAAAAAAATTCTCTGATCTTCTGGCTGTCTCCTTGTCTAGTGATCTCCCAGGGTTTTGAGACTCAGACCTTTGGTATGAAACTAAATCTTCATTTGGTTCGTGTTTCTTTTTTCTTTACCCAGTGACAGAGGATGGTGAGGTAATGTTTTCTGGCAGACTAGCACAAGATTTGGAACTTTAAAAGTGAAAAACATTGAGAATTTAAAAAGCCCATGTTCAGTATTCCTTCAATGACTTGATTGGACGGTGATGTTATCCCAGATGTTGATTCCAAAGTTACAGGTCCATCATTGCCCCCATCTGTCTCCGCTGCAAAGTTGGAGTTACTCATTCTCTATAATGATAGTAATAACTCTCTAGTTATAAACAAAAACCCAAGAAAACTTGTTTTTCCCCGAGGGACTATTTAGGAGGCTACTCTGGCATCAACTGGATTATCAGCCAGCCAGAAGGGAGTGAGGAATGATCTTGAAGGCACTGGATGATTAGGAGAGGGGTGAAGGGAGAATGGGGACTGGAGGAAGAAGCATCTCTACTAGGCTTCCTTAGAGCCCTGCATACCAGGGCCACTACGCAGTCCCTGGCACAACAGGATGAGAAATCCATAGCTTCCTCCTCGTTCACAAGGAAGGGCTGTGTTCTGGAGTGGTTACATTCTGACATTTTTGTTCTAGAAACCACTTTTGCATGACCCAGAACCTTCTATGAGGTTGCATTTTGCATAAATTTACAGTTTCATCATCATTTTTATGCCTTTTATGTTCCGTATTGTGCTCTTCAATGCACGTTCAGATATGAAGGGGAATGGGGCATCCCTTTATTTAAAGAAAGAATGCCCTGGACTGGGGTTGTAGCTCAGTGGTAGAGCACTACCCTATCATGTATGAGGCCCTGGGTTCAATCCTCAGCAATAAATAAATAAATAAAATTAACAATTAAAAAAGAAAAGAGGGGCTGGGGAGATAGCTCAGTCGGTAGAGTGCTTGCCTTGCAAGCACAAGGCCCTGGGTTCCATCCCCAGCACCCAAAAAAAAAAAAAAAAAAAAAAAATAGAAAAAGAAAAATGAACGAAAGCCTTGGTAATTTGCTTTGACAAAAGGGTGATTTGCCCTTTACTGCAGCCTCAGTATATGCCACACCTTTGAGTTCCCTGTGGTTCCAGTGTGAAGAAGCAAGGGAAGGGCTCCCCTCTAACCTAGAGCAGCTCCGAGCTGACCTCAGGCCACCTCTACTCTGATGGCCCCTGGGAGCCTGTTGGAAGATGGCCCAGGACCTGGAATTGCTTTAAGGGTGCATGAATAAGGAGGAAAGTTGTACAGTCCCATGTGACCAACAACTGGCATGTTAGCAAGGCCGAGGAAATGCCATGCCCTCCTCAAAGCCGTTCCTCCTCCTGAGATGACATCTTCCTCCTGGGCATCGAGCTCATTCCCTTTCCAGGTCCCCTGCTGCCTTCCTCTCCTGATCTTTTCTCTTCCCTCTGGTCAATGAATGTTCTTTCTCCTAATTTACCAAACTGGAGAGATGAAAATTCTGCATTTTCCCACTTCATGATTATACAAATAGAAGCACCTGAGGAAAGCTACTGTTGCAGGGACAGGGGACAGCTCTCAGTTCATGAGCAGAGCAACTCAGGATTGTCTCCTGGAGCTCCAGTAAGGCCAATCCAAACAGGAAGCCCACCCCTGAAGTTTCGTTCAAACAAGGTCCAGCACTTCTTGAAGTATCACCATCATCCCATCACCACCAAAATGACCAAAAGAAGTTTTAATTTTTGAGATTCGTCTAAGGCGAAAAATACCTTAATATTTTGATTGTGGGTTGCACCCTTTAAACCAAACCATAAACTGAGATGGTAAAGAAATAGTATCTGCATATCAAGCAAGACCTTGCCTAGGGAAACATGAATTGCCTTGAGGAAAAAGTAGCTAAAACTTAGATGATTTGTTTAATCTCAGATGTAGCTGCATACTCAATTTCAGTTAACCACTGGGTATGTAGTGAGCAAAACACATCTCTCTACTCATCCCCTTCAAGTTTTAAACACTGGAACATAAGTGATGTTCTACTCTCCAACTAGTCCTGCAGACAGTTGTCTACAGTAGCAATACCGCCATGCATCGGCATTAAAAACCACTGTGCCAATAGCCTTTGAGAGAAGACCTGTATCAGTATGGGTTCTAAGTAGGTTATTTATAGCATGAGGGAAAAAAACTCAGAATGTATTTTCAAGGCCTTGAGACTTGGGGATTTTCCTTTTATTCCAATAAAAGATATTGCCCTTGTCGATTGTCAGGTTGTACCTGTTGGCTTTGATTGACTTTAGATGGTGTCAGCACACTTTGAAAGTGGACTCAAGGTAATTCAGATGGCAATTGGCCTTAAAGTTATTCTCTTCATAAGAATGAAGGACTGATTCCTTTTACTGCTAAAGCTTTATCAACTCTTCCCTCTCCACACCCCTCTCCTGCCCCAAACCCCTACCCACCGGTCAACGTCCTTCTTCAGATTTGCACGACAGCTTGCATTCCATTCTCAAGCGCCTGCCATGCCTGCCTGCCATTCGCTTGGGCACTCTTTGCACAAGAATGCAAAGGAGTGTCAGGTGTGCTGCACAGTCCCGTAGAGCAGTCCTCAGACAAATGTCTCTTGGTTCAGATCCCATACAGCTGCTCCCTGTCCCCAAACATGTAAATCTGCATCTCCGGCAACTTTGAAAACATCTTTTCTTCTGATTATGACACAAGAGACAGAGGGGTTCAACTCCACTCTCTTTTAAGAAAGTATTCCCCAGAACATAAAAACCTTGTGATTAGTCCACATTACATATTATGTGAAGAGAAATCTACATGGGGATTCTACAGGTCTCTCTTGGGCCCCTTGCACAAATGTGGGAAGGTGAACCCCAGGCCAGAGGAGCCCAGGTAGATCTTTGGTGCCACCTCCCTCCTTCTTCTGTATTTCTCCTGACCTGAGTAGATGAGCGCCTGTGCTAACCCCCCAGCCAGCCCCTCCAGCCTCTTCTTTGATTCTTTTGCTTCCCCAATACCATGAAAATTTGACCTTCCTGCATCCTTTTCTCCAGACCACCATCAACCCCAATTTTAACAGTCTTTTCCTGACCTCGGAAAGAAAGATAATTATGTGAGTAAACCCACATGTTGCTTGGTGTCCATGACCAGGAACTTTCCCTCCAGGGTGACGAACTGACATTTGAAGAGGGGTCTCCGTGAGATGCCCACAGAAGACCCTAGTGTTGTATAGGAAGTAGGGAGAGGATGTCTCAAGGTAAGGGAAGCTTTGGGGTTCTACTGAGGTCACTCCCAGAGACATTAACCTCATGGGTAGGGGAGGTGCAAAGAAGGAGATAGTATGAAGGAGAGAGTTGAGCAGAGAAAAAGGAAGGAGTTCAGAAAAAGTGAGGACGCAAACTCCAGAGCTGCATCTGCAGCTTCGTAATGTGGTTTTGCAGCCCCTGTCGGCAGCCCATGTATTGAATACCTAGCAAGTGTCTCATGCTATTCTACAAGTTTCTTTTAGACCAAATAATATGACAAAGCCTCTGGCTTCAAAGAAAGAAGGCTTGGAAACATGCAAGGACCAGGTGGAAATGACGATGGCCAGGAAGAGGACATAGTGCTCTTGCCGTTGGGCTGATTGTTTGTTTGCGATTTTACCACTTCACAGCTATAGCTCCCAGAACCTTGAAATGAGTGGTTCAGGATTGTGGTGTCTTCCCACACTGCCTCACAGCTGCATTCCTCCACCTCTGTCCCAGCCACATCTCTCAGCCTCA
This sequence comes from Sciurus carolinensis, assembly GCF_902686445.1. Taxonomy (NCBI): domain Eukaryota; kingdom Metazoa; phylum Chordata; class Mammalia; order Rodentia; family Sciuridae; genus Sciurus; species Sciurus carolinensis. The sequence continues at coordinate 21,285,723 of NC_062225.1, forward strand.
TGAATCCTCTCCCTCAGAGTGGGTAGGTGGCTGTGGCATTGGAAGGGGGACTATGCCAAACCACCAGCACCCCCCACTCACTGCAGGGTCTTTGAAGGCTGGACAAAGATTGCTCTTACTAAGCATGAGGTCACTTTTCTTCTCCCTGGACTGCCTGAATTCGCAGAGTGACTTGGGTTCTCTAGCTGTGTTCACTCCTGGGCTGATTTCTATGACCAGTCCCTGGGAGACTAGCTGGATTCCCGGCCCCTGCAGGTTGGGGGCTGGTAAAGAGCCAGTCAATTGAAGAAAGACACAGAGTAGGCCATGAAGCCAGTGAGGAGGCAAAGATCCATCTAGTCCCACGGGGAGCATAGGCACATGCCTGTAACCCATCTGCTCAGGAGGCTGAGGCAGGAGGCTTGCAAGTTTGAGGCCAGGCTGGAAAACTTAGCAAGATCATGTCTGAATAAATAAATAGATAAAGGTCGAGATAGTTCCAAAGTTCTCATCAGTCTGTAGGAATAGGAGAACTTGGGACTCAGAACAGTGGCCAAGAAATAAGGAATGCTGAAAGTCAAGAGCAGCCACATAACCAGTAAGGAGAAGCTAAAGCCCAGACAGGCACCTGTTGTGACTTTAGCCATCCTGGAAAGAATTTGTATAACCAGGAGGGACCACTGAAATATAAATGAAGTAGGCAACACCACTCGTAGTCTCTCCAAGTGGAACTCTCTGCTGAGTCCATTTTTCTTGAGCAAATAAAATTAATTTAGCAACATTCTTTATTCCTCATCTTAAAAAGTCATTACTGTCTTTATGCCTTGCTTCTTTCCAAAGGACTTATGGTAGATTTTCCCTCTTAAAGATTCCTCCTGTATAGTATTGAGTATAATAAATCACTTCTTCCCAAATCATACAGAACATAAGCCCGGCCCAGGCTGGAGTATCACAAATATTGAATTAGTGAGGTGTTTCCTGCCCCATAGAAACGAAGTCTTTTTATACTGGGTCACGGTCTCGTTTCAGATCCAACTCTACATGATTTCATAATTAGGAAGAGTACTGGGGCCCAGTGGAGGCCTGAAAACAATTTTGAGGTTGGATAACTTAAATTAATGCTTTTTACTCCTAAATGAATCCCAGACTGTGAGTGCTATAAATTTTCCATTGCTCTGACTGACTGATTGCAGACATCAGCCATGATATCTCAGTGCTTTGACTACTGTCTTCCTTTCATTTCAGTTTGAGAGGCATTCTGACAGTGTCATTGTAGCCCTTAACTGAAAAGCAGACAAATCCAGGAAACAACAGGCTCCTTGGGGCCAGCTGGACCCTGTCACTTATTTCATGTTGAAGTGGGCAGCCAACTACCTGGTCAAAATTAGAAGGTACCTCAAAGCCCACCTGCTTCCAGCATGTCTCCACAAGATCCTGCCGCAGTCCCCAGATGCCCAATATGGAAGCCACTCCTTTAGAATAAAACACCATCTATAATGGTGTTTTATTCCTGAGTTATATGATTTTGGTTTAGAGGATCAGCTAATCTAGTGAAAACTCAAAATAATATAAGCTTAAACAAGGTAGAACTTTTTTTCTTACAAAAGTGACCCTCCAAATGTAAGCTGTCCAGGGTCAATATGGTGACTCCACACTGTCAGAGACCCGGGCTACTTCTGTCTTATTTCTCCTGCATCTTTAGAGTGTGGTCTTATCTGTATATTCGAACAATGGAAATAGAAGGGGATGATACGCCTCTTTCTTTAAAGGCACAGCCTAGAATTTGTACATATCACTTCTGCTCACATCCAACTAACCTGAATATAGTTCATGGTCACACCTTGATGCAAAGGCCACACCCATCTGCAATTCAGGTACCAATGAGGTCAGGCATTTTAGCATCATTTACTGCCTCTCAAACCACCTTATGAGTGGGGAATGTAGTCATACTAGGTGGCCATGGTCCAGTGAAACTCAGGTTCTACTATCAAAGGAAGAAAATGAAAATAGATACAAGAGATAATTATCTACCTTTTCCCAGTATACTTTTGTATCAATGGGAAGATAGAGCATCTCAAAAAATAAACCTCCCCCAAAAGAAAGAAAGAAAGAGAAGGAAGGAAGGAAAGAAGGAAGGAAGGAGAAAGGAAGGAAGGAAGGAGAAAGGAAGGAAGGAAGGAGAAAGAAAAGGGAAAAAAAGAAAGAAAAGAAAGAGACTACCCTAGTGAATCTGGCTCACAGGCCAGATTAGCATTTTGTCACTTAGCACAGAGAAGTACTGTAAAGGAGAGATACAAGGACAAGCAAGGATTGGAAGGAGAGATAGGGATACCCAGGGCCCTTCTCCAGGAAGGTTAACCAGAGGGCACTAATTCTGTAGAAAACAAGAAATAGAGGCATGGAAATCTGGGCAAGAAACACAGGAGCTGAGAAGCATTGGAACCCAAAGCCAATTGTCACATGCATCAAAATTCTGGTGGCCAACTCTAAGTAGCTGTGCTCCTTTGATACATTCTACCCTATATTAATTCCAATCTAAAAACTTATGTTACTTAAAAGAAAGACCATAGAGAATAAATAGAGCTGGACTTCCATCTCCGCTGTCACTCACTTATAAAGAGATGCTGGACAAAGGAGCCTTTCTGAACCCGTTGCTACGTTTTTTGAAATAGGATAGTAATGTTAACCACCAGTGCTGTTAGAAGGACAAAATGAGATGATGTGTGCAAAGCAGCTGGAACCAAGCCTGGCCTAGTGTAAGTGCCCAGTGAAGGGTAGATGAGATTAGTATGAAACTTTTTACCTCAGAGCAAGCCATTTGTCCCTTAAATGAGTGAGCAGGGAGCTCGGACAGTGTGAAAAGGTCAGAGGATGGGAAGATGTGAGGTGCTGAGGACCTCGCAGATGCACCCCCATTTGGGGTGCCTGTCTTAGTCTGCTCAGGCTGCCATAACAAAATACTGTGGACTAGGTGGCCAAACAACAGATGTTTATTTCCTCAGTTATAGATGCTGGAATTCCAAAGTCTGGGTGCCAGCATGGTCAGGTTCTGGTGAGGGCTGTCTCCTAGGCCATGTGTTCGCATGGCCCTCTCTCAGTGCGTGCATATGAAGAAAGAGAGCGAGTTCTCTGGTGTCTCTTCTAACAAGGATCCTAAACACGAGGGCTCCACCCTCATGACCTCATCTGATCCTAATTGCCTCCAAGAGGCCCCATCTCCAAATACCATCCTATTGGGGATTTGGGCTTCATCATATGAATTTAGGAGACACAAAAATATAGTCCATAACAGAGCCACCCATTGGCAACAATGTAGAAATCACAAAAGCAGAATTATTATTTTTGTCATTAGTGTTATCTCCATTGGGGAAAGCACTTTGACAGCTACAGGGATAGGAAAAGAATTCATCCTGAAGATGGCTTTCTCCACATCGTGCTAAGGAAACAAACCTTCATCCATGATCTTGTATATAAGGAGTAGGATGAGGTTTGAGCTAGTACCAGATGAATAAGTAATTTCATAATTTTACCTTTTCACATCCAAGCTAAATAATACTCTTGGCCAAGTGATCTTAGTCAGTTTATCTTCTGGCACCAGTTTTTTAAGGCAAATACCTCAACATAAATAAAATAATAAATAGAAAGTCTACACTAATGATGGTTCTAAGTAGTTAGAGTCATTTAACTGGAGACATGAATGAGGGCAGAAAAAATACCCTCTAGATTATTAACGGGGAGAGACAGAAAGGAAGAAAAGGAAGACTGGATAAAATTAGTTCGTCCTGGGTCAGACTTTTACCCACTCAGCACGACCATGCCACAGTGTTTTTTCTAAATCTTAGAAAAGTGCATTAAAGCAATAGTTTTGCTGAGACCCATCCAAAATGTCGATTAAAACCAGGCTCTTTGGAGAAGTAATTGCTATGCTGCTTGGCAGGACCCACAGAGTGTACGTTGGATTTCATGTCACCAATGAAGAGAAGGTGATCCATGCCAATGGCTGGGTTTTAGAAGAACAAAATTATGAAACAGTATTCAGGGTCCGCCACACCAGGTCACCATTCAGCATGACTTTCTTGCTCTTGAACCAACAAATGTTATCAACCTTCCATTTTTAAATGGATACCCAGAGTATCTCTGCATAAGTTTTTGTCTTGCTACCCTGAAAGGTCTGAATTTTTAAATCTAGTTCCTGTTTAGTGATAGCAAATTGGTCACCTGATTCCTTTTCTGGGTTTCTTCTCTCTAAATCTACTTTGTTTCTTTTTTTTTTTTTTTTTAAGATTTGTCAGGACTACACAAGTATAAAATAGCATGCCATGGTTTTGTATAATGATGAGATTTAAAAGGGGGGATTTAGGCATCAGGGAGGTTTTATTTGGAAAATGGTTTCTTATGTCACCCAGTAAGTTTTTTATTGTTAGCCACAGTGTGGCTCATTGATCTTCCTTCTCAACTTATGAATATATTTGTTACTATGAGAAGTACTTAACTGTAAGTTGAGGCATAAGTCAGACATGGCACTTTACAGTCACATAACCTAAGGACAGAGTTCTTTCATCCCTGTTTGGGGTGGTTACTGTTTCCTCTCTGTCAAACTATTTATTAAAATATTTTTTACATAATTTCAGGTAAAATTGGCAATTTGAGCATATGTGCTTCACCTGAGTGTAGAATCAAGGGAGCCTTTTCAACCTTGAGCTGCCCACCGCAGCAAGGAAGGGGGCGTAGAATGCCAGAGACCCAGTTCACAAGAGTGAGCATGCGCAACTGCGAACAGGGAAAAGCCTTTCCACACTGCAGCACCTTTCCCTGTCTCTCTTCAGCTCAGGTTTATCGTTACCATGACAGCCTCCATTTCAAAGTGAACACTAAAGGCAAATATCAGGAGAACAGAAAGGGAAATTTGTGATGGTTACCTTTGGAGTTACAGCTTTTTGTCATCCAAGGACCTCACCTTTCTCCTGGGGGCCCTTCGATCTAGTGGTGCAAAGTCCTAGCCACTCAACAGTGAGTAGAGCACAGATCTGAATCCTTAGCAGCACCTTTTAGAAAAGTGCCAAATTCAGACTCTTTAAAAAAAAAAGGGGGTCCCCCCCTCCAGCTTCCACAAACCATGAGTGAACCTACAAGGCAAAGAGATGAATTATTACTTGTTTCAGTTTTGCTTTATAACAAACCACTCCAACATGTAACTTAAACCACAATCTGTTATTTTTTTTCTCCCAGTTCTGTGGATTGACCGGGTTTCATCCGGTAGTTCCCCTCTGGGGTCTCTCTTGGAGTTACCAGCAGATAGTGGGTGGAGTTGAAGTCATGCGAAGGTTGACTGGGCTAGACATCCAGGAGAACTTCTTCACTCACTTGTCTGTCCTTCACAGATCCTCCACATGACCTCTGTCTAGAATAACCTGGACTTTTTCCATGGAAGCAGGAAATGGTAGGGTTCGTGAGTCAGGCTCAAATCTCACACATCTCTCCCATCATATTCCATTATTCAAACTTATCACATGTCAACCCAATTTAAGGGAGTAGAGGCATAGATTCCTCCTCACCATGGGGGAGTGGCAGGGCACACAAGAGGGAAGGAATTAAAGGCAGCCATGTTTGCGGGCAAGGTACCAATACAGGAAGCAAGAATTCTTTGGAACAGAAGGAATTCTCTCTGCCTAGTTGGCTCTGAAAGAGGTGCCTCCCTGCTGCTCTTGGGTGGCCCAACTATTGAAAAAGCAAAGTAAAATTTGAGCAAATATAATTGTGTAAAATATTAGGGGAAAAACTTAATAAACCCATCCTACCCTTGGACTTCAATCAAACAGGTGAAAAAAATAAAGACACAGAGGTTTTAACCTAATCCAAAGGTGATTAATGGAGAAGTTGTTAGAAGAAAACTTGAAATAGAGAATCCACATTATTTTTTTTTAATTTGTAAAAATTGACTATAACAGCCCACAAAGAAAACCTGAAAAACAAAGGATAAAGTGTAATTTTTACAGGCCACATTTTCCCATCATACCACACACACACACACAAAGAAGCTGCAAGTTAACAATAAGAGATTTAAATTCTTCTTTTTTAAAAAAAGGACTTAGAAGTCTTAAAACACTCTCATAAATTGCTGTCAGGTCTAAGGGGAAATCAAAACTGCAATTTACTAAGATTCTAAAAAATATTGACAATTGAAACACCATAATAAAAACTTGTGGGATTTGGAAAAAGTCATAGTCTTAAATTCTTTCATTATTAAACAAGAGAAAGTGAAAACAAATGAAGTAAGCATCAATTACAATTTAGAAAAGAATATGAGACAAGTATGAAGAAAGCAGAAGCAAAGAATCTATAAATATAAGAACAAATTAATGAAAACAAAGCAAAATCGGTAGAACTGAGAAATTAGTCTTTTAAAACTTCTTTGGAAAGAGCAATATCATTGATAGATATTTGAAAAACAGATCAAAAATCTAAAACATATGTGTAATATTAAGACTGTCAAAAGGAGTATTACCGCAAGTAAAAGGATTTGTTTACCTGTAAGTATTTCCTCTGAATAAAATACAAATCTATGCAATTGTTTTATAAGAGACAATACATTATGGGAAAAAAACCCAGGAAAAGATACAAAACCCAAATAGGGCAATACCTTTGACAAAAATTTTTAAAGACATCAAAGAACTACAATCCGGAAAAACAGCCTATTTAGAAAATTCTTGGAAAACTTCTCTTATGCTTTTAATGAAAAAGTAATTCTTGCTATTTCAGAAATATATAACACTAAAAGATGAAAACATTCCCATTTGTTTTATAGAGTTAACATAACCCTAATGACAAATAGAACACCACAAAAAGAAAATGGCCAATCTCACCTATGACATTGGTCACAAAAAATCCTACATTGAAGATTAATGATTGATTTCAAAACTTTTCAACTTATTTCAAAAATGTGCAGGTAATTCTTAAAATAAAAATTTATAAAATTCAGCATAAAAGTAGGTTAAAATAGAGAAAAATATGATGATCTTGATTGATATAAGAAATGTCCGATGAATTTTAAAATGCTACTTTTCAAAACTGTCAACTGTGAGTAGAAAATTTTTTTCTTAACATGAATTTTTAAAACTAATGTTTATCTTGTTTATATCAAAAAGTTGTTTGATCTTTTTAATTATTTAAACTCAAACTAGGAATTGAAATATGTTCTTAACACAAGTATGCATATCTAGCTTCTTTATTTATAAAGTCACTAAAGACTAGATTAAGGTGAGGACCTCTGACATCACTTCTGTTATTAACAAAATTCAGCCATTCTAACCTATGCAATAAGACACGAAAAATAAGAGATGAATGTTAGAAATTAAATGACTATATCAAAAAAATAAAATTTTCAATATAAAATAAATATACTAAGACTAGGATACCAGGATAGATAAAAGTTAAATTTAATAACAAAAAAATAATAAGTCTAGGAATAAAAATTTAAAGGTAGGCTGACCAGGCCAATGACTCCACAAACAAAATATTAATGAATTGTAGACTTTCTGAAGTTTTCATCTAGGGAGAACTTAAATCACAACATCAAACTTCAAAAACTCTCTTGTTTGTTTGTTTTTGTTTGTTTGTTTGTTTTTGTTTTGTTTTGTTTTTTGGTTTTTTTGGCACTTTTCTCCTAAAGTTCCCACCAAAGTTTCAAGTACAGTGTCCTTCACTGTCTGACTCCAGGTGACGACCAGCCTTACCCATTTCCATGTCCCTCCAGGCACCCCATCCTGGGTCTGGCACCCTCCCTCATTTCTTATTAAGCTATCACATTTGTGGTTTTATATTTCTATACCTGTGTAAGTGTTGTCACTTTTGCCTTGAAAGACCTTTTTCCATTTTTTTTTTTTTCTAATTGGAAAACCTTGCTCTTTCCATCAAAACCCAAACCAGAACAGGCACAGTGGTGCCTGTAATCCCAGCAGCTGGGGAGACCGAGGCAGGAAGATTGAGAGTTCAAAGCCGGCCTCAGCAAAAGCGAGGTGCTAAGCAACTCAGTGAGACCCTGTCTCTAAATAAAATACAAAAAAATAGGGCTGGGGATGTGGCTCAGTGGTCGAGTGCCCCTGAGTTCAATCCCTGGTACCAAAAACAAAAAATCTTAAAAATTTTTTAAAAATTTAAAAAATCCCAAACCAAAGAATCTCTGAAGTCTTCCTTGGCCCCTGTTCTTTTCTCTTCTGCTTGGCATTAATTCCCTCTCCACCCTCTGTGTCATAGCATGTTCTTCACCTCTCTATTACAGCCTGTGCTGTGTCACACTGTAATTACTAACTTACACCTTGGCTTCCCCATAAGAGTGGAAATCCTCCACGTGAGATTTCATCATATTTGATTTCCTCCATTTTTAGCACTATTCCTACAGTTATGAGATTATTACACTAATCCAGGGGGGAAATAACAGCATTTTTGACCAATGTGGTAGCAGAAGAAATGGTGAGAAGGAGGTTAGATTGTGGATATATGTTTAAAGTAGGTCTGCAGGATTTGCTGATGAATTCAAGGTTGAGTGGAGAGAAGGAAGGGAAACAAGAAAGGCACCAAGATCTTTTGTCTGAACAACATGAAGAACAGGATTGCCATTTACTAAGATGGGAGGGACAGTGATTTGTAAGGTGGGAATTGGGTAGTAAGAACATCAAAACCTTTGCTTTCAAATATGTTAAGATATAGAACTAGCAAGTCTCCAAGAAAAAGAATCTGCAGCATTTTTTTTTTATTTGTTCTGTTTAGATATACATGACAGTAGAGTGGATTTTGACATATTATACATACATGGAGTATAACTTAGGATCTCTTCTTGTGGTTGTACATGATGTGGAGTTTCACTGGTCACATATTCATATATGAACATAGGAAAGTTATTTCAAATTCATTCTACTGTCTTTCCTATTGTCATCCCCCCTCCATTCCCCTTTGTCTAATCCAAGGAACCTCTAGTGTTTCCTCCTCCCTCCCCCCATTGTGTGTTAGCACCCACATATCAAAGAAAACATTCAACCTTTGGTTCATTCAGATAGGTTTATTTCACTTAGCATGATAGTCTCCTGTTCTATCCATTTACCGGCAACTGTCATTTCATTCTTTTTTATGACTGAGTAATAATACTCCATTGTGTACATATTCCACATTTTCTTTATCCTTTCATCTGTTGAAAGGCACCTAGGTTGTCTCCATAGCTTAACTATTGTCAGTTGAGCTCCTATAAACATTGATGTGGTTGCATCAGTATAGTATGCTGACTTTAAGTCCTTTGGGTATATATCAAAGAGTAAGATAACTGGGTCAAATGGTGGTTCCATTCCAAGTTTTCTTAGGAATCTCCATACTGCTTTCCAGAGTGGTTGCACCAATTTGCAGTTCCACCAGCAATGTATGAGGGAAAATTTTCCCCACATCCTCGCCAACATTTACTGTTACTTGTATTCTTGATAATTGACGTTCTGACCTGAGTGAGATGGAATCTCAGTGTAGTTTTAATCTACATTTCTCTAATTGTTCTCTAACAATGTTGAACATTTTTTCATATATTTGTTGACCATTCCTATTTCTTCTTCTGTGAAGTGCCTGTTCAGTTCCTTTGCCCATTTGAGATTGCATTATTTGGTTTTGGTTTTTGGTGTTAAGGTTTTTCAGTTCTTTGTATATCCTGCAGATTAATGCTCTGTCTGAGGTGTAGGTGGCAAAGGTTTTTTTCCCATTCTGTAAGCTCTTTCTTCATGTTCTTGATTATTTCCTGTGCTGTGAGGAGCGATTTAGTTTGATACCATCCCATTTATTGATTCTTGATTTCACTTCTTGAACTTTAGGAGTCTTGTTCAGGAATTTGGTTCCTGAGATGACATGATGGAGAGTTGGGATTACATTTTCTTCTAGTAGGCACAGGGTCTCTGGTGTAATGCCTAGGTCCTTGATCCACATTGAGTTGAGTTCTGTGCAGGATGAGAGATAGGGATATCATTCTGCTACATGTGGCTTTCCAGTTTTCCCAGCACCATTTGTGGAAGAGGCTCTTTTCTCCAATGTATGTTTATGATGCAGCATATTTTTCTTGCCCAAATAGCAACAGACTTAAAAACTGAATGTGCCTATGCGGTAAGTTGTGCACTTAGATTTTTTAGACATTAGAACAAATTACTTAAAAAAAAAAAAAGTAGTCTGGACCTTATTTTTAAAACCACAGAACTTGGGCTCAGTGGCACACAACAGTAATCCCAGCAAACCAAGAGACTGAGGCAGGAGAATCTCAAGTTCAAAGTCAGCCTCTACAACTTAGACTCTGTCTCAAAATAAAAGGACTTGGGATGTAGCTTAGTGGTAGAGTGCCCGTGGGTTTAATCCCTAGTGGTGAAGAAAATAAAAGCTTCTGGAGGTGTAGTTTAGTGGTAGAGCATACACAAGGCCCTGGATCCTATTCCCAGTACCCCAAAAAATAAAAAAGAAAGAAAGAGAGAAGGAAACCACACATCTTTCCTTCATTATAGATGAGAAAATATAATAATATAAAAGTGCCCTTTATCTAACTTAATCCATGAATTAAGTTATTCTGAATAGCTAAAGTGGTAGAATGAACACTGAGAATAGTACAGATAATCTTGAAAAGGAAAAATAATAAAGTTATTCTTATAAATATTAAAACATATTGTGTAACTATAATAATTGGAACTCTGCTGCTATAGGTATGGATAGATTAGAAAAATGGAACAGAGATGACAGAAACAAATGCAAGAACTAATGAGAATTTGCCACTTGATTAGGGTAACATTAAGTTGGTTGGAAGATGGTAAATGTGATTGGCACAGTTGGTTATCATTTAGAACAAGATGGAATATAATTGACTTTGTATCTCTTGCCTTTTACCCAAATATATTCTAGATGATAATAATTAACATTTAATGAGTACTTTTATGTGTCAGACACTGTTCAAAGTTATTCATAATTTCAATTAATCTTCACAATAATCTTATGAGATAGAACCAGTTATTTAATCCATTTATAAAAAATTTACAACAAAAAAGAATTAGAGAGGTTAATTAATTTTCTAAGATATCGCAAGTTTTGGATCCTAGTAGTTTGACTTTAGAGTTCACATTCTACCAACAGAAAAGTGAAACTGTAAAATTATTAGGAAAAAGAATGATGAAGGCCTTTTGTTTCAATCTCAGGGGTTGAAAAAGCCTTGCACATGCTGGGCAAGTGCTCCACCACTGAGCCACAGCCCAGCCTCCAGAAGGCCTCTCTGGATATGATAAATAGACTCTGTGGATTGATACAAATGGCCAACCCTATAAAAATGTTTGGCCTCTATATATCAAAAAATACCATGAACAAAATTAAAAGGCAAATTGCAAACCAAAAAAAAAAAAAAAAATAGCTTACATAGTAAGGTTTCATGATTACTCTCACTTATTCTATAAAGAGCTCTTAAAATCAAAAGAAAAGATTGAAAGAGTTAAGCAAGCCATTAAAGGTCAAGAACAAAGGATTAACCTGCAGGTATGTAAACAGCATTTCATAACAACACAACAAACGTGGACATTAGGTTATGTCCCTTCTGAGGGTTAGGTTGGAGAAACTTTTAATTAGAAAACTATCACTGAAACTTCAGGGAAATAGAAGCTGTCATAAATAGCACTGGGGCTGCAAATGAGTATTTCTTTCTTTTAGAAGAAAATTTGACAGTGTAATCAAAAACTGTTGAAGTGTTCATAAACTTTGACCCAAAATTCTACCTTAAACATGTGTCCTAAAACTACTGATGAATGTATGAAAATATTTTTATATATGTGTGTGTATGTGACTTTATCATAGCATTGTTTAAAATAAAGACAAATTAGATTTTTAATGTCTAACAATTAAAATTTAATAATTACATTCGGTGCTTCCATGTGATAGAAGATTTTGCAACCATTGAAAACAGCAGGGGAGACATAGTCATAGCATATTTTTTTTTAATTCTTATGCAGGATGATCCCCATTTTGCCAATATGTGTGTGTTCCGAAAAAATAAGCACAAAATGTTAATCTGAGTGCTATTACTTAGAATTCTTTTCCTCCCCTTCCTCTTCCCTTTATGTATTTTCCAAATTTTCAACAAATAAGAAACTTTGTAATCAGATGAAAAAGGGGGATTTTATTGTTAAGACGTAGCTCAGGAGTAAGTCTTGACAAACCTTATGTTTATACGTGTCCCACTAAAGACATGCCATTTTTATTTCTCCCCTTTCCTTCATCTTTCTAGTTTCCTCATGTTACCAAATGTTTCCTTTGCGCTTTCATCTTGCCCTTCGTTCTGGCATCCAAAGACGTTATTATGGAGCGCGTGCCAGCGTGTGTGTCAGCAGAATGAATCAAATAACCAAAGCTCTGCCCTTGGATCTTTTTCCGTGGACAGAACATAAAAGGAGAGCTAGATAGGAGGCTCACAGAAAGGCCAAGTTTGAGGTGGAGAAAAGAGAGCGGAGGGAAGGGCCCAGCGTCACAGCTCGCAACACACCATCTCTCGGCTGTGGCTCCGGCTTTGGCGGTGGGGAGGAGGGAAGGCAGGTGGCTGTGCCGTTTTGTCTCTGTCATGAAATTGGGCCTCTGACATGAATGCTGGTGCCAGAAAAGCCAGAGTGTGGTGGCTTGCTTTCAAATGATGGACGGAGGCTAAAGTGTGGGGTTCAAAGAAAGAAAAGGACAGGGGATAGCTGAGAGAAGTGCCAGGGGAAGGAGGCCATTCATGCCGAGGAAGTTGGACATTATCCCACAGAGGATGGGGTTCGAGCAGGAAAATAGCTTTGAGTGTGAGAGAAGGGCGTGCGTGTGCGTGTGTGTGTGTGTGTGTGTGTGTGTGTGTGTACATTTTACATAGAAGCCAAAATGTCACTGTAGAAAGGAAAGGCCACGGGCAGGAAGAGCAGTTTTCTTGGTGGCCTCCATTACAGAAGATGAGCAAGAGTGAGAGGAGAGGGGAGCCAGTGGGAATGAAGGCTCTTTTAGAGGTAGAATCAGAACTTTCTCGGCTTCTCCCTGACTGGCAGAAGACCACGCGCACACACCCAGTCCCCATTTACATTCCCTCTATTCAGAAAGTCAGTTCTAACTGCCTTCCTGCCTATCAGCTGTGGTCATTCTAAAGCCTCTTTTGGGTCCAGCTCAGGTTAGGTGTCCACCTCTGGTCCAATCAACTATGGCCAAGACCAGGGTCACAGATCACAAATATGGCTGCTGGGGTCTATCTGTGAGATCATTTGACTACTGTCCACCTCTAGACTATATTCTTCATGAGGGCAAGAACAATAACACCGTCTACGGTAACTTATGAGGTATCTAGGACATAGTTGACACTCGGAAGCCATTGATCAAAGGGCACTTTGCCTTAAAATATGAAGAGAATTATATGCAGGTAGGGGTCTGGGGATATAGCTCAGTTGGTAGGGTGCTCGCCTCACATGCACAAGGCCCTGGGTTCAATCCCCAGTACCACAAAAAAAACAAACATGGAATTATATGCAGGTGAAAAAGCACTATTAAGCCACCCGATCCATCCCTCTCATGGCTCAGAGCCTAATTCATCACTAGAGCACCAACTTCAGCAGATTACATCAGTTGCCTTCCGTACACCAATGAGCTTTTGTGGTCTAGCCTGAGAACTGCGCCCCACTTACAAGAGTGATTTAAGTTAGGAACTATGCTCCTAATTCCAAACAACTGGCTTCTTAACAAACTTTGGAAACCCCATCCCCTTGCAACTTGAGAAATACCTATAGCCCTCCAAAGAAGACAATCAATGGGAGAACTCGGCAAGGAGAAAAAAAGGTATGTGTCAGAGGAAACTTGGCATATATATTATGCTTTTTCCATCTGATTATTTTAGTATTCTTCCCATGCAATCCAATTTCCTTAAATGACCTCTGTTCATAGGAAACTATTTGGTTTAATCTGTGGGAGCCATGGCATATTTTTTACCATCTCCAAAAGCCAGCTCCCTCTCCACTGAGCGTGCCTGATACCCAAACAGATGTTTCATAACACTCAGCACACATGAGCTCACCCCTGGCCAGTCCTTGCACACAATCGGCCCCCAAACTCTCCCCACATCCCCCTGTAGTCCCACAAACCCCAATTCAGAGCTCACGGTCAGGCTCAAACCTCACTACAGTAACATAACAGCAGAAGGTGAAGCTTCCAATTTTGAATTTCCAATTTATTACTATTTCCCAAATCAAATGAACAACTGGGAAATGTGCAATACAAAGAGTTAGCCAAACTAAGTAATACAAAAAGATGTGCAAACTGGCAGCCCCAGAAGAATTCAAATTAACGTACCCAAGTAAAGGGTTCCAAAGCCACTCGAATGTTGATGGAATCATAAAATATTAGGGCTGAAAGGCCTTGGACACCGTCTAACTGGAGCAACAACTTTATTCTGCAGATGAAGGAGGTGAGGCCCACAGAGAAAGTGTCTTGCCCAAGGTTCCCGTGGGCATCACTGGCAGATCACCTCGCAGCCAACCCTCAGATAGACCACAGTCCCACACGGTCAGTCTCCTTTGTGACCCTGGACTCTCAGTGTCTGCAGTCCAAACTGGGAAGGAGCCAGAACCTGGTCAACAAGATCTTGCATCCCAACTCTGCCATAATGGTTTCAGAGTGTGTCCCCTCCAATCTGGGAGCAGGATTTTGTGGAAGAGCTATTTTCTTTGGTATATCAATAAAAAGTAATCCAAAAAGTACTTTTAAAGGTAACATGTTAACATTTGAAATGTGAAAAACAAAAGGAGCACCTAGGATCCTTAGCCCTCCTCCCCTAAGAGCCTAGAAATGTTCAAAGAGGGCACTAAGAGGTAACTTAAGGGTCTTACATTTGAAATGTGAAAAACAAAAGGAGCACCTAGGATCCTTAGCCTTCCTCCCCTAAGAGCCTAGAAATGTTCAAAGAGGGCACGTAGAGGTAACTTAAGGGTCTTTAAACTCATAATCTTGTTAATGGACCCTTGAAATTTTAAGAACATAAACTTACAGAGGAAATCTGAACTTTCTAAGAAATCTTGCTCCAACTCAGAGACCTGCAGGACTGTGAGCATCGTTTGTTAAGTGCCAACTTAAACTTGAACTTTGCAATGTTTATAGCAGCACTAGATTCAAGAGGAGACCTTGAGCGTGCCTCAGAGATGTTCACCAATCACTAACAGTAATAAACAGCCAGAGAATAGTATCAAGTGCCATGTGACATTCTTCTATTGAACAAGTGTTTGCGGATGGTTTAGGATAGGCCCAGCTGGACATCTTGCAGTAAAAGAGTAAGAAATTAATTGAAAGTTATAAGCACGGACCAGATCACAAAAAGGTTACATGTGCTGTTGGAGGTGTTTGCCTTTTATTTTAAAGGTGTTAGGAAAGTCATTGAAGAATTTTGAGCTACAGAGTAAATTACAGACTTGCATTCTGGAAATTTCTCTTGACAGCTGTGTCAAGAGCTGATCAGTTGCGGCTAAGTGCTATGTTGTGTGATACTATCTACAAGTCCTTCAAGAAATTATTTGCACTTATCATCAATAGCCAGGTTAATACAGTTAAGAAGAAGATGAGTTCCTAAGGCAAGTAGAGCTAAGTTTTAATCCCACTCAACCTCTGACATTGTGTAGTCTTTGGCAAGTTATTTAAATTGGGTATGGGGCATATTTCCTTCTGTACAATAAAGAGGATGACACTCAGCACACATGGCTTTGATAATAAAGAAGATGGTGTATCTGGGCATTTCTAATAATCCTTCTGACCTCTTAGGAGATACTGTATTTTCTCCTTAGAATTTTATCAGAGTATTTTGTTGCTAGTGTGTGAAAATAATCAACATTCGTGCTTTGTAAATGAGGAAGGCAGGGTAAACTGAGGTCAGAGCCTAATCTTGGATCTGAATCAAACCACCCAAAAACAGCCCTGTTAACTGGGTTCCAAAGACCAGTGTTGTGCAGCGAGCGCTCCAATCATCCTAGCAACCTTTTAACCAAACACTGGTGCAGATTTGCTGGCATATAGGACACCGAGAACATCTGGCCTTTCTATTATCCTCTCACAAGCAAAAAATGATGTCGTGTAAACTGATCTTTAGGCCAATTATATGGTCTAAGTGTTACAGCGTTCGCGTTGGCGCCTCTGGCACCAGGTTTTAAGAACTTAATTTGTAGCCACACCCCTCTTATGGAGACCGTGTGTCTTACTGTAAATTGCCCCAGGGGTGCATCTATTGAGTCTGCACCTTTTTTCAGGAAGATAAATATATGCAAATGTGCCATCCTTTCAACTGCGTGAGCAAAGCACTATAGGAGGTCCTGTAAGACTTAAGTCACAGGAGTTATACAACAATGGGGGAGAGGGGAGCACAAGAAGCAGGTTCCAGGGCTGCTTCGGCCACATCCATGCCACTTGTTTTTTCCTGTTTACCAATTTTACTAGAGAAGCCAGGTGCAGGGTGTAGGCACTATAGACTGCAGATCACTCAGAAAGTGCTAAATTGCCCCAGGGGCACATCTGCTGAGTCTAGGAGTCAGAACACTTGATAAGACCTCCAACTGGCTGTCTACTGTAAACAAAGTCATTATTGTGTCTGAGCATCTGCAAATGCAGACTCAACTGCATTTACCAAACATGAGGTGCAGGGCACTGTTCCAGACCCTTCACCAGCAGCGATTAGGAAGCCCTCAGAATGTCTGCAAGTATCAGGATGTGTGGTGACCCCCACCCACATCACACTGAGGGGTGTCCCCCAAGGGAGGGCGGCAAGGCTGTGAGCTTGCCTCCACCCACCCCCATCTCTTCGTGGGAGCTGTGGGCTTTTCCACTCAGCTTAATGTCCTAGGGTCTGTAATAACCAGCATGCCAGTGGTCTGGTGCAGGAACCTGTGGATGTAGGAAGGGGGACCCGTGCCTCTCCTGTGCCCCCGTTCCCACGGCCCTCTGTCATTCCATCTTCAGATGACAGATATGAGAGCTCATCTTTTATTTTGTGACTCCTTTAGGGGATCCTAACATGGGTTATGAGCTCCTGATCTGTCTATGGCCAAAACAGCCTCTGATAAAAAGAGAAGGGTCACAATCACATGGAACAGGTAACTGGGCTTCTGGACCCGTCAGCCTCCTTGCTTGTCCCAGCCCAGTCACCAGCTTCAAAGGAGATCTGCAGCCAGATGGGGACCCGACCCCAGGTACCAGCAGTTCCTTCCCCAGACTCAGAATTTCCTTTCATCCTTAAAGGAAATGAATCTCTTGAGCCTCTTGGTACAAGTTATATGTCTAGGAATGAAGGACAGAATAGGTAGTACAGTAAATCCCCACTCTGTGTTGTCATTACAGGAATTTATCACAGATGGTAACCATCAGACAGTAACATCTTGAAGGAAAGAGCTTATCCCGCATCATAAATAAACTATAACCATGGCTTAGATTTATAAAGCTATAAAAGACGGCTGCTTGGACAGCCGGGAATTTATACTCCTGGGTTACAAAATCAATGTGAAGCCCGAAAAAGTTGAAGCTGAGCTGGGAGTTCTGGGCGAAGCCGTGAGAAGGTGATGGCAACTTATTTCTGCAGTTAGTGGACCCCCAAGCAGAACCTGGTGAGCTCAGGCCCTGGCCTAATCTCAGGAACCAGGTGCTGACATCCACACAGGGACTCGTAATGCCCAAGCCACTCGCAGCCCAGTCAAGCTTGGCCCTTCCTCACCGAGACTCTCGGACTCCTGCTGTGTCTCGGCAAGGAAGGCTCAGCTCATTGCCTGTGCCGCCCAGGCTCCTGCTTTTCCCAAGTCTCCTCCAACATCTCCATTTTGATGACGTCTCCCTACCATGAAGAGCAGCCCATGAAGAACATCAAAGTCCAAAACAAGACCACTGCCTTCCAGAAGTTTCCCACCTGGCCAGGCAGGCAAGGCATTTGCAGATAAAACAACTAGAGTGTCCACCCCACAAATTGTGGTGTAGATGATACCTAGAGAAGGACTCAAGGAAGCAAAGGGTCAGTGGAAGCCACAATTATTCGGGGAAGAGTGTGGAGGACCAGGGACTTAGCGTATGACTTGCAGGATGAGTGGGGAGGGGCGCTGGTGAGGGAGGGTCTGCTCAACCCTGTCATTTCCCACAGGCATGCAGCTTGACCCTGCTGTGGCACACCCCAAGCCAAGTCTCACATGATACACCCACATGTCCCTCTGTTCCTTCAATCCTGCAGCCTCTCCCTCTTCATTCTCCTTCAGACGCTTCCCCAAAGGCCTAAAAGGGTCCCTCTGGGCTCTCTGGACATGCCCCAACCTCAAGATGAGCAGCCATCTAGAGGACAAGACTGGGAACGGTCCCAGACTCTGACGTATTCCATCACAGTAATGAGCTTTAAATGATCAGGACAAGGAAGAGGGGACGCAGTCTCAGAGAGCTGTGACCCAACTGGACCCCATGGGAGGGCTTCTGCCAGCATCCAGGACACACCAAAGAGACAACAGTTCAATTCCCCTTAAGTCTGAGAAGCCAGGGGAGGCCAGGAGCCCACAGGGTGGACATACCCTGTTCCTGCAAGGAGGAAGAGCCTTAGGGGGAACAAAAAGGGAGTTTGCACCCTAAAAGGAAAGCACAGTGAGCCGGAGACACCCGCCTTGCCGAGCGAGCCTTAGGCAGAAGGCTCTGAACGCCTGGTGAGGGAGGGTGGAAAGTGACACCCCTGGAAGACAGGGCGACTTAGGGGTGGCTTCAGACTTCGAACATTTAATTTTTTTTTACTTATACATGATTATAGAGCCCATTTTGATATATTATAATATATCCTAATTGGGACCCAGTCTTGTGGACGTACAGCATGGGGATTCACTGTGGCGTGTTCATGTGTGTACATAGGAAAGTTATGTCAGATTCAGTCCACTGTCGTTCCTTTTCCTATCCACCCCTCCTCTCTTCTCTTCATTCCCTTTTGTCTAATCCACTGAACTTCTATTCTCCCTGCTTCCCGATTATGGGTTAGCACCCACATATCAGAAAGAACATTCGACCTTTGATTTTGGGGGATTGGCTTATTTCATTTAGCATGATAGTCTCCAGTTCCATCCATTTACTAGCAAATGTCATAAAGTCGTTCTTCTTTATGGCTGAGTAATACTCCACTACTCAGGAGGCTTTTCCTGCTTCCAGGAGTGTGATTAGAGTTTCTTTTGTTTGTAAAATTTAGGGTCCCCTCCTCAGAAGACAATGTAGTATAGCAGGAAGAATGGAGGTTCTGGAGTCTATTTGGGGTTGTGTGGCCTTAGGAAAGGGGCCTGACTTTTCTGAGCCTCAGCTTCCTCATCTATGAAATGGGACACTTGGTCATAACAGCTGGCTGGCAAGGTTGCTGAGATTAACCACAATGACCTCTGTATGCACCTTGACCCCCCTGCACCATTAAGGCCAGTCCTCTTCTCCTCCTCCCCACCACCACCTTGAGAGAGTTAAAGACTCCAAGTAAAAATGAATTTTAACAAATAATTTTGCCACACAGCCTAAGGAACTGGGGGGCGGAGACTACTTTGTCTTAAGTTCCAGCATAAGCGAGTGGAGCGTCCTCACTGGCAGCGTGTCTTCTTTCTACTGACACACTTGCTTCAAGCTGCCTCCCACCTGCCCTGTTGAAAGGCCATCAGCTCACGCATCTTTCTCCAATTCTCTTCTAGGGTCGCTGTATCAACTTCACCCGAGTCAAGAACAACCAGCCAGCCAAGTACCCCCTCAACAACGCCTACCACACCACCTCCCCACCCCCTGCCCCCATCTACACGCCCCCACCCCCTGCTCCCCACTGCCCTCCCCCTGCCCCCAGCGCCCCCACCCCTCCCATCCCATCCCCCCCTTCAACCCTTCCACCCCCTCCCCAGGCTCCTCCTCCCAACAGGGCGCCACCCCCCTCCCGACCGCCTCCAAGGCCTTCAGTCTAGGACCCAGAGTCCGTGCTCTGGGCTGTCTCAGAGACTTCAGGGAGGAGGCTCCTCTGTGCTGTTAGAACAAGTCTTTCCAGCTAGAGGAGAGAGTGGTGATCAAGCCCACTGATGCCCACACACTTTAAAAATTGGTTGGCAATGCCAACACACTGACAATTGTGATCAGCGAAAGAAATAGAAATGTTGATTGCCTGAAAACTATGATGTTGCCACGCAGCCACATTTATAGCCAGCCACCCATCGCCTCTCGAAGGTTCCAGAGGCAGTGAAACTGCCAAGATGCTCTCAGCGGGATTATGTCTCACAGAGACCAGTAAGAAAATGCTGAGTGAACTGCAGAGTCAGATAAGGAAGGACATTGCTGGGTTTCTAAACGCCACCTTCCCTCCTCCACTCCGCCTCAACGACTCGACCCTGAACCCTTGGCCTAGGAACCAAGGAACCCTCACCCCTGTGCACCGCCCTGGAAGGTGGACGCGTTTGCCTGCAACTTTGGAAACACTTGGTATGGAGTCCCCGGGGTGGCAAGAAACTCAACATCAGACAGGCATCCTAAAGGATGTTCTCCCGGGATTCGCAGACGTGTTCAGACGTATGCCCTGTTCTTTCAAGTTCTCCCGGTTTCCAGGTGAGGAAGGGAGCAGGTGTTTGTGGATGGGAAAGGTATGTTACCATGTTGCTGAGTAAGTGAAATCAGTCGTGTGCATTGACAGGGAAGTATCAATGGGAGCATCAGACAGTTTCTAAAACCCACAGGCCAGCAGCAGCTGCAGGTGGGTGGCTTTGGCCAGAGGTGACCCCCTAAATCAACAAACTATGGCATGTCACAGAGCAACCTGTTAATGACTCATGTTGAAAATCAAGCTTTGGCTTTGGTTTAAATCACTAGAGATAGGATGAAGTGATCGAACCTGTTTTCCAGAGACAAATGAGTTGATCTTCCCAAAACAGCATCATTAGCACCTACCGCACGTGACATCACTGATTTCTCTCTCTCTCTCTTATTTTTTTTTTCACTTTTTCTTTCTTGGTAAAAAGATGTCACGGTAGAGCTAAGAGACAACAGTCCTGACATAAGGGAATTATTCCCAGGTTCTCAAAAAAGACGTGTGTAGATGCAAATCTGTTTCTCCTTGGCTTTTCAATATGCTCACAAATAATATCTCAGCGAAGCCAGGAGAAACACCAGGTATGCAACACAGAGACGCTCCACCTGCCAACACTCACCATGTCTGGGACTCACCCATTCCTCCAAGTCTTTTGGAATCTGTTTAATCTGTAAGCCTTGGAGTCACTTGCTAAACATGAAGTTGTATCACCCAGAGTAAAAAAAAGAAAAAACAAGGTCATTGTCAAAGGCCTTTTGTGCCAGCCTGCTCAAAATGATCTCCCCCTCCAGCTTTCCACAGGTCCTTAAAGTTTTGTCCCAACGCCCTCAAATTCTTAAAACTTCTCTGGAACAAAACAGAATATAAAATTAGTGCCTTGGGCTGTGGTCTCCAGAGATCCCTGGAGAACTCATGGAGCCAGCCTCATTCCCTCACCTGGTGGAGAACAGAGTTGTCAGGCTGGGGTGGGCATCCCATCAACAGCAATTCTTGTGCCCACCAAGACGTTGCTCATCACAGCACCATTTCCCATTAAACGTAATGATTTCTTCACAATCCTTCTCAAGTCACAACGCTAAAGACCTGTCACTCACCAGGCGGAATGGAGAGAGAGAAACCCTACTTGCCACTCCTACCCTGGAAAGCAAAAACAAATAGGGTTTGTGTGGAGGAAAACGGAAGCCCGCCAGCCCAAAAGGTACAGTCAGGAAAAGCAGGCCTAGCAGAGTGAATCTGAAGGGCCAGCAGCAAACTGACACCTCCAAGCTGTACCTCAGACCCTGTCGCTTCCCACAGCTGCCACTTCCAGAGAACCTCTCAGCCTTCTCACAGAGTTAAAATCAGAGGTGGTCTTCAAGACTTAGGAAGGCAAACCCTCTCCCGTCATTCAGCCCCACCACATTGTCTATTTTTAGAGCACAGGGCTTCCCCTTAGGATAGTCCCTGGTGAAACAGGGGTCAGAATGTCTCAGCCACCTGCAGAGACATGACTGAGCCCCAGAAAACCATTCCTTAGAAGAATGGGTTCCCTGGGCTCACAGCATAAAGATATTGAGCCCACGGCAACTGTTTTGACTGCTGGCAGTACGAAACAGTCCACCCCACACCACTACCGCGTGACTCACGCGGCCAACAGAAGGTTCAAGTCAAGTAGCTGACATTGCTGTGCATCAAGATGGCAGGCCTCAGGCGAGAAGGTGACTTTCAGGATCTCAACAGCATTAGTCAGATGCCCCGTGCAGTTTCCAAGAGGTTGTGGCAAACTGTTTTGATGAAATAGGGAACTGCAAATATATGATGATTTTTTTTGAAAAGAATTAACAGGGTTTGTTCTGAAAACGGACCCATTAAATCATCCCTAGTCATTCACAATTACAGTTAGGAAGGAGAAATTTCTATACACTGTGTGAACAAGGTAATATTCTTGTAGTAGGCTATTCCAGGCAGGAAAATTCTTTAACTGGTTTACAAAATCTGTCAGTTCTGTGTCAGTCCCTGTAAAAGATAGGAGACTTATGATTGTGATCAGGAAACTGCACAAAATTATTTTTTTCAACCCCCGTGTTATTGTCCTTATGAAGTTTCTTTTTTATATAAAAACCAAATTTTTGTTGTACATATTCGTATTCCATGTGTTAGATGGAAGCATTTCCTATCCAGTGTGAATAAAAAGAACAGTTGTAGTAAATTATTATAAAGCCAATGATATTTCATGGCAGGTTTTTCTACCAAGCTGTGCTTGTTGGTTTTTCCCATGACCGTATTGCTTTTATAAATGTACAAATAGTTACTGGCATGACGAGATCCATGTTTGCACAGCATTAATAAGAACCTTGCTAAGAAGCGTGGTCCCTTCTGCTGACATCCAGCTCACAGTTTCTTCCTGGAACTGGGTAACGCACTTCCGTTAGACACAAGGTCTCTCCTTTACCAAGGTCAAGAACAGGGTTTGTGGATAAATTAATTAATAGTCTTGATATCTAGCCATGGGTAACGTCACTGTAAATGTGATTAGAATGAGCAGAAAGATCTTGAATTGTCATGTGTGTACTAAGTTGCAAGCAATTTATCAGATGGGGGATAATCTGTCAAAGAAATAGAAAATAACGACGATTATGAGATAAAAAGCAACAGTTTGGCCCAGTGCCAATTCAATAAAAAATTAATGCTGTGTAAAATGGGTTGAATTAGTTTGCAAACTATATAAATACATATACAGCAAAAAACCTGTTAATGCACACCAGGTGGGAATGGAGTGTTCTAGTCAATTGCCTTTCCTAGTTATCTGAGCTCTGCTATATTATCATACTTGGATAACCAATTTAAAAGAATTAGAATATGATTTTTTTAAATACACTTAACATTAAACTCTTCTTCTCTTTCTTTTTCTGTGATAATTCAGTTATGGATCTTCAGTGTCATTGTTATTAAAAAAAAAAAGTTATCACTGTACCATGCTGTAGGAGACTGGGCTGAACTTGTGTAGTGACAAACCCTGGAAATTGCTTTTTTAAAAAAAAATAATAATAAATTCCTAAAATCAACTCTTTACTGGTTATTTGTGTTAAAAAAAAAATAAAATGCAGCAATAATAATAAAATAATTGTTACTTTGTACATTAAATTACATTTCTCAAATAATTTTATACCCTTCTCTGAACTTAACTACCTTGATTAGTCATTTCTTTCAACATTTAAAATATTCTTTATTTATGGTAATGATTTCCAAATTTAAAAAGGAATGCTTGTTAAATGAAACAATAAAAATAAAAAGTGAGGACAGAGAAACACAGACAAAAAAATGTACTGTGTCTGTTAGGATTATGTTTGGTGGCCAAAGCAGAAAGGTAGCTACGATTCTACTGACGGGGCAGAGTCCAGAGGTTTGCAGCTGCCCAAGAAGCCACATGATATCCTAGATAATGTGGTAATAACTACTCAAAATATTTTTATTGTTTTTGCATTTCTGATACAACTTAACTGTATTCCTCTTAGCAGCTTCATTTAAGCTCCTCCATTCAAATTTTTCATAGGAAGAACATTTCTTACTAGCTCCTGAATTTACTTATTTAAAGTGCTCTTAAGCATTGAATTCATCTTACTTGGAATAAAACTATCTGTAAACAAAAAGTCATGCCATAATTTTATTCTTCTTTAAAGCTGAATAATATTCCATTGTGTATACAGACCACAGTTTCTTTATCCATTCATCTGCTGAAGGGCATTGAGGTTGGTTCCACAATCTAGCTATTGTGAATTGAGCAGCTATAAACACGTATGTGGCTGAGTCACTGTAATATGCTGTTTTTAAGTCCTTCGGGTGTAAACCAAGGAATGGGATAGCTGGGTCAAATGATGGTTCCATTCCAAGTTTTCTGAGGAATCTCCACACTGCTTTCCAGAGTGGCTGCACCAATTTGCAACTCCACCAGCAATGTATGAGTGTACCTTTTCCCCACATCCATATCAACACTTATTATTGCTCGTGTTCTTGATAATGGCCATTCTAATTGGAGTTAGATGAAATCTTAGGGTGGTTTTAATTTGCAATTAAATGACATCTTTAATATACATGTTTGAGATAATCAGCTAGCAACTTAGAAGGTAAAACAAAAGCTGGAGCCCTCGCCTTTTCTTTTCATCAAAATAAGTCCCAGCTATATTTAAGTGTAACCAAACCAGGAAAGTAAGCTCTGGAAGTGGTAAAAATGTTTTGTCTATGGTACAAATTTTGAAATTCCACATATTGCTTGCATGACCAATCAGCTTTCTTATGAAATCACTTTAAATACCCTGAGTAGTGTGCCAATGTATGAAGTTAAAGAAAAGATCACCAGTGATAGGAATAAATCATTTCCTGGCTGCCCACGGTGAGCCAGAGTCTGGCACCCACACCTGTTCATCACTAAACCCCATTTTCTGTCTTCAGATAAATCTGTGATTCGTGGCTGATCACTTAGATATAAAACAATCAGAATAACACGTTGTCAACAAGGTCAAGTTCACAGCAAGTAAACACTTGATAAAAGGGTGCAAAACAGATGGTTTTTCTCCTGACTGCAGTTGTGTTGCGTTCACTGGAACCATTGCAGCCCCATCCTGAAGTCAAGCCTAGCTAAGTAAACCAGAAATCTTCTCCTCCCACCTGGTATCATCTTTGATGTCTCTCCTTTGCCCACAACAATCAAATGGCCACCACGTTATATAGCTTCCTCCTTTCCTACTTAACTTGGGACATTTTATTTTAATTTGGGGAGTTCAAAACAGTGCAGCACCTCCTTTAACTACTTGTAAGAGCCATTTCACAGTGTACTTATAAAGTGACATCAGCAAATAAAATTTTGTCTGTCACTTTACAGCCCCAAGCAAAACTCTATTCTAAGATGTTCAATTAATTGTGCACAGTCAGTACTTCACCAATCATCTTTAGCTGGGATTTTCTTGTAAACATTAAGAAGGATATAACTCATAAAAAACGTGGTTAAGCAGTTTACATTCTTGCAAAAGATTTTTTTTAAGTACAGAAATGTTAGCTGTGAATGCTAAGAGTACAAAGCGCAGCTGACTTTCTTCTCGTGGAAAAGATATAAAGCAAAAGAACTGTCCACCGCCCATGACCAACTCTTTCCAAAAATATACACCCCCCCCAAGAATAGCCTATGCAAATCTACTCAGCCCCTACTGTCGCATATCTTTAAAATACAACCATTTCAACATTTCTGTCCCTGTGAATGCCACTCCAACTTTGTAGAATTCAGTGCTCATATCTTTTTGCTCTTAGCATTACAGAACACGCGTAAATACTACAAAAGACAAGTTTGAAATTAGTCCACATTTCCATCCAAGCTCTTGTGGAGATAAATATCTTGTATAAATTCAAAGAGCAGTTCTTGGGAGCTATAAAAGCATTCCCATTCATCCGAAATTGCAGGAACGGGCTTCTCCTGCCTGGGCTGGATCCTGTTCACTTCTTCGCATTCCAAATGGTGGCAAAGATGGTGGATTTCACACCCTGAGTGAACAAACCCATTCTGAAGGGGAGTTACGTAGGTCCCAAACTCTCTCCAGGAAAAGAAATTTTCTTTACTCCTTCAAGCATGCATATGTTTGCCACAAATAATCCGTTCTCATGCCAAACCCTAGATGACCTTTTCCTCTCTGGGCAAAATTGGTGTAAAGAATATTTCTTGGGCATTGCTAGTGTCTGTGTTCTGTCTCAGTGACATCATCACTATGAGGACTAAGATCTGCAGAGCTTCAGAGGGACTTCTCAGATGTCTTCACTACCCGTGTCAAAGACACTGGAATAGGGCAAGTGGCCTAGCTCCATGGTAGAGCGTCTGTCTGCCTTTGCAAGTCCCTGAGTTCAACCCTGGGCTGGTGGGGGGGGGGGGGGGCTGACCTACTGAAATAAATGCTGTTTTAATGAGCCCTGGTCTCTCTACCTGTTATTGTTGTGTCTTCTGATTTACACAGCATTCTAATGCAGTGATCAGCATTTTTATGTGATCTTTCTGTATTTGCTTTTAGGTATCCTTAAAAAATAAGTATCTAATCTTGAACCATTAGTGAAAAAAAGAAAAATTGGTGGTGTATTCTATCTAGGCATTATGTCCTAGCAAAATTGACCTAAAATTTTTGTAAGTTCCTTAGCAAGTTAGAAATCATGAAAAAAAAAATTCTTAACGTCATAAAAAGTAGCCACCAGAAATTGATAGAAGATATTCTACTTCACATTTAAATAGTAAAAGTATTTCCTTTAAGCTAGCCATGGGGGTCCATGCCTGTAATCCCAGCAACTCAGGAGGCTTGGGAAGGGGCATACCAAGAACAAGGCAAGTCTCAGAAATTTAGGGAGATCCTGTCTCCCAATAAAATATTTTAAAAGGGGTGGGAGTATACCTCAGTGGTGAAGTGTCCCTGGGTGGTTCAATCCCAAATACCAAAAAAAAAAAAAAAAAAAAGTATTCCTTTAAAATCAATACAAGAAAGAGATTTTAACCATTACTGTGAGGATCACCTACATTTGGTCCTACCCAGTGCAATAAAGCCATCAATATTAAAAAGTAATGACAACAATGAGAAAGAAAAGTTGTTATTATTTAAAGACAATGTAATTAACTGCCTAAGATAGGGCACTTACCTAGCACATGTGAGGCACTGGGTTTGATCCTCAGCACCACATAAAAATAAATACATAAAATAAAGGTATTGTGTCCATCTACAACTAAAAAAATTTTTTTTAAATAATAAACTACCTAAAAATTCCATGAGAATTCAATATTTGAAGTAATTAAAGTATTATTAATATAAATTTGAAAAGACCAGCAAATTGGCTAGTACAGGGTCAACACTAGCAATGACCTGTTAGAAAAACAAAAGAAAGTTGGCCATTCATAACATGAATGTGTTTGTGTGTGTGTGAGTAAGCATACTAATATAAAGAATAACATTTAAATGAAAAAACACATAAATGAAGAATCTCAATGTGCCCAAATGTCTAAATGTCATTATATATATACATATATATAAATAGAACACATGTGCAAAACCTACAGGAAAACTACATGTATGAAATACCCTTCATAAATGGAAAACTATGCTACATTCCTGAAAAGGAAGACTTAATGTTGAAAAGATGTCTGTTCTCTCTAGAATCTACAGATTCAAATCAATGTCAATTTTTTAAAAAACCTACAAGATTTTTAGGTGATCTCAAATGCTGATTCTAAATTTTAATCAGAAAAGAAAGTAGACAAGTACAGCCAGTGTATGGTAATATAATGGAACCATATTCAGAAACAGACTGTAAATATATGGAAACTCAGTTCAAGACAATGGTGGCATTGCCAAGGACTAATTCTTTAAAAATGACTTTCTAATCTGGAAAAATAAGGTGGAATTCCTCTGCTACATAGAAAAATAAATTCCAGATGGATTTTTTAAAAAGAGATTTCAAGAGAAATTTTCCTGCTTCTAATTAAGAGTAACTGCGTCCATTAGTAATACCGTCTTACGAATGGAAGGTTCTCATAATCTTGCTAAGCAGACACGACTCATCTCCCAGCAAGGAGCACGAAAGGGTGGAGATAGAAGTGCAAGGGCAGGAATGAGTTGACCTCTTTATGGTTGAGGTAGGAATAAGGAGAAGAGAAAGGGTCCTCTCGCTGCACCCCACCTGGTGCTGCAGAAAGACACGTGTTATCAGGGACTGTCCCCTGACTCTTGCATGCATACAGTGCCTGCCTGCCACACAGGAGTTACTCCACCAATGATAGTTGAGTAAACACGTAAATGAAGAATCTCCATGTATCCAAATATCCCCGTCAACCAGCAATCGACATAGAAGTTATATCTGAGACGATGTTTTCTTTCAAGAACCAGAGGTAATGAACTAGTTCTCATTTCCCCATAGCCTTTGAGCAAAAATTCAAAGTGTGGCAGACTACAGTGATGCAGCCTCATCAGTGTTTGTAGCAACTCAATTCACAATAGCTAAGCTATGGAACCAACCTAGGTATCTTCAACAGATGAACGACCAAGAAACTATGGTTTATACAATGGAATATTACTCAGCCATAAAGAAGAATGAAATTATGGCATTTGCTGCTAAATGAATGGAACTGGAGAATATTATGCTAAGGAAAATAAGTCAATCCATAAGAACCAAAGGCCAAATGTTTTCTCTGATATGCGAATGCTAATTCACAATAAGGGGGAAGGAGCATAGTGGTATTTTGGACTAACGAGAGGGGAGTGAAGAGAGGGAAGGGGATATGGGGGTAGGAATGATATTAGAATGAATCAGACATTATTACTCTATATGTACACATACTTATATGACCTGTGTAACTCTACATCATGTACAACCAGATGAATGAGAAGTTATATTCCATTTATGTATGACGTGTCAAAATGCATTCTACTGTCATGTGTAACTAATTAGAACAAACAAAAAAAGTCAAAGTGTGAACTCTCCCTGGTGTATTTGAATGAATTCCTCTGAAAACTCATTAACTCTGTCAGCTTTACTGGATGACTTTTCAATGTGTGCACATTCTCCCACATTCTATGTCAGTTGAAGTCTGGTCCTTTTTGCACTTGACTTTGAAGGAAAAATAACAGTGGATGCCAGAAACTTAGAGTAGATGCCAGAAGAAAGAACACCAGTACTGACCATCATCAGAAGAATCAACTCCAATTTGCTTTGTTTATCAAATGTCCTGTCACAGGGCCAGAGCCCCTGCCGTTCAATGAACATGTAGAACAAGACAGTATGCTTGTGTTCTGGCTCACTGCACAAACACGAGGATCCAGAACCAAGGGTCAAGTTGTCATGCACCTATTAATGCATCCATAAACAAAGCAGCTGTTTATTTGAAGATTGAGGCTCTGATCGTTCAAAACTGCCCCAAAGGGCTTCACTCACTCTGTGATGAGGAGGTCTTCTCCTGCTGAGCACGTTTTCCGTTTAATTCAGTCAGAGCTACTGCTAAAGTTATTGCCTCTGAAAGAGTACGAAAGCAGATGCTTACTTCTCTTTTTCTTGTTTAATTAGTAGACTTTATTTTTAGGATGCTTTTTGGTTCACAGAAAAGGGAGGAGATGATACAGACAGTTCCTGTATATCCCCACGCCGGCTCACGCAGTCTTCCCTTTCATGAACGGCTTCCATGAGTACGTGTTATCCTTGATGAATCTTTACTGGCACCTCATTTACTGAAGTTCACAGCTGGCATTAGGGTTCACTTTGTGTTCTACAGTTCTATGGGAAATATGCCTATTTTGGCACTCGAGCATGTATCCGTCATGACCATACAAGAGCATTCAGAACAGTTTCACTGCCCTAAAGATCCCCTGGGTTTTACGCATCCATCCCTCTTCCCCTCCCTCACCCCTTACACCCTGTGCAGTAGTATTCCCTGGGGAAACAAAATCAATATACGTGCATATCTTTATGAACATAGATACATGAGAGGGGATTTATGAGGGAATTAACTTACTCAATTTCGACAACTGAGAAATCTCACTACAGGTCACCTGTAGGCTGGACAGCCTGAGATGCTGGCAGTGTGACTCAGTGCAAGTCAGAAGGCCTCAGAAACAGAGAAGCCAGGAGTATAACTCTCAGGCCAAGACCAAAAACCTGAGAACCTAGGGAGAGAGTTGCTGGTCAGAGTCCTGGAGTTCCAAAGCCAGAAAGCCTGGCAGAGGTAGTTGCCACTGACCATCAGAAAGAGGTGGGGTGTGGTTTTCACATTGGAAGCTCAAATGATCCAGCATGGTGTGTCTTAGGGTTTCCTGTATCCACTTTTAGTAGTAAGTGGGAGGGAAATGCAGTGATGGCTTAAGAAGCAGGGCTTGGGCACCATGGGAATAAGCAGCTGGATCACCCCATGTAGCAAGCCATGGAGACGGGTAGAGACACTGACTGAGAGTGAGAAGGTAGAACAAGTATGTAGAACGAGTAGCAAAAGAGGAAATGGGGTGTATCCATTCAGGCTTGAGATCAACCATAGCCACAGCAGCTGTAGACCGTTCCTCCATCATCCTTCACAAGTTCCCTGGGAAGTGAGACAAACCAGAATGCTGGAGAAGAGGTACCCAAATGTGGTGGCAAGTGGATCTGAGTACTCAAAAGGGTGGTCAGTCAGTGGTGAACACCAGGATGTTCTGCTCAGAGCCCTCTCGAAGCCAACACCCAGGCTGCCAACCATATCAGCTACTGATGGTTCATAGCTAACCCTCTTCTGAGACGTCCTCCTAGCCACAAAGGATCGCTTTGGTCAAGGTTACTGCCCCCTCCAATGGGACAGCCCAAGACCATGGCCTGGTGATGAAAGGCTACAGACCTGATCACTTGCCTTGATTTGGGATGGCTCTGAAGGATTATCTCAGCTCCAGGGCTTCTTGTAGGATCAGCTGAGACCTCTGTGGCAACTGCAAGGCAGGTCTGCCTTCACACTTCCTTACTTAATAAGAAATAAGTTGCCTCATGCAACAATCTGACTCAACTCTATTTCCAAAGAACTCGGTCTAACCAAATGTCCCCAGTATGGGAAAATATTCGCAATGATTTATAAAATCATTAATACCGACAACACAGACTCACTCTCCAACAGCTGAACATGTGCTAATCTCTAACTATGTCCTAAGAACTGTCCCAGGCTCTTGAACATTTATTATTTCATTAACTCTTCACAATAACTCTGCAAGGTCAGTATACCAGTTACAAATGTTTGGGACTATGTTATGGTTTGGATATGGTTTGAGTCCCCCAAGGGACATAGTCTCAAAAATTCATCACTGATATACTGATATTCCTATGTGGGAGCATGGTCCCCAAGGTGGTAGTGTTGAGAGGTGGTGGGACCTTTAAGAGGTCGGGCCTTTGGGGAAGTCACAAGTCTGGCCCTTCCCCCTCGCTTCGGCTTCCTGTCAGTCAATGTGATCTCTTGTTATTGTGGTGCCATCCACCGTAGGTATTGATGCAGCACCATGAGTAGGACCCTCACCAGAGCCAGCACTCTGCTGTTTGGGATTTACACCTCCAAAACTGTGAGTTAAATGAACCTCATTTCCGTATGAATACCCAGCCTTGGGTATTTCAGTAATGAAAAATGAGCAAATACAGATGGCCAGGGACAGCTTCTGCAGCATGTTGGCTTCTTTTCCTGGGGATCCTAAAGCATATACACAGTAGAAAGAAAAGTAAATGCACAGTTTACTTTTTTGCTCACAATGGTGAGCAAAACAGCATATTTTAAAACAGTGTAAATTTAATCAACTGTTCACTGTTAAAAAAAAAAAAGTTAAAAATGTAAGAATAAAATTTTACAACACTAATAAAATTGGGGGAAAAAGTTATTCAGTGTGTCATTAACCATGGTAAAATTCTTCCCTTTGTTATAAATATGAGCTACATACCAAGTAACTTTGGAAGAATTAAAATAATTAAACTTAACTTTAAAAATTAACATACCCCACTAGTAATTAGAGAAATGCAAATTAGAACTCACTCCGGTCAGAATGGCAATTATTAAGAATCCAAGTAACAATAAATGTTGGCGAGGATGTGAGGGAAAAGTTCACTCACACACTGCTGGTGGGACCACAAATTGGTGCAACCGCTCTTGAAAGCAGTGTGGAGATTCCTCAGAAAACTTGGAATGGAACCACTATTTGACCCAGCTATCTCACTCCTCAGTTTATAACCAAAGGACTTAAAATCAGCATATTACATTGATGCAGCCACATCAATGTTTATAGCAGCTCAATTTATGATAGCAAAAAGCTATGGAACTAACCTAGATGCCCTTCAACAGATGAATGGATAAAGAAAATGTGGTATATATACACAATGGAATATTACTCAGCCATAAATGAAAATGAAATTATGGTAGTTGCCTGTAAATGGATGGAACTGAGACTATCATACTAAGTGAAATAAGCCAACTCCCAAAATCTAAAGGTCAAATGTTCTCTCTGATATGCAGATGCTGACTCACAATAGGTGGGGGTGAGGGGGGTTCACCAGATTGGATGCAGGGAATGTGAAGAAGGGAGGGGGGATGGGAACAGGAAAGACAGTAGAATGAATCCGACATAACTTTCCTATGTTCACACATGAATACACCACCAGGGTAACTTCACATCGTGCACAACCACAAAAATGGGAAGTTATACTCCACTTATGTGTAATATGTCAAAATACATTCTATTGTCATGTATAACTAAAAAGAACAATTTTTTTAAAAATTGATGGAAGTGTATGATGATACATAACGGGGGAAGGCAAGAATGGAGGAAGGATAGATTGTACAGAGGAAAATGAGGGGTGAGAATGGGGTGAGGGGAAGGAAAGATAATAGAATGAGACAAACATCATGACCCTATGTACATGTGTGATTACACAAGTGGTGTGACTCTACGTCGTGTACAACCAGAGAAACAAAAGTTGTACCCCATTTGTGTACAATGACTCAAAATTTTTAAAAAATTGTAAAAAAAAAAAACTAATGATGAAAAAAATTAAGATACCCATGAAGGAAAAGAATTAGAATCTATACCTTCCAAATTAGCAAAGAAAAAACAAAGAGACATAATCTTATGAGTCTGACAGAAGGCAGCAAATGAGGAAGCCAAGAGGTCAAGATTAAGAGATGCTCTGTCTCTAAATAAAAAAACATAAAATAGGGCTGGGGATGTGGCTCAGTGGTTGAGTGCCCTTGAGTTCAATCCCTGGTACCCGCCCCTGAAAAAAATTCATAGTAGATATTTAACTATGCAATACAAATTTTGTTAATTAAAAGTTCTTCACTTAAAAAAAAAAGATTAGAGATGCTAGAATACTGGAAACAGAATTTCCCAGTCTCTGTGTAAGTTAAGTACACATCTGGTTATAACAATTGAAAAGCCAGAAGATAGAAATGAGGCAGAGGCCATGTTCCACAAACTCACTGGCTGTTTCCACTAACAAGCAGAGCTGTGGCAGTGACAGGCTTAACATCAGCCATTTTCCTATGTCCATTCTCCAGCTGTCATGTTCATAAAATATAGATTAACTCCAGAACGTGGCAACAAGGTAGACTTTGCACCCGCCTTACCGAGAACAGGATCTTCAGTTCCTTGGAAGTAACCCCCTGCGGCCACTCCCCTTCCATCTACCTTCCTCCTTCACTTTCTTTTCAATTTTACCACTTGGAGACATATCTCTAAATAATAAATTTGCAATATTGCATTTAATTCAAAATTTACATCAATGGAATTGCACCATAAGTATTGCATCATCCCCTTCACATGATATTCTTAAGAAACAGTCATGTTTCATTTACTGGCACTCAATGAATAAAATATTCATTATGGGGCTGGAGATCTAGCTCAGTTGGTACAGTGCTTGCCTTGCATGCACAAGATCCTGGGTTCAATTCCCAGTACCACCAAAAAAATATATATACATATATATATTCATTATCACCAGATTAATGACAATATATTTCTCCACTCTTGGCTCAATGAACATTTGTGTAAATTTATAATTCAAACAATGCTGCTGTTTGCAATCTTATATTTGTTGCAATCTTATATTTGTCTCCAAGTATGTACATGCAAGAATTTCTCTAGAGCAGCCCTCCTCAGTAGAAAAACAAGATGAATCACATAGGAGGACCACAAATGTCATTTTAAATTGTATATTAGTCACATGTTAAAAAGTAAAACTAAAGAGGCAAAATTAATTCTAATACTATGTTTAATTTAAACCAACATATTCAAATTGTTACTGTTTTATCATGTAATAAATAAATTTAAATAAATTTAAGTGAGATATTTTAACTTTTTCCCTACTCAATCTTCAGAATCCACTGGGTATTTTACACTTACAGCCCATTTCAGTGCAGTCTAGACACATTTCATGGACTCAGTGACCACTGTGGCTAGTGGCTACAGCATTACACAACACTACAGCTGAGTACATGCCAAAAGGTAGAATTGCTAGTCAGAAGATATGTACATTTTCAACATCAGTCAATAATGACTATTTTTTTCCAGTTATTGTACCAATTTACACTTTGACCAGAAAACCTTTTTAAGAGTTCCTGTTATTCCATACCCTTGTCAAAACAAGGCCTTTGATTTTTGCCAATCCTGTGGGTACATATTGACAATTCATTGTAATTTAAACTTGCATTTCTTTGGTTTTTCGTGAGATCCACAATCTTTTTGAATGTTTATTGGTTACATACGTTCCTCTTCTACATTACCATGTCTGCCAGATCTTTTGCTCTTTTTCTATATAGTGTTGTTTATTTCTAGTACACATTTTTAAGGGAGCTTATATGTTCCAGAACTAACTTTTCACAGTTACAGAGGCTGTGAATATTTTTTCCTGTTCTGTGAATTGTCTTTTCACTTTCCTTCAGATCCTTTTGAATAAGAAATATAAATGGCCAGCAAATATTTTTTAAATTCTTAACATCTTTAGCAGGGAAATGTAAATCAAAATTACACTTAAATTTTTATCTCATTCCAGTTCGAATCATCAAGAATACAAATAATAATAAATGCTTATACACTTATACACTGTTGGTGAAATTGTAAATTAGTACAAACACTATGGAAATCAGTATGGAGGTTCCTCAAAAGATTAAGAATGAGACCACCATAGGACCCATCTATACCACTTCTTAATATTTATCCAAAAGAATGAAAGTCAGTTTTATAGTGATATACGTTTTATAGTAATATATGTTTATAGCAGCACAATTCATAGTATGAAGGTAAAGAAACAGCCTAGGTGTCATCAACAGATAAATGGATAAAGAACATGTGATATACATATACATATATAAATTCTTAATTATTATGTTATATATGTGATAAAATTTTAATGTACATGTATTTATAAAAGTTTTATTCAAACCATAAAGAAAAACAATTATTTCACTTGCAGGACAGTGAATACAACTTGAAAGCCTATGTTAAGTGAAATACATCAGACTCTGAAAGTCAAGTGTCTTATATTTTCTCTCATAGGTAGAAGTTAGAGAGAAAAATGGCAAATAAAAAGCAGGGTCTTGTAAAATTAGAAGGAAGACCATTAGAATGTATGAAGGGAAGGAGGGATAGGTAGATGCGAAAGAAAAGGAGAGGTACTGGAGAATAAAATTGACCAAATGATGTTATAAACATGGACAAATATGCCACAAGGAATCCCACTAGCATGTATAATTATAATGCACCAATAAAGATTTAATTTAAAAGGGATTCTTTTGATAAGTGGAGAATAAAATAGTAGTTACCAGAGCCTGGGAAGAGTGGGGAGAGGAAATAAAGAGGATGGTTAGCAGCTAACTTCCAACATTTTATAGTACAGTAGGATAACTATGGTTGACAGCAATTTACTGAATATTTCAAAAGAGCTGGAAGAGAAGATTTGGAATAGTTCCAACATAAAAAAAAATGATGATGGAGATCCAAGATGGCGGAATAGAGGAGAATATGTAACTGGCTGCTCCATAGCATGGAGCTGAGAAAGCAGACAAGCAGCTTCTCCACAAGGTGGGGAACAAAAAAGGGAGGGAGGCTTTACTGGAACCTAAAACTGGACATTTCGAAGCAGACTGGGGACACAGGAGATTGGATACAACAAAATAAGGACGAAGTCCTCAGCAACACAGCCGCTGCCATAGCCTAGCCAGAAGCTAGCCAGAGGGGTCCTTCCATGAGCAGAGCAGAGGGATAAGGAATTGAACCCCCATTTTTGGGAGGCCCAAGGTGTGTCTGGGTACAGAGCATTTAAAGACCAAGGACTTTGCCCAACAAACCTGCAGGACTCACTGCATGATACCTGGGTTTGGGGACAGAAGCTGCCATCTCTCCAGGCAGCTTGTGGAGGACAAAGGAAGGAACCATTCTGCAGAAGCTGCACGGGAGCCAGCAACAGAGAAAGCCGATTCCTGGCAAACCCGAGTTTGGCCCAAAATAGAGGCCCAAGAAACACATGCTGCACAACACAGAGTGTGCTTAAGTGACCAGAAGAAAATCGAACTTGGAGACAGGTGTGTACAGAGGACAACTGGTCAAGGAATTCCACCCAGCTCTACCCACCCACCCCCAATCCAACTGCTTGCAGGATGGGCTGGGAGAGACGCATCTGGCTGGAACTTGGAAGGGCAGGGGTGGGAGAGATTGTTTGGAGACTGAACACAAGGTCAGGAAATGTGGGCTCTGCAGGTGATGTAGGGGACTAAGAATTAGCTCCCCCATCATGAGTGGAACCCAGGAAAGCCCTGGGGTAAAGTCCTCCAGTATGGACCAGCAAGTACTAGGTGCTGGAGGTGCGCTGACTTAAAATCTCCAGACCAGTTGGCATTCAGCAAAGAGCTTGGTGCCCGCAAGGCCTAAACCCTGCCTCCGGGACTTCTGCCTACAAGATCACCTCTCTCATTCCAACAATCCAGAGGGGGGACATCACATTCCAGAAGACCCCACCTAAAATTGCTGAGAAGAGAAACTGAGAATCTTTTGAGCTCCAACGGCAAGAAGTCTTTAACTTTTCATTAAGATTTTTTGAGATTCTTTTTGTTTAATCAGGACCTTAATGATACATGGACATTTATATAGTTTCCTACTTTTTTTCTTCTCATCTCTAGCATTTTTAAATCCAATTATTTTACATGGATTAGTTTTTTTGTGAACTAGGATATTTGATTTGTATATTTTAGTTTTGTTTTGTATTCTTCTATTTTTATTTTTAATTTTTTTATTTAAAATTTTGCTTTGTATATATTTTTTCTCCTGTTTCCCTTGATACTCTATTTTCTTCTGCTAACAATCTCTATTGTTCTCTCTCCACTCTTCTTTAATCTTTTTTTCTTTTCTTTTCTTTTTTTTATTTATTTTATTATAAACAAATGGGATACATGTTGTTTCTGTTTGTACATGGAGTAACAGCATACCATTTGCGTAATCATGCATTTACATAGGGTAATGGTGTATGATTCATTCTGTTATATTATCTGTCCCCCCAACCCTCCCACCCCACTTTTCCATCTATACAGTCCCTCCTTCCTCCATTCTTGCCCCCCTCCAACCCCCCATTATGTGTCATCATCTGCTTATCAGTGAGATCATTCGTCCTTCGGTTTTTTTCAGATTGGTTTATCTCACTTAGCATGATATTCTCCAATTTCATCCATTTGCCTGCAAATGCCATAATTTTATCATTCTTTATGGCTGAATACTATTCCATTTTATATATATACCACAGATTCTTTTTTTTTTATTGTAAACAAATGGGTTACATGTTGTTTCTCTATTTGTACATGGAGTCAAGGCATACCATTTGTGTAATCATAAATTTAGATAGGGTAATGTTTGATTCATTCTGTTATTTTTTTCCCTTCCCCCCACCCCTCCCACCCCTCCCACCCCTCTTTTCCCTCTATACAGTCCTTCCTTCCTCCATTCTTACCACCCTCCTTATCCCTAACCCCAACCCAAACCCTAACCCTAACGCTCACCCCTCCCACCCCCCATTATATGTCCTCATCCGCTTATCAGCGAAATCATTCCTCCTTTAGTTTTTTGAGATTGGCTTATCTCACTTAGCATGATATTCTCCAATTTCATCCATTTACCTGCAAATGCCATAATTTTATCATTCTTCATGGCGGAGTAATATTCCATTGTATATATGCCACAGTTTCTTTATCCATTCATCAACTGAAGGGCATCTAGGTTGGTTCCACAATCTGGCTATTGTGAATTGAGCAGCTATGAACATTGATGTGGCTGTATCTCTGTAGTATGCTGATTTTAAGTCCTTTGGGTATAGGCCGAGGAGTGGGATAGCTGGGTCAAATGGTGGGTCCATTCCAAGTTTTCTAAGGAATCTCCACACTGCTTTCCAGAGTGGCTGCACTAATTTGCAGTCCCACCAGCAATGTATGAGTGTACCTTTTCCCCCACATCCTCTCCAACACCTATTGTTGTTTGTATTCTTGATAATCCCCGTTCTAATTAGGGTGAGATGGAATCTTAGGGTAGTTTTGATTTGCATTTCTCTTATTACTAAAGATGGTGAACATTTTTTCATATGTTTGTTGATTGCTTGTAGATCTTCTGTGAAGCATCTGTCCATATCCTTAGCCCATTTGTTGATTGGGTTATTTGTATTCTTCATGTAGAGTTTTTTGAGTTCTTTATATATTCTGGAAATTAGCGCTCTATCTGAAGTATGAGTGGCAAAGATATTATCCCACTCTGTAGGCTCTCTCTTCGCATTGCTGATAGTTTCCTATGCTGAGAGAAAGTTATTTAGTTTGAATCTATCCCAGTTGTTGATTCTTGCTTTTATTTCTTGTGCTATGGGAGTCCTGTTAAGGAAGTCTGATCCTAAGCCAACAAGTTGAAGATTTCGACCTACTTTTTCTTCTATAAGATGCAAGGTCTCTGGTCTGATTTCAAGGTCCTTGATCCATTGTGAGTTGATTTTTGTGCAGGGTGAGAGATAGGGGTTTAGTTTCATTCTGTTGCATGTGGATTTCCAATTTTCCCAGCACCATTTGTTGAAGAGGCTATCTTTTCTCCATTGCATATTTTTGGCCCCTTTGTCTAGTATGAGAAAATTGTACTTATTTGGGTTTGTGTCCATGTCCTCTATTCTGTACCATTGATCTACCTGTCTATTTTGGTGCCAATACTGTGCCATTTTTGTTACTATTGCTTTGTAGTATAGTTGAAGTTCTGGTATTGCGACGAACCCCCTGTTTCATTCTTCCTGCTAAGGATTGCTTTAGTTATTCTGGGTTTCTTATTCATCCAGATGAATTTCATGATTGCTTGCTCTATTTCTATAAGGTACATCATTGGGATTTTAAATGGAATTGCATTGAATCTGTATAGCACTTTTGGTAGTAATGGCCATTTTGACAATATTAATTCTGCCTATCCAAGAACATGGGAGATCTTTCCATCTTCTAAGGTCTTCCTCAATTTCTTTCTTCAATGTTTTGTAGTTTTCATTGTAGAGATCTTTTACCTCTTTGGTTAGATTGATGCCCAAGTTTTTTTTTTTTTTTTTTTTTTTTTGAGGCTCTTGCGAATGGGGTTGTTTTCCTCATTTCCCTTTCAGATGTTTCATCACTTATGTATAAAAATGCTTTAGATTTGTACACGTTGATTTTATAGCCTGCTATTTTCCTGAATTCATTGATGAAGTCTAGAAGTTTTCTGGAGGAGTTTTTTGGATCCTCTAAATATAGAACCATGTCATCAGTAAATAGTGACAGCTTAAGTTCCTCTTTTCCTATTCGTATCCCTTTAATTTCTTTAGTCTGTCTAATTGCTCTGACTAGAGTTTTGAGGACAATGTTGAATAGAAGTGGTGAAAGAGGACATCCCTGTCTTGTTCTGATTTTTAAAATGAATGCTTTCAGTTTTTCTCCATTAAGAATGATGTTGGCCATGGGCTTAGCATAAATAGCCTTTACAATGTTCAGGTATGTTCCTACTATCCCTAATTTTTCCAGTGCTTTGAACATGAAGGGGTGTTGTATTTTGTTGAACGCTTTTTCTGCATCAATGGAAATAACCATATGATTCTTATCCTTAAGTCTATTGACATGATGGATTATGTTTATTGATTTATGGATGTTAAACCATCCTTGCATTCCAGAGATAAACCCCACTGGATCATGGTGCATAATTTTCTTGATATGTTTCTGGATACGGTTTGCCAATATTTTGTTAAGGATCTTTGCATCTATATTTATCAAGGATATTGGTCTAAAATTTTCTTTCCTTGATGTGTCTTTGCCTGGTTTGGGTATGAGGGTGATATTAGCTTCATAGAGTTTGGTAGGGTACCCTCCTTTTCTATTTCCTGGAATACTTTGAGAAGTATTGGAATGAGATCTTCTTTGAAGGTCTTATAGAACTTGGCTGAGAGTCCGTCTGGTCCTGGGCTTTTTCTTGGATGGTAGGTTTTTAGTGGCTTCTTCTATTTCATTGCTTGATATTGATCTGTTTAAATTGTGTATGTCCTCCTGGTTCAGTGTGGGAGGATCATATGTCTCTAGAAATTTGTCAATGTCTTCAGTAGATTCTATCTTGTTGGAATACAGATTTTCAAAGTAGCTTCTCATTATGTTCTGTATCTCAGTGGTGTCTGTTGTGATTTTCCTTTTTCATCACGAATTTTAGTAATTTGAGTTTTCTCTCTCCTCTTTGTTAGTGTGGCTAAGGGTTTGTCTATTTTGTTTACTTTCTCAAAGAACCAACTTTTTGTTTTGTCAATTTTTTGAATTGTTTCTTTTGTTTCAATTTCATTGCTTTCAGCTTTGATTTTAATTATTTCCTGTCTTCTACTACTTTTGCTGTTATTCTGTTCTTCTTTTTCTAGGGCTTTGAGCTGTAATGTTAGGTCATTTAGTTGTTGACTTTTCATTCTTTTCTGGAATGCGCCCCATGCAATCAACTTTCCTCTTAATACCACTTTCACAGTGTCCCAGAGATTTTGATATGTTGTATCGTCGTTCTCATTGACCTCTAAGAATTTTTTTATCTCCTCCCTGATGTTTTCTGTTATCCATGTTTCATTCAATAGCATATTATTTAGTCTCCAGGTGTTGGAGTAATTTCTGTTTTTTATTTTGTCATTGATTTTTATTCTCAGTCCATTAGGATCTGATAGAACAGTATCTCTATTTTTTTGCATTTCCTAAGGGCTGCTTTGTGGCATAATATATGATCTATTTTTGAGAAGGTTCCA
Source organism: Sciurus carolinensis (assembly GCF_902686445.1). Taxonomy (NCBI): domain Eukaryota; kingdom Metazoa; phylum Chordata; class Mammalia; order Rodentia; family Sciuridae; genus Sciurus; species Sciurus carolinensis. The sequence goes on from NC_062225.1 coordinate 21,327,055, forward strand.
TGTGCTGCTGAGAAGAAAGTGAATTCGCTTGTTGATGGATGGAATATTCTATATATGTCTATTAAGTCTAGGTTATTGATTATGTTATTGAGTTCTATGGTTTCTTTGGTTGATTTTTGTTTGGAAGATCTATCTAGTGGTGACAGCGGTGTGTTAAAGTCACCCAGAATTATTGTGCTGTGGTCTATGTGATTCCTGAAATTGAGAAGGATTTGTTTGATGTACAGGGATGTACCATTTTGGGGGGCATAAATATTTACTATCGTTATCTCTTCCTGATTTATGGTTCCCTTAAGCAGTATGAAATGTCCTTCTTTATCCTTTCTGACTAACTTTGGCTTGAAGTCCACTTTATCTGATATAAGGATGGAAACCCCCGCTTTTTTACTGAGTCCATGTGCACGGTAGGTTTTTTCCCATCCTTTCACCTTTAGTCTGTGGATGTCTTTTTCTATGAGATGAGTCTCTTGCAGGCAGCATATTGTTGGGTCTTTCTTTTTAATCCATTCTGCCAGTCTATGTCTTTTGATTGATGAGTTTAGGCCATTAACGTTCAGGGTTATTATTGAGATATGATTTGTATTCCCAGTCATTTGGGCTTATTTTTGGTTTATAAATTGGCTTGGTTTCTCCTTTGAGTGGTTCTTCTCTAAGGTAGTTCCTCCCTTTGCTGACCTCCATTGTTTTTCATTTCCTCCTCATGGAATATTTTGTTGAGAACATTCTGTAGTGCAGGCTTTCTATTTGTAAATTCTTTTAACTTTGTTTATCATGGAAGGATTTTATTTCATCTTCAAATCTGAAGGTAAGTTTTGCTGAGTATAGGATCCTTGGTTGGCAACCATGTTCTTTCAGAACTTGAAATACGTTGTTCCAGGCCCTTCTAGCTTTTAGTGTCTGGGTTGAGAAGTATCCTGCTATCCGTATTGGTCTCCCCCTATATGTAATCTGATGCTTTTCTCTCGCGGCCTTCAAAATCCTATCTTTATTTTGAATGTTAGGCATTTTCATTATAATGTGACTTGGCGTGGATCTGTTGTGATTTTGTGCATTTGGTGTTCTGTAAGCCTCTTATATTTGATTTTCCATTTCATTCTTCAGGTTTGGGAAATTTTCTGATATTATTTCATTGAATAGGTTTTTCATTCCTTTGGTTTGTATCTCTATGCCTTCCTCAATCCCAATAATTCTTAAATTTGATCTTTTCATCATGTTCCATAGTTCTTGGAGATTCTGTTCATGATTTCTTACCATCTTCTCTGTTTGGGCAACTTTATTTTCAAGATTAAATATTTTGTCTTCATTGTCTGAGGTTCTGTCTTCCAAGTGGTCTAGTCTTTTGGTGATGCTTTCCATTGAGTTTTTTATTTGGTTTATTGTTTCCTTCATTTCAAGGATTTCCGTTTGTTTTTTTTTGAGAATCTCTGTCTCTTTGTTGAAATGATCTTTTGCTTCCTGCAGGTGCTCTTTCAACTTATTGGTATTATCATTCATTGCCTGCATTTGCTCTCTTATCTCGTCCTTTGCTTCACGAATCATCTTAATCATGTATAATCTGAAGTCCTTTTCTGACATTTCTTCTAACATACTGTCATTGGATTCTATTAATATAGAATCTAGATTTGTTTGGATAATTTTCTTCCCTTGTTTTTTCATGTTGTTCATGTATCGTCCCCTCTAGCAGTGCAGATCTGGGGTATTGCAGATTTCCCCCTATAGGCTTATAATGGCCCTATAGGTTTCCAAAACCCTTTCTCTAAGGGGAGATCAATATTAGCAGTGCCCAATTCAGACACTATGCAATCCTAGACCAAATAGCCCCTATGAGGACAAAACAAAATTGTCATAATAAACAGAATGAGTTAAAATATTATCTTCAATAAAACAAACAGATTTGCAATAAGGTCTGCAGTTTCTAATGGAGGACAAAGAGGATGCAGAGGGATGTAGAATGTGGCTGTTAATGGGATAAGAAAAGATTATGCAGAAGTTCTAGATAATAGAAAGGGTGAGAGTGTAATCAAAAGAAATTGGATGTTAGCATGCAAAAAAGGGAGAAAGAGATTCTGAGGAAACAGGTAAACAAAAGGAAAAGAGAGCCAAAAAAGTAAAGTAATAAAAACTTAAAATTGTTCAATAAGGAGAAGAAAGAAAATCTACAGTGTAACAGTCATATGGTAATGAAACCTCCCAGTGTTCAGTAGCCTGATGCATGAGAGGTACCTGACAATGAGCTTTAAGCCTCCAGCAGGCGTCGCAGGATGGGATTTGCCCCATGTAAAGATCAGAGCTACGGCTTCCAGGATTATCCAAGATGGCCGCTCTGGCTTCGAAATGTGTTGGCAAATGGGGAGCTGCAGCTCAGCAGTGGACATGGTCAGCTGGAGGTCCTGGAGATGGGATGCGGTTGGTCAGGCAGGGGTCCTGGAGGTCCGGTGTGTTTGGTATAGTTGTGGGATCCTGGAGGCCGGGTGCAATCAGTCTGTCTGGGGTCCTGGTGATAGGGCGCAGTCAGTTGGTCTGGGGGTCCTGGCGGCAAGGAGCAGTCAGTTGATGTGAGGGCCCCAGAGGCAGGGAGTGATCGGTCGGGCTGAGGGTTCCTGGAGACGGGGCTCAGTCAGTCCGGCCAGGGGTCCTACAGGGATGGTGGGAACCACGTGTAATCAAACCTTTAGGTACAGTGACAGAGAACTTCCAGGCAACAGCAGGCAGCTGGTGCTCCACTGGCGGTCGGTGATCAGTTTCCTGACTGTTGTCAGACGATCGGGAGGTGAACCTCGTGCGTTGGGTGATGGTTAGGTGTAAGGCAGGCAATGGACTGGCCAGAGGCAGGCAAATGGCAGATGATAGGCGCCTGACAGTGAGCAATCTGCGCTCAAAAAAGGCGTCGATATGCTGGCAGACTGCAGGTCATCACAGCAGACAAATGGGGTAAACAGCAGGGAATCGATAAGCAGCAAAAACTGCCTCACCAAGAAACAGATATCCTCTGCTTGAAATTGGAGTTATGGAGCGACAAGGAACACAGCCTCCCTCTAGTCCACCATCTTGGATCCTCAAGGATAGAATTTTAAAGGCAGTGAGAGAAAAATATCAGATAATGTATAGCAGGAAACTAATTTGGATCTCAGCTGATTTCTCAACCCAAATCCTCAAAATCTAGGAGGTCCTAGAATAATATATACCAAGTTCTGAAAGAAAATGGATGCCAACCAAGAATCTTATATCCAGCAAAATTAAACTTGAGATTTGAAGATGAAATAAAAATTGTCCTTGCTAAACAAAAATTGAAAGAATTTGCAACCAGAAAGCCTGCACTTCAGAATATTCTCAACAAAATACTTCATTTCATGAAGATGAAATGAAAAAAAAAGAAAAAAAAAAGTGAAAACCAGCCACGGGAAGAACTACACTAAAGGAATTATCAATCAAAGGAGAAACTAATCCAGTCAAAAGACATAGACTGGTAGATTGGATTAAGAAACAAGACCCAACAATATGCTGTCTCCAAGAGACTCGCCTCATAGGGAAAGGCTCACAGAGTGAAGGGGAAAGGATGGGAGAAAAAGTCACTCATATGGATCTCATAAACAAGCAGAGGTTTCTGTCCTCTAAAACAGACCAAGTTATGTAAGCCATATAATTGTAATTATACAATTGTAATATTATCTTAATATGTTTTTAGCATGTGTAGGGTTGTTTCAATAGCTCCCTTTCCACTGGTATTTCTTCTTACTTTTTTCTTGATTAGACTTGTTAGATTTTTATCAACTTTTAGCTGTATCATTTCTTTTCTATTTCACATATTTCTGCTCCTATTTTTTCTTCCTACTACCTAATTTGAAAATAATTTTATTGTTAATCTAGCTTCTTTCTGATACAAACACTTAAAGTTATAAGTGTTCATCTGAGTACTATATCGTCCCAGATATTCTGATATGCTAAACATTTATTATCACTTAGTTCAAAGCACTTTTTACTTACTTTTCCTGGACTTTCTTCTTTGATTTGTGAGATATTTATAAGTGTGTTATTTAATTTTGAAGTAGTTGAGACGTGGGTGTGGGGTTCTATATATATTAAGATGATTGATTTCTAATGTAAGAAATCATGCGGTAAACAGTCTGCATGATTTCAAATTTTTTAAATGTCTCAAAGCTTATTTTATGACAGAATATTGTCTATCCCTCTTAATTTTCTACTTGTCATTTTTGTGTATAGTTCTCTATAAATAAAAAATAGGTCAAGGTGGCTGATGATGTTGTTAAGCCTTCTATATCAAACTCCTTCCAGCAAAGCCAGGGGTCTTAAAATTGCCAAATATGATTGTGGACTTGACTTTCTAGTTTTATTATTTTTACTTCTTATATTTTGAAATTTTGTTCTTATGTACATACACATTTAGGATTGTTATACTTTCTTGAAGAAGTTATCCTATTATGATTATGAAGTGTTTCCCTTTACCTCTGGAAATACTTTATCTTGAAATTTATTTTATTTTAATAGCTCTACTTCAGATTTCCCATGCTTATTTTCCTCTTCTTTTGCTTTTAACCTATTGTTGCATTGATATTTACAGTGTGACAATTGTATAGACCATATAGTTATTATTTGCTTTTTACACATGTTGAATATTTATACCTTTTAATTACAATATCTGGATCATTTATATTTAAATTAATTATCAATATTGTTGAAAAAAAAGAACACCTGCATGAAGGTCAGTGGAAATTGGGGTAAACGATAGCTTTGAAATGTAATATTTGGGAAAACGTCCTGCTGTCAGGCTCAGAGAGAAGATTGTTGGAATGCTTTTGTTGCAATTGTTCATTCTGTCATTTATCATATGGTATACAGCAACAGATTTATTTTATTGTTTAATACTTTCTACTTTGCAAATAAGAAATTACATGTATATGTAATTATATATAATATATATACATATATATATATTACCATAGGCAATCTCTTAGGTATAGGTATCCCATTGTGGTTTTAATGTGAAATTCTCTAACAGTAAATAATGCTGTGTATTTTTTCATATACTTATTTGCCATTTGATTACCCTCTTCAGTGAAATACCCCTTTATGTGTTTTGTTAATTTTTAATTGCATTATTTGCTGATTGTTGAGTTTTCTAATCTTTGTCTATTTTGTAAATAAGTATGTGTATTTCAAATGTTAAAAAACAATAATAATAAAAAGGGGGTTAAAAGAAATGACAAATATCTGAGGTGATAGATATGCCAATTTCTCCAATCTGATAATTACCTACTATATACATGTATTGGAATGTCACACTGTACATTCCAATAAATGTGTAAAATTACTTTGTCTATTAAAAATAAAAATGGGGCTGGAGTATATAACTCAGAGGCAAAGTGGTTGCCTAACATGTATGAGGTTCTGGGTTCAAGCCCCAACACTGCAGAAAAGAATCAGTTAATTAAAAATGAGTATTTTTGGAAAAAGATTCTTCTAATCAACAGAAAAGTCCTTGATTTTTAATTTAATCAAATATATTAATCTCTCCCCATATGAATCATGCTTTTTGTTTCTTTTTTAAAAATATTTCCTTTCCCAGGATTGTTAAGATATTCTTTTGTATTTTCATCTAAAATTCTTCCCTATAATTCTAGATTGACTCTTATTTTCTCTCAAAATGTCAAAGATTTTGTTCTGTTGTCCTCTGGATATCATCTTGCTGTGGAAAATTCAACTGTAAATGCTGACTTCATATTAATTCATCTTTACTCTCCGGTTACTTTTAAGACCTTTCCAAAGTCTTCGATGTTCTTTAGTTTCACTACTAACAAGGAATTTCTTTGTAGTGCTATAATTTCATTGGGTTTCCTGAATCTGAAGATGCAAGTATAATTTCATCAGTTCTTTAAAAAAAAAAAAACTCAGTCATTATCTCCTCAATAACTGCCTCTCCCCATCTAAAAAACTGATCTCATGGATGTGGGAAGTAGAACAGTGGTTAGGAGAAGCTAGAGAGGTTAAGGAGAATGCAGGCATAGCGGAAGGTTAACACGTACAAAACCAGTTATGTAAACAGAGTATGTTCCAGTGTGTGGCACAGCAGGGTGACTATAATTAAAACTAACATTGTGTACTTCACAATAGCTGAGAGGACTTTGAATGTTCCCAACACAGAGAAATGATAAATGTTTAAGGAGATGGATATGCTAATTACCCTGATTTGATCATCATATTTTATGACATATCACACTGTATCCTGTAAGTATTATAGTTATCATGTATCCATTAATAATAAAAACTTCTAAAAATTTTAAATTGCCTCTCCACAATCCTCCTTTTCTTCTTGAGCTCTGACTGGACATATGTTAGACCTTCTCAATCTATCTTCCCTGTCTCATAACCTTTCTTATTTCTACCTCATTGTCTGTTATACATTCTGGATCTATCTTCCTATTTGTGAGTTTATCACTCTGTCTGCTTTTAGTTTTAAGCTATCAGTTCAGACTTTAGTTTCAATATTTATATTTGTCTTTATAAAAAAATCAAATTGATTGCTTTAGAATATGATGATATGTCTTTCATAATCACTTGTACCTGAAATTTTCAGTCACCATTTTTCTCTCTGTTTAGTGTTAGGCATGTCTAATTTAAATTTTTTATTTGCGAATTTCCAAATCTAAAAACTTTTCTGATCTGATGGAACTTTTTGTTCCAGTTTTTACCTTCTGTTCACTTATTGATAGGTGACCATCAAAATAAAAGTCACTCCTTGAAGAAATAATTGATTCCAGGGTTAAGACACAAAATACAAGATAAGACTGGAATATTTTGTTTTATCAGAAAGTAAGAAATTGTTCAAAATTAGGGTGATGATAAAAGGACCAAGTGACCAGAATAAAAACAGCCCTTGTTTCTCATTTTTGGGAAATTCCTAACAACATACTAAATAATGATAGTGATAGAATATACTTCACAGAAAGAAATAAGAATTCACGAGTCCATAGTGACTAATGATTGATTGATAGATAGAAAGATAGATATGCAGGTGATATATAGGAAAAAAAGTCTTCCTTACAGAAGAATGTTCATAAATGATATAAAAATAGAAAATAACAGAATTAAAATCACCCTTTGACAACCACAGTGTTATAATGACTGCCTCAAGTAAGAATGACAAACAGACATTAAAAACACTGGGCAAAGGTATAAGAAACAGAATATTTACATAGTCCTAAAGTATTATGATTTACATATGTGGAGTACCCAAAAAACTCATATGTGAGACAATGCAAGAATGTTCAGAGGTGAAATTATATTATGAGAACTATAACCTAATCACTGGATTAATCCACTGATATGGATTAATTGGCAACAGTAGACAGGATAGGGCTGGAAGAAGCAGGTAATGGGGGTGAGACTTTGGGGTTTGTATTTTGTCCCTCGTGAGCAGAGATTTCACCCTCTCTGCCTCCTGGCTGTCATGTCCTGAGCTGCTTTTCTCTACCATGCCCTTCCACCATGATGTTCTGTCTCACCTTGGACACAGTGCTATGCAGTCAGCCAACTATGGACTGAACTTCTGAAACCATGAGCCAAAATAAGCTTTTCCTCCATTAAGTTGTTCTAGTCAGGGGTATTTGTTAGCTGTTTCATCACTGTGACCAAAAGCCCTGACAAGAACAATTTTTTAAAGGAGGAAATGTTTATGTGGCACTCTGTTTCAGAGTTCTCAGTTCATAGATGGCCAACTCCAATCCTCAGGGCCCAAAGAGAGGCAGGACATCATGATGGAAGAGTGTGGTGGAGGAAAGCAGCTCAGGACATGGTACCAGGAAGCAGAGAGAGAATTCTGTTCACCAAGAACCAAATGTATACCCCAAAGGCACACCTCCCAATGACCTACCACCTCCAGCCACAGCCTGCCTGCCTACAGTTCCTACCCAGTGAATCCCTATTAGAGGATTAATGCACTGATCAGGTTAAGACTCTCCAAACCCAATCATTTCACCTCTGAACTTTCTTGCATTATCTAATGCATGAACTTTGTGAGGGATACCTCATATCTATACCATAACATCAGGTATTTTGGTTACAGCAATAAAAACTAAAATACAAAGCATCTCATCAGAGATATCTATTAATCAAAAAGGAAAAGTGGTGACTTTATCATGGAGAGACATGGCAGATCCGCCTTGAGCAAGCACTATGGTTTGCCTGTGGTTTGGTCGTATCCGCCAAGGGTTTGTGAGTTAGAAGCCTGGTCCTCAGTGTGATTATGTTGAGGAGTGCTATGGAATCTTTTTTTTTTTTATTTAATTTAAATATTTTTTATTTTTACAAACACATTTTGATTCATTGTACACAAATGGGGTACAACTTTTCATTTCTATGGTTGTACACAATGTATATTCACACCAATCATGTAATCATACATATATAGGGTAATACTGTCTGTTTCATTCTACTGTTTTTCTATCCCCACCTCCTCCCACCCTTTTTTCCTCTACACCTTCCAAAGTTCCTTCATTCTTCTCTTCCCCCCATTACCCCCACTCATTATATATTGTCATGCACTTATCAGAGAAAACATTCAGACTTTGGTTTTTGGGGCTTGGCCTATTTCACTTAGCATGGTATTTTCCAGCTTCATCCATTTACCAGCAAATGCCATAATTTTATTCTTCTTTATGGCTGAGTAATATTCCATTGTGTATATAGTGGTATGGAATCTTTAAGAGGGGAGGCCTACTGAGCAGCAATTGGGTCACTAAATGCCCTGTCCTCAGAAATAATTTAGTTCTTGTGAGACCTCAGCTAGTTCCACATGAGTGCACTATTGAGCTTCCTGTCTCACCACGTGATCTATCTCTTTTGCACATACTCCTACTATGCTGCCATCAGTCGTGAGGCCTTCACCAGAACTGGGCCAATGTTCTCACCATGTCTGTGAACCCCAGAACTGTGAACTGAGTAAACCTCTTTTCTTTATAAAGTACCCAACCTCAGGTACTTTGTTATTGAATACAGCAAGTAATTGCAAATGAGAAAGTGATAATCATGTGCTCTGGAGGTGACCCAGTGAGAGGACACAATGTTGCTTTTGTAATATTCTTGCTCAAAACCATGCAAGCTAAATCCAATCAAGAGGAGACATCTAGCATGAATCAAGGGAAAGTCTATAAAATAGCTGACCATGGAAAGAAAGACTACGAAATCTTCCAGATTAAAGGAGATTAAAGAGGCACTAAGACGAATGTAGCAAGTGATCCTGGAATATATAAAAGGATCAGAGAGTTCTGTTGTGGGAAGTGGGGTTCCAGAGCAATTATAAGGGAGGATGGTGGCAGCTGTTGTTATGGGTTTACCTAGGTGCCTGGAAAAGACAGCCACTGCACCGGAGGCATAAATCGTAGCAGAACATATCCAGCACTCCTGGGGACCATTCACTTGGCAAGCCCCACCAAGTCCATGGCAGACAAGGGGCTAGCACCTGCCAAGGGCAAGGGGCGAAGTGAAAGTGGCCTCCATGAGCAGTGACCCAAGTGGGAACCAACATTCTCTCAGGAGCACTATAGAAGGAGAGGACCAACACGGAGCATTAGCCAACATTGTCACTGGCTTGCTAATAACCCCAGGACAAGTTAGAGATCATGACACAAAGCACTCCAGGTTCGCTGTGAAGGCTTGGGCTGAGCACATCATGGAATATTTGACCTTACTCCCCTGTTCCTAGGAAGTACTGTGATGTCCTGGAAATCAGCTCAGACGATGGACTGCAGGAGGAGAAGTAAAAGAAAAAAGAACTTTAAGAAAATATTGCAAAAGTTAAATGACTAAAACAGCATTAAAAGAATGAACAGGCTCCACCACCAGAGGAGAATCGTTTGGAAAATTCTGCCGCTCTAGAAAGACCCACTAAGATTTCTCTTTTGGATTTCATGACTGTATTTGTTTGGTAAATAGAATCTGGCTGTATGGATGAATCGTGTTCTGGTCTCAATGCTGTAGTGAGTTTTTGGCTTGGGTGTAGAAGTTTGTTGGTGGTCTGTTGAGAGCTTGCTAAATGAGCATTTAATACGCTACAAAATCTTTGTAACTGATTTAGTCCCTTGCCGTTTCCCAGCTTCTGTACTGAAATGAAACATCCTAAGGAGGAAAAAATGAGGAGCTTGTGAGCAATATTGAAATAATAATTTTAAGTGCACTCCTTTCTGGAAAAAAGGGAATTTAGAGTATAAAAGTCAGAATTGTCCTCTCACATGAAAAGTGAGCCTGACTTAAAAGAGAGATAGTATATTAATCACATCTTTTATTATTATTGCTTATTTCTTGGAAAAGAATAATTTCTGACTTTCTCAAAACAAAATATTAAGCAATTAGTACTTCTATTTTCTGCACTTTTCTGACTTTAGTCTTTTAATTATCAAAACAGTGTGTATTTTTAACCTGACTTATAAAGTTTCTCTCATTATCTTGACTATGTAGAATATTATTTGCTAGATAAAATAATATCTGTATTTATGAACACTGCCATTTTCTTAAAGATGACTTTTTGAGAAAGTTAACCCTAAAATTTAAAGCTTGCAATAAAGATGCCAAATGCTGTAGTAAGAAGATAAGGAGGAGGAACAGGAAGAAGAGGAGGAGGAGGAACATGAAGAAAAAGAAACATTCTGTTATTATGGCTACAAAGGGCATTATGGGAGCAACTGGAAAGACTTGAACGAGGTCTGTGGATTAAAGAAGAGTGGTGCGTTCATGTTAATTTTATGAATTTTATCTTTGTACTATAGTTTTATAAGAGAATATACCTTTTATCATTGTACTATAGTTATATAAGAGAACACACACAAACACATGCACACGCACACATACACACCCAGAGAGAAAGAGATGGGTGTAGATACGGTTCAATCCCCAGATACAGAGAACCGTAGGGGTAGAAAGACATAGAAGTAGGTAGAGACACAGAGGGCTGCAGATGTAGATATAAAGATGAGTGACACCTACAGTGGAACTTTAACCACATTCACATGTGGGAATCTGGGAGAAGAGACTCCAGGAGTCTTTGTATTGTTCTACTATTTGGAACATTTCTGTTAGTGCAAAATTATTCCAAAATAAAAATTTTTTGAAGAAATTAAAATTGCACTAGACAAAGTCCAGAATCAGAATTAGAATCAGATCAGTCCTGATCTCCACGCCTGCTCCTCTCCCAGAGTAAGGCTGGTCCAAAGCAGAAAGAGGCCAAGGGCAGCCTGAATTGAAAGGGACCAGAACCAACAGAGCCAGGGAATGAGGTTGTGGACCGAGTGAGCTGTCAAATGAGGGAAAATGGGTCACGACAGGGTGCAGGCAGGTGTACAGCCAATACCTCGTGCTCATCAGCACCTTCAAAATCACAAGAACAGGCTGGTTACAAAGAAGAGAGGGGCAGAAGCTCGTGCAGAAGCAACACTCTGTCCAACAGTATCCTGATCAAGTAAAGCAGTATGTGCTGTCCAGATTTTTAGGTCAGTTTTGGATTTGGGGAAAGAAAAGGCAAACAAATCAAACAGTTTAATGTGAACTCATTTGATTTATTAAAACTTGTTGAATCTCCACCAACACACATTGCTATAAATCCTGCAACTCTGTGCTGTCCAATACAGTAGTCTCTAGCGCTGTGTGGCTATTCTAACTTAAATTATTTAAAATTTAAAATCAGTTCCTTGGTTGCAGTAGCTACATTTCAAATGGTCAATAGCCACACGTGGTTAGTGGCCACTGAAGACATTACTGCATTTTTATCTTTGTAGAAAACTCTGGACATTCTAGAATTCTGTAGAAAATACTGGACATCACAACTCTAAAAGTCAAAGAGCTCATCATTCATAAAGATAGCTGTTAACTTCTTATTTCATAGACTTTGACTCATGGAAATGTTAGGAAAAACATGGGAAATAGACTTCAATAAAACCCAAACATTCCACTTCCTGTTGGATACAATACTGGGAAAGTTCTTTGTGTCAAATAGAAGAGACTCATCAGGAAGAAATAAGGGTGAAAAAAACCTTGAGATTGTGGCAAACATTGTGGAGAAGACCCTGATATTCCTATGTCCTCTAAAGTCATATTGGCTTTATGGTTGATCTACATTTTCCATCACCCTCCAACCCGCCTCTGCACTGTGGAAAATACTGGTCATGTTCCATTCATTATGCAGAATGGTTTGGCAGGAATAATTCTTGACCAAGACCAAGTTCCAATAATAAAGCCGGTAATATTATCCAAGGAAGTAAGGATATTGACCTAAACATCCACATTAGGAACTAAGGACTTGGAACTTGGAGTCATCAGGACTGGAAGGTAACTGTGAGACACTGACCTTCCAGGGCCTCAGATGACTTCATGTCAGAACTGACAAGCAATTGCTCCACTTCGAGCTCAAGTTAACACCAACTTCGATCACCCATGAAGTCCTAAATATACTCGAGTAGACCGGGAAAGGGGGATGCAGAGTATGATACTATTTATGCAACATTTAAAAGCATGCAGTGCACTCTTATAATCCCAGCAGCTTGGGAGGCTGAGGCAGGAGGATTGTGAGTTCCAAGTCACCCTCAGCAACTTAGTGAGACCCTAAGCAACGTTGAGACTCTACCTCAAAATAAAATACAAAAATAGGGCTAGGGAAGTAGCTCAGTGGTTGAGTGCCCCTGAGTTCAATCCCCAGTACAAAAAAAAAAAAAAAAGTATGCAAACAATATCATAGATTTTTTTTAATAATCGGTAGTATATTTAATAAAAACATAAACATTTGCATGGTAATAATAAACACCAACTTCAAACAGCAGTAACCTCTAGGGTTGGGGGGCTGGTAGCTCAGGAGTAGAGCACTTGCCTAGCATATGCAAGACCCTGAGTTCAACTCCCAGAATCACAAAAAGAATAGTAATAACGTCTGAAGAGAGGGAAGCAAAAGCAAGCCATCAGGAAGACAGACACGGAGCTTCAACTGTGTGTGTAAATATTTCATCTTCTTTTAGAAATCTAATGCAGGGACAGCCTCGTGTTAGAGTCTGGGAGCTGTTGGTGGGTACAGAGGTGTTCTGTTTCAATTTGGTTAAAATATTCTGAAACAAAAGAAAATTTTAATAAAACAAATCCTACTTTTCTCACTTAGTATTTGTATGATCCTGAGCTTCCTTTCCTTCTCATTGCAAATAAGACCAATATAATACCTATCGGATGGGCTCTTGTGAGGTCAGGGGAGAAGTGACACCCTCGGCAAAGACCCTCTCACGGAATCAGCCTCTGGAACGGACGCCTAGGGTGTGTCTCGGGCATCAGGTACAGTAACCCCGATCAATCAGTCAGACCCTGGCACACAGCCCTCACACCTTGCTCTGAAGGACAGGCTGGAGATGACCCATTTTCCTCTGGACTGGAACCAACTGGAGAAGTGAAGCTGGATCCTGATGTTCCAGTTAAAACAGGAGGAAGGTTTGAATTTAAGCCTCTCTGCTTACTTTGGCTGGCCAGGCCTGCTGTTTCCACATCTGTCCACAGGTCAGGGGAAGCGAGACTATGCCGATGTAAACATGAGCCACAGTTCTTGCACATCAGCACTTCAGGAACCCGGATTCCACCCTGCAGATCCATCAGGGCCGCCCACCACCTGCAGGGGCAGGCAGCCCACGGAGCAGATTAGTGACTGGAAATAACTGAGAGAAGACAGGCCAGTTGGAAGTGGCTCCTACCCATTCCTTGCCCACCTTCCAACCAGCCAGGTGCCCTCTCTGCACCCCAACACTCCTGCATGCCACCTTCCCTGCCACCCCTGTCCTCAGTTCCTCCTGAGACCTGCTTCTTGCCTGGGGCAACCTCCCTTAAAGCTCTTAGCCCCGAGTAGCTTGAACCTCACACCCTGGGCCCGGAGGAGGTACTGAAAACCTCCACACCCCTCCCACCATCCAAGCCCTCCACCCTGCCTCAGGAACACCATCAGCCAAATTTCCAGGCATGGTTCTCATGAATTCTCAGGCACTGAGTTTGGCTCTCTTTTCTTTTTCTTTTTCTTTTTATATTCCTTCTATTTCATTTTATTTCATAGAATTATGTTTAAAAGAACCCAACATTACATATAACTACAATGTACTACTAAAAACATTTTTAAAAAACATAGCCAATATGTTGATGAGACCATCTTTTCATGTGTTCTTTTTGTTATACATGGCAGTAGAATGTACTTTGCCATATCATGCACACATGGAATATAACTTCCCATTTTTATGGTTGCACATTGGCTCTCTTTTCATACCACGTATTCTCTTCACCATCTACTCCCACAATTCAGTTTTCCTTATAAGCCAGTGACTCCCAAATCTGTACCTCCAACACAGATATCTTCCCTGCATTCCAGACCCAGCTTCTCAATTGACTCTGGACCTAACTACCTGGATATGATGCAGTCTCCTCAGCTCTACCATGTTCAGTTCTATCTCAATACCACCATTCCATACTGCTTGGTCCTCCTTCTCTCCTCTCTCCCAAGCATGCTCAATACGTACTCTCAAATATACCACAGAAGCCACCAGTGACACCACCACCTAATCCTGACCCCATCTTCTCCTAACTTTCATGAGTCAGCTTTCCCTCACTATAACACAACACCTGAGATAAGAAACTTATAAAAAGAAATGGTTTTGGAGTTCCAGTTTTGGAGGTTCCAGACCATCATTAATTAGCTCTATTTCTTTGAGCCTGTGACAAGATAGCACATCATGGCAGAAATCTGTGGTGAAGCAAAACCATTCACCTCAAGACCAGGAACCAAAAATGATAAAGAAGAAAAAGGGACCAAGTTCCCATGATCCTCTTAAAAGGCACATCTCCAATGACCTAAGTACCTCCCATAAGGCCCCGCCTCCTAAAATCTCTACCACCTTCCAACAGCCCCACTTTGAGGACCAAATAGTTAACACATGGGCTGTGGGGAATATCTATCCAAACTATGGCTAATCAGTGACTACGTTCTGTTGATTCTACCTCTGAAGACACTCTCATAATGTCCTCTTCCATTGCAGCCCCATTTCCACTTCTAAATTCAGAAGCCATTACTTATTGCCTGATGCATAGTACAATCACTTCCTAAGTTTTTCTCTGAGATCTTCGACTCTAGGCTAACATTCTTCCCAAGGGTGACTCCAGAACTATGTCTCTAAAACACAACACTAATCATGTCACTTGTCTGTCTTAAAACGTGTTTGCAGGAACAAACCCAAAATTTCTTAAAGCCCTTGTTCATCTAACCCCTAAACAAAAAGAATGAGCTCTGGAGCCAGACTTCTAGGGATCAAATCCCAGTTCACCCACCTATTTGCTAAGGGACCTTAAGCTCATGTAAATCTGTGCCCCAACTTTCTCATCTGTCAATGTGAATAGAGATGGCACATGTGAGACACATTAGCTGCCCTTAGCTTTGCAGTCTAAAGTCTCCCCTTGCCTCCACAGTGCCCTCTGATCTATCCAGTTGTTAGATGTTTCCTGAAATCACCAAGTTCTGCCATGACTCTGAGCTTCAGTACTTGCTAATCCTTTTGCCTGGAAAGTCTTTCCTTCCTCTTCTAAATCTGTTTGCAGGAACAAATCGCAACTCAAAAAAAAAATCCCTGCCACAGCCTCTTCTATCCTAGTACATCATCTGTTGTGTGTCCACACAGCACTCAACAGAGGATCAGAAGATCTTACTATTTTGTCTCTACTTAAACCCCTATTCCAACTGCCTGACAGCAAGAGACTATGATTTGTTTAATCTCTGCTTCTCCAGTATTTAGCATGGACCCATGAGCATGGTAGATAATTCTACAAAGGACTTAAAAGTGGGGGACTTCATCAGAAAGATGAAGTGTCTGGCTAACTCTTCCCAGTGCTTCTCCAGTCTTCCACAGACTAGCAATGCCACAGCCGAAAGGAATGCTGGGTATAAAAATGCCCTGAACGGTCAGCGAACCCAAGACCTTTCCACTCTACCCACTGAAACTAACAGAGCATTCCTAAATCAAGACCCCACTAAAACTAACAGTAAAAGTGCTTAAAAGTACATAATAATAAGTAATTGAGTCTCCACCAACGGACAATATACTCAATATATTTCTGAAAAATAGAATATAGAAGGAGCTGGCAAGGGACGAAACAGGGTAGAGAATGCTGCAGCCTCCAGGACTCACAGAGGGGACTGCAGCCCAAGAGGGGAGCCCCAGAGGGGAGCCCCAGAGGCTCCTGGCTCAGCAATGCCAGGTGCTGGAGAGTGGGGTAAGATGAAGGGCCAAGCACAGGGAGCCCACTGGAGAGTCTGCACAGAGAGCTGCTGTCCACACTTGACCTCCTGCCGTGCAGTCTAGAATTCTGTAATAACCCCTGCCCTACCCCAAACGGAGAAGAGGTTCTTCTCTTTTAAGAATGAAATCCCTAGAGCAGTCAGCAAAGGGCATGTGGCGTCTCCATGGTGAAGGTCAAGGTCCTGCCCACGCTCCTTAAAGCGGACTGCCTGCCAGTCAGTAAGCTCTGTCCCATACACGGACCTCACCTCACTTTGTCCCATTATCCCTGATGGGGAACACTCCCAAAAAACTTAAACTGAGCAACAAATATGCCACTTATGTTAACTTTGAAATAATATTTGAATATGTATTATGTTTACAGAAAGGAAAACTTGGGATTTCGTGGATTACATAGAACCGAACAGTTTAAAAGTCACTGAACATTTTGGGGAAGCCGACATAGTGAAAGAAAAAGACACATGCAAACAGCAAGAAGTGAATAATTCAGGCAGAGGGGCTTTAACCCACCCCCTCAGAGAGATCTGACACAGTGTCACACAAAATAACAACAAAACACTACGAATAACAGGAATAGTCCAAGAAGAAATTTAAAAAATTATCAGGATGATTGGGAAATAAAGTTAGGGAAACTTCTTAGAAAGGAAAATATTTAATAGAAGAAAAAAGATAAAATACCTAGAGGATCCATTCAGAAAAATTCATCATCTGACTTGTAGAAGTTTTGTGGAGTAGGAAAATATAGAAAACATAGGGAGGAAATTATTTTTAAAATAATATCTCAAAATCCCAGCATTAAAAGACACATTAAAGGCTCGACCAAGAGCATTAGACAAAAGAATAGATATAAAGATGATAGAGATAGGGCTGGGGTTGTGGCTCATTGGCAGAGCACTTGCCTAGGACAAGTGAGGCACTGGGTTCGATTCTCAGCACCACACATTAAAAAATATGAATAAAATAAAGGCCTATCAACATCTAAAAAACTTTAAAAAAAGAACTTATAAAAAAAGATGATAGAGATAATAAATGGATATAAACAGATTGTGAAATTGCAGGACCCTCAAGAACAAAGAGAAAAGCACTAAAAGTTTCCAGGAAGTGAAAAAAAGAAATTGTCTGCAAGGGAAGAAGAACCAGTCTGGTATCGGATCTCTCACCAGAAATACTAGGTTCTTAGAAAACCGTGGAACAAAGCTTCAAATTTCTGAGGAAAAAAAAATTTTTTTTCAGCACAGAATCCTATACTCTGCCAAACTCTCAATCAAATGCAAAATTAGGACAAAGGCATTTTTGGATCTGGAAGGAATGAAAAAATGTAATACTTTTTAACAAATATACTCATGAATATACTCCAGCAAAATAAAAGAGTAAAAAAAGAAAGAATAAGACACAAGATCCAAGAAATAATGGATTCAACCCAGTCCACAGAAGTTCCAGGATAAAAGCTGTCAGTATGATAAGAGAGGAATCTAACCAGATTGATGGGGACAAGAGGCCCCCAGATAAGCAGAGTTGAGAAAAAGGGTAGGTGCTATAGATTTGAGACTTTTCCTTATTAGTTTTAAAAAATCTAAGTTTGTAATTCAGACAAATAATGCAAGAAAAACAGGAAAGCAGTTTTAAATTGCAGGACAAAGTTAAAACTGGACAAGAAATGAAATATAATCAGAAGTCTCTACTTGAATAATGCAATGAAAACATTTGCCTGTTCATAACATAATTTTATTATTGATTTTAAACTTTTGTCCAACATGTAAGCAAAGCACAAAACTTATGATTATGGTTATGAATATGCTTTGCATGTGTATGCAAATGAAAAATTACAGGTGACAAGGTCAGGAGGTGGCTCTCACATATGAAAGAGAATAAAGGTAGATATTCTTATAAAAATTATGGTATTAAGAGATGCCATCTATAATTGATAGAGTGAGAAATTAAAAGGTGACCATCATAGGGGCAGGGTGGCCCACACCTGTAATCTCAGTGACTCTAGAGGCTGAGACAGGATCACAAATTCGAGGTCAGCCTCAGCAACCTAGCAAGACCCTGTCTCAAAATAAAAATTAAAAAAGAACTGGGGATGTAGTTCACCGATAAAAAGACCCTGGATTCAGTCCCCAGTACCAAATAAATAAAGTTGCAAAGTTAGTTCACGATGGAACCAAAAATTGTGCTACAATAGATGAATTAAATCTTCTTCTATTTTTCTTATTGTTAAGAAGCCATTAAATAATGTCTACATTTAATAATTTAAGAAATCGAGGAATAGTGGTTAAAATATATTTAACAATAAGCATCAAAGGAACTGAAAACAGAAATAATTTAGACACAGTGACGTGTGCCTGCAAGTCCCCCTATTCAAGAGGTTGAGGCAGGAGGATCATGAATTTCAAGGCCAGCCTGGGCAAGATAGTGAAACCCTGTCTCGTGATCAAGTGGGGTTCAGTAAAGTTGGCTCAACATCCAGAAAGCAATAAATGTAATTCATCATCACATCAATAGGCTTAAGGTTAAGAATCATATGATCATTTCAATAGATACAGAAAAAGCATTTGATAAAATACAGCACCCCTCCATGTTCAAAACACTAGAAAAAACAGTGATAGTAGGAACATTCCTCAACATTGTAAAGGCCATCTATGCTAAGCCCATGACCAACATCATTCTTAATGGAGAAAAACTGAAAGCATCCCCCCTACAGACTAGAACAGGGCAGGGATGCCCTCTTTCACCACTTCTATTCAACATTGTCCTTGAAACTTTAGCCAGAGCTATTAGACAGACCAAAGAAATTAAAGGGATATGAATAGGAAAAGAAGAACTCAAATTATCACTATTTGCCTACAACATGATTCCATATTTAGAGAATTCAAAAAATTCCACCAGAAAACCTCTAGAATTAATCAATGAAATCAGCAAAGTAGCAGGATATAAAAATCAATACCATAAATCTAATGCATATCTATTCATAAGTGATGAATCCTCTGAAAGAGAAATTAGGAAAACTACACCATTCACAATAACTTCAAAAAAAATAAAATACCCGGGAATCAATCTAACAAAAGAGGTGAAAGACGTCTACAAAGAGAACTACAGAACACTAAAGAAAGAAATTAAAGAAAACCTAAAGAATGGAAAGAACTCCTATGTTCTTGGATAGGCAGAATTAATATTGTCAAAATGGCCATACTACCAAAAGCATTTTATAGATTCAATGCAATTCCAATTAAAATTCCAAAATCTTTCCTGATAGAAATAGAGAAAGCAATCATAAAATTCATCTGGAAAAATAAGAGACCCAGAATAGCCAAAGCAATCCTTAGCAAGAAGAGTCAAGCAGGAGACATCACAATACCAGACCTTAAACTATATTGCAGAGCTACAGTAACAAAAATGGCATGGCATTGGCACCAAAATAGGTAGACCAATGGTACAGAATAGAAGACACAAAAACAAACCCACATGAATACAGTTATTCCATACTAGACAAAGGGACCAAAAACATACAATGGAGAAAAGATAACCTATTCAACAAATGGTGATGGGAAAACTTGGACTCCATGTGCAGCAAAATGAAACTAAACCCCTATCTCTCATCCTGCACAAAAATCAACTCAAAGTTGATCAAGGACCTCGGAATCAGACCAGAGGCCCTGCACCAAATACAAGAAAAAGCAGGCCCAAATCTCCATCAGATGGGCTTCAGACCAGACTTCCTTAACAAGCCTCCTAAAGCCCAAGAAATAAAATCAAGAATCAATTGATGGGAAGGATTCAAACTAAAAAGCTTTTTTTTTTTCTCAGCATAGGAAACAATCAGTAACCTGAAGAGAGAGCCTACAGAGTGAGAAAAAAAAAATCTTTATCACACACACTTCAGATAGATCACTAATCTCCAGGATTTATAAAGAACTCAAAAAACTTAACACCAAAAATACAAATAATCCAATCAATGAATGGGCTAAGGGTCTGAGCAGACACTTCACAGAAGAAGATATACAATTGATCAACAAATATATGAAAAAAATGTTCAACATCTCTAGTAATTAGAGAAATACAAATCAAAACTACTCTAAGATGTCATCTCACTCCAATTAGAATGGCAATTATCAAGAATATAAACAATAATAAGTATTGGTCAGGATGTGGGGGAAAAGGTACATTCATACATTGCTGGTGGGATTGAAAATTGGTGTGGCCACTCTGGAAAGCAGTATGGAGATTCCTTAAAAAAAAAAAAAAATTGGAATGGTACCACCATTGGGCCCAGTTATCCCACTTCTTGGCCTATATCCAAAGGACTTAAAATCAACATACTACAGTGACACAGCCACATTAATGTTTATAGCTGCTCAATTCATAATAGCTAGATTGTGGAACCAACCTAGATGCTCTTCAACAGATGAATGGACAAAGAAACTGTGGTATATATACACAATGGAATATTATTCAGCCATAAAGAAGAATAAAATTATGGCATTTGCAGGTAAATGGATGGAATTGGAGAATATCATGCTAAGTGAAATAAGCCAATCTCAAAAAACCAAAGGCTGAATGTTTTCTCTGATAAGTGGATGATGATACATAAAGGGGGGGAGGTGGTAAGGGAAGAAGGGAGGAAGGATGGATTGTGTAGAGGGAAATAGGGGTGGGAGGGGGCAGGGGGTAGGAAAGATAATAGAATGAGACAAACATCATTACCCTATGTACATGTATGATTACACAAACAGTGTGAATCTACATCATATACAACCAGAGAAATGAAAAGTTGTACTCCATTTGTGTACAATGAATCAAAATGCATCCTGCTGTCACATATAACTAAAATAGAACCAATTAAAAAATAATGATAATAATAGTAATTTTAAAAGATGCCAGATTAAAGACACAAATTTCAGCCTCAACAACCTCCTGAAATCCAAAGATACAAGAAATGAATTTAGTAAGGCATAAATTCACAAATAAGCCAGGTGTGGTGGTGCACACCTGTAATCCCAGCAGTTCTGGAGGCTGAGGCAGGAGGATCACAGGTTCAAAGCCAGCCTCAGCAACTGAATGAGGCCCTAAGCAACTTAGCAAGACTCTGTCTCAAATAAAAAATAAAAGGTTGAGGAGTGGATCCCAGAGGTTGGGCACCTCTGGATTCAATCCCTTATACAAAAGAAAAAAAGAAAGAGAGAGAGAAGGAAGGAAGGAAGGAAGGAAGGAAGGAAGGAAGGAAGGAAGGAAGGAAGGAAGGAAGGAAGGAAGGAAGGAAGGAAGGAAGGAAGGAAGGAAGGAAGGAAGGAAGGAAGGAAGGAAGGAAGGAAGGAAGGGAGAGAGAGAGAAAGAAAGAAAAAAGAAAGAAAGAAAGAAAGAAAGAAAGAAAGAAAGAAAGAAAGAAAGAAAGAAAGAAAGAAAGAAAGAAAAGAAAAGAAAGAAAGAAAAGAAGGTTCTAAAATTGATTGTGGTGGTGAATGCACAACTGAGAACACACTCAAAGCCAGTGAATTGTGTGTTCAGCGGGAGGATTGTATGGTATGTGAATGACATCTCAACAAATCTGTTTCTGGAAAAGAAAGAAATGTGCGACAGGGAAGAGTCACAAATTTTCAGAAATTAGACAGCAGATGGACAAACAAAATAAGCTGAAGACCCCCCTGGAGAAGACCTGGGTGGGTGGCCACGGCGTGGGAGCTGGGAACCGTTCCTTGTCAGCCTTTCTGTAACATTTTCAGGTGGTCTATACACAGATGTACTGTTTGGATTTTATAATTTTCTTTAAAAGTTTTAACAGTTCCTTGAACACAACAGTGCAGGGCAGAGTGGAATCTGTGACAGCACTTGCAAAGCCCTTTGGAACTCTAAAGCGCCTGCATATTTGAGGAGCTGCGATCCTTCCAGCCTCACGGCAGGACTGGGCGAGGAAGGACAGCACAAAGTCAGGGGCCGCAGCGTGGGGGTGACACCTGCTGGAAGTGTGGCCGCCGCCCACAAGTCGGGGCTGACCCACAGAGGCACTCTTTGGACCGTCTGGGCGCAGGTACCAGGGAATCGGTCTTCCTGAAGATCGGGCAGAGGACCAACCCTCGGGTCACAGGAGCATATAGGCATCCTTGCCAGGGTCCCCGGCCGGCCGGGCTCAGATGCGGACAGGCTCGCAACCAGGCGGAAAGAGAAACGTGGCGGCCGCCTATCATCCCCGCCCGAGCACCTCTCCCCACACGGCAGTTTGCGATCCTCTGGGGATTCGGTCTTTTTCTTTTTACATTTTCCTTTTTGCTTTTCAGAAAAATGACCCCGATTTGGACTGGCTTTTTTCAAATGCCACGAAACAGCACTGGCCACATAAACACTGTTTTCGCCGCCTCTGCCTGGAGCTCTGTTTCTCATCTGGCTGCAGGGAAAAGTGGCTGTCGCTCTGCCAGCACCATGTCTCTGGGAAGGAAGGAATGGAAAATGTGAGGACATTTCCTCCCAAATCCCAGTGAATCCTCGCTCAGCAGAACCGGTGAGAATGAGCTCCACACTGAACCACACTGGAAAAAAGGAAAACGAGACCATAATTCCTCAGGGCCTGACAGTATCTAAACTTAAAGCCAGACCTTACTCTGTGGTCCCCAAACATGTTGTCACTGGGAGAGGGCTTTTCAAATGGGACCGGATAAGTGAACCCCAAGGGTGAAGACCCTGTGGTAGGATCCTGATGGAGAAGTGGGACTAGTTACCCAGCAGACTTAAGAGTTGAGGCTGAAGATGGAAGACAAGAAGGGAAATAGAATATTCATGATAGGATGCAATAGATAAGTGACAGGGAAAAAGAAAATATAAGTAAAATGAGGCAATGATGCTCACTTTTTCCTTTCATCTATTTCATTTCATTAGTCTATAGCCATTCTACTCGAGAACAAGAAAATTCATTTATAATGAAAGTATGCACCTGAAGTATCGGGCATAATTTTTAGGGTATTTTTGTGCCCTTTTATGCTCAAGTGAGTCTCTTCCTCTAAATGGAACCTTGGAATATCAACTTCTGTCTTCTTTCCTTTTTAGGTGATGAGGATATATAGTGCAAACGTTTTAGAATCAGCTGTATCTGGGTTGAAGTCCTGACCCTGCCATTCATTGGTCATGTGACCCCAACCCTAAAGTCACCATCTCTTTGAACTCCAGTTTCTCCATCTGGCTCATGTTAAGTAGTAATAAGAATTAACACTTATTTGATCATTTTCTGCGTACTAATGTTCTAAGCCCTCTGCATATGTCAACTCTTTTCATCCTTGTGACAAACTTTTCATATATATTGTTATGAGCTGAATTGCATTTCCCCAAAATTCATATACATTATAGTCCTAACCCAAGGACTTCAGAATGTGACCTTATAACAGGATCGCTGCAGATATAACGAGTTAACATTGTATTAGAGCAGGTTAGGCCCCTAATCCAACGTGTTAAGAACTGTGAATCCTTATAGAAAGGAGAAAGTTGAACACAGAAACACACCATTACAGGAAAAATGCCACATGAAGGTTGGAGTCACAATGCCGTATGTGAAGGAATTCCCAAGAGTTAAGAAGAGACCCTTCCCGTGCGCCCTCAGAGGAAGCCTGGCACTACGACACCTTGATCTTGGACTTTCAGCCAATGGAACCCAAACACGCAGGAAGGAGCTGAGCTGAAGATTAAACCCAGTAGAAACCTTTACTTCAATCCCTTCTTTACCATGGTACTGCCAGGGCAGTGGTACTTCATGAAAGCAAATGAAAGAGAATATCAAAAGAAAAGGAAAGGGACAGAGACCTCAGCAGGTCAGCGAGGCCTCATGAGGCAGTGGACAGGAAGGGTCTGAGCTTTACAGGGTTCAGCAGGGCACATCCTGGGAGGAGTTTGTCAGATACGTTGGGCAGGCAGGGGAGCTTTGGCAGAAAAGGGAAACTGAGAAAGGTCGGCAGCCTCAGTTCCCTTCCCCACCCCACCCCCGAGGGTTTTAAGTTTCCACCTCCTTCACCTAATGTTTGCAAGACGCTCAGAAGGACCAAATGAGATCATTCATTTTAAAAGTTTAGCTTTATTACAAGCATGTATTAAGTGTTAAACAAAATAACTATTCTTATTTCATATGATTGCTCTATACCCAGCATTATGAGCCTAATGTTCTTCACAAATTCTTCAACTTAGTTATCATTATCACCATACTACGGAAAGGAAACTAAGGATCAAATTTGGTGCTGTAACTGGGATTCCAAAACCAGTTCTGTCGTGCTCCAAAATCCATACCAAACTTACCCCAAATTTCTATTTATTCCTTTCCTTTTAACTCCATTCCAAAAAGAATGCCAAAAAGCCTTTGTTGAAAAAATTCCATCCAAGCTCACTAACAGGACCGTGGCCATTCTTTTGGAGGATTATGATGCAAGACAGGTGAAGATGGTTCCATCCCCGAGATGGAAATGGGTCAGATGGGTCCCAAAGCTCTTGGGTCTCTGCAGGCATAAGTACAGCTCTACATGGGACATAACAGAGCCAGGCCTGGCCAGAGGACACTATTAGAGCAGGCAAACTAAAATCCTTTGTATCATCCCTCAAGAAAAGGGGGACAGTAAAACACCATGTCCCTGAATGCCCCCTTTCTGTTCCCAAAATCCCAGCCAATCTAAGGAAACAATCAGAGCAAGCCTGAGCTGGAAAGTCCAAAAACATATTCTCTTGAAGGACTCAGGCTCTCTCTCTCTCTCTCCCTCTCTCTCTCTCTCTCTCTCTCTCATGCTGGGAACTAGTGCAAGTTGGCTTTGTCTGTAGCAAGCGGCTTTCTTTTTTTTTTTTAATTTATTTTTATTGTAAACAAATGGAATACATGTTGTTTCTGTTTGTACATGGAGTAACAGCATACCATTTGCATATTCATACATTTACATAGGGTAATGATGTTTGATTCATTCTGTTATTTTTTCCTCCCCCCACCCCTCCCACCTCTCTTTTCCCTCTATACAGTCCCTCCTTCCTCCATTCTTGCCCCCCTCCCACCCCCCATTACGTGTCATCATCCGCTTATCAGCGAGATCATTTGTCCTTTGGTTTTTTGAGATTGGCTTATCTCACTTAGCATGATATTCTCCAATTTCATCCATTTACCTGCAAATGCCATAATTCTATTCTTCTTTGTGGCTGAGTAATATTCCTTTGTATATATATACCACAGTTTCTTTATCCATTCATCAATTGAAGGACAAGCGACTTTCTTGCATGTTCACCAGGATGGTTGCTCCTCAGGATGCTGGTCAGACAAGCTAACTAAGGGAACTGATGCTGATGATGTCACTGCTTCCGCAGCCTAGCAGGGAAACCCCTCTCGACGTGGGGACTGACAAGGAACTGAGGGCACTGTGGGAAGGATATGTGTCATTCATCCAACTGGACAAAATTCCCCAAGGGAGAGCAGGCATTGCTTGGCAACGCACTTGGAGGGACAGAGATGCCATCCCTTCCCATCCGTTCAGCCTACTGTCAGTGACCCCTCCTTGGAGCAGTCACTCTCTGGTAGGCTTTCCCCACTCTGTCCTCTGCCTCCCATGCTGTCTCAGCACTTTCATTGGCCTTTCTGCCACCTACTCCATTACTTTGGTGCAACTGGGCTGTGGACATGACACCCTTATGCCACCAAAATTTAACGAGTAGAATGGAGTCAGAGAAAAAAAATCTCTCCCTTACACGGGGTTTGTTGAAATTCTAATGAAAGTTCTTACACGAAGTCCGAAAAAGCACAAATGTAAGGGAAAGATTTACAAATTTGACTCGATAACCGCTTTTAAAATTCTTTTAAGTAGAAGAAACGAACAAAGAGGAAAGTCAAGTCCAGCACAGAATGCATTGGCAGTGAGTACGATCAACAAAGAACTGGTATCCAAATAAATAAATACCCAAATAAATATCCTTCAGCTCAGTAAAAGCAAGAAAACAGCCCATCAGGAAAGACTGGGCCCAGACCGAGGCCTCCACCAGAACTGTAAGATCACAAAACGTTTGCATTGCACAATGATGTTACAAGAAATGTGACCTTACCCTTCAACCGAGCAATCCACACACATTGGATGCACCCTGAAAAGCACATAAGTGGGCTCCAGGGGACATGAGCCAAAACGTGCTCTGCAACATGAACGGTAATAGTAGAAAATGAAAACCACCTAGCTGGGTAACAAATAGTGGCATGTCTATAATACTTAACTAGAGACACTGTGATCAATGTGGATGAATCTCGTAAACATAATACTGAGTTTTAAAAGCAAGTTAAGCTAGGCATGGGTGCGCATACCTGTGACCCCAGCAACGCAGGAGGCTATAGTCAGCCTCAGCAACTTGCAAGACCCTAGGTAACTTAGGGATACCCTGTCTCAAAAAATAAAAAGGGTTAGGGATATGGCTCAGTGGTGAAGCACCCCTGCATTCAATCCCTGGTACCACAAATACATAAATAAGTTGTAGAAAGATGTATGTGACATTCATTTCACTATTTATATAAAATTTATAAGCATGTAAAAACAATGCCATGCATTGTCTAGAGTTAAGAATGTGTACTAAATCTATGAATATATGCAGGACTGTGATAAAAACCAACATCAGAGCTAGAGGGGGGCAGTTTCATATGTATGCTTTTAAATTTGAGGTTTCAAATGCATTGTTTTAAAATTTAAGCTAGAAGATATTCATTAAATTATTTCCTAAACTTTTAATAAGTCTGGAATGTTTCACAGTAAAAAAGTAAGAACTTTTCTAATGAGAATTATAGGGCCAGACACACAGTAGGTTCCTAAGGAAAGCAAGTTAAGAGTAAGCATCAACTTCTGCCTGTCTTTAGAGTCGTGAGCCTGACAGGTGTTGGGAGTTAAAAGAAAAATGAGAACTTTAAGATCTATTGACGCTCTTAAGTGGTTTGTGACCTGATTGGAAAAGAATAAAATCAGTGACTATGCCAGGCAGAAGGGAAGCAGCAGCAGTAGGGCCACATTGATATGTGGCAATCAGCTCCCCAATTATCTGCCCACTGGCCCAGAGCTTGCGAGGTCATTCCCACAGAGAACTGAACACCACTTGTCCTGAGCTGCGAGTCTGGAGAACTAGGTGAATCCCTGTCTATGTCACCTGCATTCCATGTCTTTTTTCATTAGTTAAATTTTGTTTAAAAGTTTTTTACTTGTAATTGTAGAAGAGTATAAATATTTGGGAAAGTACAGATAATACTATAACAGACACCCATGAACACACTAGACTTAGATGTCAACATCATTCGAATGTAGTTTCATATGAATTTTGTCATTTATCGATGTACAGCAAAATCCTCACCATGCTGACCGCATCTCTTCCTCTCCAACCCCGCTTCAGAGGGAACCACTATATCAATATTGGTATTTATTCACTCTTTTGAATTTATAAACATAGAACATTATTTGGCATTTTTAATGCATGTAAAACATTGACTTTCAATTTTTTTGTCACATTCAATCTACCAAATGCATTTATACTTTGGCCTCATAAACACGCACGCACACACATACACACACACACACACACACACACACACACACACACATACACACACACAGACATATGCATACCCCTGGCCTCCTCTGTATCCACAAGTCCCATATCTACAGATTCAACCAAACACAGATAGATAACATTCAAAAAATTGTGCCTGTACACATGTGCAAACTTTTTCTTATCATAATTCCCTAAACAATACAATTTAGCAACTTTTTACATAGCGTTTATACTGTATTAGATTTTCTAATAGTCTAGAGATGATTTTAAGAATACAAGAGAATACAAAGGCAGAATGTTCTCTCTGACATGCAGATGCTAATACACAATAAGGTGGGGTGGGGTGGAGAATAGAAGTTCAGTGGATTAGACAAAGGGAAGGGAGGGGAAATGGGAACAGGAAAGACAGTGGAATGAATGGGACATCACTTTCCTGTGTTCAAATATGAATACACCCAGTGAAACTCCACATCATGTACAACCACAAGAATGGGAAGTTATATTCCATGTGTGTATAATATGTCAAAATACAATCTACTGTCCTGTATAACTAAAAAGAACAAATAAAAACTATAATAAATAATAAAATGAAATTTAAAAAACAGCAAAAAAGAATAAGGAAGATATGGGTAGGGTGGGAGATTTTATATATATGCACACACATACATACACACACATATATATATATATATATATATATACATATATCTATTTCTATCTTTTTAATATTTTTAAAGTTTTACATTCTTCCCTTAGATTATGATCCAGCTAGGGGTGTGTGTGTAGAGTGAACTAGGGATCTTATTTATCTTTTTCCATAGTTTATTGTCTAAGACCAATTTATTTATGGCCTGTTCTTTCTTTACTTCTAATGCTACCTCTGTCATAAATTCCTAATAATTGTTAAGTCTGTTCCCACATTCTCCATTCTGTTCCACTGACAGATTTCTCTATCTCTATGCCAATACCACACTATTATATCTTTGTATAATTTTTAAAAAAATTTTTGTAATTGTAGATGGGCATTATGCCTTTATTTGTTTATTTCTTTATGTGGTGCTAAGGTTGAACCCTGTGCCTCACACATGTTAGGCAATTGCTCTGCCACTGAGCTAAAACCCCATCCCCTTCAAATAATTTTTGAATACTATAGTTTTGTAAAAAATTTTGAAATCTGATAGGACAATCTCTCATCATCATCATTACGATTAAGGTTTTTATATTATTATTTCCTCTTTCATGTGAATTTTTGGATCTATTTTGTCAAGTTCTGTCAAAAATTCTCTTGGGAATTTTATTAGAATTGAATTAATTTTAATTTAATTTTAATAAAATGGATACCTTTTAGAGTAAATCTTTCTATCAATGAACATAGTATTTTGTCTCCAACTACTTAGATCTTGGTTTATGTCTCTTAATAATTGTTTTTGAGTTTTCCCACAAAAGTCTTAAACTCATATATTCATTTCTAGAATTCTGTGAGTTTGTTGTTGTTATTATAAAGATATTAACCAAATATTTTAAATTTTTTACTGGTGATTTTGTATATTGATCTTGTTTCCAGCAACCTTGTTAAACTCTCTTGTTATTTCTATAATTTTGCCTACAGTTTCTCATAGATGTTCCATGTTGCTTCTCGTATAATCTCAAATGATGACAATTTTTTTTCCTTTCCAAACTTTTACTTCTTTTTTTTTCTATAACCACAACAATCTCAATCTCAATCTCAATCTCTCCTGTGCTGCTCACAGGAACTAAAGAAAAAGTGACTCTACAGCAATGCCAGCATGGAGGAAATAAAGCTAGTACTGATTCATGACATCATTGGTGATTGATCATGAGGTATGTTCAGTGCCCAGGTTCTTCAACATATCTGTTTGAATGTACACACTTGTAAAAATTTTTAATTTTTTAAACATCCTTTTTCCTTGTCATATTACAATCAATTTTTCATTTAATTACCTCCTACCACAGATCCTAATTACCTCATCCAGGAATGCTACTGGTTCAATATTCCTAGTTTCTTCCATTATCATATCATTTTAACAGAAAGATTATTTTGATGTCCCAGGCAACCAAATTTGGTGTCTGCATTTTCTTTCCCTCATGATAAACCTAATGCTAGTTGGTATATTTTACAAGAATATATAAATCTCACTAAACTTCAGTTGATTGAAGTACTCAAGAACAAGATATGAGCCTCCTATTTTTTTCAAAGGCCTGGTTTTTGGAATTTTTTGTACTTTGAGGATTTTGAGGGGTAGGGAGTTGGTTTTTGTTGAGGGTGCCAACCTGCTTTCTTCAGTTTTAGTGTATTTATTTCTAAAATCTGAACATGAACACAAAAACGTTTTATTGTTAGTGTTATTTCCATTAATTTTCAAAATGTTGGTCTTTCATTGAAGCTTCTATTTTTTGTTGTCATTTTATCTATTTCATCACTTAAACATTCCTGTATCTTAAGGTCTCTTTCAGATTGTTTTCCATGATTTCATGTTTGGAGTCACTGACCCTTCTATTTGGTGTGTCTGCAAACTCTTTTCCATGGTGGATTCTTCTACCATGTATGCTCCGATTTTTTACTGAAAACTCATCTTCAACTGAGATTTTATTTTTCAGTGGGAATCTCTTATGACCAGAGTGATTTTTCAACCTGTCTGCATGTATCCTAGCAGTAACATAACCAAGATCACTCTTAATGTGGATTTCTTAATTTAGGATGTTCACAACTCACGGACAATACCAACTCACTCTCTGAAACCTCTCTCAATATAAGTTTGGAATTCTTTACTTTCTAACAAGAGAACGTTTTTGCACCAAAAACTAAGGCAGACGCAAACTTTCTTGCCATCTTCCCAATTTGATGGGGGGATTATTTTTCCTCATCCTTTCATTGAGGTTCAACCCTGCAATTACCCCAACTTTTTGCTTTCTGTTTTAGTTTTCTGCACTGCACTAACCCAGTATCTTTCCCCTCATCTCTGCACCCTACACACTAGCCTAATAGCAGCACAGACAGACACACCCACACTCCAGGTTTGCTGTGGTGCCTACTCACCACTTCCAACTGTGTTTTTCCATTTCTTCTTCAGTTTCAACAACAGGGCTAATTTGCTTTCCTTTCATCTTCCACTTATGTGTGTTTGTAGTGGGGAAGTTCCATTTGATTCTGCTTCTCCTGAGGTCCTTTTTCCTCCACAGAGGCCCTTGGAATCAACCAAACCTTAAAACCTCTAATAGAAATGAGGTTCTGATGACTGGGGGGTCTAGGGTAAATTCTGCCTCAGAAAGCATCTCCAGAATTTGGCTAGAATCTTTTTGGGAAGAAAGGGTTGGGTCTGTCTGATTATTGACTGGATAATTTCTGCTTAACAACCACCTTTTTGTTCTTGTGCTGGAGCAGAATCGGAATGCTTCTTCTCTGCCAATTTCAGGGAATGAGATCATCCTTACAAGATCCTTGGGGAGGTATTAAGTCAGAAATATTTTACAAAGGAAATGCATGTGGCATGTAAGACTTAAGGAAACTCGGGAAAGGATCCTCTGCTTTGAAATACCCAATGAGGTGATGTTGCTGTTGTTGATGTTGTTGCTGCTGATGAGGAGGAGGAGGATGCTTTGGGAAGGAAGCACCTCAGGTTTTCACTCTGTTGGCATTTTTGTTTTGTTTGTTTTAAGAAAAATAGCAATGAGTCAGGTTGGCCCTGTATGGAGCAAACACATACCTTATGGGTCAGCAGGGTGACGGGTCATAGCTAAACACACTGACAGGTCCAAAATTGTCTCTCTCAAATAGGTTTGTTATGTGAAAGTCAAGAAGAAAGTAAGTATCTAGGAAAGGAGAATCATGAAACAAAAAGTTCAGATTTTAAAATTCATGAGAAAGACATACCCTTTACAAACAGTTAATGGCACCACGACTATGCACTTAAACTGGAGAATAATCAGTAAGACATTAAATGTGTAGAAATGTCCTTGATAGCTTTCCTAGTCTTTGAATTTATTGACTTCTTCCCTCCATGGTATTTTCATACACCTATTCTTCAAAGGGTCTTGAACACCTTCCTTAGAGTAAGAAGTTGCTCAAAGGAAAAGTTTGGGTAGCCTGTCATCCACACTTTTTGTGAATTTAACCCAAGATAGTATCCACCTGGAGTCTGTAATCTCTTGAAGATTATAATCTCAGTG
The DNA here is from genome assembly GCF_902686445.1 of Sciurus carolinensis. Classification (NCBI taxonomy): domain Eukaryota; kingdom Metazoa; phylum Chordata; class Mammalia; order Rodentia; family Sciuridae; genus Sciurus; species Sciurus carolinensis. Next base: position 21,359,067 of record NC_062225.1, read on the forward strand.
AGTCGAGATTTGCAAAGTAAGGACTCAAACAAGATTTTCGAATTCCAAATCCCAAATTCTTTCCTTAGGAAAAAGGGGATGGAGCCTCTTCTCTGGGCTGTGAGGCCCAGTTGGATGTGTGATCTCCTGTTTTCTCTACCTATGGGTATGGCGGCTCCGGGCAGGCGGTGATGATAAGCATGCCATCTTCTATTTCTGCCACTTTGGTCTCTGAATTCATATCTCCCACCAGTCACATCTGCCTGGTAGAGTTATGAAGAAATTATGAATTATGAGGAAATTCACTTCTGTTCTGTTAGGGAGTTCAACCCCATAGTGAAGTGCCTTTAGTGAGTCATCAGCTAATTCCTGATATTCCTTAGGAATCTTTCAACATCCCAGAGAAATAACCAAAGGGATTTTCTTAAAAGTTTCATTACCATAAGTCCAAAGCCCAGTGTCTGCACTCTTTTGAGGGTGTTAATCCCAATAAGAGTCTCTCCTATGGTATTTGAACACTATTCATAATTTCTTTTGACAAGTGGGTCTGCGGGCCAATGTTTGTGACACATGATCCGACACCTTGGCCAGAGCTTACTGAAACATGAGCGGAGACTTGACCTAAGAGAAACCAATCCATAGCTTGGGCAGAACTAGATAGAGACTCCCTCTCAAAAGAGAGGGGCCCAGCAGTTACACTAGATGGAGTTACGCACTGGACCTGTGATTCCAGACCAGGCCAGCATTGTGCCAGGGTGAACTGAGCCAAATGCAAGATGCAGAAAGATGCCCATAGACCTGGGAAGGTGGCTGCACCCTCACCCTAAGGTCAGACAGAAGCAGCATGCAAACCACATGAGGACCTGTGTGCTTTACCATGCACTCAGATACCAGGTTGGTAGAGAGGAGGGATGGAGAAGAAATTCTGAAGGACAAGTAGTTCCCACTCAGAAGCAAAAGCCCTCACAATTACAGTGCAGTTAGTCTTGAATGCTGCCTCAGACATCATCGTGAGAAGAGAGAGAATGGGTAAATACAGGAAGGGTAGCCACGTGGTGAGAGGGCTTAGGGACCATGAAATGTCTTAGTCCATTGAAGCTACTATGGCAAAATACTTTAGACTGGGTAATTTATAAATGATGAAAATATTGTTCACAATTCTGGAAGTTGGAAAGGCCAAGATGGAGGCATTAGCTGAATAAGTGTCCAATGAGTGTTCGCTCTCTGCTTCAAAGATGGCACCTTTTGCTGCATCACCACATGATGGAAGAGGTCAGGCAGCTCTCTTCGACCTTTTTTATAAAAGCACTGGTTCTGTTCATGAGGGCAGAGATCATGTTAATCAATTCCCCAAAGCCCCCACCTCTTCATACCATCCCACTGAGTATTAGGTGCCAACATGAGTTGCTCAAGGGGCACTGCTATTCAGACCGCAGCGCCTGGGAAAGGCCACCTGGCTATTGCTTTGCCTTTCATCTTTCTCCAGAGATTTCTAATTCCTTTCCTTACAGCATCTTTTCCTAAGCTCCCTACCCACCATGTTCCCCTTCACTTTCAGGTAAAGATCTGCTCCTTCATCACTAAAGAGATGAAATCACCCAAGAAGAGATCTGCCAGTGCCTCTCAGTCTCCAAAGTCTTTGTTTCATCACCCAACCTCCCCATCCTTCTTCCTGTTACAGAAGAAACATGTCTCCTCCTCTTACAAAGCTGAGTCTTCAGGATGAACCTCCAGGATTCCTCCACCATCTTCCCCTCTCCCTTTGGTATCTTCCATCTTTGTCTCCGGCAGTGCCTTCCTCTGTGTGTGACTGGGCTCCAGGTCTCCCATTCTAAACCCCTTCCTAAGTCCAGCATTCCCTCTGCCTACTGCCCTGCCTCCCTTGTTTTCTTTACAGCCAAACTTTTTTGCAGAAATAGTCTAATACCTTCTCGAGTCTGAGTCTGTGTCCATCATGTTGGGAAATTGCCTGGGGGAGCAAGGAGAGCTCTCAATTGCAAAATCCGCCTTCCTGGATCCGGTCTTGCTCTTGCATCATCTAGCACTGCAAACCATCTCCCCTCTATTGGTCACAGCCCAAACAGAACACAGATGGCACAAGCTGGCTACTTTACCCACACCAGCACAGACCTCTATAAATAGACGTTTTATTTACAAGGAATGATGCAGCACACTGGACCAGCGACAGAGAGGACTACCAGAACCATAGAGGGCAAACTGCACAGAGGACTGCCCAACATGAGACCTGGGGTAGGGGGTAAGAGTCAGAGAAATACCCCAAGGTGAGCCTCTCCTTTCCACCAACCTCCTGTAGTGCTCCTCAATGGCTGGACCCCAACCGGAGTCCACAGGCAAGAGAGCCGGTTGCTGGCAATCCTGATGGGCACTTCTTCCTGGTACAGAGCACGGTGAGAATGAATGAGGTGGAAGGTCCAGGGTCAGAGAGAAGGACCCCGCACTCCCACCCCGCTCCTGAGTCTTCTTACAGGGCTCCTAATCACTGGGTTGTTCTCCTTGTCCTTCCGATGTTCTAATCTCACCACTCTCTCATCTTCCACCAGCATCTTCTATCTTTTCTTGGACCTTATTAATTTTGGGTTCTCACAAACAACTTCTCCTCCTCCTCCTCCTCCTCCTCCTCCTCCTCCTCCTTCTCTCTTTCTCTACCCCTCTCTCTCTGCAATTTCATTTACCTCAAGGTATCCATAAACTCCAAGGTGATGATGACCCAGTCCTGCACCTTGAACTTTGACCTTTGCTGACCTCTCACTATACACTAAACTCATTGGTCACCCCCACAGTTTCCCACAGGAAGAATTGGAGTGCCTCAAGTGCAATGCATCCCAAACAACACCCATTCTCTTCAACTCGTCATTAACAGCAGGCACCTTTGACTTCTCTGTTTCCTTTACAATCTTGCTTCTCAAAGAGTGGTCCAAAGCCTGCAGGAGGGATGTCTCCTGGGAGCTCCTTAGCAATGTGGAATCTCAGCCTGTCGAGACTCTGAATCAGATTACATTTCAATAAGATCTCCAGGTAGCCTGTATGCACACTAAAATTTAGACATGCTAATTTATAAAACCTGTTACAACCAATTCTTTCCCTTTAACATTGTGTTAACATGTATTCTACTTGAGGACTTGATATTAAAACAGAAAGAAGTCAATGCTGCAACAAAGGGAAGCCCTGTGGAATTCTCCACTACCCTCATTCACTGCTTTGGACCTGCCTTAAAGGACCTTCCCTTAAGCAGGTTGATGCAATTGTAGACTTGACTGGGACTTCTAATGATTTTAAGAAATCCTTCACTCTGGAAAGTAGTATGGAGATTCCTCAGAAAACTTGGAATGGACCCACCATTTGACCTGGCTATCCCACTCCTCAGTTTATACACAAAGGACTTAAAATCAGCATACTACAGTGACACATCTACATCAATGTTCACAGCAGCTCAATTCACAATAACTAGATTGTGGAACCAACCTAGATGACCTTCAATTGATGAATGGATAAAGAAACTGTGGTATATATGCACAATGGAATATTACTCAGCCATAAAAAGAATACAATTATGGCATTTGCTGGTAAATGGATGAAGCTGGAAGATATCATGCTAAGTGAAATAGGCCAAGCCCAAAAACCCAAAGGCCAGATTGGATGAAGATACATAATGGGCAGGGGGAAGAGAAGAATGAAGGAAATTTGGATGGTGTAGAGGAAAATGGGGTGGGAGGAGTGGGGGAAGGAAAGATAGTAGAATGAAATAGACAGTATTTCCCTATGTGTAAGTATGATTACATGAATGGTGTGAATCTACATTGTGTACAATCATAGAAATGAAAAGTTGTACCCCATTTGTGTACAATGAATCAAAATGCAGTCTGTAAAAAAGTGTTTTTAATAAAAATAAATGTAGAAATGGAAAAAAAAATAAATCCTGGCCTGTCTCCTCCTTTGTGCCGTTATCCTCGAAGGAGCACGAAAGGCACCTAGCTCACTTTATTTGTGATTAAAAAAAAAAAAAGACAATTTTGGGTATTCAAGATGAGAAGCCCATCATCTGAAAATGTTCCTGGTGATATTTGCCATAAAGAAATATGATGCCCAATTAAATCTACTCAGGATTCGTATCTTCCTGAGCCTTAGTTTTCCTCATAAAATGGGGAGAAACAGAAACTCTCTTATGATGTTTTTAGAAGGAAAAAGCCCCTGTCTGGCCGCTACCCTTAAATGTTTATGAGCTGCACTCAGGATTGGGTAGCCTGGTGGGTCTCAAGGAACTAAACAGAAGTTCCTGCCCCGAGAGGTTTCATTTCAGAGGCAGGACATAAGGCTGTGGCAAGCAGTAAGAGAGGAATCAAGTTTGGTTCCAACAAGTGGATTTTGTTCATGCAGCACACACTCAACTTAACATTCCTAATAACAGCAAGTCACATATACACTGAAGATTCACTCCCTTGTTCACCTAGAGTCCAATCCCCATGGACTTACTCAATGCAACGTCTCTTAGGCAAGAAGTCAGTCAGCAAGACTGAGGGGATTCTTCTCAGCCATAGCCTCTCTCAGTTCCTCGGATGTCTTTGGATGTCCTCGGGTGTCTGATAAGCTGGAGGCTGGGTGGCAGTTCCTGGGTGGCAGGAGAGGTGGTCAGTCGTCTGCCTCGGTGACAATGGTCGATCAGTAATCAGTGATGGAGTGGACAGCAGACGGGGCAGTCAAGAGACAGAGCGACGTGGAGTACTCTGGTCGCGGTGCTGCTGACAGTTTGTATAACACACAACTATAGCAATTCCTGTTATTCCTGTTATTTCCTTGTCTCATTACAAAGATCCACACAAGGAAAATGAAGAACCCCCCAAGGGCAGGATGTAACAGGACCTGAATGCAAGACACGGACACATTCTACTCTAAAACCGCAGAGAGTGATGGGAAAGAGCTGTGTACATAGCACTGGTCATGAAGGTTCTCAAAGCGGGAACAGGAGGGAGGCATAGGCAGCAGGAAGGGCATTCAGATGGGGACAGCATGGGTAAAGGTCATGGCGGATCTGCAGGGAAGACAGATTCTCCCTGCAACTTGGGTTCTGCTCATGACACTGGTCATGGCTTATTTTGACAGATGATTCATTTTGAAATCAGCCCTGCCAGGGCTCTGTGCAGCTTAGGAACCTGGATGGGCTAAGTCATCTTTTTTATCCAGCTAGGAAAACAAACCATAGAGCAAGACCAAACCACCATTAGCTCAGACCAAGGAGAGGAAAGGCAACTTAGAACCATTGCACTTTATTTCTTTAAAGTGCAAAGCAAGAGGTACTAGGGACTAAATTAGAATAAGATATAGTTCATTTTGACATATAGTTATGTCAAAATGGATTCTACTGTCATGTACAACTAAAAATAAAGAAATAACAACAATAAAGAAATAAACAGGAGCCAGTGCAGCGCAACGTACTCCGGCACACAAGCAGCTTCAGGGACCAGGATAGGGCAGCCAGAGACCTCCCCAAGTAGCCTAGACCCCTGCGGTGGGAGGTGCCTTCCAAGGCTAGCTTCTCAGACCAGACCGCCCAGTGAGAGGTTTTCTACATAGAACCAGCCACAAGTCCCCGAACCAACGGAGAGCTTCGATCTGCAAGCAGCCTCTGGGATCAGGGCAGGGCAGCCAGAGACCTCTTCAGGCGGCTCTGCCCACTCCGGCCACAGGCTCTCTTCACGGGGCGATCCAAGATGGCGGCCTAGAGGGAGACTGCACCCCCAGTCGCTCCAGAACCCAGGAGTTAAGAAGGGGAGGCATTGAGAGACTCGGACTGAAATAGAGCCACAGGTGAGTCTGCCCACTGGGTAAAGCTCGGCCCGGGTGGCAGGCCCAGATAGAGGTGGCTTATCGGAGCAGGGCAGGGCAGCTAGAGTCTTCCCAAGGTAGCCTTCCACACTCCGGCAGTGGGCTCCTCCCACACGGCCAGCTGCACGGCGCAGGCCCACAGTGAGAGCATTTCCGCACAGAACCAGCTCCAAACCGTGGAACCAGTAGGGGGCTAGGGGCAGTTTTCTTTGGATGCGCTGCTTTATCAGATTCCTCCAAGACATCAGGCTACTGAAGGCTGGGAGGTGAAACACTGGAAATCTACCGGGACACTATAAGCCAATAGCGGAAAACTGCAATATCTCAGGGTCCCACTGACAGCTGACCAATATGAGAAAACAAGGGAAGAAAATGTCCCAAACAAACCTAGATACTACATCAATAAAACCCAATGACAGCACAGCAGAAGAAATGTCAGAAAGGGAGTTCAGAATGTACGTAATTAAAACGATCAGGGAAGCTAATGAGGAGATGAAAGAGCAAATGCAGGCATTGAAGGAGGAGATGAAAGAGCAAATGCAGGCATTAAATGATCGCACCAATCAACAGTTAAAAGAGCAAATACGGGAAGCAAGAGATCATTTCAATAAAGAGTTAGAGATACTGAAAAAAAACAAACTGAAATACTTGAAATGAAGGAAACAATAAACCAAGTTAAAAACTCCATAGAAAGCATAACCAATAGGATAGAACACCTGGAAGACAGAACCTCAGACATTGAAGACAAATTATTTAATCTTGAAAGCAAAGTTGGCCAAACAGAGAAGATGGTAAGAAATCATGAACAGAATCTACAAGAATTATGGGATATCATGAAAAGGCCAAATTTAAGAATTATTGGGATTGAGGAAGGCTTAGAGAAACAAACCAAAGGAATGAACAATCTATTCAATGAAATAATAACAGAAAATTTCCCAAATCTGAAGAATGAAATGGAAAACCAAGTACAAGAGGCTTATAGAACTCCAAACATACAAAATTACAACAGACCCACACCAAGGCACATTATTATGAAAATACCTAACATACAAAATAAAGAGAATTTTAAAGGCCGCGAGAGAAAAGAATCAAATTACATTCAGAGGGAAACCAATAAGAATATCAGATTTTTCAATCCAGACCCTAAAAGCTAGAAGGGCCTGGAACAACATATACCAAGCCCTGAAAGAAAACGGATGCCAACCAAGAATCTTATACCCAGCAAAACTTACCTTCAAATTTGACGATGAAATAAGATCCTTCCATGATAAACAAAAGCTAAAGGAATTTACAAAAAGAAAGCCAGCATTACAGAACATTCTCAGCAAAATATTCCATGAGGAAGAGATGAAAAACAACAATGCAAATCAGCAACAGGAGGCGCTAGCCTAAAGGAACAGCCAAATAAAGGAGAAACCAAATCATGTCAAAAACAAATATGAGTCAATTGACTGGGAATACAAATCATATCACAATAATAACCCTGAATGTCAATGGCCTGAATTCATCAATCAAAAGACACAGACTGGCAGATTGGATTAAAAAGAAAAATCCAACAATATGCTGCCTGCAAGAGACTCATCTCATAGAAAGAGACACCCATAGACTAAAGGTGAAAGGATGGGGAAAAACATACCATGCACACGGACACAGCAAAAAAGCTGGAGTATCCATCCTCATTTCAGATAATGTGGACTTCAAACCAAAACTAGTCAGAAGGGATAAAGAAGGACATTACATGCTGCTTAAGGGAAGCATAAATCAGCAAGACATAACAATCATAAATATCTATGCCCCGAACATTGGCTCATCCACGTACGTCAAACAAATCCTTCTCAATTCCAGAAATCAAATAGACCACAACACAATCATACTAGGCGATTTTAACACACCTCTCTCACCACTGGATAGATCCTCCAAACAAAAATTGAATAAAGAAACTATAGATCTCAACAACACAATCAACAATTTAGACTTAACGGGCATATATAGAATATACCATCCAACAAAGAACGAATACACTTTCTTCTCAGCAGCACATGGATCCTTCTCTAAAATAGACCATATTTTATGCCACAAAGCTACTGTTAGCAAATACAAGAAGATAGAGATACTACCTTGTACTCTATCAGATCATAATGGATTGAAATTAGAAATAAATGACAGAATAAAAAACAGAAACTTCTCCAATACCTGGAGATTAAATAATACACTATTATATGATGAATGGATAACAGAAGACATCAGGAGGGAAATAAAAAAATTCTTAGAAGTAAACGAGAACAAAGACTCATCATATCAAAATCTCTGGGACACTATGAAAGCAGTACTTAGAGGAAGATTTATTTCATGGGGTGCATTCAAAAAAAGAAGTAGAAATCAACAAATAAACGACTTAACACTACAGCTCAAAGCGCTAGAAAAAGAAGAGCAGACCAATACCAAAAGTAGTAGAAGACAGGAAATAGTTAAAATCAGAGCCGAAATCAACGAAATCGAAACAAAAGAAACAATTGGAAAAATTAACAAAATAAATAGTTGGTTCTTTGAAAAAATAAACAAAATTGATAAACCCTTAGCCACACTAACAAAGAGAAAGAGGGAGAAAACTCAAATTACTAAAATTCGGAATGAACAAGGAAACATCACAACAGACAGGAGTGAAATACAAAACATAATTAGAAGCTATTTCGAAAATCTATACTCCAACAAAACAGAAAACCTCGAAGACATCAACAAATTTCTAGAGACATATGAATTACCTAAACTGAACGAGGAGGACATACACAACTTAAATAAACCAATTTCAAGCAATGAAATAGAAGAGGTCATCAAAAGCCTACCAACAAAGAAAAGTCCAGGACCAGATGGGTTCTCAGCCGAGTTCTACAAAACCTTTAAAGAAGAGCTCATTCCAATACTCCTCAAACTATTCCATGAAATAGAAGAGGAGGGAACCCTCCCAAACTCGTTCTATGAAGCCAGTATCACCCTGATACCTAAACCAGACAGAGACACATCGAGGAAAGAAAATTTCAGACCAATATCCTTAATGAACATCGACGCAAAAATTCTCAACAAAATTTTAGCAAATCGCATACAATATATATTAAAAGATAGTGCACCACGATCAAGTGGGTTTTATCCCAGGGATGCAAGGTTGGTTCAACATTCAGAAATCAATAAATGTCATTCACCATATCAACAGACTTAAAGTTAAGAATCACATGATTATTTTAATAGATGCAGAAAAAGCATTCGATAAAATACAGCATCCCTTCATGCTCAAAACACTAGAAAAAATTGGGGTAGTGGGAACATTCCTTAACATTATAAAGGCAATCTACGCTAAGCCCATGGCTAATATCATTCTAAATGGTGAAAAACTGAAAGTGTTCCCCCTAAAAATTGGAACAAGGCAGGGATGCCCTCTTTCGCCGCTTCTATTCAACATCGTCCTTGAGACTCTAGCCAGAGCAATCAGACAAACCAAAGAAATTAAAGGGATACGAATAGGAAAAGAAGAACTCAAACTATCCCTGTTCGCTGATGACATGATTATATATTTAGAGGAACCTGGAAATTCCACCAGAAAACTTTTAGAACTCATAAGTGAATTCAGTAAAGTAGCAGGTTATAAGATCAATGCTCATAAATCCAATGCATTTTTATACATAAGTGATGAATCTTCAGAAAGAGAAATTAGGAAAACTACCCCATTCACAATAGCATCGAAAAAAATAAAATACTTGGGAATCAATCTCACAAAAGAGGTGAAAGACCTCTACAATGAGAACTACAGAACACTAAAGAAAGAAATTAAAGAAAACCTTAGAAGATGGAAAGATCTCCCATGTTCCTGGATAGGCAGAATTAATATTGTCAAAATGGCTATACTACCTAAAGTGCTATACAGATTCAATGCAATTCCAATTAAAATCCCAATGATGTACCTTGCAGAAATAGAGCAAGCAATTATGAAATTCATCTGGAAGAATAAAAAACCTAGAATAGCTGAAGCAATCCTCAGTAGCAAGAGCGAAGCAGGGGGTATTGCATTACCAGATCTTCAACTCTACTACAAAGCAATAGTAACAAAAACGGCATGGTATTGGTACCAAAATAGACAGGTAGATCAATGGTACAGAATAGAGGACATGGACACAAACCCAAATAAATACAATTTTCTCATACTAGACAAAGGTTCCAAAATATGCAATGGAGGAAAGATAGCCTCTTCAACAAATGGTGCTGGGAAAACTGGAAAACCATATGCAATAGAATGAAATTAAACCCCTATCTCTCACCCTACACAAAACTCAACTCAAAATGGATCAAGGACCTTGGAATCAGACCAGAGACCCTGCATCTTATAGAAGAAAAAGTAGGTCCAAATCTTCAACTTGTTGGCTTAGGATCAGACTTCCTTAACAGGACTCCCATAGCACAAGAAATAAAAGCAAGAATCAACAACTGGGATAGATTCAAACTAAAAAGCTTTCTCTCAGCAAAGGAAACTATCAGAAATGTGAAGAGAGAGCCTATGGAGTGGGAGAATATCTTTGCCAACCATACCTCAGATAGAGCGCTAATTTCCAGAATCTATAATGAACTCAAAAAACTCTACACAAAGAATACAAATAATCCAATCAACAAATGGTCTAAGGAAATGAGCAGACACTTCACAGAAGAAGATCTACAAGTAATCAACAGATATATGAAGAAATGTTCAACATCCCTAGTAATAAGGGAAATGCAAATCAAAACTACCCTAAGATTTCATCTCACCCCAATTAGAATGGCGATTATCAAGAACACAAGCAACAATAGGTGTTGGCGAGGATGTGGTGAAAAAGGAACACTCATACATTGCTGGTGGGGTTGCAAATTAGTGCAGCCACTCTGGAAAGCAGTGTGGAGATTCCTCAGAAAGCTTGGAATGGAAACACCATTTGACCCAGCTATCCCACTCCTTGGCCTATACCCAAAGGACTTAAAATCAGCATACTACAGAGATACAGCCACATCAATGTTCATTGCTGCTCAATTCACCATAGCCAGATTGTGGAACCAACCTAGATGCCCTTCAGTTGATGAATGGATAAAGAAACTGTGGCATATTTATACAATGGAATATTACTCCGCAATGAAGAATGATAAAATTATGGCATTTGTAGGCAAATGGACGAAATTGGAGAATATCATGCTAAGTGAGATAAGCCAATCTCAAAAAACTAAAGGACGAATGATCTCGCTGATAAGCGGATGAGGACATATAATGGGGGGTGGGAGGGGTTAGCATTAGGTTTAGGGTTAGGTTTAGGGTTAGGGATAAGGAGAGCGGTAAGAATGAAGGAAAGAAGGACTGTATAGAGGGAAAAGAGGGGTGGGAGGGGTGGGGGGGAAGGGAAAAAAAAATAAACATCATTGCCCTATGTAAACGTATGATTACACAAATGGTATGCCTTGACTCTATGTACAAATAGAGAAACAACATGTATCCCATTTGTATACAATTAAAAATAAAAAATTAAAAAAAAATGCAAAAAAAAAAAAAAAAGAAATAAACAAATCACAATAAAGAAATGTCCGAGGAGGACACCTGGCCTTTGGACCCATGAGCAACGTCACCGTCTGTTTTAATACACTGACAGTGACACCAGTGAGAAAGTTGGCTACAGAGGCAGAGAGGGACTCCTGCTCAAACGCCAGTCAGTTTACTTCTCCACCTCCTAACCTTTGATTGATTGATTGATTGATTGATCAGAGCTCCCTGCAAGATGAAGTATTCCAAGTCAAAAGAACACTCAGTGGTTATTTTAGCAGCTGTGGTGGGCATCTCCTGAAAGGGTCCCCAAAGATTCCCCACTTCCCATCTCTGTACCCTGGCCTTGAGTCCTCCCCTTGCGTGTAGCTGGACCTGGTTAGGAGCCTCTAATTAAGAAAACACAGTAAGAGTGATGGGATGTCACTTCTGAGACTGGGTTACAGAAGTCCGTGGCTTCTCCCTCTGCCACATGGCTCCTCAGCTTACTTCCTCTGAGGAAGCAGCTGCCATTTTTGAAGCTGCCCTATAGAGAAGTTGCCTGGCAAGCAACTGAAGAGGTTGCTGACCAACAGCCAGCCGTGAGCTGGCTCCAGCCAATACCCAGGGTGAGCACCTGGAAGAGGAGGCTGCCCAGGTGAGTCCAGAGACCACAGCAGCCCCCACTGGGACCTGACCACATCCTATGGGATCCTGCAAGCCAATCCAGGTCCTGACCCACAGAAATTGACATCCTAAAGGTTGTTCTCAGCCCCTGAGTCTTGGGATGATTTGTTTTGCAGCAATAGATAACAAGTATAATTTCCAACTGGGCTTTGGGTTAGAATAAACGAGATCGTGTTGGCCTGTGTGCATGCCCAAGTCCAATACAACCAGAAAAGTCCCGAGCCTGAATTTGAACTCTTCTTCCACCCTCCCTATTAATGAAAATGTCTCCCAGTGAGCTCAAAACAAGGTTTTCTCACAGTTCAACTTGAGAACGGCCTTAATTTTGTAGGCAGAAGTGCTGGGCGAGGCAGACACTTTTACATGACACCACGCTCTTGTACACAGGCAGAGTCCCTTTGGCAAAGCTCTTTCTTCTCATAGGCGTCAGCAGGTGCCTGCTTGCAAACATGCAGAGAGTAAGCACCCACATCCGGGGGCGGGGTGGTGGTAATAATATACTCAACAACAGCTGGTCCGCAGGGACGCTGGCTACTGGGTCCTACCCAGGGAAGCCCTTGTCCCCAGGAAGGGCTGTGCAAGATCCTGGGATGCTTGACAAGGCTTTCTCCTCATTATTACCATCGCCCCTCCCCATTTCTGCCTCCCAGCCCCTGGTAACCTCTATTCTACTTTTGGTCTCTACGCATTTGCCTATTCTAGGTACCTCACATAAGTGGAATTATAGAATATTTACCTTCTTGAGTCTGGCTTATTTCTCTTAACATCTTCAAGGTTTATCTGTGTTGTGGCATATATGACAACTTCATTGCCTTATGACAACTTCAATGCTGAACAATATTCCATTGTTTGCACTGATGACATAATACCTAACCATTCATCTGTCAGTGGATATTTTTCCTGTTTCTACCTTTTGACTATTGGGAATAATACTGCTATAAATGTGGGCATACCAATATCTATTCAAGTCCATGCTTTCAATTCTTCTGGGTCTAAAGAGTGTAATTTCTGGGTACTGTGATAATCCCATGTTCAATTTTTGTAGGAACTGTTAGACTGTTTTCCACAGTGACTGCATCATTTTACCTTCCCATCAGTCATGCACAAGGGTTCCAACTTCCCTTCATTGCTTTTTTAAATCCAAGTACCATGGTGGAACATGGTTTGCTTGTTTGCTTGTTTATTTGTTTGTTCGTTTTTCTGGTACTGAAGTTGAAACTCAGGGTCGCACACATGCTACTCAAGGGCTCTACCACACCGCTACATTCCCAGACCTTTTTATGTTTTATTTTCAGACAGGATCTCCCTAAGTTGCCCAGGCTGGCCTTCAACAAGCCGTCCTCCTGCCCCTTAGCCTCCCGAGTAGCTGGGATTACAGGCATGGACCGCCATGCCTGGCGCCCATCGTGGTTTTGATTCACATTTTCCTAATGATGAGTAATGTTTAGTATTATTTCATGCACTTATTGGTCATTTGTTTAAAAGATCAGGATTTCTGAACTGTCGGCAGCTAATTAAAGTCATGCACGGTGCCCTGTTACTTCCTTCCCCATTTATCTGCCCCTCCTTTCTTAGTAACACCTAGTTGCATTCAGGTCTCCATTGGTTATGCTAAATTATATTCAGTCTGTGAATAAATAAGGCTATGTTTAAATAAAGCTTTATTTATAAATTTAAATATATTTGATCCAAAGATTGTCTTTCATTTTGAGATTATGTCTTTCTTAAGTTTTTATATTAAAATATTCTGCCTTTTAAGCAGGACAGGAGCTGGGGTGTTGCTCAGGGGTAGACACTTGCCTAGCATATACAAGACCCCAGGTTTGATCCCCAGCACTGCAAAGAATAAAAGCAGATCAGGGGTTATATGGAACTCAGGTTGAAAGGAGGGGATTGACAGTAAAGGGGCATAAGGAAATCTTTTAGAATGAGGAAACCATTCTTTATCTTGATTATGGAAGGGCTAATTCAACTGTTTATAATTATGAAAATTCCTCAAATCTAAAATAAATTATATTATATGTAAATAATACCTTAATAAAAGACAATCTAAATGAAAAAGTGTTTCTTTTACAAAATAAGGACTGTCAAAGTGTTTGTCATTTTCAAGACCCATTGGTAAAATAAAAAGGTGGCAATCTTATGTAAATCTCCAAATTTTTCCAAAACTTTCAGGACTGAGAAATTAACAAGTCTGACAACCGTTGTGTTAGTTATCTATGGATGTATAATTAATGATTCTCATATTTGGCAGTTGGAAATAATAAACATTTCTTTTTTCAAAGTTCCTGTGAGTGGGAATCAGCGCTGGGGTAGCTGGGTCCTCTGGCTCAGGGCCTTTTGTGAGGTATGATCAGTGTGTGGGCTAGACGTGGTCTCATCTGAAGACTCAGCTGAGGAAGAAGGGCTCATTGCCAGGTTCTTTCAGTGTTGGCAAGATTTGGCTTCTTGCAAGCTTTCGAAACTCATTCTTCCCTTGAACTGCTAGGGATAAAACCCAGGGACTCATGCATGCTAGGTAAGTGCTCCACCACTGAGCTTCATTCCAGTTCAGTTTTGCAATCTTTTGAATTAAGGAACTCAGTTCTTTACCTTACGTCTCCAAAGGACTGGCTTCCACCAGAACAAGTCAGGCAAAGAGCAAAATAGGGCAAGCAAGATGGAAGCCAGAGTCTTATAGAGGCTGCCTCTGCAGTCATCATCCAGAATATGGAAAAACCAGGTTTGGAGGGGCAACAAGCCTTGTTCAGTGTTGCAGAAGGAAAGGAGAAAGGGCTGGGAGCACTACACCTACCTGCACAGGTATGTCAACAGGAAGCTGAGGGGTGGTGGACCACTGGCTTCCATTTTCTCCATAAATTAGAGCAGCTACCAAGAACTGGGAGAGAGGGACAGGCTTTGATGTAGGAGACTTGAGAACAAAGAGCTTTAAAATAGCTGGTGTGAACAAGAGACAGATGTGAGCAGAGAAACTCACATAAAGTCATGCTATAGCTGGGACTTGAGCTTGGAGAAGTTTTTCAACTCTGCACAAGCTGCACTTCAAGGCTGCAAGCAGTTTCTGTCCACAACAAGGAGTTGATACTTATAAAAATCACCCCAGAGTCAGACTGGACTTTCCTGGGAAAACCATGTTGCATGATACAAATGCCCAACTTGTTCTCTCTGCAGGGCACTAGGAAGCCACAGGGACCTGAATGTGGATCTCGTGGGCAGGCATGAGGAAGGGAGCTGGGCAGGCTCTGGGATCCCAGGTGTACCACAGGGTTGCAGCTCTGTGCCACCCAGCTTGCAACCAGAGCACACGTGGGTGGCTGTCCCTCTTGGGAATTCAAGTGTCCCAGGCAAAGACAGATCCTCGCCACCAAGTCCATCATTCAGGGAGAATAAGCAGGCATTAAATGGGACCTAGACTGCCAAAGCAACCTCCAGACCAAAGAATTCAGAATCGTCTCCACCAACGTCAACTTTTAAATCAAGGCAAAAAATTCCACTCACCTTGAGCCCTTGTTTCAAGGTAGTCCTGGTCGGCCCCTGTCCAGGACCCTGAAACCAACTGCTTACTTACCTTAGAGATACCAACATTCTGGGCGGGTCCCTAATGTGCTGTGGACCTGGAAATATCCCCCCACCTCACTGACCTCAGCTATATTCCTTATGCCCAGAGAAGGCAAAGGCGCCAAAAGAAAAAGAGCTACAGGAGAACAAATTTTGAAGAGAATGATATTTACAGATAGGCTCACTGGTTTTCTAAAGCCTTGGAAAGGTGCAAATTTGTAAGCAGATGTCAGACACAGAATCTTCGGGCTGGGGGATGGAGTCCTGCTAGCTTCCTTAATTCTCTTCTTAAAAATCAACCCTGTGGAGATTTAAAATAGTGAGCAAGAGATAGGTTTACCCATCAAAACCAGGAAAGAGGGGGCCACGAGCATTGCTGTAGGAGGACGTTTTGCGTGTAAATCCGGCACCTAATTCCACACGCCCACCGCCTGCAGTGCAGCAGCCAAGAACCGCACTTCCCGGCTGGTCTTCCCACAAGAAGCTGGAACTGGGAACCCATCTCTCCCAGGCAACAGTCACTTCCTGGCTCCAGTTAAGGAGTCGGAAAGAGAAACCACAGAAACCTAAAGGACAGGAGGGGAAGCTGCCACTCTAGGTGCATATGCTCCCCAGACAACACTCGCACGTTTCCTGTCCCCAACCCCTGGTGGGAGGTAGGGTGGCCAGGTGTCGCTGGTGAGTACTCCTGAGAATGTTCTGAGCCAGAAGGGAAGGGGAGGGACTGGTTCAAAGAAAAGCCGTGTCTGCCCTGCCAAGGTGACCTTACTGTGGACTCAGAGAAACAATTTGGTCCGGGAGATCACGGCCCCTTTGGCACCCCGGACGCCCCCTAGTGGTCGCCGCGCGCCCCGCAGCGCCACCATTCCCTTGGGGGTTATCCCAGCCACACCCGGGGTGAGGCGGACAAAAGATGCTGCGGGGCTGGAGGCCCTCTAGGACCCCTCGTTCCAAAAGCAGGTCTGGGAGACTGAAGCACTTCCGCAGTGGGCCCGGTCGGCTGGGTCGGGGACTCCAGGCACAGGCGGAGGTGGTGGCCACGGAGGAGGAACTGCCTTTCCCTCCAGAATGGACGCTCAGAACGGCTGGATGCCCATGGCCCAGAGAAGTGCCCGGAGCCCAGGGTCTGCTCCCAAAGAGTAAGGGATGGCGGACGGCTGAGCTCAGGAAGCAGGCAGAGGGCTCAGGGGCGACCAGCCGCGGGCCTCCGGTCTGCAGCATGAGATGCCATTGAGACCTGAAGACCGCGTCGGGTAGATTCGGGAGACACACACTCTCCCAGGGCCATGCACGCCCCGCTCTTGCGGACGCTTTGCTCCTCGCAGAGAGAAAAGTAAAGGATCGAGGGCCTGGCTTGGAGCTGGCGTCCCACCGCTCTTCTTCCCGGCTCCCGCGGGGCTCCGCAGCGTGGTGCCGACAGGGCGATGAGGCGCTGCCCCCTGGTGGCTTCTGCCCGCACAGCAACCCTCTCTCTACACACCGTCACAACCACCTGAGGGTGGGTACTAGACGGTCAAAAGAACTCACAAAATAGCATTTTTATGATTAGGCTCACTTGGGGAATTGTGGGTTCCGAGGACCTCCATGAGTTCCAACCAATTAGTTCAAAAACTTCCAGGGAGGACGTGAATGGCCTCTCTGACAGTCACCATTTGCTGAGATGACCCTTTCTCTGCCTCTTGCTCTCCCCCTCTTCCCAGTTCTGCGCTCCTTCCGGGTCCCCTGTCAAAGGCCCTCCTACGTAGTCCTGCAGCCATTTTCCATCTCACAG
This sequence comes from Sciurus carolinensis, assembly GCF_902686445.1. Lineage (NCBI taxonomy): Eukaryota > Metazoa > Chordata > Mammalia > Rodentia > Sciuridae > Sciurus > Sciurus carolinensis. Next base: position 21,376,427 of record NC_062225.1, read on the forward strand.
CAGGTGACTCTCTTTAGCTCAGGTTGGTGCCACCAACACATGATTCTTTCTTTGGGTAGCTTCTTCCCATGAGGCTTCTCAGCCCCTCTGGCAAACAGTCCTGTCAGTATTATCCCCACCCCCATTCCAACGTCTGGGACTAAAGACACTCAATACTAAAAATTCCTGGTCTATTTTCAGGGTAAGATTTTTTGGTTTTTGGTTTTTTACCCAATCCTTTCAGATATTGTATTGACAGAGAAAGTATTGGGTATAAAAGAAAAAGACACAGAATGAGGACATTTAGATCGCAGGTCTGGTGCTTACCAACGAGCTCTGAGACCCTGAAGTGGCATCAGTGAATTCTGGTGCTTGCAGATGGAAGTGGACCCTGGGTGCCCTGAGCTGACCCAGAAGGCAGTGATGGAACAACGGAGGAGATCCTCCTGGGCTGCCCTAGGCCCCTGGGCAGGTCTAGACAAGTGGTGAGGGTTCAAGAGGAGAAAAATAAAAACAACTTTATCTGATCACTTCATGTTCCTGAGAAAAGGATTCCTGTAGCATTGGAAATTCCCTCCCTCTGACAAAATCTCTAAGCTAGGGGTGTGTGACTTGGTAGTAGAGCACTTGCCTAGCGCGTACAAAGCCCTGGTTTGATCCCCAGCTTGGAAAGGGCCTGCGGGAAACAGTCTTTATAAAGACTCCCTTGGTTGGGAAGGACAAAGGGACAATGCAGACATGCTAGAATCTAGGACTCTGGAGATATGGGTACTTCAGCTGGATCCAGTGATTCCTGAACCAGATCTTCCCCAGCCTTTCTAGTTACATGATCCAAAAATAAACCTTATTCCAGTTGCATGACCTAATAATAGATTCAGTTCAAAAGATCAGGGGTTTTGTTACTCATAACCAAATGAGTCATCTTATAATATGGGTGCTTGTTAAAACTTCCAATAATTGGATATGGGCTAGCAAGAGGGTGACCTCTCAGTACAAAGGCTGCAGAGCTATGAAGAGAGGCAGAGCAGTTAAGTGGGTAGAATACAGGATTTATCTGGCATGCAAACTGAATTAAAGTAGAACTCTTTCTACACTTTCGGTTTTTTATTTGTTTTTGTTGTTTGTTTTGCAGTACTGGGGATTGAACCCAGGGCCTAGCACATGTTAGGCAAGGGCTCTACCACTGGACTACATCCCCAACCACCTGGATTTTGAGACAGAGTATCACTAAATTGCTGAGGCTGGCCTCAAACTTGTGATCCTCCTGCCTCAGCCTCCCAAGTAGCTGTGATTACAGGCATGTACCGCCACACCCAGATCCTGAAATCTGACCTTCTAAATGCTCAGTGTGGTCCAGTCTGGTAGACTATGGAGTAGTGAAAAGCCTGTTTTGCATTTTTACACAGCAGGTTGATCACCTCCCAAACACGGAAGTAACTTTCATTCTGCCCTTCAAGATATCAGGACTTAACACTCAATTTTGAAGTGTTGTGGGTGCCGGAAAAGAGTTGCACACAATAAAAAAATTCTACCCAAGTCCAAATGGCATGAACCAGCTCCACACAAAGAGAGAAGAGGCCCCTGTGGATTGAGGATTATTAAATATGAAATATGTTTGTCAGGAAAAAAACCTTTGTTTATATAAACATTAGAAGTGCCACCATGGTAACGCTGCTTGGTTTGCTCTGCAGCCCAGTCAGGCCTCACAGCCAAATTACTGCCTTCTTTTTCTCTGCCTGCCTACATTTTTTAAAAAACATCTCTAGCCAAAATTCCATGATCTGCCTGCTTGGTTTCCAAGCTCAGAAAATATCATTTAAAAAGTACTGGGGAACTGGGGGAAACTTCTGCCAAAGCTTCTAAATGAAAGCTCATTTCACACACACACACACACACACACACACACACACACCACGTTTTCGCCAAACTACAGTATGCTTTCCCTTTTTTACATAACCCACGTTTCCCTGGGCCTCATAAGGTTGCAGGGTCAATGAAATAACATTAACATATAAGCAATGGTAACTCGTATTCCGTTCATTCTAGGTTTTTCTCCCACCTGCTCACAAATGCTCCTGAGTACGTGAGGGGCTGTGCTTAGACGCAGCCTAACCATATCGACTGCCAGTTACGCCAAGGCCTAACTCGGCAGAGATGTCCACTGGCTCCCCCAAGCCCTCTGAGCTCTCCCCAGCAGTCAGGGCACACGGTAGGTGTGAGGCAGCCTGACGAAGCTTCTCTTCCCTTTGTGTCACACTCAGTAGGCCCCAGCCAGGCCGTGGTGCCTCCTGTCTTACTGGTGTTTTCACTAGGAGGTCTGAGTTTACTCACATACCAAGAAACCCGTCGTGAACCCAGGGGCCAGTCCAGGTGCCTGCTCAGGTTTGCAGTCCCACCTCAGCAACTAAGGGCCAGTGCATCAGGGCTGCCCCTCAGACGACCATTCATGCCCTCACCCAAGGAACCTTCTAGATAGCCCAGCTGCCTCATCCAGACAGGTCTGTCTCACTCACTTATCCTCAGGCAGAGATCCCTTGTCCATGAGAGGAGAGAGACCACTAGAGAATGCAGCAGTGACAGCCACCCTCTGTGTGGCCCTCTGGGCACTGGGGGAAAGGATGGCTCCACTCCAGAGGAAAAGCAAATTGACATCAGATTGTTTTCCTACAGCTTTTCCCACTTCTTGATATTTGCCACATTGCATTCCACATGCCAATTTTCAAAAGGATGGGAGCGTTAATAAAAGAAAGAAGTGAAATTAACTGGAATCAAGAACTTTTATTATTTTCAAGTGTAAAAAGCCTGAGATTTATGGCCGAGCATCAAGGATGGCTTTGACCTGACATGTTCTCTTAGAGACACCAGGGTAACTGCCTGGCCCAGAACCAGACCCGCAGGGATATGGCGACACGGCAATAAATCAAGTCAAAGTTATTTATTAAGTTGGGTCAGATTTCGGATTTCTCAGTTTTTCTTACTTGGCTTGCTATAGTTTTACTTTCTTTTTAAACGTTTCTAAAGTTCTTCATTTAATAGAGAATAAGGTCTTCTCTCTCGATTACCTACTTCCCATTCAGTTCCGTTGAGTTCTTTGGTTTTTGGGGTTTTTTTTTTTTTTTTTTTTTGAGATGTCTTTTTTTATTTGGTTTGGTGCATGTGATAGCTTCCATATGTCACACATAATAGAACATTAAAGGTCCATTTATAAGTATTCTTTCAGGTAATAGTGTTTACAAGCTCCAAGGCCCTAGTTCATTATCTGTTTTAAAATCAGCTCAGGATTCAATTCACAGATTTCCAATATAACTGAGGGTAGTAGGGAAGCAAAAATGACTTCTGGAGAAAAGCACGTTGACTTACCTGCTGTTTGAACCCAGCATCCCAGTAAAAACAGCTACCTCTCTTTTGTTCTCGCACCAGCTGAGGAGCAGGGGGAAGGAGGCTGGATGTTGTAGCATAGATCCGGCCTTCGACATCACTACTTTCTTCCAAGTGTTGTGCAAGGGACTCTGCTCCTCTTTCACTGAGACCCAGATCTGCAGGGTCCCACGTGCAGTTTTAACTACACCCCTGAGCAGTTTCCGTCCATGCATCTGAAGAGACCAATGGTTCCTGAACATTTAAAAGAATACATTTCCCCGCAGGAGGACCAAGAGTTGTGGCTCCTACACTTTCTTGCTTAAAGTTGTGCACAGCCCACTGAAGCTATGTGATCTCAAGATGAGTCTGTCACCTACACCCAGCTTCCCTTCGGTGATCGCTAAAAATGTGTATTCCTGCAAACCCGTCAACTGAATCATAATCTCTTTGTGGATTAGGGAATCTTTTTTCTTGTTTTGTTTGTTCTTTTTAGACATACATGACAGTATTTATTTTCATGGTTTTTTTTTTTAATTTTTGTTAGTGTGTGCAAATTATTCAGAAGTGACTTTCATTATGGCGTATTTGTACATACGTGAAACATTTTTTGTTCTTTTTAGATACGCATGACAGCAGAGTGTATTCTGACCTATTTTATATACGTAGAGTATAACTTATTCTAATTAGGATCCCATTCCTGTGGTTGTACATGATGTGGAGTTTCACAGGTGGCGTATTCATACTTGAACTTAGGAAAGTTATGTCCAATTCATTCTACTATCTTCTTTATTCCTATCCCCCCTACTCTCCCTTTCTTCCCCTTTGTCTAATCCAATGAGCTTGACTGTGGAATCTTTACTTTTTTTTTTTTTTTTTTTTTTTTTTTTTTGATACAGGGTCTCACCATGTTGCCCAGGCTGGCCTCAAACTTTCAATCTTCGTGTCTCAGTCTCCAAAGAAGCGGGATTTACAGGTATGCATCATCACGTTCAGAAGAATCTTTACTTTTTAGCAGAATCCTCTGGCATATTACTGTTTGACAGCTACTTCTATTTCCTACCACTCTGACACTTGACACGGTTCTGTTGGAGTAGAGGATTCAACACTTGACACAGTTCTGTTGAAAGATCATCCTCCCTCTTAGGGGCCATAGGCATGGCATGTCTCCATGTGCAGCTGCTTTTAATACTAATAATCAATATATCCTTAGATTCAGATTATAGAGAATACTGGGGAGATTTCATGGTGTTGGGACACAAAATAACATACAATAAAGTTTAATATTAATACTTAGATGAAATTATAAATAAGCAATTATGATTTCTCAAATTTGTAGGGAGCCTGTGATTTCTTTCAGTATAAAAATTCTCTAAAGGTTGTATATAAGTATGTGAGAGTATTTCTCTGAGCTTTGATGTGGTGTTTGGTCTTCATTGCTTTCTTAGTGTTTATGATTAAGTTTAGGGATATTTTCCCACTTAATAAATAAATAGGTTAATCATAAGTACAATTTGTATTCTTCCTATGTCTAGTTAGAGTTTTAGTCCGTCATTAAGTACATGAAATAGAATAAATATTAACTATAAGCTGATTCCTCTATTCTCTGTTAGTAATAACAAAAAACATTCCACTGTTAATAACTAACATTATAGTTCTTGGAAGAGGTAACTTCTACAGAATCTTAATGTCATATTATTTCAGGGAAATTAAAACTAAACAGAGCATAGTGCCCTCTACCTTGCTGGGAACTGTTTTTCTTTTTAAGCTATCATACAGTAAAAACATGTTTATTGAATAAGATCATTAATTATACTCTTGAAGATTTTTTACTTAACATTTTCTTGTATTAACCATGAAATGATATAATCGATACCAAAGAAAAAACATACAAAAAGACTCTGTGAACAATAAAGATTCAGACTCAGCCTCAGAACACTTGGTGTCTGTGTGTGCTGTTTCTCCTCCTGGCGGTCACCTCTCATCCACCTTGGACCCCCGACTGCTGCTAGGGCTGGACCCCAGCATTCACCAAGGTCTTAAAGGAAACTAAGGGAGACAGAGTAGCTTTTTTTGCAAGGGTTATACTCTGCTGGGAAACAATGAAGATCAGAATACCAATAAGATTCTTTAAGAGTTATAGTTGTGCAGATTTAATCACAAATTTGTATACTGAATGGTATCAAACCTCAAACCATGAATGCAGAAAGCAGTGCTGACTAGTAAGAGGCTTAAGCTCCTCACAGAAACAAACACAAACTCTCTCCGAAGAAAGGGGCATAAGCCTCAAAAAATTCCCCAAAGTAATTTACCACAGAACTCACCATGAAAAATTTTAAAAGCACACAAAGAAACAAGGCACCAGGAATAAATGTCATCAGAAACAACAGACAACCTGGATATTAGAAATATCAAATACAGACTTTTAAATAACTCTGTGTAGCCAAGCACAATAGTGCACGCCTGTAATCCTAGCAACTCTGGAGGCTGAAGCAGGAGGATCACAAGTTTAAGGTCAACCTGGGCAACTTCCAAGACCCTGTCTCAAAATAAAAAGGACTGGGAATGTAACTCAGTGGTAGAGTACCCCTGGGTTTAATCCCTAGAGTTGGGAAAGAAAAAAAAAAGTCTGATATCTAAATAGTCACTGTGGGAACCAAGAGACAACATGCTAAAAGAAAATAACTTCCACCTAGAATTTAAAGTCCGTTAAAATAAAGACATATATGAACAAGCAAAAATAGTTTTCCTTCAGTAAAAATTATGACTAGTGAATTAAAAGATTCCTTTATGAGAAAAAATTTCCAAATCATCAATTACAACTTTCAATGTGTATGTGCCTAAATATAATATTAAAGTATTAAAGTATTAAAGCAGAGAAAATATATAAAATAGTGATAAGAGAAGAAAAATAATTCCACAATCATAATAGAAGATATTAAAACAACTCTCTCAGTAACTGATAGAATAAGAAAAAACATTAATAAGGATATATATGATTTGAAGAACACAATTGCAAAATGACCTAATGGACATGTACAGAACACTATTCCCAGCATCAGCAAAAATACCCATATTAAATTCAAATACACAGAGAAAACTTGAAAAAACTGACCACATACCACACTGAAAGCAAGTATCCAAGAGATTTAAAACATTAAAATAATCCAGAACATATTCTCTGACTGTACTAGATTTCAGCAACAAAGAAGTAACTAAAACTATGTGTCTAAAAATTAAGAAACACTTCTAAGTAACCCATGAGTCAAAGAAAAACTCAAAATGAAAATTAGAAAATATTTTGAACTGAATAGCTCAAATATTATATATCAAACATAAAGCAACTCATAAAATGAAATTTACAGCACAGATATGACCAAATTTAGTTTATCTCAAGAAGGCAATGTGATTCAATTCATTAACAGATTAAAGGAGATAAATCATATGATCACTTTAATAAATGCAGAAAAAGTTTTTGATGAAGCTAAGAAGTCACTAAGAATTTACAAAAGAAAAAAAATTAACTCTTATAAATAATGAAAAGGAAAAGATTAAAACAATAACAAACCAAGAAACTTCTAGGGCTGAGGATGTAGCTCAGTGTGAGATCAGGGGCTTAGCATGGAATGCACTGGGTTAGATCCTCAGCACCACAAATTAACAATAAAGAATTTCTCCAACCAGATAGAGTTATCTATAAAAGCCTACAGCAAATATAATACTTGATACTAAAACGTTGAGAGCTTTCCTCTGAGAACAAGAACAAAACAAGGAAGTTTCATTATCATCTCACCCTGGATGTCCCTGGCAGTTTTTACTATTTTTTTTTAATGTGTAAGGATTAGAAGGAAAGAAACAAATCTGCTATTATTCACAGGTAGTATGATTCTGCACATAGAAAAATACAATTAGTGAGATTAGTAAAATTGGAGCAAATAAAAATCAACTTAAAATTTTCATTGCATTTTCTATACCAGAGACAAAGAGCTGGAAAACGTGTCTTTTAAAAGATATTATTTATAAAAATAACAAAAGGCATCAAATTGGGTTGGGGGTGTAGCTTGATGGAAGAATGCTTGCCTAGCATGCTTGAGGCCCTGAGTTCTAACCCCAGTACTAGGGGCGGGCGTGGGGGGTATCAAACGGATGGGAATAAATACAACAAAAGATGGACAAAGTTTTAGAATCGTTTCCTGTGTCTCTTGTAACAAATTCTCACAAATTTAGTGGTTAATGATAACAGAGATTTATTCTTTCAAAGTTCTGGAGGACTGAAGCCTGAAATCAGTATCACTGAGTAGAAATCGAGGTAATGTCAGGGCCCCACTCCCTCTAGTGGCTCTACAAGGAAATTCATTTCCTGTCTTTTCAACTTCTGGTGGCTGATTTGTGGATCGATTTGTGGTCTCCAGTCTCTGCCTTCATGGTCAAATAGCCTTTTCCTCTTCTGTATAAATCTTTCTGCCTCCTCTATAATGATACATATAGGCCTTACACAAATAATACAGGAAACTCATCTTAAAATCTTTAATTCTAACCCAAGTAAAAAGACTTCAAAATCAGGTAACATTTATAGGGCCAGGGATTTGCACCTGGTATCTTTGGAGGTCATTATTTAGTCTACTACAGTCTTTGTGGATTAATTATAGAAACATAGTTATGAATGAGAATTAAATAAGCAGGGATATACTCAAACCACATACATACCCTGGAAGACTAAATATTTACCACTGTCAATTTTCATATTCATCTACGAAATTAATGCAATCCCAATAAAATTCTCAGAATTGTGCAACTTGACAAGTTGTTTACAAAATTCCTACAAAAATTCAAAAATCAAAATATTCTTGAAGAACAATGAGAAGAAGAGAGCTGCCCTGCCAGATATCAAGATTTTTCATGAAGTTATATAATTTCTATTTTAGTCAACTTTTTCCCAGCTGTGACTAAAAGATCTGACCAGATAAATTTTAGGGAAGCAAAGTTTATTTGAGGGCTTACGGTTTCAGAGGTCTTAGTCCATAGAAGTCTGACTCCATTCCTAGGGGCTAGAGGTGAGACAGAACATCAAGTGGAAGCGTGTGCCAGAGGGAAGCAGCCCACATAGTGATCAGAAGGAGAGAGAGGGAGAGGGTGGGAGAGAGGAAGAGAGAGAGATCTCCACTTGCCAGATACAAATATATACCCCAAAGCCATGCCCCCAGTGCCCCACCTCCTCCAGCCACACCCCACCTGCCTCCAGTTACCACTCAGTTAATTGATTAATTTACTGATTAGGTTAAGGCTCTCACAACCCAATCATTTCTCCTCTAAACCTTCTCACATTGTCTCACACATGAGCTTTTGGGGGACACCTCACATCCAAACCACTACAATGGCTGACAGTGTTAAATTGGTGCATAGACAAATAGTCCAAGGAAATAGATCCATTCATGTAAGCACTTGGTATGAGAGGAGACACTGCACAGAAAATGGGAAAGACTGGGTTTTTAAAGAAATAGTGCTGGGAAATAGGGTATCCACATTTTAAAAAGTTAAAGTGAATCCCTACCTCACTCCAAACTTAAAATCAATTCCAGGCAAACTAAAAAATCCAAGGATGAAAGGTAAAGCTATAAGACTTTTAGAAGATACTATAAGAGAATATGTTTAAGACTTAGGAAGAAAGGTGTTTTTGTTTTTGTTGTTGTTGTTGTTGTTTGTTTTTGGTACTGGGGATTGAACCCGGGGGGCACTTAACCACTGAGTGACATCCCCACTCCTTTTTTATATTTTATTTAGAGATAGGGTCTTGCTGAGTTTCTTAGGGCCTCACTAACTTGCTGAAGGCTGGCTTTGAATTTGTTATCCCCCTCCCTCAACCTCCCAAGCTGCTGGGATTACAGGATTTTGCCACTATGGATTAGTCAGGATTCTCCAGGGGAACAGAACCAACAGAATATATATAATTTTAAAAGTAGATTTATTAGACTGACTTACAAGATCAGGTGAATAGTACCACAATGGCTGCCTATAGGCCAGAGAACTGGAGAAAACAGAAACTGTTCAGTCTGGAAGCCTAGAGGGACCAATAATGCAGCCCCCATCTGAAGCTGAAGGCCTGGAAGCTTCCCGGAGAGTCACAGGTGCCAGCCTGCCTTCAAAGGCTGAGGAATCTGGAGTTTGATGTTAACAAGTGCCAAAATCACACCCACAGAAGAAGGGTCAGCTCATGCTTACAAGTCGGCCCCTCTGGATTATTCCTTCCATCCAGACCCTCAGACCACAGATGGTGCTGCCCACATTCAGGGTGGGTCTTTCCCACTCAGTTCACTAACTCACACACAAATTATGTCTGGAAACACCCTCACAGACACACCCAGAAGTATGTTTTACCAATTTTCCGAGGTTTTCTCAGTTCAGTCAAATTGACAACCAAGATTAACTATCACAAGTCACATAAAAGTACCAGTCATGAAAGGAAGAAGCTGATAAATTTGACATGTTAAAACTAGGAAATTGGGCCAAGCGCCGGGGCATGCCTGTAATCCTTTCTGCTCAGGAGGCTGAGGTGGAGGATCACAAATTCAAAGTCAGCCTCAGAAACTTAGCAAGACACTAAACAACTTATGCGAAACCCTGTCTCAAAATAAAAAATAAAAAGGGTGGGGATGTGGCTCAGTTGGTTAAGTGCCCTAGGTTCAATCCCTGGTACAAAAAAAAAAAAAAAAAAAAAAAAAAAAAAAAACAGGAAATTGGATTATACACTTGCAAAAACTTTAAAAATAATAAAATAAAATTAGGAATTTCTATACAATACCAAAAAGAGAATGAAAAGACAAATCACAAAGAGAGCACATTTGCAACACACATAATAAAATCTGGAATCCAGAATATGTAAATAACCCCTACAAATTAAACAAAAGATCATCTAATTCTTAAAACTTACTTTTATCCACTATATGGCAAAAATTTAAGTTTTAGGGCTGGGGAGATAGCTCAGTTGGTAAAGTGCTTGCCTTGCAAACACAGATCCCTGGGTTCGATCCCCAGCACCGCAAAAAAAAAAAAAAAAAAATTTAAGTTTTATCTATTGAATTGAAATTTTTATCATTACATGGTGATATAATAAATTTTATAAATTTTTATATCTGGTAATACTTTTTAAATATTATTGTGATAAAATATAAACACAAATTTTGCCATTTTAACAATTTTAAATATACAGTGGAATTAATTATTTATTATGTTATGTAGTCAACACCACTTTCTCAAAATTTCTTATCATTCCAAATGAAAACTCTGTATCCATTAAACAATACTACACATCCCCTCTCCCTCCAGTCCCTGCTAACCTCTAATCTACTTTGTCTCTATGGATTTGCCTAATCTATGAATTTCACATTGGTGGAATGATACAATATTTTCCTTTTGGGTTTGTCTTATTTTAATTAGCATAGTTTTTTCAAGGTTCAACCATGTTTAAGAATGTATCAAGACTTCATTCCTTTTATTTTTTTTAATTCATTGTACACAAATGGGGTACAACTTTTGTTTCTCTGGTTGTACACAAAATAGAGTCACACCGTTTGCATAAGCATACATGTACGTAGGGTAATGATGTTTGTCTCATTCTATTATCTTTCCTTCCCCCACCCCTCATTTTCCTCTGTACAATCCATCCTTCCTCCATTCTTGCCTCCCTGTCACCTATTATGTATCATCATCCACTTAGAGAAATCATTTGTCTTTTGGTTTTTGGGGATTGGTTTATTTCACTTAGCATGATATTCTCCAATTCCATCCATTTACCTGCAAATGCCATAATTTTATTCTGCTTTATGACTGAATAATATTCCATTGTGTATAAATACCACAGTTTCTTTATCCATTCATCTATTGAAGGGCATCTAGGTTGGTTCCACAATCTAGCTATTGTGAATTGAACTGCTATAAACATTGAAGTAGCTGTGTCACTGTAGTATACTGATTTTAAGTCCTTTGGGTGTAGACCAAGGAGTGGGATAGCTGGGTCAAATGGTGGTTCCATTCCAAGTTTTCTAAGGAATCTCCATACTTTCCAGAGTTGGCTGCACCAATTTGCAACCCCACCAGCAATGTATGAGTGTACCTTTTTCCCCACATCCTGACCAATACTTATTGTTGTTTATATTCTTGATAATTGCCATTCTAATTGGAGTGAGATGAAATCTTAGTTTTGTATTTCTCTAATTACTAGAGATGTTGAACATTTTTTTCATATATTTGTTATTCAATTGTATATCTTCTGTGAAGTGTCTGCTCAGATCCTTAGCCCATTTGTTGATTGAATTATTTGTATTTTGGGTGTTAAGTTTTTTGAGTTCTTTATAGATTCTGGAGAATAGTGATCTATCTGAAGTGTGTGTAGCAAAGATTTTTTTCCCACTCTGTAGGCTCTCTCTTCACATTGTCCAATGCAATTCCAATTAAAATTCCAATCATGTACCTCATAGAAATAGAAAAAGCAATCATGAAATTCATTCGGAAGAATAAGAGAGCCAGAATAGCCAAAGCAATCCTTAGCAGGAAGAGCGAAGGCAATGGTATCACAATACCAGACCTCAACTATACTACAGAGCAATAGGAACAAAAACGACATGGTATTGGCACCAAAAGAGACAGATAGACCAATGGTACAGAAGACACAGAGGCAAACTCACATAAATACAGTTATCTCATACTAGCCAAAGGTGCCAAAAACATACAATGGAGAAAAGACAGTCTCTTCAACAACTGGTGCTGGGAAAACTGGAAATCCATATGCAGCAAAATGAAACTAAACCCCTATCTCTCACCCTGCACAAAACTCAACTCAAAATGGATCAAGGACCCAGGAATTAGACCAGAGACCCTGCACCTAAAAAAGAAGAGCAGGTCCAAATCTTCATCATGTTGTCTTAGGACCAGACTTCCTTAATATGACTCCCAAAGCACAAGAAATAAAAGCAGGAATCAATATTTGGGATAGATTCAAACTAAAGAGTTTTTTCTCAGCAAAGGACTTCATTCCTTTCTATGGCTGAATAATGTTATATTGCATGTATATGTCATATTTTGTTTATCCAAGAGATGGACCCATGCACTGCTTCACCTCTTGGTTATTCTGAATAGTACTGCTATTAACAGTATACAAGTATCAGAGTGCCTGTTTTCTATATAGGACTGAAATTGCTGGTCCACATAATTCTGTGCTTAACCTATGTAAATTGTATATACATGTTTTGGAGAACCATGCCTGTAAATCAGCTAGCTTTTCTTCATCCTCGGGAACCTGTCACTTTCCTTCATTCTGTGTCCTGTTCCATGAAGAACCATGAATGTGCAAATTCATTACTGTCCCTGCTGACAAAATAATTCAATGCATTTAAGTTCCTAATATTGTGTCATTGAAGTCAATTCTGTATTCATAGATTATTTTCCCACTTCACTTAAAGCAATCCCCCCCAACAAAAAAGACTACATATGTAAAGAAGTTTTGAATTTAATTTGTTGGATTTGTTCAAAGAAATGCTTTAAACTTTAATAACAACACATGGATCCAAGTTAACAACTAAGAACAAAAGATGGAAGTCCTACAAAGATTTCCCACAGTTTCTAGGTTTCTACATAGCAGCAGTGAAAGTAAATTAATTTTTAAAAAATCAATATTTAGTTTACATTTATTCAAAGAATAAAAAATTAAGAAAGGCAATAAAATTCAAAGCAAATATGCTTGGTACTTTAAGATAATTCTACAAACAAAATATGATTTTTAAAAGCCTTCATAAATCAAAACTGGCTAGACACATTCAAGTCTAACAGAAACAAACTCAAATGTAATGCAATTTTATTTCTCTTGCCTAGAAATTAAGTCTTTAATGTCTCAGATATTTTCCATCCACTAGGGGCATTATATGAAGTCAGTGGATCAAGTTTTCTAATGGGTTCATCTCACACTGACCTCACCATAGTAAAATATCAATGACTGAGGTCACACTAGAATAAGGACAACAAAGTCACCTGAAAGGGAGTTATTGCCAGAAACAAACTGCAGTGATTCTGATACATCTAGGTCTCTGCAGCCTGGGTGTTTCCAGAATTAATGAATAGCAACCTTTAGGCCTCACAAATGAAGAGTGTGTAAGTTAAGAACAAAAGGGTTAATTAGTTACTGTTTGCCTTTTAGGTATAATATATCTGAAATTCTCCATGAATATCATGCTTTGGAATTCTGGCAATTTTCCTCCCATGATCTCACTGTATTTATCTCCATCTCAATACATACAAAGCTGAGTGACAGAGATAAAAATCAACTCCTAAAGATCCCAAGTATGCAAAGAGCTGTTAAAGTTTTTACATGTTTATGAGTTCCAAGATAAAATTCATATGTGGTAGCTCTGGTTTTTTAATTGTTGGAAGCTTCTAAATCACTTGGTATACTGCATAAATTAAAAACATGGAAATAACACCACTTGTTTTTATTCAAACTAGTGTAAAGAGTCTTTTTTTTTTTTTAAGTTTATACAAACAGAGGCAGAATGATAAGTGAATGGGAACAAAATTCTATCCAGAGGGCACTTCTCTAATTGTTTAAAAAGCTCCATTTTTTATTTCATATTTTCAATTATACACCCAAAGTTCATATTCAAAATCTCCTGTAAAAAGGAAAATATGAATAAGTAGCAGCAGTCTCTACTAGAAAATATATTAGTGAACCTTGGAATTCAAGTCAATGAAGCATGTTAACATAAGTTCACAAAGTACCTCTCAATCTTGGAAATAATCTACTGCATACATGCTCACCAAAAAGAGAATGATGAACACATCACAGATATAGCACCTGGGAAGGAGTCAGCTGATTAAATGACTTGTTCTGGTAACTCTTCTGTGCTTTAGCACAAGGTTAGTTTCTATTTCCAGGATGCTCATAAGGTTAATAAAGCTCCTATATTATCTTAAAAAATGAAAGAAGCATGTTTACCTTCAGATGATTGAAACTTAGCCTTTACTTTTTCCTTCATCCAAAAAAGTTAAAGAATTATTTTTCCTCCAAATGCAATTTAATGAAAAGTGCCCTGTTAATTTTTAGAGAAATTACTTCTGGGCCTTCAGTAAAGTCTCAGTAAATACTGATAGTCAACTGAGAAGAACTGAAAGAAAATTGTTCACATAGAAGTAAAGCTGAATTTTATGTCAACAGGGTAGTCCTTTGAAAAAAATGATTCATGCTGATGAGGCAAGTTAGGTTTTACAAAATGAGAGCGAGAGAAGGGAGGAGGAGGGAGAATTCACAGACTCCACATATCTGTTCATTCAAACCACCCCGGTTTTGCAATCTCCTGTGAAACACAAGTGCTGTGAGCACTGGGGAAAGCATCCAGCTTGCTGGATATAAAAGAATTCTGTAGGGTTGGGGATGTAGCTCAGTTGTTAGAGTGCTTGCCTCACAAGCACCAGGCCCTGAGTTCAATCCTCAGCACCACAAAAAAAAAAAAAAAAGAATTCTGTAAAGGGAATCTTTGTTCTATAATTAACAGATTGACAGATACTACAGAAACTTGAGATTGTCTTGTCACTCATTTTCCTTATATATCCTTACTTTGCAACTATCAATTCACTCAAAATTTCTGATTACTACAAATCCTGAAAATTTGCAACAAACAACAGTTTACTGCAAAAAATTTAAAGTGACTTGAGAAAGTGTATTATTTATGGAGTGTGATATCAGGAAGAGTATACAGACTTTGTTTTATCTAATGATGCTTTTTAAAACAATTGGGAAGTTTGGATAGAAAAATGTGGCTTTTGATGATATTTATGCAATCATTTCTTATTTTTAAAAGTTAATGAGTAAACTTTTAGCATCACAAATGTTTACTTACAACTAAAGTAAAACAATGCCTACATTTCTTAGTACAGTACAATTTTTAAAACAATTACATACATGTATATGCTTCAAATATTGGCAGATTGCTTCAAAATTAAATTCTCAGCAACTTTTTGGTAATCTATTCACAGTCCCAGCTTAGAGTTGCTGAAATACGAGTCATGAAGATGAAATGACCAACTGGCTCAGAAAACTAAACATTCATTTCAAAGAACACAAAACTGAAACAAAGCAAGAACGATTCTAACCCATCCCCCTCACAAGAAGTATAATTTAAACAAATACCAAAAGTTTTATTTAGGCAAAAACACATTCAACCACAGAACATCCAAAAAGCTAACAGGATCACTTCTATATTCATTCTGAAAACTAGTATAGAAAGCAAGGTAATTTGAGAATTTCTAAGATGTTTTCATTAACCATTAGTTATCATGTATTATATAACATTTTCACATGAAGTTATTACAGACTTACAAGTTAATATGGCATAACTTAACATTCTTTCTAGCTCACTATAATTTTAACCCTGGATATTATTGGTTTGAAGCTAATAAGATCAGTCTTACTGTCTTTATCTGAAGATATGTTTAAATTTATCAAGCTAGGAAGATAACTGAAATATATATTAACAATCTTGAAATACAGTGGGTAAAAACAGATTTATTGTTAAAACCTCTACACTTGAGATTCTTAACAGTAAAAATTGAAATCTGTTTCTGTGGATAAAACACTGCCTGGAATTCTTGTACATAAAATTTACTAAATATGTGGATTTCACAAAATGAAATATCTTTATCATTCTCTTCAATTTCTTTGGCCTTCACAAATTCAATGTGAACTATGAATTATTTTTCAATAAATACTTTTCAATGACTTTGTGCTTTTTTTAGAAAAATCACTTAAGTTGTAGCATTCAATAACTAGGTAACTAACATTAGTCTTTCTCTTTTATTGCTATAGAATATCCTATTTATAAAAAAAAGATAAAGAGAAAAAGCGGATCCCAAAGGACTTAAAATGTTTGTTAAAATAAACACTTTAGCTGGTTTTCCTTCTTTGAAGAGTAATGAAATAAATGTCAGAGAAATTTTACCAATGAGCCCAAAATAGGCTCCTTTCCTCCCATCCTCAGAACTCATTCAGGACAAGAGACCTGGATTTAAAAGAACACAGTATCTAAGAAACAACCTAAGAAAGCTTTCTGAAGAGAAATGTTTCTATTAGCTCTCAACCAACAACCCATCTGCACTGTACCCTGTGTCAGTTCCCTCTGAGGAGCAGGAGCACTTAACTGTTTTTGCCTGTGTACTAATGACTACACATTGTTCATAGCCTGTGATCACAGTTCACTCTGCACAAGCACTTCGCTTCTTATGAACATGATGTATGATATGCCCCCAAACTTGGACCATTATTTAAGTAAACAAATTCACTCAACTCATAGCATCCTGTGCCTTTCAACAAAACTAGTCTTCTCCAGTGACAAGTCCACCTGGGGACAAACAGATATTGCTTGAGAAGATAGATGTAATTTTCAATGCCCAGCACAGCTCACAATAGGTAGTCATTAAAAAAAAAAAATATTGACATTGTTATAACAAACTAAAAAGAGCTGACAATTTTTTTCTCTTATCTTTATCCTATGGCATATGTGATTTTTAAAGTAGAAAAGTTGATTTCAAAGTAATAATCACTTACTGGATCATGTGTTAGATGCTACACGTCCCCTGACTAAAAAAGGCCCACAGGAAAGGACCTATGAGTGAATTTAAACTTTAAATGTACTACAAGGAAAAACTTTTTATATAAAGAACTCCTTTTGTAGAATATCTTTTTTTGAATAACCAGAGTTTTGTAGTCTACATTACATCAGCTTTAACTGGGTATGCTCACTTATCTATGTTTGCCTACTGTAAGACCTTTTTTAGGTTAAAAATTAATTTATACAAACATTTAAAAATCACTACATTAAATGGGGTAGAGCGCAAGAGAGAAAAGGGGGAAAAATCATGTTTGTTTAGAAAATACCACTTCATCCTTCAACTTGGTTTTTGATATTCAGTTTAGAACTTACCCTAGCTTGGAGTATGTGTGTATGAAAAAGGAGATTGGTTAAACAGTATAAATCACAGCCAGATAGAAGTAAGTTCTGGAATTCTATTACATAGAAGGGTGATAAGAGCCAACAGTACCAAATTGTATAATTCAAAATAGCTAGAAAAGACCACTCTGATTGTTCTTATCACAAAGAAATTATACATGTTTGAGATGATAGATAATCTAAGTATTCTGAGTTAATCATTTTACAATGTACCAAAACATCACACTGCACCCCATAACAATGCACAATAATTACCTGTCAATAAAATAATTTAAGAAATGCTGCAAACCCACACATCATGTGTGTCAAATGCTGTCGTACCAAATGTAAGAAATGATATAAGACACATACTAAAACTAGCAGGCTTACACAAAATAATCTTATAAACAAAGTTAAGTAAATAGAGCTATAGCAACGATATATATGTGTGTGTGTATATATACATATATATATATATGATGTGAATAGTGACCTTGTTTTTAAAAACAATGAGGTCTCTAGTCTCCATCAATGATTCCTTCCAAATTACCTCAAAATACTCCATTTCTTTCTCTACCCATCATGCACAAGCAGAGTTCTATACTTCTCTTATAGCAATAGCTATCCAAAATTCTTAACACCAAGAAGTTCAAAACAAAAAAGACAGAACTTAATAGAAATTATACTAAATATTTCACCTTCACAATTTAAAAAGTGAGTACTTTTAAAAGAACTTAACTAAAACATAAACACTCTCCTATAGCCCCCAATATCTAACCCAAAAGCTCTGTGAAAAAACAAACAAACAAACAAACATTACTCACATTTTTGGGGTATCTAACTAATATTCTACTTTAAATATTTTAACCCAAAATGTCAACTTCCATTTCTGACCCTAACCAATTGCAGAAATCTTACCATCACTTTATTTACATCATCTTCATTCCTAAATAAATTTCAGAGGTAAAACAGAAAATACAGAGGAAAAATATCTAGGAATACTAAATATGAAGCCATTCTTCACTAATATCAGTATGAAGCATATAATTTTTCAGAGCCTAGCCTACCATACCCATTTAGAGTCAAAGACCTGAAAATCTTCTATGCAATTTCAGAGAACTTCCAAACTGGCACTAAGGGTATATTAGTTTTATGCAACAAGGCAGTGAAGAAAGTCAAAACTAACTGAAGGAAATTCTTCCATGGGACAAAGTTGAAAATAATATTGAATATATTCATATTGACAATCTGAAACATTTGACAGCAGCTCTGTTGTGATTTCAAGAACAAGATACAATGTCATTCAACAGTTACTTTAAAAATAAAAGACTACAGACACAAGGAAATGAAAATTTTCTTTTAGATGAAAAAACAAGGAGGATAACCAATATTCCATCTTCAAATTTAAAATCACATCATCAGTTGTCCAAAGCAATTCAAATTTAAAGTTTGTGCTATAAAATTGTGCATGTGTTCTATAAGTGCACTGGTGAACACCAATGCACTACTCTAATATTCTGCTTCCTAAATTATTTCCACCTACAGATAACGGATAAGTATGAGAACTAAGGTTAATTGACCTTAGATACAAATCCCATTAAGGAAAGTGTTAAGTCTTTAAGTATTACGGTTTGATTTAAAATCAAAATAGAAATAAGTTTTGAAATAAATCACAGCATCTTCTGTTTATATATACAGTAAAACCTTCAATAAATGTCCAAGTGTTAGCATACACTGCCACTGAATTTAGAAATCCCAAATAAATGCACAACTCTATGACTGGTCTAAATGAATAAATGCATGGTAAAATAAATGCCAATTATTTTTTAAAATATACAATCCTCTCAATTGAAGCAGAGGGCCCAGAAATTCAACACCCAGCATTCTTTAAAGAAAACGACAGCTAAAATCTCTCTGATACAGATTCCAATGTAGATTTCATTATTCAAACTCCCCTACATTTTACTGGAAAAATATAAGAAGCAATTTCACAAAAATCACAAATTGAGTGGAATAATTATAACTGATATATAAATAAGGATTTACTTAAAAAAAAAAAAAAAAGGCTTCCAGGGGAGTGATATCTTAAATCAATGCTTTAAATACAAAAGGACAAAAGGTGACTTCTGTTGTTTAATCTTCCAAAGTTTCAGACGCTTTTTACTCAACGGTTACAGATTTCGCAAGATTCCGTGGAAAATCAACCTATCAAAAGAAAACAGGAAAAAAAAAAAAAAAAAAAAAAAAAGGCAAGAGTTTAGAGATTATAAGGATTGAGGGAAAGGGATTTGCTGTAAGAAAACTATTTTTGTTTAGAGTTGGGTTTGGTGGCATGCCTGTAGTCCCAACCCCTCAAGAGGCTGAGATGGCAGGTTTAGTTAAGCCCAGGAGTTCAAGGCCACCCTGGGCAACGTAGTTTCAAAATAATAATAATTAGATAAGAAATATGTCTTGAAAAAAAATGACCTAGTAGGAATAGATTTTTTAAAAGTGCCAGCATACATGGAAAGATTTAATTACCCTGGTCCTCTATAGAGCTGGTAGCACTCACAGGGGTCACTAGAAATACAAAAGCAGAATGTTTAGGTTGCCACCATAATTGAGAGACCAGGAACGCGAAACTCACGCAACATGTGGGAGAGTCCCAAACAACCAAAAACTGCCCTATCCAAAATCCCAATTGCTACTCTTTGTAGGAAAATAAGTAGAGGTTTCCCAAGGACAGACCCAGTCCTAAAGGTCCTCCAAGGTACTTGCAAGTTCTATGGGTAGGAAGATTCTAAAACTTACAAATTGGACCATGAAAATACAATGGATTTTTCAAATGTTATTGTTAAAAATTTAGGATGAAAAGTATCAGAATGTATCCAAGTTTTGCAATACTTCCGCAGGGGTGGGTCACTTACATCATAGCCTCTCAGCACAGCCAGGTGGAAAGCTAGCAACTGCAGAGGAATCACACTGAGAATACCCTGTAAGCAGTCCACTGAGTGTGGCACCTTGATTGTTCTTTTTGTGTTCTTAATGGTCTCAGTATCCTCCTTATCACAAATCACCACAGGGCGCCCCTAGGGAATAAAATTACACACACACACACACACACACACACACACACACACAGATACAGTCACTAGAAAGCAAATGAAGGGCTATTGGACAAAAATGTGTAAATTTTGCACTGCATGATTTATTTAAACACAAAGTCATATCTAGTAAGTCTGATTAATCTCACTTAGGCAGTTGAAGAAACAGAAGTTTTGTGGAATTCAGTAATTTTTTTAAAGCTTACACAAGAAAGAAATTCCAGGCTTAGTATTTGGTTTTTGTTTGTTTGCTTGTTTGTTTTTGAGGGTTTTTTTCAGACTTAGAATTTGAATCCAGATCTGTCTATCTTCGAAGTTAAAGTTTATTACCACTACACTGGGCTTAGGGAGTAATACCTTAGAGGATTTATATGTAAAGCCAACTGTGGTGAAAGAAACTTCATTATGTACAGCATTCGTAATATGAACATTAAAATGTTAAGGTTTCTTGTGAAATAAACATTTAAGACTATTATATTAAGGGATTGAGGTTGTGGCTCAATGGTAGAGCACTTACCTAATAATATGTGTGAGGCACTGGGTTCCATCCTCAGCACCACATAAAAAAATAAATAAAATAAAGGTATTGTGTCCATCTATAACTAAAAATGATTTTTTAAAAATAATTTTTTAAAAAAGAATATGAAATTAAAAGGAAGTAGGATATGTTAAAACTGAAAAATGAGAGGCTGGGGTTGTGGCTCAGTGACAGGGCACTTGCCTGGCATGTGTGAAGCACTGGGTTCAATCCTCAGCACCACATAAAAATAAATTTAAAAAATAAAGATATTATATCCATCTATAACTAAAAATATTTTTTAAAAAAACTGAAAAATGACAGAATTTGGAGACCAAGGCATCAGTTTTAGTCTTGGCTAAGCTTATTATTTTAACAGAGAATTAGAAGGTGCTTTTGCAGCAACAAATGCAGCAACAATGGGTAAATAAGATTAGGGGAAAGCCTGACATTTCTCCCTTTATCTTGTATCTGTCTCCTTTATTACCTTAAACTTTAAGTCAGATTGCTGCACAACTCTGTACACAGGCATGTTAATTATTTAAGCAATGTTTATCTAAAGCTGGTAATCTACCCCTTTCAAAGACAGAGACACTAAGAGTAACTAAGCTGTTATGAGATTTGCAGGGCCATTCAACTGAAGCAGTGTTGAGAAGTCTTTGGTTATTACCCTATACCTTTCATGAACAACAGAGCTTTGCAGACAGATCACCTCAGGTATGATAAGACTGCCCATTTAAGTAGGAACAATCACTTCCAAAATGCCCCCAGTCCAGGATCACAGGTCTGATAAAAAGCCCTTCAAAGATAATGGAGATTGCCCCCTCAAGACCTAAGATGATAATGAATTTTCTGGGGTCACATCCCAGAACCAGAACTAAGATAATGATCCAACAGACTATAGTTTGGTCCAGACTGCTTAATTATGCATATTTTGCACCTCCTATCCCAACTCCTCCTCTATTTAATCCTAAAGCTCAAGTCAGTACCCCTGAAGACAGGGCTGAGATGCTTGATCTCACTTGCCTTCCCAATGTGGCTTTATTAGAACGCATGTAAATTATGTCCTTGACTAAAGTTTCTTTCCAGTTTCTCATCATTATTTTTTCCATTTGTTTTTTGGAATGAGTGAGGGGCCAGACCTGATCTGTTGGGACCCCCAGTGTCAGGCCTCTGGCCTAGAACTCCAATATGAGATACATCCCATCAAAACTCTAAGTATCTCTTTCCTTACACATAAATCTCAAAGGCTGTGTATTCCAAAACTAACAAGTATAAATATATTTCTTAAGTTACCTATCTGGCATTCATCTATCACTTTAAATATCACAGAATTCAAAAAAGCTTTAGTAATGACTCTTACATACCCAAGGTACCCTCACAGCCACCTCTGCCTTACCTGACGAGCAACTACCTGCTGCAGAGCATTCTGACATTTGGCGTAAGTGTGATCTCTCATGATGATCATGATGACAGGCATCAACTTATCCACCAAGGCCAGAGGACCATGTTTCAATTCACCAGCAAGGATGCCTTCAGAGTGCATATAAGTAATTTCTTTGATTTTCTAATAAGAAATAACCAAACAAGCTTTCAGCCCATTTTTCAAAATTCTATCTTTAAGTAACTATTATACAAAGCATCTGATGACATTAAGTCACTGCCTATTTATCCAACAGTATTAAATATAGCTAACAATTTAACATCATTATTTCTATATTAAAAACAAGTATTTAGAATTTTTTAAATGCACAGGTCTTCTTTAAGGTTGTAATTATGAACATATCATATTTCTCTGTAACTTGCTGCATGTTTGATCACAATTTAATTTCATACCTAGAGAACTTAATATTCTATTCCTATTTGAATAATTTATACTAGTTACTCACTAAACTTCAGCTAACAAGCTAAAATATCTTCTTGCTTTTTATTTTTGAATTAAGTTCTGTAACACATTCTCAGGGTAAACAAACCACAAGGTACTAATATAGGGGCCCTTTTAAAAGTTCATATTTCATTCATTCATTCTGAAAGTATGACAAGGATAGGGTATAATTCAGTGATAGAGGGCTCAGTTAGCATGCATAAGACACTGCAAAAAGTAATAAGTATGACTACATGCCAGGTCCATGAGTCAACAGACTGAAATTAACTATAAATGAGGAAACATACCAGTGCCCCTTCAAGACAAGTAGCATAATGATAGCCTCGTCCCATTATCAGGACTGACTTCTGATGATAAAGTTCTGTTGCTAATTTCTGAATTTCATCATCCATGCTCAGTACTTCCTTAATCAAATCTGTTAAGAAGTAAATGTTAGCATAATCTATGAGAAATGGATCATTAACTGAACAAACAAATAAAACAACAATATTATATTGGAGCAACTAACAAAAGACCAATATTTCTATTCTTTTGTGTTATCAGTATGGGATTTTTTAATACATGGGAGTAAAAGTAGAATGCTCTTATTAACTAAGTAGCTACAAACCAGAGCTTCAACAGTAATAAGAGAATTTCACTCACTACCACTCCCTTAGAAAACAAAAGTAAGGTTTCCTCTCCTGGAAGTAGCCTACTCCACACACCTTGGAGTATTACCTCCATCAAACACCTCCTCTTAGGGTAAGGCAAAGAGCCCTAAAATTCATTATCCCAACCCCTTGATGGTTAGCAATAACTTGGGCTCGAGGAATCATTGCTCAAACCCAACAGGAAGCAGACAAAGAGGTGATACAACACCCCAAATCTGAAGGGTTTTAGAGTCCTGAGTCCCTGAGAAGGAAATAAGGAGTTAGACAGACATGAGCAAAGGAGTTGGGGAAAAGAAATTCAGCCTCTGCCCCTGTGTGGCACCCAACTGGCTGATACACTGCTCAGGGACCACCTCTTGTGGTCAGATAGCAACTTGTCAATCTGGAGAAATGGATACAGTCTATGCTGTAAAAATTTCCAACATGGCAATATTGGTGCAGGTGTACTAAACTATGGCAGGAAATTGCAGTAACCACCCCAGATAAATAATTCATGGGATGGGAGGATCCCAAACAGGCCATACACAACACAGAAGACACGAGGCTGTTTCCTCTCTTAGAGCCACCCACTCCATGCACCTTGGAGCATTATTTTCATTTGACCAAATAAACCCTTTACACTTTTTCTAAAAAAAAAAAAGAAAACAAAACTAAAATGTGAATATCCTCGTACCAGGGAGCCGTTTCAATCCAAGCATGATCTCTTTGCGTCTCTCTTGCATGGAGATCCTGTCATCACACATCATAAGGGCAAACATCACAAGGGATACAAACTGGCTGGTGTAAGCCTGAAATGTCACCAAAAAAAGTGGAAATCAGCTGCAGTTACATCTTAAATATTTGGAAGTTTTAATTTAAAAAAAAAAATTAAAAGAAAATGCCCCCCCCCCTTTTTTTTTTTTTTTTGGTTTGGTTTGGTTTGGTACTAGACATTTAACCCAGGGGCTCTTAACCACTGAGCCACGTACCTAGTCCTTTCTTATTTTGAAACAGGTCCTTGAGAAGTTGCTTAGGGCCTTGCTAAATTCCTGAGGCTGTCCTTGAACCTGCAATCCTCCTATCTCAGCCTCCCAAGCTGCTGGGATTACAGGCATGCACCACCACACCCAGTTCCCATTAGTTTTACAATGCACAATGCCCATCTCTCAAAAGCAACATCAGTAACACTGATCAGTAAACTGAACTAGTACTTGAGAAACAGTCCGTTTTGGCTGCTGGACAATTGACACCACCACCGCCACCCCCTTTTTTTTTTCTTGAGTCTTGCTGGGTTGCCCAGTCTGGTCTTGAACTCAAGGGCTCACGTAATCCTTCCCTCTCCACCTTCCACAGAGCTGCAACAACAGGTGTGTAACACCATGCCCCACTACCATATGTATTTTTAATCCAAAAATGTTTGTTGACCATTTGTTTGGGTTTTTGCTTGTCTTGTTTGTTTGTTTGTTTTTCTTTCTTTTTAAATTGTTCTTAAGAAGGCCTTTAATATGTTTCAAGTTTTTCTAAGTTTTGGTAGATATACAGTTTCATTTTTTTAACCTTTACTTAGTACTTGTCAGCTTAGCCAATCCTTCCACATCATTAACACCAGTTAAATATTATTAAATTGTCTTAGTTCTGTTGCTTTCATTGTTCCTTTTTGATTTTCCTTTTTTACATTTCCCTTTTTAGTCTATCTGAAATTGATTTTGATGTGAGGTGATACTTTCTGTTTTTATTTTATAAGTCAATGTTCCCTCTATTTTCTATTGACTTCTGACATTTCCTATAGTTTGAGTTCCTTGATATCCTAGATCTATGTTGCAGGATTATTGATTTTGTCCCACAGTTCCATCATTTCTCTTTAAAAAATTAATCTTCTATCCAGAAATAAGGTACTTCCATCAATTGTACTGAGAATTTTAAAGTCTATGATGTAATATGGTTTTCATTGATTCAATAAATACTTATGGAGCATCTTAAGTGTTTCTTAGTAAAGTTACTTTTGATTACTTTTAACAGCTACTAAAAATAAGAGTTCCTCTCCAACACACACCTTTTCACCTTTCTAAGTAGATATTTTCAGTTAATAGAAAAAGACTTTCTTTACGCTTTATTAAAAAAACACTGAATTCTTAAAGTCTTTTAGTTGATATTCTTGTGTTTTACAAGTACTCAATTATAACTGCAATGGAGAATTTTGTTTTATCCGTTTCTATTGTTTTATTTATCTCTTTTTTATTAAATTGCATAGAACTTCCAGAATAGAGACAGCAAATAGATTTCATGTAGAACCAATGCTAAAACATCAGGAGTTAGTGACATGTCAACTGAGAAAAATTGTATGGCCATCATTTTGCTTTTGCAACACAATACTATAGATAAAATTCCAGGAAGATTTCAGAAGAGCTGGTAAGGACCACTAACAAGAAGGTCCTAAAAGTCTGTTTTCCAGTTCACTCATTCATTTTTCTCTATCAACTTCTGTTTGAGGTTTTCTTTGTTCCACTTTCTAAGTTAAACATTTGATTTGTTTTCTTTTTGACAATAAAATACTTAATGCTATGAATTTACCTCTACTTATCTTGTTGGCCACACTCTTACCTCTACTGTTCATTGTCCTTATTTTTTCTAGTAATTTTTCTAAATGAAGTTCCAATATCTTTTCAGCACAATAATTATTTGAAAGAACATTCTTATGTTTCAGGCTTTTGAGGCTTTAATTTACATTTATATTACTGAATCACTAGGATTTCTGTGCTGTGCTCAGCTATAGTGATATGTATAATTTTAACTTAAGGAAATTTATACCGGATCTTATGCACTGAATTCTATTACTCTTCTCTTAATCACTTCAATAGTAAACATTTTCTTGCTATGTAGATAATGATATAT
Organism: Sciurus carolinensis; assembly: GCF_902686445.1. Classification (NCBI taxonomy): domain Eukaryota; kingdom Metazoa; phylum Chordata; class Mammalia; order Rodentia; family Sciuridae; genus Sciurus; species Sciurus carolinensis. The sequence continues at coordinate 21,402,736 of NC_062225.1, forward strand.
CTTTTACAATAAAATACAGTCTATAATGCTCCATATCTTCCCAATAGTTAAATGAGACTCCCTGCTTCCTGTTGCTGGATTTCCCAATTTCCAGCTGTTCGAAGGTCTTCCACAACTACTTGTCCCAATACTCTTATTATGTTTCACCAGTAGACTGGAATTACTTTCCATCACATTTAAGTAGATTTAGAGTCCCTTGCTTCCATGTCAAATGAGCACATTTATATTCTAAAGTCCAGTGATTCCTAATAATATACCTTTCCTACTGTAGTTTACTTTTGTTTCTTCACTTTAAAATGGTTTTTATTTTTTTCTGCATTTTTCCCCACAATGTTTTTATTGGTATATTATAATTGTATGTAATGGTTGAAATTATTGTTACATATTTATACATGCACACAATATAACAATATACTTTGGTCAATATCATCCCCAGTATTGTAGTTTACTTTTCAACAAACCAATTAATCACAAAATATACTATCAGGGCAAAAGGAGAGACCCAATATCTTGACTTGTGGAATACCAAAACTATTTCCAATCCAAACTAATGAGATAACAAGTATTCCAGCTCCTTGAGCCAATTACTCAAAATGTTATTCTACAATCTACTGTTTTTTTTTTTTTTTGACTGCAAACATTTCAACATTGTTGCTAAACATAAATATTAAACAGAGTAACTTTAATGTACATATTTTTCCATTACACTGCTATTACAGATTAATTTCCAATTTTAAAATCATCTTTATCTTTTCTCCCTGCCCCCACCACCTGCTGCCCCACCAGTGCTGGGAATTAGACTTAGGGCATCATGCATGTTAGGCTAATACTCTACCACTGAACTATACTCTCAGTCCTCATATTTTTCATTTTATCAATATACATCAGGAAGCCAACTATGAGAAAATTAAGCAACACCGCACATTTTAGAACCTATTGAGGTTTGAAAGAATTAACCAAGAAAATGTTGACTTTAAATTTTTAAACTTAGTTTTTCTTTTTATTCAGCCCAAAACAAAGTCAGATGGGTGTGTTTCTAAAAATCAAACAAAGTCAACACTGTGGTGAAATTTTAAACACCTGCAATAACATACAAAAATGGCTGAACCTTCACATTTATATCCATCAGTTCCTACAGAAATATCCAATTGTATATGGTCTGACATTATGAGAAAGTCAATAATATCCCTATAATCCTAACAGTTTTTTCAGGCAAGGCTGGGAATTCATAAGCTGGATCATCACTGAGCCTATGGAACAGGGTCAATGATCAACTCTTTTGATTATCCATTAACATACACATTTACCATTCATATTTAGTCTATGACTAAATATCCCAAAACTTATTTTAAATAACGCCACGCCCAGAATGTATAAGACAGTTGAAGAAAAAATTACTTTGAAATCCAATAAAAAAAATGAAAGTACCAAATTGCCATATTTGCCAAGTTTTTTAAGAGACTTGTTTTTTAAAAAGAAACTTGTGTGTTCTATAAAAAGATGCCTGTTTCCTTTCAGAAGACATAAGCGTTGGGGAAAACTGGGTGAAGAGTACAGGGGAATTCTCTGTACTAGTGCTGTGGTCTGGATGAGTATTCCCCTCAAAGGTTCATATGAGAAAGGTTTGGTCCCCAGGGTGGCACTACTGGGAGGCAGGGGGACCTTTAAGAGCTGGTGCCTACTGGGAGGCCCTCTGGTCACTGGGCATTTGCCCTCAAAGGAGACTGTGGGACCCCTGATTCTCAGTCTCTCTCAGTTTTCTGGCTCAACTGTTTGTTCTACCCTGCACTACTGCTGTGATGTAGCACCCCTGCCAGAGACACAAAGCAAAGGGACTGCCTAATTTTGGAATGGAAACTCCAGAAATGTGAGCCAAAATAGATCTTTTTATAAGTTAACTGCCTGAGGTATTTCATTATAGTAATGTGAAGTTGACTAATACAACTTTGTAACTTCTAATAAATCTGTTTATTTCAAAATAAAAAGATTTTTAAAGAAAGACTTGCAGAAAGAACTGTTGATACAAGGAACAGTAAAATGAATATCAAAAACTTCATGCTAAATGAACGAAACCAAATATAAGACAAGTATTATACAATCCCATTTATAAGAAATTTCTACAAAATGACACAATACAGCAAGAGAAAGCAATAGCTGCTGGGTATGAGGCTGGAGGGTAAGAATGGGAACTGGCTATCCAGGAGCACAAACGAACTTTGACTTGTGATTAAAGTCTTAGTCTAAAACAGGGTTGTAGTGACATTTGCATAGCCAAATAAATTTACTTACACTACACACTTAAAATTGGTGAATGCTGTATCACAAAAACTGTATCTCTGAAAAACTGTAGATGTTGATGAGTATATATATGTGGGTGTTAATGTAAAATTATATTAACTGCTATATGCTTGAACATTGTCATAATAAAATGTCGAGGAAAATAAGAGTTCTCATTAAAATTTTAAAAAGTGACATTTTTAAAAATACCATTTCCCTTGGCAGCTCCCAGTTCCAGAAAGACCTTTTAAAAGTTGAATTGTGCTATATTCCATATACACCATATTAAAGGCTGTGTTTCCCAATATGTTGTGAATAAAGGAGCTCTGGGATTCTAATCCCCTACCCCCATCAAAGCATCTGTCTGGACACTGCTCTAAAAATCCATAAACTGCCACTGAGGGCAGCTGGTTATTTATTCAGTCACAGGATGGAATCCAAGCATGAACAACTTACATTTTAATTACATGTGGAGAAAATTCAAGTTTCAGCTATCCATAAATTATAGTGTCAGTAGTATGAAAATACCCAAGAAAGAAAAACCTCAAAGTTTTTTATAAAAGAATCACAAATGGAGGAAGGAAGGACTGTATAGAGGGAAAAGAGGGGTGGGAGAGGTAGGGGGAAGGGAAAAAAATAACAGAATGAATCAAACAACATTACCCTATGTAAATTTATGATTACACAAATAGTATGCCTTTACTCCATGTACAAGCAGAGAAACAACATGTATCCCGTTTGTTTACAATTTTTAAAAAATTAAATAAAAAGAATCACAAATTTTGTACAGAAAAATTCTCCATGAGATTCTTTTTTTTTTTTTTTTAATAGTGCTGGGGATTGAACCCAGGGCCTAGTGCATGCAAGGCACTCTACCAACTGTGTCCCATGATATTCTTTATGAGGGGCAAAAAAAGTTAAATGTGGTTACAAACCCACTAACATCATCTTCCATAACCCTTTAATTAAACTCAAAACCATCAACACTCAAGTGCCTTATTAGACAACCAGCAAAAAAAATTAGAAGACTTAAACAGAAAAATAGGTAATGAGAAACTAAACATTTGAAAATCATAAAAAGTAATACCTATGGAAAGATGTCATCTACACTTATAACTTTCTAAGATTATGCTTTTTTTTACTATTATTAAATTTATGCATGTCCCACTTCATAAGCCTTTAAAAGAACTGAAATTCAGAAAAGTAGCAGGATACAATGTCAACACCCACAAATAAATTACATTCCTGTACTTCTATGATAAATCAGTTGAAAAAGAAATCAGAAAACTACCCCATTCAAAATAACCTCGAAAGTAAATAAAATACTTGGGAATTAATCTAACAAAAGAGGTGAAGGACCTCTACAATGAAAATTTATAGAACTGAAAAGAAGAAATTAAAAAAGACCTAAGACAATGGAAAGACCTCCCATGTTCTTGGATAGGCAGAATTAATACTGTCAAAATGGCCATACTATCAAAAGTGCTATACAGATTCAATGCAATTTCCATCAAAATTCCAAGCAGTTATGAAATTCATTTGGAAAAATAAGAGACCCAGAATACTAAAGCAATCAGCAAGAAAAGTGAGGCAGGAGGCATCACAATATCAGACCTAAATTATACTACAGAGCTATAATAACGAAAACAGTATGGTATGGCACCAAAACAGGCATGAAGTACAATGGAACAGAACAGAAGACACAGAGACAAACCCACATGGATACAGTTATCTCATATTAGACAAAGGTGCCAAAAACATACATTGGAGAAAAGATAACCTTTTTAACAAATACTGCTCGGAAAACTGGAAATCCGTATGTAGTAGAATGAAATTTAACCCCTATCTCTTGCCCTACACAAAACTCAAATCAAAGACCTAGGCAGAAACCCTACACCTGCTAGAAGAAAATGTAGACCCCAACACTCCAACATGTCAGCTCAAAACTGACTTCCTTTACTAGACTCCGAAAGCTCAAGAAGTAAAATTTAAAAAAAAAAATCAATAAATGGGATGAAATCAAATTTAAAAGCTTCTTTACAGTTGAGGAAACGATCAAGAGTGTGAAGAGAGAGTCAACAGAATGGGTGAAAATCTCTGCTACCTGCTTCTGAGATAGGGCATTAATACCCAGGATATACAAAGAACCCAAAAAGCTTAACACCTAAAAAACAAATTATTCAATCAATATATGGGCAAGGGAAATAGACACTTCTCAAAAGAAGAAACACAAATGGTATAACAAATACATGAAAAAATGTTCAATGTCTCTAGCAATTAGAGAAATGCAAGTTAACGCTACACTGAGATTTCAACTCACTCCAGTCAGAATGGCAGTTATTAAGTAAGAATACAAGTAAAAATAAATGTTGGCAAGGATGTGGGGAAAAGGTACACTCATAAATTCTTGGTGGGACTGCAAATTAGTGCAACCAATCTGAAAAGCAATTTGGAAATTGCTCAAAAAACTAGGAATGGAACCCACCATATGAACCAGTAATTCCACTCCTCAGTAAATATCCAAAAGGATTTAAAATCTGCATACTACAGTGATGCAGCCAAATCAATGTTTATATAGAAGCACAATTCACAACAGCCAAGCAATAAAGCTAAACTAGGCACCCTTCAACAGATGAATGGATAAAGAAAATGTGATAGATATATATATGTGTGTGTGTATATATATACACACACACAATAGAGTATTAGTCATAAAGAAGAATGACATTATGACATTTGCTGGTAAATAGATGAATCTGGAGACTATCATGCTAAGTGAAATAAGCCAATTCCAAAAAAACCAAAGATTGAATATTTTCTCTGATATGTGGAAGCTAACCCAAAATAAGTGGGAGTAGGGGGAAGAATAGAAGTTCAGTGGAGTAGACAAAGGAAAATGAAGGGAAGGGAGAGAGGGAAAAGGAAAGACTGTGAGATGAATATGACATAACTTTCCCATGTACCTATATGAATACACCAGAGCAAATCTCACCATCAAGTATACCCAGAAGATATTAATTTTAAAAAACTAAGTAAATAGCAGAAAGATCAGTAGAGTAGAGTAAAAGGAATAGGGGAGGGAGGAGAGGAAAGGGAGGAGAACTGGAGACTGAATTAGAACAAATTATATTCCATGCTTTTATAATTATGTCAAAATGAATTCTACTGTCATGTATAACTAAAAAGAACCAATAAGAAAAATAATAAAGTATACCCGCCTCCAAAAAAAAAAAAAAAAGAATTGAAAGGAAGAAGCCAGGTGCAGAGGTGCATGACTATAATCCCAGCAACTTGGGAGGATAAGGCAGAAGGATTGCAATTTCAAGGCCAGCCTCAGCAACTTAGTGAGACCTTCAGTAACTTAATGAGATCCTTTCAAAAAATAAAAAGGACCAAGTGTGTAATTCAATGGTAAAGCACCCCTGGATTCCATCCCCAGTACCAAAAAAAAGAGAAAGAAATGAAAGTACCTTTATGCCTCCACAGATGTAACATCTAAAGAGAAATATATATTGTCACATAATACTCATTTTTATAGAGTTTTTATTTGTTCTTTTTAGTTATACATGTTAGTAGAATGTACTCTGACATGCTACACATATATGGAGTAAACTTCTCATTTATCTGGTTGTACATGGTACAGAATTACATTGGTCATGTAATCATCTATGTATATAGGATAGTAATGTTCAATTCATTCTGTCTTTCCTATTCCCATTCCCCCTCCATTTCCTTTTATCTAATCCAAAGTACTTCTATTCTTCCCTAGCCCCCACTCCCTTACTGTGAATTAGCATCTGCATATCAGAGAGAACATTCAAATTTTTGGTTTTTTGGGATTGGTTTATTTCACTTAGCATGATATTCTCCAATTCCATCCATTTACCAGCAAATACCGTAATTTCATTCTTCTTTATGGCTGAGTAATATTCCACTGTGCATCATTTTCTTTATCCATTCATCTGTTGAAGGACATACCTAGGATGGTTCCATAGTTTAGCTATTGTGAATTGGGTTGCTATAAACATTTCATTGTTTTTTTTTTTAAATCTTCGTTTTTAAATTGCCAAATTTTACACCAAAGGTGTACTTCTTACAAACTTTCAAAAGTGATACATAATTTTGACCTATCTGTAAGAAACCAGTATCTCTAACTAAAAATTTCAAAAACTACCTCAATTAAACTGGATGTTTCTAATCTATTACTTTTCTAATTCCTAAACATACTTAATGAAAGAAAGGGGTGTCATATACATATGTGCTATGTATTCCACTATACCTCACAGGAGATTACATGTGATAAACAGGGACAACATGCAGAGACATTTTCAAAGTAGACTTAGGATATATACCTTGTCCTTTTTAAACACCAAGATTTGGGGGAGGAAGAGTAGATGACAGTCTTACAATATTTACAATGATTAGTAAAATGTATGAGTTCTACAACTTTTAAAAAATGAAAAATAAGATATAGATTGTCCTATCAGCTAATCTGGTTCACTAATACTATGATTACATAATCATTAGAGAATTCAAAAATTTACCTTTGTACTGGCCACGCCAATCTCAGGGCCAGCATTAATATGAACACCACAATCCGTCTCCCTTGATATAGAACTGCCAACTGTGTTTGTGATTCCCACTGTTAAAGCTCCTCTCTCCTTACAGTATCGAAGACCCATTAGGGTATCTGCCGTCTCACCTGTGTAACAGTACAGCAAAAGTAACAATGTGGAACAGTTTCAGCATATGCTGTTTCTTAGATACAAAAACAAATGGATCACATTTTTAATAATATCACATGTCCTTAATAAATTTACAAAAATTTTAATAATAGGTTTTCTAGGATCTCTTTTCCTCCTGTCTGAAAATTCAACTCTTTGCAGGTAAAAGATATTCATTTCTACTAATTCATAAAGGATGTAATACTAAAATAAATCTGTATCTGTCATCTGCAATACCATTTTACCTTTAAATACCAGTATTTGCCAAGATACGCTAGATTTATTAGAAAAAATGACTTTCCATCAAGTCTTTAAAATGAACATACCTGATTGACTAATGAAAAAGCAAACATCATCTCGAAAGACTGGCGTGTTTCTATCTAGGAAGTCACTGGCTAGTTCTACCATCACCGGCAACTCAGTCAGTTCCTCAAGAACCTGACGTGTCTACAGAAAAAAAGTGATATAATCATACAACTTGCCTTCAGATACTTTTTTCTACTGGGCTTCTTTGGACTTAATATATAGCTTTACTTTTTCTGATTATAAAAATGATACATACATACAATTAGAAAATACAAATAATACAGATTAAAGCATAAAAAATAAAACCCTACTACTCAAGAAATAAGCACTGTTAACATTTTAGAACAAGTCTCTTTAGACAACTACCAATGCACACATTCTTATAAGCAAATACATCCACACATAAAACATTTTGAGAAGCAGAAAAAGCACTGTTCTGAGTCAGCTTATGGGTTATCTCTAAAATTCCTAATCTTTAAAATGAAAATCCATCAAAAACGAAGTAGAGATTTCAAATGAGACAACAGATATAGAAATATTCAGTGAAAAACTAAACACTTTTAAAAATGCAATGTATGTATATATACATAGTATCATTTTCCAAAAAAGTCAACACATTTTAGAAATCCTATTTTAAGAAGGCGCACTATTTTCAAATTTGGGGATATTGAAGAGGGATGGTAGAGTGTGGTATATGTCTCTGTTCAAAGGGCACCTTAATTCCTTTTACTCAATTTCCATTCTAATTAAATACCTTTACTCTAAATATCAGAAATTTTTCTTCGAAAAATAGAAAATACAAATGTTCAGGCAGAAAAATTCTACAGATGTGAATAGGCGTAGTGATTCTTTAACCCTAACACTGGAGATACCCTAACCCAAGGGCCCTCCACCAGCCTCTGCAAGCAAGGGCTCTACTTACCTCTCACCTCATCTCTATATTCCTCCTCCACAGCAATAAAGGTTGTAAAGATGATCCTATTCCACAGCCCTTCAACTTTTTCTTATCCACAAATTGAAACAGAATTGTTTTGTTGTATTTTGGTTTCCCAATAACTTTAGTTTGGCACTTTTCAGCAATATTTTAACACCATGAACAGAAAGTCCTCAAAAATGAAATGCTCTTGCCGGTAATCCTAGTGACTCGGAGGCTGAAGCAGGAGGATCACAACTTCAAAGACAGCCTCAGCAACTTACTGAGGCCCTAAGCAACTTACTGAGATTTAGTGAGACTCTGCCTCAAAATAAAAAATAAAAAAGGGCTGGGGACATAGCTTAGTGGTTAAGTGCCCCTGGACTCAATCCACAGTTCCAACAAAAAAGATATGCTTTACTATTTTCCACTGATGTATTTTCTTCATTAACTATATATAAGTTATTGACATTAAAATGCTAGAGTTTTTGAAGATGGTGGAATAGAGGAGGTCGTGCTCCTGACTTCTCAGTGGCCTGAAACCAAGAAAGTAAACAGGCAGCTTCTCCACAAGGTGATTGAACAAAAAAAAGTGGTGGGGGAACTTCAGTGGAATTTAAAATTGAACATTCAAAGCAGACCCGGCACACAGGAAGATGGATATAATGAAATAAATAAAAAATCCCCAATGGCACTGTTGCTGCTGCAACAGTCCAGAAGCACCAACCAGAGTAGTCCCTCCAAGCATAGTGGAGGGGATAAGGGAATTAAAGGAACCTGCATTTGGGGGAGGCCCAAGGCATGTCTATGTATGGAGTGTTTAGAGATCAAGGACTTTGCCCAAAAAACCTGAAAGAGCTACAGGATATCTGTGTGAAGGGGAAAAAAGCCACAATCTCTCCATCTCTCGGAAGGAACCATTTTGCAGCAGCGGTGCTGGGGCCCAGCAACTGAGGAAGCCAATTCATGGCAAACCCAAGTTTGGCCCAAAATATAGGCCCAGTAAACACACACTGCATGACACCAAGTGTGCTTAAGTGACCAGGAGAAAAGCAAACATGAAGAGAGGTTTACACAAGAGACAGCTGGGAACGGACACCCACCCAGCTCTACCCTCCTCCCCGCTCCAATCTGACTGCTCGCAGGAGACTGCTGCAACTGAGAGAGACACATCCAGCCAGGAACTCAGAAGGGTGGGGGATGGGAGTGACTGTCTGCAGACTGAACCCCAGACCAGGAAACATGGGGTCCTTGGGTGAGGTAGGGCACTAAGAATTGGCTCCCCCACCACACAAGTGGAACCCTGGGGTAAAGTCTTCCAGCATGAACCAGCAAATACTGGGCACTAGAGGTGTGCTGATGTAAAATCTCCAGACCAACTGGCATTTAGTGAAGAGCCCGGGAGTCTGACTAAGCCTAAACCCTGCCTCCAGGAACCACCTACGGGATTCTCTCTCTCTCACCGCAGCAGTCCAGAGGGTGGAGCATCACACTCCAGAAGACCCCACCTGAAACTGCCCAGGAGAGATGCTGAGAATACACTGAACTCCAGTGGAAAGAATTCCTTAACTTTTCATCAAGATATTTTTTTCCTATTCCTTTTTTTTTTTTAATTCTTTTACTCTCTTTAATTGTGACCTTGATGGTACATAGACATTTATACATTTTCATATTTGTTTTTTCTCATTTCTAGTATTTTTGAAGCCAGGTTTATTTTTATGGATTAGTTTTTGTGAACTAGGATGTTTGATTGGTATATTTTAGTTTTATTTTGTATCCTTTTATTTTTATTTTCAATTTTTATTAATTTTTACTTTATATTTTTTTTCCTACCTCTTTCCCTTAATTCTCTTTTCTTCTGCTAACAGTCAATCTCTATTGATCTTCCTTTCACTCTTCCTTTGATCTTTTACTTCTGTCTTCTCTCCTCCTCCCTCACAGACATCACATCCTACATCACTTAACCCTTTTGCAAACTTGCTGTTTTTATTTTCTGTGATAGCTGATCAAATCATTTCTATTTATTGTGATAATTAACACTGTAGATGTCATAGTAGGAACTATTTGGTTAAAAGCATATATTGCTTGCATTGGTTGTTATTATTATTTGTCTCTCTGTCTCGCCTTAAACAGTGAGGTAATGAAAATCTTCAGGGACACTACAGGTTCACAGGGTAGAAACTCTATAGTCTCAGATCCATACTGTTAGATGGGTAGACACACAAATAACATGAAAAAGTAAGGAAACAAATCGCCCCAAACCAACCAAGATACTCCAATAACAGAATCCATCAATACTATATTGGAAGAAATGTCAAAGAAGGAGTTTAGAATATATACAGATAAACTGATCTGCAAAATAATAGATGGTTTATGAAATGAAATCAGAGAGAAAATACAGTGAAAGATCACTTGAATAAAGAGGCAGATATTCTGAAAAGAAACCATGCAGAAATCCTTGAAATGAATGAAACAATAAACCAGATTAAAAATTCAATAGAAAGCATCACCAACAGACTAGACCACTTAGAAGACAGAACCTCAGGCAATGAAGACAAAATATGTAATCTTGAAAACAGAGTTGACCATGGAAAGAAGATGTTAAGAAACTATGAATAGAACTTCCAAGAATTACAGGATAACATGAAAAGACCAAATTTAAGATTTACCAGGATACATAAAGGTGCAGAGACACAAACCAAAGAGGAATGCAAAATCTTTTAAATGAAATAACATCAGAAAATTTCCCAAACCCAAAGAATAAAATGGAAAATCAAATACAAGAGGCTTACAGGGCCCCAAATGTGCAAAATTACAACAGACCCACATCAAGGCACATTACAATGAAAATGCCTAGCATACAAAGTAAGGATAGAATTTTAAAGGCTGTGAGAGAAAAATATCAGATTACGTATAGCAGGAAACCAATTTGGATCTCAGTTGATTTCTCAACCCAGACCTTCAATCTTAGGAGGTCCTGGAATAACATATACCAAGCTCTGAAAAAAAATGAATTCAACCAAGAATCCTATATCCAGCAAAATTAAGCTTCAGATTTGAAGATGAAATAAAATTCCTCCATGATAAACAAAAGTTAAATGAATTTGCAACTAGAAAGCCTGCACTACAGAATATTCTCAACAAAATAAATATTCCATACACTAAAGGAATAGCCAATCAAAGGAGAAACTAATTCAGATTAAAAACTAGAAATAAACCAAAATGACCGGGAACACAAATCATATCTCAATAATAACCTTCAACATTAATGGCTGAGGGGCTGGGGAGATAGCTCAGCTGATAGAGTGCTTGCCTTGCAAGCACAAGGCCCTGAGTTCGATCCCCAGTACTGCAAAAAAAAAAAAACATTAATGGTTGAAACTCATCAATCAAGAGACACAGGCTCGCAGCAATGTGCTGTCTCCAAAAGACTCACCTCATACGCAAAGACCTCCACAGACTGAAGGTGAAAGGATGGGAAAAAACATATTGTTTATATGGATCTCATAAACAAGCAGGGGTTTCCATGCTCATATCAGATCAAGTGGACTTCAAGCCAAAGTTAATCAAAAGGGACAAAGAACATTTCATACTGCTTAAGAGAATTATACAAGACATTACAATCATAAATATACATGCCCCAACCAATGGAGCATATATGTACATCAAACAAACCCTTCTCAATTTAAGAAGCAAATAGAGCACAACACAATAATACCGAGTGACTTTAACACATCTCTCTTACTACTGGATAGAGCCTCCAAACAAAAACCAAAGAAACCACAAAACTAAATAATATAATCAATAATTTAGACTTAACAAGCATACATAGATTATTTCATTCATCAATGAGCAAATATACTTTATTCTCAGTAGCACTCAAATCCTTCTCTAAAATAGACCATATCTTATGCCACAAAGCAACTCTTAGCAAATACAAAAATATAGAGATAATAACCTGCATTCTATCAAAGCATAATGGAATGAAATTAGAGATCAACAAAAGAAGAAAAAGTAAAAGCTATTCTCATACCTGAAGACTAAATAACACACTACTGAATGACGAATGGAAAGAAGAAATCAGGGATGAAATAAAAAAAATACATAGAGGTAAATGAGAATAGTGATATAACATATCAAATAATCTGCAGGACATTATGAAGGCAGTGACAAGAGGAAAGTTCATTGCACTGAATTCATTCATTAAAAGAATAGAAAGTCAACAAATAAATGAACTAACATTACATCTCAAGGCCCTAAAAAAAGAAAAAAATCAACACCAAAAGCATAAGACAGGAAATAATTAAAATCACAGCTGAAATCAATGAAATTGAAATAAACAATCCCCAAAATTGACAAAACAAAAAGTTGGTTCTTTGAAAAAAACAAAATTGACAAACCCTTAGCCACGCTAATGGAGAGAAAACTTAAATTACTAAAATTTGTGATGAAAAGGAAATATCACAACAGACACTTCTGAAATATAGAAGATAATCAGAAACTATTTTGAACATTTCTACTCCAATAAAATAGAAAATCTTGAAGACAGCAACAAATTTCTAGAGATATATGACTTACTCAAAATGAATCAGGAGGACATACAGATCAATTTCAAGCACTAAAATAGAAGATGCCATCAAAAGCCCACCAACTAAGAAAAGTTCAGCTGAGTTCTACAAGACATACAAAGAAGAATAAACACCAATACTTCTAAAATTATTTCATGAACCAGAAAAGAAGGGAACTCTTCCAAACTCATTCTATGAAGCTAGTACCACCCTGACACCAAAACCAAACAAAGACACATCAAGGAAAGAAAACTTCAGACTAATATCCCTGATGAACACAGATGCAAAAATTCTCAATAAAATTCTGGCAAATCACATACAAAAACATATTAAAAAGATAGTGTACCACAATCAAGTGGGATGCAAGTTCGGTTCAACATACGGAAATCAATAACCATAATTCATCACATCAACAGACTTAAAGACAAGAATCACATGATCATCTCAATATACGCAGAAAAAGCATTTGACAAAATACAGCACCCCTTCAAGTTCAACACACTAGAAAAACTAGGGATAGTGGCAACATGCCTCAACATTGTAAAACCCAAGGCCAACATCATTCTAAATGGAAAAAAACTGAAAGCATTCCCTCTAAGAACTGGAATAAGACAAGGTTGCCCTCTTTCACCACTTTTATTTAACATCGTCCTTGAAACTCTAGCCACAGCAATTAGACAGAAAAAAGAAATTAAAGGGATACAAACAGGAAAAGAAGAATTCAAACTATTAATATTTGCCAATGACATGATTCTATATTTAGAAGAACCAAAAATTTCAACAGAAAACTTCTAGAACTAATAAATGAATTCAGCAAAGTAGCAGGATATAAAATCAACACCAATAAATCAAATGCATTCCTATACCATAAGCGATGAATCCACTGAAAGAGAAATTAGGAAAACTACTCCATTCAAAATAGCCTCAAAAACATAAATAAGTAAAATATTTGGGAATCAATCTAACAAAAGAGGTAAGAGTCCTATACAATGAAAACTATAGAACACTAAAGTATTTGAAGAAGACCTTAGAAGATGGGAAGATCTCCCATTCTCTTGGATAGGCAGAATTAACATTGTCAAAATGGCCATACAACCAAAAGCTCTATACAGATTTAGTGCAATTCCAATGACATTCTTCATAGAACTAGAAAAAGCAATCATGAAATTCATTTCGAAAAATAAGAGACCCAGAACAGCCAAAGCAAACCTTAGCTAGAAAAGTGAAGCAGGAGGCCTTAAATTATACTACAGAGCCACGTAACAAAAACAGCATGGTATTGGCACCAAAACAAATACATAGACCAATGGTATGAAACAGAAAACAGAGACAAACCCACATGAATAAGTTACCTCATACTAGACAAAGGCACCTGAAATATACATTGGTGAAAAGACAGTCTCTTCAACAAATGGTGCTGGTAAAAGTGGAAAGCCATATGTGACAAAATGAAATTAAACCTCTATCTCTCACCCTGCACAAAAATCAACTCAAAGTGGTGGATCAAAGACTTAGGTACTAGAACAGAGACCCTGTGCCTAATAGAAGAAAAAGTAGGCCCAAATCTTCATCACGTCAGTTTAGGACCTGACTTCCTTAATAAGACTCCTAAAGCGCAAGAAATAAAACCAATAATCAATAAATGGGATGGGATCAAACTAAAAAGCTTCTTCACAGCAAAGGAAACAATGAGTAACATGAAGAAAGAGCCTATGGGATGGAAGAAATCTTTTCCACATGCACCTCAGATAAAATATTAATCTCCAGGATATACAAAGAACTCAAAAAACTTAACACCAAAAAAACAAAAAACCCAATCAACAAATGGGCTAAGGAACTGAACAGACACTTCACTGAAGAAATACAATCGATCAACAAATATATGAAAAAATGTTCAACATCTCTAGCAATTAGAGAAATGCAAATTAAAACTACACTGAGATTCCATCTCACTCCAGTCTGAATGGCAATTATCAAGAATACAAGCTACATTTAAAGGTTGGCGAGGATGTGGGGAAAAAGGTACACTCATACACTGCTGGTAGGACTGCAAATTGGTGTAACTACTCTGGAAAGCAGTATGGAGATTCCCCAGAAAACTTAGAATGAAACCATCATTTGACCCAGCAATCCCAACTCCTCTGTCTATACCCAAAGTCCATAAAATCAGCATACTACAGAGATACAGTCACATCAATGCTTATAGCAGCTCAATTCACAACAGCTAAGCTAAGCACCAACCTAGGTGCCCTTCAACAAATGAATGGATGAAGAAATTGTGGTAGATATAAACAATGTACTATTACTCAGCCATAAAGAAAAATGAAATTATGGCATTTGCCAGTAAATGGATGGAATTGGAGAACATTATGATATAGAAAATAAGTCAATCCTAAAGAACCAAAGCCTGAATTAGCCAGATGCTAATTAACAATAAGTGGCAGTTAGCTAGGGATGAAGAGGTACTTTGGATTAGACAAAGGGGAGTGAAAGAAGGGGAGAGGGTATGGGGATGAGAATAGATAGTGGAATGAACTGGACATTATTACCTATGTGCATATGACTACACAACCTGTGCATATATGATTCATTGCATATATGAATTGGACATTATTACCTATGTAATATGTATATGATATATAATCAAAAGAATAAGAAGTTATATTCCCATTTATATATGATGTGTCAAAATGCATTCTACTGCCATGTATAACTAATTAGAACAAATTTAAAATTTTAAATAAAAAATAAATTTAAAAACCTTAAAAATGCTAAATGTTTTCCCTTTAAATGTAAAACAAACTTTCCCATTTTACAATATAAATGTTACATTGGAATTAACTTCTTCAAAGAGACCCTGTCTCAAAAATAAAAAAATATACATATGCAAAAAAAACAAAATTTTGAAAAGCATGCTATACTTAGAATGATTTAAGGGTAGTCAGTTGTTATTGTTCAACATACACAGGATATAAGTAGAATTCATGCAAATGTGTCATTCACATTTGACCTTCTAGAAAAACAAAAATGTAAAATTCAAATTAATGGGGAAAAAAATGGAACTATTTTATGTGACAAACCATAGAGGGATCTCTAATGTGCATCAACTATAGTAATCTTGGCATCCACAAAAACCTTGTATAACATCTCATACTTAGAGATGATATAAGAATTTCTAACAGTGTATCATTTCTACCCCCAAACTGAAGGCATAAGAGAGATGACCGAGTAGCACCAGGAAATTAGTCCATCCCTTCTTTAATTTACACTAATGTTTTTAACTCATTCCTCTTCTCATACTCAAAAACAATCATTTCAGACCTCTTCCCTTCAATATTGCACAGTCTTTCCTTTTAGGAACACAAAATTTTTTAGGGGGTTGTTGAGATGTAACAGCTGGTGATCAGATGGTTTCACTCACTACTTTGAGATATAAATTATGCATGTCCCAGCAAGGAAAATTTGTGATTATGAATTTTGGGAATCGATCTTAATAGCAGAAATCAAATATAAGGATCTTCTGTACATGAGTAGTATATAATCTGTCTCATTTATGAAGAATCTACATGTAGATCTGATTTAGTGGACTAAAAGACCATCACATGCTGTAATTTCTACACTGAAATCCAATCTTTCATACAGAATTTTAACTTCTAAAATACCAATTTAAAGAACAAAGTCTGATCAAAAGCAGACTTCCTTTCTTCTCAGAAATGGTCCATGAAGTAAACTCCTGCTGAGGTTCACATGTTACCAGTCACCTGTCTAGGGCAAGTGAGCAATGCCAAGCAAAATCCAGTGACTGCTCATATATAAATAGGCAGGATCCCAAGGCCACAAGCCTGGAATGGTGCACAAACGCACCCCTTTGGGTCTTTCATGAAGTCAGTTTCAGGTAGTCCCTCTGACATTTAAATAGCTGTCTACAGCAAATCTTTCATTGATAAATAATTCAAGAAGCTTTTAAAATCCCCTAAATCTTCCTGAAATTTGTCATGAAAAACATGAAAAAAAAAAAACCACGTCTGAACAAGACTTTTACATGGTGTTAGTAGAGGTACTACTGGTCTGCAGATATCCTCTGATATCTAACATCACATATTGAGAATTTTAAAAGGCCACTTACTGCTACTCCAGCATGGTAACTTGTTCCACAAGCAATAAGAATCAAACGCCGACACCTCTGTATCTCCTTAATGTGATCCTTCAAACCACCCAAATTCACTGAAATAAAGTTTGAGAACATAATTATTTAGGAAAGAATCACATGAAACCACTTTTCATGAGTGTCTATTGCCAACATGAGAAATAACATTGCTGTTTCAAAGAGTTAATATTTCTTTTAGGGAGCATAGTTCTCCATAGTTATGAAAAGGACACTAATAGGTCACAACCTAATTGTCCCCTGAACTTGTAACTAACCATACCTACCACCCACTTCCAAGGTCACACAATTACAGTACTTATTGCATTCTAGTTTGTTTAATCATTTTTACATTTTACCCTTTGGAGTAAAAGTTATCTTAAAGGCAAAGGGACATAAACAACAGAGAGGCAGATGCTGAAGGCTGGAGGTGGGGAAGAGCTGATAATGAAAGGGCACAGAAATTTATGGAGTGATGGGAATGTGCCACATCTTGATTTTACAGAAGTCAGGATTATAACTATCCTGCAGGCGTTTGTCAAAAAACTCAGAATATTTTCAGGAGGCTAAAGCAGGAGGACCACTTGAGTCAAACAGCTCAAGACCAGCCCGGGCAGCACGGTGAGATCCCATCTCAAAACAAATTTTTAAAACAGAATTTTTTATTAAGAATGATGAATTTTATTATATCTAATTATAATTCAATAAACCTGCCTAGAAGAAAATTATCTTTATTATGTTTATATCCCCTGCCCTGTGCCATCTTAAGACAGCACAGTTAGCACCACCATTGGCTCCTCAGTCTTTGACGGTTCTGCAATTTCTACAAAAAGTGTTACCCCAACAAGTCCCCACATTAGAATGCATTCAAGGCTCCTACAGAAGTTCCTCTCCCCTTCCTTCCTAGACTTTTTATTTTTCTTCTTTTTCTGGGAAACAAACTAAACTACAAACTATTTCATAAATATCTTCCTCATTCTTTTAACACAAGCTCCCCCTTAGCTAATGCTCTTCTATACAACCTATCATCCCCAACAATCTTCACTAATAAAACCTTCCAATTTCTTGAAAACCCACTCCTTCCTACTTCTTGAAGCCTTCCCTGATCCCAAAACCCCTTTCCACAGACTCATTCTCTACTTTCCCTAAATTCAACATTAAACTTAAAGCATATGAACATTAAAATGAGTTTCTAATGTCAGGTATCCTATCCTATTTTGCCTTACTTAAAAAAGTTAATTATATATTCATCCCCCCTTCTAGATTATTAGAACCTCAAAGACAAGACTGTATCAGATATCACTTTCTTATGGTTCACTCCAATCTATGAGTTTGAGACTGATAGACTATGGCCAAAGACACATGTATGGGTCTGTTACACATGATCTAGAGAGAATTTCCACAAACAAGACTAATGTTGAATTCTGACCTTTACCTTTAATGTGTAGGAAGGTACAGGTTATACCATATAGTATCATAATCACCTGAAATCTCTGGGGAAGTTTACACCTTTATTTATTTATAACTGGAAAGAGAAAACTTAGCCTGGATAGTGGACCAGATCTTGTTCTTAGAATCTGGTGCCAAGGATAATGCCCACAACTCTCCTTGACAGTCACAGCAGGTTCCCACTACATAAACTTTGACATTTTAACTATTTTAAAGCAAACAGTTAGTAGCACTAACTACATTCATTGTTGTGCAGTTATCACTACCATTCATCTCCAGTTTTTCGCCATTCCAAACTGAAACTGTATCCATTAAACAATTACTTGGGGCTGGGGATATAGCTCAGTTGGTAGAGGGCTTGCCTCACATGCACAAGGCCCTGGGCTCAATCCCCAGCAACACACACACACACACACACACACACACACACACAAACTCACCTTCAGTTACCCTTCCCCCAGCACCCGGCAACCATTAATCTACTTTTTGTCCCTATGAATCTTACTATTCTAGATACCTCATATAAGCAGACTCATACACTGAAAAGCTAACCATCTATGATGGCTAAAGGCCATAGTTTTTTCCCAAGGTTACAAAGGACAAAAAACATTCAGGTGGCTAATGGGACCCATACACACATACAAGAGACTTTAATACAATAATGTCCTATGTCATTACCAGTATAGTCATCAAAATTGACTCTTCCTCTCATAGTGTTCACAACAGACTCCGGCTGCTCAAAAATTTCCTTCTGCATAAATGAACTGAAGTTTCCTAAATCATAGAAATTATATAGTTAAAACAAAAATTAATAAGCCCAATAAGAAATTTGTATACAACTATCTCCTTTAATATAATCTTGCTAATAAAATGAAAACAATATTCATATATGACTGTCTAAACAGTAACAGAAAACAATATTCATATATGACTACTGGACTGTAGGCATATATTTTACTCTGTGGAAAAATATGAATAAGTAAGGAAAGTCTTATTTACTTCATATAGTTTGAGCAAAAAAGGGAAATAAGATAACCTAATTTTTAGTCAGTCTAGGTTCAAATCATGATTTTATCCTTTACTATCTCAACTAGGGAAATTCCTTAATCTGTAAAATAAGAACAGCAGTTACTCTATTGTATAGATTGTGGTACAGATTAATATAGTGAGGAACATGACATATAAGCAGTTATACAATAAATGTTAGCTTTTATTCCTACAACCAATCAGAAAGGAGAATAAAAATAAAAAAATAATAATCACAACAGTTACCAACAGCAAACATTACACAGAATGTACTGTGTCAAGCACTATTCTAAAGGTTTTACGTATATTGCTCTCTCTTTTTTAGATATTTTTAGTTGTAGATGGATGCAATACCTTTATTTTACTTATTTTTATGTGGTGTTGAGAATTGAACTCAGTGCCTCACACGTGCAAGGCAAGCGCTCTACCACTGAGCCACAACCCCAGCCCTGTATTAGCTCTCTTACTCCTCAAAATAACTTTTTTTGTGTGTGTGTGTGTGTGTGTGGTACTGTGGATTGAACCCAAGGCCTTGTGCTTGCAAGGCAAGCACTCTACCAACTGAGCTATTTCCCCAGCCTTCAAAATAACCTTAATGAGGTAGGTTCTATTAAAACCATTTTATATATGAAAAAACTGAAGCATAGGGAGAATACGAAAAGAATGAGAAAGAACATCTTAAATATACGATATCTTAAAAATATCAGGCACTATTAATCAATCTCTTTTTTATAATGTTAGAAATGGCAAACCATAAATTAGTTTGAAAAACTACTGTAAGAACTACAGATAATTTCTTTAAGGAATCATCCCTTTTCCTGGAACTGTCCCTTCATTAAACATACAGAAGATACCACTAGCAATATAGTTAAATTCATTGGCAGGACAAGAGGTAGAATGTCTCCTTTTTTTAAGGACACCAAGCTATAACATGACAAAAACACTCACCCTTCATGATCTGCTGGAGTTCCATCTGGAGGGTTTGCACAGCTCTTGCAGGATGATCTCCTGCAGTACGTTTAATTCGATGGATAGAAAGACGGCCATCCACTACTGCTGCAACATCATCATCTTCTAGAAAGATTACCCGATTGGTGTGTTCAATAACAGCACTAGAAAACATTCAGGGAGATATAAATGTCAATAACCAAGGATAATTATTATAAACAAAACTATCATTTAAGCACAAACTCCAGGGTGGGATATGACTCAGTGATACACCACTTGCCCAGCACATGAAAGGCCCTTGGTTCAATCCCCAGCACTTCAAAATAAATAAATAAATACTTCATCATCTTGCAATACTTCTGTTAACTTTCTAGTTATCCATGCTATCCCTTACAGGGCAATGTTGATGGGGTGGGGAGGATCATTGTGGACAAAAAATAAAGAAACTGCCTAGCAAGCTAACCAAATTAGGTTAGATCAGAAGGCATGGTTATTTCATCTTCTGTCTATCCATTAACAAATTTTACAATTTTAACTCCTAAACATTTCTCAAAACTTCCTTCCAAGTCCATTGCAACAAACAAGTACTAGCTGCCATGGCTAGTACTTACTACTGCAGCATCCTGACTAGTTCATCCACATTCTCTTATCTCCCTCTACAAAGTCTCCTTTTCTGCCATAATTGATATCAAAAGGCAACTCTGATGAGGATGTTTCCCTCCCCCAACAAACCACTTCATGGCTTCCCTTTGGCTCTTAGGAAAACATCAAAATGCCTTACCATGACCCCTACACCTCCTTCTCCAATCTCTTCTCCCACCAAGATTACTCTTATGCTCTATTCCAACCACACTCACATCCTTCCTGAACTCTCATAGGATGAGCCACCTGTAGTGAATGAACATTCTTTTCTTCACCTAATTAATTCCAAATCTCCCCTTAGCTCTCCATTCAGGCTTCATTTACTGGCAATTTGAGTAATTCCATCTTACCCCCATTACTATAGTATTTTACTTATAAATGAATCTGAACATTGCAATATTCTTTCAAAATAATTTAGTTTAATACTGCTCCTTTACAGAAGTAATTATGCTCCAAGTTCATTCCAAATGAAAAAAAAAAAAAAATAAGAAAATGAATGTCCAAATTAAGACTAGAACTACAGAATGGGGAAACACTGAGGAATGATACTGGCCAAATTCTACTACTACACTGTTAAATATGTAACAATAAATCCCACCATTATGTACAACTATAATGCACCAATAAAAAATACAGAAAGAAAATCTAAAATAAAATGGTTCAACAATTACACTGTTACTTGGGATAATAACTAAGCTAATTCACTTCTCCAATCTAAAATCTCTTCTTCCTACAAAATCTGATTAAGAAATAAATAAATAAATAAATAAATAAATAAGTGCTCTAAAGTAATACACTGGAAGAAGTCTCAAAAAATATATGAAGAGGCTGGAGTTGTGGCTCAGAGGTAGAGCACTTGCCTAGCATATGTGAGGCATTGGTTTGATTCTCAGTACCACATATAAATAAATGAATAAATGAATAAAAGTCCATCAACATCTAAAAAAAATTTTTTTTTAAATATGAAGACATACATGCTTTGAAGTGAGATAAAAAGTCACCTCTACTTTAATTAAGCAAATTTTAGGGATGAAGCAGAGGGTATAGCTCATCGGTAAAGTGCTTGCCAGGGGACAGAGATGCAGTTCAATGATAGAGCACTTGCTTAGCATGAGCAAAGCCCTGCATTCACTTCCCAGTATCACAAAAAAATGAAGTGCTTGCCTAGCATGCATGAGGCCCTGGGTTCTACACCTAGCACTGTGAAAATAAAAAAGTTCTCTTATACAGCATGACTAGATTTCTACAAAATGACTTATGGTTTCCTATATAAAAAAAATTTTAATAAAAATTCTCTGTGAATCAACTAAGGAAGCTCACCTTGCATCAGAAGCAAAGTAATATTCTACTGCTTTTTCTTCAACAGGAAAAAGGCAAGTCGTGCTGTCCACACGAGAGAGATTGCAGCCTCCTTTCTTGTCTTTGCCTGGAGCACACAGTTAATATGAATTGACAAATATGTAGAAAATCATGCCTGATATAGAAATATAATTTTTTACAAAATCAACAACAATAACACCAACAATTAAAAAAAAATAGCAACACAAAATTATTTCAGCAACTTTTAAATGCCAGGTAGATACCTTATTTCCATGCAATAAGCAATAAGAACAGACCAAAAGTGTAGAGTGAAATAGCAACTATAAAAGTATAAAAGAATGCATGGCAAATAACAGTACATTATAAAATTTTTAGTGTAATATTTATTTTCAAGTCCAATAATTCATTAGCTTTTTTAAAAATCAAAAATATACACAGGGGCTGGGGAGATAGCTCAGTCGGTAAAGTGCTTGCCTTGTAAGCACAAGGCCCTGGGTTCGATCCCCAGCACCCAAAAAAAAAAAAAAAAATATATACACAGACTAATCTTAATTTTTTTCTCACACCAAACCTGATGGACTTAATACATGTAAGTTTGTGTACCTATATTTATCACAAAAACTCCATTGAAAATATCAAAACTATACAATAAAAATAAAATTAGTGGCAAATTAATCTTCATTATCTCATAACGAACTTCTCTAAACTTCAACAGCAAGGCAGCTAACAAATCATGTGTAGTCTACGCTAGTTCTGGTTTTAAAACAAAACAAAGATACATATCTCTCTAATTATGGTACACCCTACAGAGCACCTACTGTCAGACACCAGAAGTAATACAGACCAGGAATGTCTCCTGTCTTAAAATTATGTTTTCTTATACTTCTTTTAAGTCAGGGTAGAGTATGGTCCCTTTGTAATGTTGGCACCTTTTTTAATTCTAGCACTTCAAAATTCTGGCATCTCCATGTAATTTGTCAACTCAGTGATATATAAGATTTTTTTTTCTTTTTTGCTTATTTCCATCTAAAGTGAACATGAGGAAGTATGATAAAGCTTGACAAATTAACCTAATGTAAAAAAAAATCTACTATATAATTATACTCAAGACATTAAAAAAACAACAAAAACAAAAAAAAGCTCCTTTCTCCAAGGCCAGGACATAGTAGACCTTATAACCTATCCACACAATATCCAGAGAAAACTACACATATACTTGTAAAAATCCATCTATTCTATAAAATGCACATATAAAGATTTGGAAATAATAATTCTTAGAAACATATATCCAAAGTTCTCCACCATCTGTGATTATTTATAGTGTATTTTAGGCATGAAAATGAAATAGTTCCTCTCACTGGAATTCAGAATAGAAGATATCAAACCTTAAGATGTAAGCATAATATAATGTCTTAAAAAAGACAACACTATAGAAAGGTAACATATCAGTGCCATGAATTTCAAAGGTACAGCTTGAGGGACTGTCTAGGGAAGAGAACTGTTTTACATCTTGATTGTGGTGGTGGTTAAACAACTGTTTGTTTTGACAAAACACTTGAAACTGTGCATCAAAAAGTGAATATTATTGTATCTAAAAAAAAAAGTGAAAGAATTACAGGTGTAACTCAATAGCAGAGTGTGTGCCTAGCATGCAGTGAAGTGCCTCTCAGTTCAATACCCAAAACAAAAAAAAAGCAAAACAAACACCATATTCCAGCACTTATATTTAAAAATAAATGTAACTAGCTTTGTACATAAAATGTCATAATAGGGTTGAGTTTCACTCCAAATATTGATAATGTACAAAAGCACATTTAATCAAAATATTAAAAAAGAATTTGAGATATACACTGCCTATTTATATAACACCTATTCAGCTTTTATACTCTCTAAAATGTTTCCCATGTATTGGTTATCTCATTTGGTTGAAATGGAATGCAATTATCATCCCTGTCCTACAGAGAGAAAGGAGTCTTTATTTTTATTTGGTCAGTGATCACACTGGGAAAAAATGGTGAAAGTCTAAAAGGCAACCCAGAGTTCTCTCCTTACACAACCCCTTCAATATGAGGCTATTCACTGAGCCATACACTATCTATCTACAGATAGTGAAATAGTTACTCAAATACTATCTATTATAAATTTTTTTTCCAATTTCTTGAGACTTTAGCCAATATTTTTCCATTATTTTTAAAAATAGCCCAAGACAACTTATAAGATAATATATAGAGATAATATATATGCAGGCAAAATTATTTGGATCCATCTGGAACTCTGGATCCAAATTCTGTACTCTTGTTGATGGATATTTTTCTCCTGGAAAGACCAGGGAGTGGAGCCTGGCGTGGTAAGTGCACATGTGTAATCTCAGCGACTTGGGAGGCTGAGGCAGGAGGGTCACAAGTTCAAAGTCAGCCTCAGCAACTTAGTGAGGCCCTAAGCAACTCAGTGAGACTCTGTCTCTAAATAAAATATAAAAAAAGGCTGGGGATGTGGTGTAGGGGTTAAGTACCCCTGGGTTCAATCCCCAGTACCAAAAAACAAACAAAAAAAAAAAAAAGAAAGAAAGAAAGAAAGAAAAAAAGACAAGGGAGTGGAAATGGGATGGGGGAATGACAGGGAAAAAAAAGAACTTGTAACATCTCAGGATTGGAGGTCATTTAAGAAAGTAACTTTTCTACTCTAGATAAGAGTGAAAGTAGACAGACACCATCAAAGGCAAAAAGGTTTAAAGTTCTTTGCAAAATGTTTTCCAAGAATTATATATTAATAAGTTTCAATTTCCTGAAACTACCACTTTCTTTTACATAAAAAGCTTTTAGTAATAATAGAGCACAGTGTAGTTGTCACTTTTCTATGTAACTGTATCAATAAAATGATCCAGAGTTCATACAGGTAAAAGTCATATTAAAAAAAATAAACCTCAGTGGGTATGGTGACACACACCTATAATCTCAGAAACTCAAGAGGTTGAAGTCTGAAACAAGCCTGGGCAACTAAGCAAGACCCTGTTCTCAAACTTAACAGAAACAAAGGGGCTGGGGATGCAGCTCAGTGACAGAGTGCCCCTGGATTACATCCCCAGTACCAAAATTAAAATCAAATACACCACAAACATGAAATAAATAAGAACAATAACTTAAAATTTAAACAAAGTCAATCAAAATATCAAATGACATTATTTTTAGATGATAAAATGTCATGCATAAAATGAAGACAACTTAAATGTATTTCGGTTAAAAGCTAGGCTAAATTATTCAAATAACTACTAATTAGTTTCAATTTATATTAACCTAGTACACAGTGCTTTTTCTTCCCTAATCTAAGCAAGTATCCTATATGATTTTAAAACAGAAAAAAATACAATTTCAGCTGTTTCCTCAAACCTCAGAGATTTTAATAAAACAAATTATTAAAAGCAGTTTTCTAAATGCCAAAAGCAAACAGACAAAATATATTCTGCAAATTAGAAAAAAAAATGTCAAAATGGTTCCCCACAAAATAAGCACATTTTTAGAGGCCCAGCACATTCATTCACTCCAAGAACAGAATTAGTAAAGAATGAACAAAAGAGGATAAGACTCCTCCCCATCCATGCAGAGTGCATTTCCCACCTCTTTCTCCCTGTGATCCCCACCGTGTGAATTTTGATCCAATCTGAGTCCTAGCTAAGGATATACAACAGAAAAAATAATTCTACTTGTCAGAGAACTCACAAAAACAAATCTTTTTCACATCTAGACAGAAATATATATTTATATATGGGTTTGAGCAAAAGGGCGTTTATTCCAACTTGAGGGAAAAAATTATTTATATCTACTACACTTAATTTATACATTTTCCCCATTGGCATGATGTAAGAGTAGTTTTACCTGTCCTATAAAGAATTGGAATGTGATCAGTAGAAAGCTTATGTTCACTCCGCACACCAATCAGCAGGGGGCTACCTCGTCTGCAAATCAAGTTAAGACAAGTCAAGTCACCGTTTTTACAAATAATGTACTAACAATACAAACTTCAAAGTTAATGAATCAATACTCTTCAAATAATGTTTTAATTCTCCCTCCAAACTCAATTCCAGACATAATAAATGAAATGGGTTTGCAAACTAAGACCCACAGGCCAAGCTTATTTATTTTTAAAAATAAGGATTTTTTTTACTGTTATTTTTAATTGACACATTAAAATTGTATTAATAAAGGATTATTGGAACTCAGTCATACCCATTCTTTTATATACAATGTATGGCTGCTCTCACACTAGTACAGCAACACTGAAGCTACAAGAGACATGACACAGAAAGCTTAAAGCATTTACTCTATAGCCCAATCCGAAAAAGGTTGCCAATTCCTGTTATATAACACTATACTTGAAATTTTTCCTTTTAATGTTAAATGGAACTTTGCTTTTGCTTCTACACAGAACACCAATATATGAATGTTCTGCACCTTCTCTTTAGCCATCCTGCCTTCAGATTAAAGAACAAATACTCTTTCACCCACCCAACTCCCCCCCCACCAAATCTTAAGGCTCCTCACTGTTCTAAGGGCTTCATGATTGGTTTTAAATATCCTAGCATAATTATCTAGGAATCTATCTGGAACATATATTTCTAAAAAATATAAAGAAAGCTAATGTTTTGGGCCTGAAATTAGAGAATATTAAATATTCAAATTCAAAAAGTAAACACAGAAACACAGCCTACCCAAAAGACAAAAGGCCAATCATAAATGCCAAAATGCATTTACTTTATTAAGGGATTCTGTTACATCATAGAGTGATGTAACAAAAAACAAGGAGGAATACATGAAAACAAACCCATGAATACCTCCAGGGAAGGGAAGAGCCTTTATAGTAAAGGGTCATTTACAGGCTTCAAAGAACAACCCTGTTCCTCAAATGTTTACATATAATTATGTCATTATTAAATTTATATGTACCTTGTGCCCACTGCTTGCCCAGGAAAATGAACACTTTTAAATACAAGTGCAAAGGCACCTTCCTATGGATAGAAAAAACTACATTAACAATACTTATTATAATCAATTACCAAATGTGAAATGCTTAAAACATTCTGGCTTCTTTTGTTCTCACAAGTGCTATTTTACACTAGTTTCTAAAGAAGTCTAAATTTCAGGTCAACAATCCTGAGCTTTGGTATATACAAGAACAGCTTTTTAAAATAAGCTCACTTTCAAAATATGCTTAATAGATAATGGCTCCAAAAACAGACCATTTGAAAAGTCACCTCTGTACATGCATCAGCATTTCTCAACAGATCTGTCTTATCTCCCATACTATAAATTAATGGGGGAAGGAGAGAATTAGAAAAGATTTCAAGCTCAATATCCAAAACCCATTCTCTGCTCTAGTACACCACTGTTAACTTCCATAATTTTTGCCCTTGATATTAGAGATATAAGTACATACATTCATGATTATTAACACACACAACACTGTACCCCATCAACCCAACCTCCTCAGAGACAGGGCCTAAAGAATGGATAAAGGAAGAGTCTAAGGTAGATCAAAAAATCACTATAGAACACACAGTAAAAAGAAGAAAAGGCTGAGAAGACACACTACTCTGCCTTGTGTAAAGGAAAGGAGCAGACCTCCAAATTCTCCATCATCCTAACTCCTTCTACTACAAACTTCATAAGTTTTGTGTGGCAGTGGGAGGGAAGGGTTGGATCATATTAGGGAAGGAAAGAGTTTTTAAGTGGGAAAGCCAGAGTTATGAGTGTAGGCATCACTATGGACATGGTCTTCTGTGGATCTTGGACATCTTTAATCTTTACTTAGGGCAGTTGATTCAAAAGAATAGTGCTTTTCTCTTAGGCTGCAAAATACTCTCATATAGAGGTACAGAACGAAGGACAAGTCCCCAAAAGAAAAAAAAGAATTCATAATGCCGGCTCAGAAACATGCAGACATTATTCCAGAATAAGGCTGTATTTCACTGAAGGTACTTGTGCTAAAATTATTGGATGGAAGCAAAAGAGTGATGAATTCTCTATCATGTGTGCTGTGTACATGTATGTGGGTCATGTATGTAAGTCTGCATGTATGTGTTATTTTTAGACAAACTTACTCTTCAACCTCAGTTCACTAAACTACAGTAAAACAGGTAGAATTTTGAGTTGGGGGAGGCAGTTAAAAAAATAAGTCAAACAACAATCTCAAAATGATTTAAGTTGAATTGTTTTGCATATAGAAAATAAAAGTCAAAATTACTCAATAAATCAACATAGTTCCTGTTTATAAGACTTAAATAGTTTCTCATGATTAATGTTAGGATAACTAGATTTAAAAGTGTGGTTTAATACCAATTGTTGGATAACTCTCTCCACCAAGGTAGTAAAACTGATATCTTGACTTTCCCAGTTGTCATACATGTATTTAACAAGCTTGGCAATTGCCTCTGTATCTGTTTCAGATTCAAAGTCATAGCCTTTGCTTTCCTATAGGCAGGGGGAAAAAAAACACACACACACACACATTTAAGAAAATATCATGAAAGTCAAATCCTTTCCACAGAATTTTTCCCTCAAAAACCTAATTTTTAATATTTTTAACATCATATTCCATTGCACAAAATAAAGATCACCACTGATTACAGTGAGTCTGAAATAACATAGTATTCTATATAACTGAACATATACTTAATTTATATAAATATATGCCACAGGTGAATCAAATAAATTTTAAGTAATTAAAATATATTGAAAAACATAATATTTAAAACACTAATTTCATAATGAATATACCAATTCTTTCTTTGATGATGGTATAAATAAAATAAAATAGCCATAAGTTATATGTGGCTATTTAAATTTAAATTTAACTAAAATTTAACATTCAGTTTCTAAGTCACACCAGGTCAACAGTCCTATGAGGATGGGGCTACTGTAATAGAACAGACAGAAAATGTTTCCATCACCACAGAAAGCTCAATTGGATAGGACTGAGAAGGTCATCGGTATGACCATTACAATAGAGAATATGGCTAGTTAGGACGAAGATCTTTCATTTACTCTGTATTGGCTCTTTTTATATATCCTAGAAATTTTTTTTAAAAATGTCAAACAGGGTCTTTCATAGTACCAAACATGTCCCCAAAAACCTCCTTTAAAAATTTCTTTTTTTAATTTTTCCAGTGCCAGGGATCAAACCCAGGACCTCATGAATACTAAGCAAACACTCTACCACTGAGCTATACCCCCAACCCTCAAAACTATAATTTTATTTGAGTTTTGGTCACTTACAATAAAGTCAAATAATTATTTCCTTTCCATGTAGGAAAATAATTGTTCCAGTCCAATAAACCACCATACCCTTGAAATTGTCTTAGAATTATCTGATCACATGAAGATGGTGTTGCACATCCTAAGAAAAAAATCTCACTGATCTAAGTAAAGATATTCTGGGGTCTTCTGAGGTCACTTTACTTACCAAAAACTTTTTCAAGTCCTTATAGTTGGTGATGATTCCATTATGAATAACAATAAATTCTAAAAGGGATAAAAGCATTGATGATAAAAAAATTCAAAGTTTGATAAATGCTATCATGAATTATTATTGTGAACAGATTTTTCTCAAGTAAACAGATTGTACTTCTCAATGTAATCAAGTATCATCTATTTCTCATTATTAGATTATCATCAGGTAGATCAGCACCATTATGTGGCTTAGGAGGAGCACATAGTTGTAGGGAAGTGCATACAGCAAGGAAACAACAATAAACTGGAAGTCTAGAGTCATTAATTTCAGTTGTGGCTAAATTACTATCCCAATGCTACCAGGTGAAAGGAGAAAATTTACTGTACCTGTTTCCTCATTTGCAAACTGAGAAGGCTAAACTAATTAACTCTTATTCTCATTTCTCAATTTTCTTTCCTCAATATAAGTTTAAAGAAAAGCCCTTTTAAACTAAAAGTTAAAGATCTAAATTTAAGGAACTTACCAAGAATAACCAGATAGGTATTCAGTTCTATAGTTACATTTACTTGTCTGAGGTCCAGATAAATCCTGGAGTGTCACATAAAAATTATTAAAATATCATTCCAAGGGCAACTAAATATGATTTGGGAATTATTTTAATCTATTCTTATTAAATAACTGAGACAAATATCAGAATAAATAATCAAGAGTTGATAACAAGGGCTGGGGAGATAGCTTAATCGGTAGAGTGCTTGCCTTGCAAGCATAAGGCCCTGGGTTCGATCCCCAGCACCGCAAAAAAAAAAAAGAGTTGATAACATTACCTGTAGCCACTGGCAGAGTACATAAAAACTACTAATATAAATTTATTAAAGTTCACATGTCAGGAGAAAAATTACTACTAAATCCAATTTTTTTTTCTTTTTGAGATGGGGGCCTCACTATGTTTTTGAGGTTTGTCTCAAACTGTTGGGGTAAAGTGATTCTTCTGACTTAGTCTCCCTAAATCAGCCGGGACTACTAGGCACACCACTGGTTTCTGGCTGAATCTAATTTTACATTACATTATCCAAATTTTTTAATATACCTAAAGATTTGGCATCTGGGTTTGAGAGTAAATGAACCTTAATTACAATGCATTATAAACTAAAAAATATTTTTATCATTAGACTTTTAATAGATGATATCAACTATAAAAATAAATAAGAAAAAAAATGCTAGAACACAGAATCATAAGTAATTAACAAAAAGTCTTAATTTAAAGCCAAAATCTCAAAACGCAATTTAGATACAAGTGTTTAGAAATCTTTTATGAAGGTCTTCTCAGTCTTAAAAGCCTGAGTGGTTGCTAACATTAGAATTCATCAATATTACTGAGGCACAAAAAACCTAAATAGGCAGCTTCTTAATTAAATTATAAAATCAAAAGGGACACACACACAGAGACACATATTCAACTGTGTGCATTTGCTTATTACATTTAAAAGTAGAACAGACTTTAAAAAAAAATTGTTGAAAGGACTGGGGTACCGCTCAGTAGTATACCCTTGGTAAACATGCATGAGGCCCTAGATTTTATTCTAATCACCACCAAAAAATAAAAAAAAAAAAAAAGTTACAAGATAAACTTCTTTTTTGGTGCCTGGGATTGAACCCTAAACATGTATTCACTCTATCTCAGAAGAACAATCCCCCAGTCCCTAGACTTCTTTTAATATGCTTTGTTTTACAGCTGTGGCTTCAAAACATTAAATAATTTTAATAAAATTGATTTTTTTCAGCACTGGGGAAATAAAAATAAACCCAGGATCTTGCATATGCTAGGTAAGTGCTCCACTACTAAGTTATGTCTGCAGCCCTCTGTATTTTATTATAAGTGAGTCTTGCTGAATTGCCCAGATAGGCCTCAAACTTCTGATCCTCCTACCTCAGACTCCTGAGTAGCTGGGATTACAGGCATGCAACACTGCACCCAACTAAGAAAATTAAATATATTAAATTAAATATATTAACATAATGCTATAATTAACTGGTAGCACAACAATATAAAGACACTGTTCCAAGTGTCTCTAAAAACACAAATTTGATTATACATCCCTAAGGACAAAAACAACCAAAAAAGTCTGTTAAAGAGTTTTCAGTAAACATACTATTATGTTAATATTGGTATTATTATTGTTATTACGAACATCAGGGGATAAATCAAATACAGATATTACAGGTGTCGAGAGTGGTTAAGCATGCCTGAAAGGAAAAACAGGTATCAGATCAAGGAGGTTCAGTAAGAACCTTACACTCCTGGACCTGAATTGGAAATTTAAAATCACGTTGCTTCATCTTTAAATTCATACAGATTAATTATGGCAATGACCAACACTGACTGTAACAACACAAAAAGAAAAAACATTGAAACGTTTTGTACCTCCAGAGGAAATCAAACACCACACCAATTTATATAAAATATACAGGCACCATGGACACCATCACTGTAAGCCCAGCAACATGGGAGGAGGAATACAAGTCCAAGGGCAGCCTCAGCAACTTAGCAAGGATCTAATCAACTTAGTAAACTATATCTCAAAAAAAAAAAAATTAAAAGGGATGGGGATGTAAGTCAGTGGTAAAGTACCCCTGGGTTCAATCCCCCACACCAAAAACAAATACACACACACACACACACACACACAGAACAGGGCCAGTGGCACAATCCTGTAATTCCAGTTACCCACGAACTGAGGCAAGAGGATCACAAGTCCAAGGCCAGCCTGGGAAACTTAGTGAGACCCTGTCTCAAAACAAAATAAAAAGGGCTGAGATGCAGCTCAGTGGTAGAGCACCTGCCTAGCATGTGTGAAGCCCTGGGTTTAGTCCCCAGTACCTCAAAAAAAAAAATATTGAAGAGTCATCAATCTACAATATGATTATCTACTCGCTTTCAAATTAGATAAACTTAATTGCTCATGTTCTGCATGAATTTTAAAGTTGGGAAATATATACATCAGGTTCTATATGCTCTCTATTTCTGAATATATTTGAAATTCTCCAAATTAAGAAAAATTAAGATAACAAAAACAAATGAGCCTTCATTCTTCCTACCATCATCAGCCCTCTACAATCATCCCAAAGCATCAAGAATCTGTTCATACCATTATTTTTATCAGAGCGCTGGGGGTGGCTATTCACAGGATTGGGTTCTCCATGTGTTGCCCAACGGGTATGAGCTATTCCAAGGTGTACATCAAATTCTATGTCCAAATCCATGTCTTGTTGTTCTGAAAAAAATGGAATGAAAAATTCCAGTATTAAATAATGCTATAAAAAACTATTCATGTTAAAAACACTGGAGAAACTAGGTATAAGAGGAGCATATCTAAACATTAAAAAGGTTGTATATGACAAACCTAAAGCCAACATCATACTGAATAGAGAAAACAAAGTTTTTCCTCTAGAATCATGAATAAGACAACAATGTCCACTCCCACTACACATATTCAATATAGTTCTTGAAACTCTAGCCAAAGTAATCAGGAAAGAGAAGGAAATTAAAGGGATACAAATTTAAAAAGAAGAAGTCAAACCATCATTGTCTGCTGACAACATGATCCTATATCTAGAAGACCCAAAAAAAATTCCACCAGAAGACTTCTAGAGCTGATAAGTTAATTCAGCAAGGTAGAAGGATACAAGATAAACATTCATAAGTCAATAATATTTGTATATTCCAACAGCAATTCAGCTGAAAAAGAAATCAGGAAAACCATCCCTTTCACAGTGAAAAAAATAAATAAGAGCTGGGAATCAACCTAACCAAGGAAATGAAAGACCTCTACAATGAAAACACTGAAAAAAGAAATCAAAGAAAACTTCAGAAAATGGGAAGACTTCCCATGTTCTTGGACAGGCAGAATTAATACTGTCAAAATGGCCATGCTACCCAAAGTAATATACAGATTCAATGCAATACCCACCAAAATACCAATGACATTCTTCACAGAACTAGAAAACAGTCCTTAAATTCATTTGGAAGGATAAGAAACCCACAATAGCCCAAAGCAATTCTGAACAAAAAAAGTAGGAAGCATCACAAGACTGAATCTCAAATCATACTACAGAGATATAGTAGCAAAAACAGCATGGTATTGGCATCAAAATAGACATGAAGATCAATGGAATGGAATGGAATGGAATAGAAGACACAGACAAATCCGCTTATAGCTATCTCATACCTGACAAAGGTGCTAAAAAAATACACTGGAGAGAAAACAGTCTTTTTGTTTTATATGACAGTAGAGTATATTTTGAAACATTATATATACATAGAATAAGTATAACTTGTTCCAATTAGGAAGACTTGGATACTGTGAATTGAGCTGCTGTAAACATTGAAGTGGCTACATCACTGTAGTATCCTGATTTTAAGTCCTTTGGGTATAAATCGAGGAGTGGGATAATAGGGTCTAATGGTGATTGCATTCCAAGTTTTCTAAGGAATCTCCATACTGCTTTCCAGAACAGTTTCACCAATTTTCAGTTCCACCGACAATGTATAAGTGAACCTTTTCCCCCACATGGTCACCAACATTTTTAGTTTATATTTTTGATAATTACCATTCTGACAGGGGTGGGATGGAATCTCAGAGTAGTTTTGATTTGCATTTCTCTTTTTAAAAATGGTACTGGGAAAACTTGATATCCGTATATAGAAGAATGAAATTAGCTTCCTCTCTCTCACCTTGCACAAAAGTCAAATCAAAATGTACCAAAGCCTCAAGAATTAGACCAGAAATCTTGAAACTGCTAGAAGAAAACATAGGGTCAACACTTTATCATATACTTGTGGGCACTGACTTTCTCAACAAGACCCCTAAAGCTCAAGAAATAAAACCAAGAATCAACAAGTGGAATGGCCATCAAATTAAAAAATATCTTTACAACAAAGGAAGTGATTAAGTACATAGAGAACCTACAGAACACACAAAAAAATCTTTGCTAGCTACTCCTCTGACAGGCAATTAATATCCAGAGTATGTAAGAACTCAATGCCCCAAAAAATAAATAACCCAATCAATTGGCAAAAGAACTAAACAGATATTTCTTAAAAAGAACACAAATAGTCAACAAATAAATGAAAAACTGTTCAACATCTCTAGCAATCAGAGCAATTGCACATAAAAACTAACTAAAATGTCATCTCATGCCAGTCAGAATGACAATTATTAAGAACACAAAAAATAATAAATGCTGGTGAGGATGTGGGGGGAAAGTACATTTATACATTGTTGGTGGGTCTGCAAATTAGTATAATCACTATGGAAAGCAGTGTACAGATTCCTCAAAAATATTAGGAATGAAACTACCATATGATCCAGCTATTACACTCTTTGACATTTATCCAAAAGGACTAAAATCAGCATATAGGATACAGCCACTTCAATGTTTATAGGAGCAAAATTTGCAATTGCTAATTATATAATCAACTGCGATGCCTGTCAATAGAGGAATCAATCAATAATGTGATGTATATACACAATGGAGTATTACCCAGCCATAAGGAACAATGAAATAATGGTGTTTGCTGGTAAATGGACGGAAGTGGAGAAAATCTTGATAAGTGAAATAAGCCAGACTCAGAAAAATCAAGAGTCTAATGTTTACTCTCATGTGGAAGCCAGAGCAAAGGAAGAGAAAGAAGGCAGTGGGGGAGGGGACAGGACATCATAAAGATACAGGGAAGATCAGAGGAACAGAAGGAGAACAAGAGGGAGGGAAGAAAGAAGGAAAAAGGGAAGAAATATGGAATGAAATCACGTTATACACAAATATAAATGTCCAAAGAGAATTTCACCTTTATATATATAATATAGCAATGAAAAAATAAAGGAGTAAAAGAAAGACAAACAGGGCTGGGGAGATAGCTCAGATGGTAGAGTGCTTGCCTTACAAGCTACAAGGCCCTGAGTTCAATCCCCAGTGCCGAAAAAAAAAAAAAAAAAAGACCAACAGAGTAGAAGGGAGAATAGGGGGATGAAAGAGGGGAGGGGAAAAAAGGGGAAATGGGAATTGAAATCAAACTCCCTGCATGTATTATTTTGTCAAAATGAACCCAAACACTATGTATAATTATAATGCTCTAATAAAAAAAAAACTAAAGCATGCTTTAAAAAAATAATGGTATAGAAATGCTAGAATTTATATTAAATTATGCAGTAGTCCCACTTTGTCAATAAGGAATATATTTCAAGTATTCACTCCCACCCTATCCTGTGGATGCCTGATATTGCAGATAGTACTGAACCCTATATATACCATATGTTTTCCTAG
Source organism: Sciurus carolinensis (assembly GCF_902686445.1). Classification (NCBI taxonomy): domain Eukaryota; kingdom Metazoa; phylum Chordata; class Mammalia; order Rodentia; family Sciuridae; genus Sciurus; species Sciurus carolinensis. The sequence continues at coordinate 21,438,817 of NC_062225.1, forward strand.
ACATATATAACACAAACTTAATATCTTTTCTTCTTAACTAAGCACTTATCATGCACTATGGCCTATAACTTTTACAGTTGGAGGTGTGACAGCAAAATTTTTTCATCTTCATAAATTCATAGATAAAAGATTCATCCTTACTATAGATTTTAGCAACCTCTGTAATGATTTGGTTCTTCTTTTCTTACTAAGGAGAAAACTTCCATCTTTTACTCAAAAGAAGTATTTCATGGCTTATCTTTGGTATGTCTGAATTGCCAGCATCTTGTGTTTTTATTTTGGGGCTATCATTAAGTAAAGTGAAAACGCAAGTGAAGACACATGAAAAAGGGCACCACTAAAAACAGCTTCTGTCCTAAAAATGGCCCTTCCTTTCTCAGGAATAGAGGTTCTGAAACTACTTTATTTTAAGGCTCCAAGCTTGCTCTCAACCCAATGTAGCTACTTTCCTCCCCAGTTGCTATGATCATTTTTAAAGTTCATGCACAATTTAAAGCCAATCCAAATAGTAACAAAACAACTTTTCTTCCCTCACTTCAACTTTAAGAATCATTATTCTCAAAATGAGTCCCAAAATATGGGATATTTAGTGGGAGGGGGACAAAATTCAACTAAGTACATTACTATGAACTTCTTCATCCAGTGCTTTAACTTTTCCTTTCTTCTTAATGAGCTGGATTTTGCAGGCATTGGCTTCCCAATCTTTGTCATTGCCTCCATCAACTCCCACTCCTAAGACACAAAGAAGCAGAACAAGATTTAGACACTATCTCTAAGATTAACAATATGAAGTAAAATTCTTAATTTAAAATAATTACGTTTTCACCTAATTCATTTATCAATTTAACACTTACTAAAAACCTATTAGGTGTCAAATAACATGATAGCTGCTTGACACAAAAATGAAAATAAGGCTGGAGGTGTAGAAGCTCAATGGTAAAGAGCTTGCCGAGCATACATAAAGCCCAGGGTTCAATTCCCAGCATCAAAACAAAAGAAAATGAAAGAAAGAAAATAACTCAGTTTCTGTACTCAAACTTCAAAACATCTGTTAAAAGACAAGGAAAAATAGTGTATTTAAGTTATAATAAACAACTCCGTTGGAGCGCAACGGAGAAATGGAGAAGAGGGGCACATGCCTCAGAAGAAGGATAACGAGGGAAGGTCAAGAAAGCATTTCTAGAGATTCTACTTAAGTTGCTAAGGAATTTGAAAAAATTGCCCTGAAGGTACTGGGAAAGCACTCATTTCAAGTAGAGAAATTGTACAGCAAAAACATTTAACAAATTCTCTCCAGAAATGGTGTAAAGGATGAGCTGGAGAAAGAGAAAGAGGATAAAGAAAGCAGCCACAAGAAGATGTAGCTGCAGCAAAGCAAAAATAAAGAGGGTCTGAATTAAACAGTGGCAATGAAGATGGAGATACTGAGAACCAGAACTGACTGAATATGAGGCAAAAAAGCAGAATTCTTAGGATATCTCCTAGGCTCAAAGAATTTTTTGAATGATTATTGATAAAAGGGACACAGAACAAATGGAGTGGGTGAGGACTGCTACATATTCAGCTCAATTCTGAATATGCAAAGTTTATAAGAATAAAGGAAGTACCATGTACAGCCAGAGGAATGAGAAATTATGCTCCATTTGTGTACAATGTGTCAAAATGCAGCCTACTGTCATGTATAACTAATTCAAACATATTTTTAAAAATTTTTAAAAAGAATAAAGGAAGTAAGAAACTGACTTTCTATTACTAAGGGAAGTCAAGGAAGATAAATGTCCATTCCACGTAGCAATGTTAAGTGCATAGAAAACAGGTCTAACAATGTTATCCTTAGGAAGGCCTGCTTTCAAGGGTGGCCCTTGGCTGGCATCTGAGGATGTGCATATCAAGATTCTTGTCACCTAATGGAGTAAAAGTGTCTTGCAGTGCCTAAACTATTTGTGCAAATAATGTATCTTATGCAGAACATCTGCTTGTTTTCTGGGAGTTGAGAATTTTGTGTCAGACAGACACCTGATGCTTATGTGACCAGCTCCCAACAAAAACCTTGGACACTGAGTCACTAATGAGCTTCCCTGCTAGATTTTTCACATATGTTGTCATAAATCATGGCTAGGTAAATCAAGGGCATCCTGTGTGACTCCACCAGAAGAGGACTCCACCTCACACATCTTATCCCTTTGCTTTGTATTCTTTTGCTATAATAAATCACAACCATGAGTCATCCTAAGGAATCCAGGAATCTGAGGGCAGTCCTATAGACCTTCGACACAGGGGGAGCTAAAATTAATCATAAAGTTGCCAGAAAGTTATCTTTTTTGCTTTGTCATTTATACAATAAAGAAAAATCTCAGGTCAGCTTATATGATAAAAGCATGGATCCACAGAGAAAAAGAAATTAAAGAGTTATAGGAAAGAAAAGAATTTAGAGAGTAAGTCTTTCAACAACTCTATTCCCATGAAGATGTACCATGATTTATGTTCTTGTAAGAACATTGTTAATAAAAGTAGACTAGAATAAGAAACAACAGGGCTGGGGAGATAGCTCAGCTGGTAGAGTGCTTGCCTCGCAAGCACAAGGCCCTGAGTTCGATTCCCAGTACCACAAAAAAATAAAATAAAATAAAATAAAATAAAATAAAAAAGAAACAACATTCCACACAAATACTATTCAAATTATATAAAAATCCCTTTAAATAAAATAAAATACAAAAATTCTTCAAATTTAGATTCACAACATATTTCTTTAAATAGACATTAAAGGCTAGTCTCTTATAAATGATAATCAAAACACCCTATTTAGATCAAGAATCACTCAAAACTTCTTTTTTTTAAGAAGGAAATACCTGCAGAATCATATCCTCTGTACTCCAATCTCTGAAGGCCTTTGATTAGGGTCTCCAATATTTCTCGTCTTGTGCGAGGAACATGGTAGTTTAAGTAAGCAAATATACCTGCAAACAAAGAAATATTTAATGATTAATGAATTAAAATTGACATAATTATGCTGAGGATGTCCAAAAATGTGAAGCTAGATTTCATTTTCAAAAAAATCAGCCATGTACAGAGGTACAGTGCTGCACACCTATAATACCAGCTACTTGGGAGACTGAGGCAGGAGGATCTAAAGTTCAAGATCTTGACAAAAAACTTATTGAGACCCTCTCTCAAAATAAAAAACTAAGTGAACTGTGAATATAGTTAAGTAGTTTAGTTTTTCAAAAATACTTATAAGACTGACCACTTATTTTCCTTCACTGTCATTTTGTCAAGTGAAATTTAATTTTTAATATTTAGCCAAATTTAAAGTTCACATTTTACACACTAAGCATTATGCTTTAAAAAATGTTCTAAAATAAGTATTTTAAGCAACATATGGGTTCTACAAAACTATATAGATAGATCCAGGCATGGAGGCACACACCTACAATACCAGTAACTTGGAAAGCTGAGGCAGGAAGATCGCAAGTTCAAGGCCAACCTGAATAACTTTAGGAGACCCTGTCTTAAAATTTAAATAAAAAATAAAAAAAGGATGGGGATGTAGCTTAGTTAGAGTACCACTGGGTTTAATCCTCAATATAAAAAAATACTATATAGATGGTATAATTTTGCTTACTTCCCAAAAGCACATTATTGATAACATTTAGGAATAAATAATGATGTGAAGAATCCCAATTTTTTTTTTTTTTTTTTTTTTTTGCTGTGCCAGAGATCACAGGCTAGGCAAGCACTCTACCACTACATCCCCGGCCCAGTAAATTAATAATCAGAAAAAAAAATGATCAAATATATATAACAGTCTTAATATGGCTTTAATCACTTGTTCACCATAATAGAAAAAGACATCTACACATTACTGCTAACAACTTAAAAATTCATGAAAAGCAACAATCACTTAGAAAAACAAACTAGAAATAAAGAATAAAGGACTAGCACAGTGTGAACTGAGCAAAAAAAAAAAAACAGGTAACAAAACACCAGTGAAGAAAATGCATATTTTAAGAATGGCAGCTTGGAGATTACCTAAGGTTTTCCATGACTGTGCTTTGGATATGTAGCTGAATGTATAAAACTGAAGACCAAAACACACTAAAATATAAGTTCAAGCTGCTTACTTATGAAAGAACTTTCCTTTTTTCTTAACTACATTTCACTATAAAGAGTGGGATCCCATTAAGACATTTCAGCATACAAAAATGCTGCACTGTTAATACTAGTCAGATATGCTGAGCACTATGATCGGTGCAGTGCAAACTTTCTAAAATAAACTATCATGCCCTGAAATTTAAAAAAAAAAAAAAAGAAAATTCATACTTAAAATCCTTAAAAATCCTTAAAATCCAAACAACCTGAGACATCTGAGTGAACTTTTCCAAGAATAGTAGAATCAGGCTAAAGTAGAAATTCTGTTATTTCCTTCAAAAAAATTTATTTATTTTGATACTGGGCACTGAACCCTAGGGTGCTTTACCACTGATCTCCATCCCCAGCCCTTTTTATTTTTTGAGACAGGGTCTCACTAAATTGTTTAAAGTCTTGCTAAGTTGCTGAAGCTGGCTTCTAACTTGCAATCCTCCTGTCTCAGCTTCCCAAGCCCCTGGGATTACAGGCATTTGCCACTGCACCTGGCTCATTCAAAAAAATTTTAAAGCTGGGTATGGTGGCTCACACCGGTAATCCCAGTGGCTTGGGAGGCTGAGTCAGGAGAATCGCAAATTCAAAGGCATCCTCGGCAACTTACCAAGGCCCTAATATCTAAGCAACTTGCAAGACCCTGTCTCTAAATAAAATATAAAAAATGGGCTGGGAGGGCTGGGGAGATAGCTCAGTTGGTAGAGTGCTTGCCTTGCAAGCACAAGAACCTGGGTTCGATCCCCAGCACTGCAAAAAAAAAAAAGGGGGGGCTGGGGATGTGACTCAGTGGTTAAGCCCCACTGGGTTCAATCCCTGGTACCAAAAAAAAAAAATTTAAGCCTTACATTTTTAAAGGTTTTTAAAATTTTCATATGCTGTACAATCATCTCACTTTCACAGCACCACAACACTCTAGGGAGGATAGAATATCTATTTTATAGACACGAAAACAGAAACTGAATTAGCTGATACCCCAGAGATAGCTGCAAATATCATTCACAACCTCAAAGCACAGGAATTAAGACAAAGATAGGTCACACTCTGGTAAGAGTGGCAGCATCACCAGTGAACAGCTTTCAACTTCCAAACTTCCTGATGTAACCACTAGAGGGCAGGAGAGGAGCCACAAAACCAATTGCCCATCCACTTAATCCAGAAACACCCAGAGGGTTTTTTCTGTTTTGTTTTTACTGATGTTCCCTCATAAAGTACTTGTAATATGAATAAAAAAGTAAACCGACAGTAAATTTAACATATTTGTTCTACACTTCCCCTTGGAGGTTACCAACTTTTGAGGAAAATTAAACTCACACATAGTAGTTTAACTGGTAGTTTAAGCCCCAAGTACACATTTTAACTAGACCATTAAAAAGAATATATACGGCCGGGGTACCCCAAAAGCTCCTGTGTTAATGCAGGAATGTTCAAAGGTGAAATGATTAAATTATGAGAGCTATAACCTAATTAGTGGATTAATAATTTGAATGGCCTAACTGGATACTAACTACAGGCAGATAGAGCATGGTTAGGCAAAGTAGGCCACCTCTGGGATTTATATATTTTGTCTCTGGCTCCTCCTACTTCCTCTGTTTCTGCTTCCTGCTGCCATGAGCTGATACCTTTCCTCTACCCTTCTGCCATGATGTTCTGCTTTACCTCAAGCCCAAAGCATGGGCTTGAGTCAGTGGACCATGGGCTGAACCTCTGAAACCAAGAATCAAAATAAACTTTTCCTCCCCTAAATTGTTCCCGTCAGGTATTTTGGTCACAGCAATGGAAAGCTGACTAATACAGTCTTACAAAACAACATTCTAATACAAATATGCTAAACACACACACACACACACACACACTGATTCTCACCAGATGTGGGATGCATGCCTCTTAATTCCAGCTACTCCAAAAACTGAAGAAAGATCCTAAGTCCAAAAACAGTGTGGGCAACTTAGCAAGACCCTCTCTCAAAATAAAAAAATAAAAAGGGACCAGGCTGGTGGCACATGCCTATAATCCCTGCAGTTTGGGAGGCTAAAGCAGAGGACTGCAGGTTCAAAGACAGCTTCAGCAACTTAGCAAGGTTATAAGCAACGGAGAAAGACACTGTCTCAAGTTAAAAAAAATAATAAAAAGGGCTAGGGATGTGGCTCAGTGGTTAAGTGCCCTTGGGTTCAATCCCTGGTACCAAACAACAAAAATTAAAAATAAAAATAATAAAAGGGGATGTAGCTCAGTAATAGAATGCTTGCCTAGCAAGCATGAGGCCCTGGGTTTGATCCCCAGCACCATGCAAAATTTTTAAAAATACACAGATCCAGCTAGTTGCAGTGGTGCATGCCTATAATCCCTGCAGCTTTTGGGAGATGAGACAGGAGGATCACAAGTTCAAAGCCAGCCTCATCAATTTAGGCCCTAAGCAACTTAGCAAGACCCTGTCTCAAAATTTAAATTTTTTAAAAAAGGGATGGAGATGGGGTTAAAGCACTCCTGGGTTCAATCCCCCAGTACCAAAAACAGGAATCCCCAACTAGTCTACTCCCACCACTGTGACTAGCATCAGCTAAACAGTCTGCTAATGAAATATACAATCTAGCTCAATAGAAGATCATTAACTATAAAAAATGGTCCCCAGAATTCTGTTTGCAGTTATAAAGCACTCTGGATAGCCTGAGAGAAATGACATCTAGAGCTGTCAAATCTTGAGAATGCAGAAGTAGGTCCAGAAAAATCTCACTCCTGAACCATTTCTATTTTTCAGGAAATGTAAGTGTGATAGTAAAAGTAATACATTTGAAGATTAAAGAGAAAATATAATAATCTAACACCAATTTTTAAAGACTAATTATATAAATTATATAAACTCATGGGCTCAAGTGATCCTCCTGCCTCAGCTTCCCAAGTAGCTGGGACTACATGCATGTGCCTCTGCTCCCACCTAAAAATAAACTTTTTAAGGTGAATTACAGACTCAATATTTTACTAAAAAGAAGATTCAAGGTGATATAACATTACATTCACTATTTTAAAAACATGAACTCAACAGTAGCTTTTTATTATGATATTACTTCTAACTCCAATTTAATTGGCTTATTTTGGCCAGATGTGTGAATCTTAAAATCTTAAGTACATTTTTCAAAAAAAGCAAAGAGATTTCCTAAATTGATATACGACCTCCCCCAACTTATAAAATTTTAATTATTTCATAAACTAATAAAATTCATACCAAACATTTGCTACCTCATTAAAAAGTACTTTTGAGTTGAAGAAATCCTATGAATTCCTTTAATTCATGTGCATTCCCAAAGCTTTCCACTCCACTGCCCTGACTCAGCTTCCCCTTCTAAGAAATGAACAACTTTGAAATGGTAACCAACAGATTTCACAGTAAGTGCCAACAAATTATTAACTGGTTGTGGCTGCAAACCATCGATGAAAAGGATTCAGTGGCCCTTTTTCCTGAATAGGAAGGAAAACCATGGTGATTTAACAACACCTATAATACGGGGTATAAATTAGGTTCTAATATTTCCTACCTCTGATATTTGAGGATCTCTCTAGTCCCCATCCAGCTTGATATTCTGAGATTTCTTCTCTGACTACTTTAGAGACATTCATGATCCTTTTTCCTGTTTTTTTGTTTTTTTTTTTTTTTTGGCGGTACTGGAGACTGAACCCCAGGCCTTGAGTTTAACACTATCAATACCTCCTACTACTGTGTTCCAACTCAGAGCTACATCCCAAACCCTTATTATTTTGATACAGGATCTTGTTAAATTCCCAAGGCTGGCCTCTAACTTATGATTCTCTCTGCGTTGCTGGAATATAGGCATGCCCTCCTGCTATTCCCTGCTCTCAATTTTAACACTTTTTAATCCCTCTACGAACTGTACTTCTCTTCTGGGTCTCATTTCTTTGTTAAATCATTTACATGACTTTGTTTGTGTACACTGTACCTACCAAATTAATTTTAATAGTATATTGTTAAAAATTAATAATAGCAAAGTAACATAAAATGTTAACATTTTTTCTAAAAAACCAAAATGTCACTCCTAAGAGATCATTATCACCTAACACAATTTCTCATTCAAATTTTCGCTATTATCAAAAACATACTTATGTCTTTTACAGTTGGCTGTTATTCTAAGATTCAACAAGAATCATAACTCACATTTGAATCTGGAATAGTCTCCCCTTAACTGCTCCATTTTCCCCAAAACAGGACAGGGTCAATTTTCTTGTTGAATCACCTTCAGGATATATCTAATTATTCCACAAAGTTTGAATAAAGGACTTCTATCCCTTGTATTGCCTGTAAACTGGAGGATAGTCTAAAGGCTTGATTGAGTTAGGTTAAAAACTTAATCAGGGAGCTGGAGTTGTGGCTCAGTGGCAGAGTGCTTGCCTGGCATGTATGAGGCCCTGGGTTCAATTCTCAGCATCTCATACAAATAAATAAGTAAAATAAAAAAGACCCATTGACAACTAAAAAAAATTTTTAAAAAATCAAGGGCAGATATGGTTCACAGGACTATATATGAATATTGTCTGCTAGTACCCTATTAACAATACTAAGATTCATCACTGGTTTAAGGTAAAGAATCAGATAACTGAACCTATAATATTCTGAAAGCATATTCAAAACACTTCTCCAGTTCTAGAGAATAATAACAATGACTTTAAAATAGTCATATCTTTTTTTCTTTTCAGTTCAGATAATGGTGCATTTTGCAATCAGTGGCATCTAAGGTTCAATGAAATCTGTATGTCAAGTTCCAACTCAAATCTGCTTCCTACTTACTTGATAGAGGAAGCACTACTGTTACAAATAATCATTACAATCATTATTTGGTTTGCTACTGGTAAAAGAAAAGGAGAAGAGAATTAGAGGAAGCAAAAGAATGAGAAACATTTTTCGTCACATTATCTGGGCAGGAACTGAAAGGAAGAAAAGAATGAATGACACCATGACACAGGCAGAGAAATTTTCTAAGAACAAAGTAATAGAGGCAGGAGAAGAAAGGGGATTAGCCTAAGTCATATCTAGTTAGGAAAATGGGAACTAAGGAGTTCAGTCAGTCAGTTTTACAGACTGCCCCTTAACAGCACTACTGGTCCAAGACAGTCCACTTGCTGGGTTATCTGCAATTTTGGGATGGCCAGGAAAATATAACAATAGCAAATAACCAGCTAATCAGCATGACGTGTTCACAGGGAGGCATTCATACTCAAAATGGTGCTTGTTTAAAAAAAAACAAAACAAAACAAAACACTAATTACCCTTATTTTCAGACCTTTGACTTGTCTTAGCAAATTTCCCAATGAATAAGAACTGGGAATATAGTTCAGTGGTGGAGTATTTGCCTAGCAAGCATAAGGTTCTGCATTCAATACCCACCACAAGAAACAAAAACTTCCCAATAAACAGTTGAGCTTAAGGAAACTACAAAGTCTAAAAAGGTCAATCTTTGGTAATTACTCCAATACTACACAAAATAGTTGTACTCATAGGAAATTTTCTAACTCCAAATCAGCATGCTTTTTCAGAGGATAAGTTTTCTTATTAACAGCACATAGTTTACTAAAGCAGATGCTTGCACCTACAGTTATCATTTTTAGAAACAGCAACTAAAACTCCCTGACATAAAAGTACTTATAAACTCCTTGCTTAAAAAATTTCAGAGGCAACCTAATCACAGATTCAACACACCTCACTGAAAACAATCTGGTCAAAAGTAAAGACATACCTGAATATAACTTAATTGACTAGTCAAGGCATTAACTAAGACTGGTTGAATTTATGTATGTATGAATAAAACATCTTATTTTGTCATACTTTTTCATTGACAGTTTCAATATTTTGGGACCCACACATTGTAACCTCTCAGCAATAAGTTTCAAATTCATTCCCTAAATTTAATACTTTCTGAATCTTAAAAGCAATCCATAATGCTGCTTAACTTTAAGATATTTTTCCTTATAATGCAGGTTACATATCATTATTGTTAAAGATTTAAACTGGGGGCTGGGGATATAGCTCAGTTGGTAGAGTGTTTGCCTCGCAAGCACAAGGCCCTGGGTTCAATCCCCAGCACCACAAAAAAAGAAAAGACTTAAACTGTGTAGATGCTATAGAATGTAGTATGAAAATCTCCCCTTTCTATCTCCACACAGGTTCCAATAATCCCTTTCTCAGCGAAAATCACCATTAATCTCATACACATCATCCCAGTCCTTTAGCTGTGAATTTTTCTATATTTACAAACCTTGATTTACACAGTGTAAAGGGCTTTTTTTAAAAAACACATAAACATGATGATGGTATACATTTTGTTTTGTACTTTTTTCGCTTAAGATGTTGGTGATCTTTCTATGTATGTACAACATACATACATCTACTTCATTCTACTTAATACTGCATACTAGCACATTTATTATTTTTTATAGAATCGCTTCCCTATTGAAATTTGTCTGAGTCTTTGCTATTAAAATGATGCAAATAAACTAATACACCAGTCTGATGATTTTCATAAAAACTATTCAACATTATAATTATGCAGTCACATTCTCCATGTGAGAGTCCTTTTTTAAAAAGAAGTAATATTTGAGATAACATTTTCTTTTCTTTCCTGCAGTACTGTGGATTGAGCCCAGGGCCTCATCCATGCTAGGCAAACACTTTACAGCCCCACTCCTTTTTTATTTTGTTTTGAGACAGGGTCTTGCTAAATTTACAAGGCGACCTAGAACTTGGGATCCTCCTGCCTCAGCCTCCCAAGTAGCCGCAGTTACAGGCCTGCACTACTGTGTCCTGCTTAACATTTTCAATAATCCTAAAAACAAAGAAAAAATTATAACAGAGTAATACAATGAAGAATTTCAATTACTTCTGTGGTTTTTAAATTGCTTTATATCTTTCTTTCCTATTTACAAAATGCTGGTTTGGCTTAGAGTATGGTCAGTAGTAGAGCACATGCTTAGTGTGTCTGAGGTCCTGGGTTCAATCCCCAGAATGTGGTGCAGGGTGAGGGGAGGGTGCTGGTTCAAGTCTCCATTCCTTTGTTGAAACTGTATGTTGTACTGGAAGGCGCTCTATGACACCTTGTACTTTTAACATTCTGGAGCTCAAAGCACTGTTAAATCCTAAAGTTTCTAGTAACACACTCCCTCATAGTCTGCCTAAGTGACCATCTTTCTCAAGATAAAAGGATATACTTCCTCTCACAAGTCTTCAAGGAGTTCACCCATCCCTTCCATTTCTTTCTTACCATTCACATCATACCACAACTTTTTATCATACTGCCAAGTCAGAACCTTTGGGACCACTGTGCTCTTATTTCATCCATTCATTTCAGTCCACTTTTATATGGGTCTTCCCAAATTGTCAACCAATCCTGTTAATTCATCCTTTGCCTAACTTTCAAACTTCCCCCATATATTACTTTAGAGTCTAGAATACACACTACCCTCAAATCCCTATTTGTCTCTTCCCAGTTTCTCTCTGGTTTTTGGTAGATTCTCACTATAGAATTGAAGGCTTCATCTTCATTCTAATAATATAATATGCTATGCATCACTCATCCTTCCCTTAACATTCAAAACAGAAACACATCCCCATACTAAACTCTGAAGCTAGCCTCTCCTACTTGTAGCTCTTGAAGAGTGATTCTTCAGCTTTGCAAATGCAGAACATTTTGTGAGCTAAATTTTTATTATTCAATGATCTAGAACAATTTTTATTCAACTTAAAGACACTGCTTAGAGTATGAATCAAGCAATGAATATCCTGAAATAACTTCTCAGTTTATAGGTCAGAAACACAACTTGAGAATTCAACTTTTCAACATTCCTAAGGGACCCCATTCCAAAAATACTCCCTTTGAATTGGTACTGGCCACCCTTTAACACAAACTTGGCCCCTCGACCTTCACATGTGCAACTTCTCTGATGATTTCTCTATAAGTAAATACAGTTAACAACTCTCTGCATATTAAACATGAATAACTTCAGGTTGGGGGTATAGATCAGTGGTAGAGAACTTGCCTAGTATGTTCAAGGCGCTGGATTCTATCCCCAGCACCACACACACACACACACACACACACACACACACAGAGACACACCCCAGACTGAACTTTTTCCACTTTTGCAGACTCCCCAAGGCAAGATACTATCTGGAACTCTTTAACCACTCTTCTTTGGTCTCTTTTCTTGTAACCTCCAACTCTTCCTCTGGTAGTGGTGGTTCTCAATCTATTTCTGACTCCATTCATGGATGGTTAACAAATGCCATCATTGATTACCTCTCATAGAACACTTTCTACCAGCCAACACTATTTCTCAAGCTAAGAATCCTGCCCCATCATCAGGAATACTCCTGGTCTAACACAGATACCTAAAAGTCCAGGTCTCTCCAGTCTCTGAATTTCTACTGTTCTCTTATAGTCTATGATATGGTAATGAACAAGGACTGTGTATTATCATGTACAGCTATTCCATGTGTATTCATTTTGTTTCCGCTGACCAGAAAGCAATTCCTTGAAGGCAATTCCCTTGCTTTAGTCAATTCTCCAAAGGACAGAATGTCAAGTATAAAGACATCACTTCAGATATCTCCAAGTATCTTCTAACACTTTCCAGGTACCTACAATTATAGAGTCAAGAATTTCCAAACCACAGAAACAGAACACTATTTTGCATGATACTAAAAAGAGATGAAGCGATTTCATAAAAAAAAATAATAATAATAATAATAAAGAAATACTGGGTTAAACTAAGCAAACAGGTTTATTTTTAGGACTTTTTAGAATCTTTAATCTTACTAATTGTGATCCTCAAAGAGCAGTGTTCCCAAAAAGGTGTGTTACAAAACCCTTTTCCACTTTCTACTATTCATAACCAGCACCTATTAACTTTTCTCTCCCTACGGAACAAAACACAGGAAATGCTTATTAAGCAATTAATTATTTTCTCTCACAACTTCTTTATATCCAGTATGATTTCTAAAGATATGTTAATAGTACTGGTTTTATGACTCATCCTAACAGCCTCAATTACCTTCAACTCTTTTAGACAGTACAATTACAAAAAAAAAAAAAAAAAACAATTTTTGATTCATCTCGGGATACTTTTAAATTATAAGTTCCCTTACTGCTTTTGAATAAAACGTCATTTACAGAATTCTATTTACATACAGCATCAGATCAGGAAGCTAAAACTCCATGTTTTTAAAAACAGCAAAAATCTATGAAAAGCCAATAGCAGTTTAAGTGACCTGATGCCCTCTCAACAAAACCAAAGGTGATACAAATAAAAAAGAACCAAGAATGAAAGATAAAATATTTTGGGAAACAGCTATCCTATTCTTTTCCGAGAGACTCACAGTCCTTACTTTTAACCCATTAAAGATTCCAAGTCCTCAAATTTAAAAAAAAAAATAAGATAGTGCTACACTGTTGCTACTCAAATCTTACTAACCACTGGATCTTTTTTTTTCCCCAACAATCCAACAAACAGTTATAAACATGTTAAGTTTTATCAGTACATTTGACTAAAAAAAACATGTCACAGAATCTCCAGTCCTTATTCTTCTGCTTCAACATTTTACAAGTTTGAAACAAAGTAATCTTTTACAAAAACTAGAGGAGGCAAGAAGTAATGAGAAGGTAACTTTTTTTTTCACCCATACTGGGGATTGAACCCAAGTATACTCTACCACTGAGCTATATTCCCAGTCCTTTCTATTCTTTATTATTTCATTCTTAACAAGACAGATTCTTGCTCAATTACAGAGGGTGGCAAACTTGTGATCCTTCTGCCTCAGCCTCCCCAGTTGCTTGATTTCAGATGTTTATCACTGCACTCAGCTTCAGAAGGTAAACTTCTAGATCTTCCCATCTATTCTCATTTCCACTCAATTTCTCTGACTAAATTTCACTTCAGTGATTAAGATGTGGGGGAGGGGAGGCAAACTCTCACCTTCTTAACAGTTAACTTTCAAAATCTGCATTATAAAGGAAATAAATTCTGGACCCTATTCCTGGAATCTTGTAAAACTCTGACCAGGGTTAAAAGCAGGACCTCAGAAATATTTTACTAAAATATTAGCTTATTCTTTATAATGGGTTTTCTCAGCAGTAAAATCTGCTTAATGGATATTCTATATTGGCTTTGTGAAAACTTTCAACATTTAGTCTCCACCCTGAAAGTTTCACCTTTATATAAACCTTTCCTAAACCAGATGTACTTTTTTTTTAATCTTATAGTACTTTGACACCCTTTTTTCCTGGAACAAGATGAGGAAATGATCTGCAACCAGAATACCAGGCACTTGACCAGGCACACAATTCATCATTCAAAAGCAGTTAATTACCGTAAAGCACAACAGGGATTAACCAGTTTGCAAATTCACTATTTCACAACTCCAAACTAAATTATGTGTTTTGCAAAACCACATGTACATAGCAAAAGTATAACTGATTCTGAAATCAGCTCAACTCTATTAATTTCAGTAAGCTATTTATAGATGTTTGTTTTTATGTGTTTTTTTAATTAACTCTAAATTTAAACCAGCTCATTTTCAGAAGTTGAAATGAAGATAAAGTTAAAAATACAGAAAAACATACACTAATGAGTACAATCCACCTCCCGCTCAATCCCTTCCTGCCAAAGGCTGCAAAGAAGTTTCCCAAATAGTTTCAATGCTATCACAATTGTACTACTCTTTAAGAAGTGTTCTTTCTTACAGGAGTAAATTCAGTTGTAAATTTCAAAAAGAAAGGTAAAAATACAATTCTTTTTATTGACAATGGCTTAGGTCTGTCAATCATTTAAGATTTCATTCTTGCAATGTCAGTAACACTTTTAGGTAATAAAATAACTCTCAAACATGTAATAAAAGGATTTAACTTTCCTTTTTTAACTGCTCTAGGAAAGGCATTCGTTAAATTTTTCGGAGCTAGTATTTTAAATGGGTGCACATGCAAGTGATACATGATGCGTGATCTCTCACGAGATGGATATTTCAGGGCTTCTTCCACCACAGGATCAGATCTAAGCCCACTTCATTAAGTTATTGATTAGCGATGGCTTATGTTTGAGACAGGGAGTGGCAGGAAGTAAGACCATTTAAAATGTCATTGTCGTAGCTCTAGCTAGATTTAGTGTCTGTTTTCTATTGGGCCTGCTTGAAAGAAAGCAGAAAAAATTGAGTATTTTTTTTAAGAGAATGCAAGATAAGTTCAACACATGCCACCCGATGTTCTACAGGTTGCCTCACTCACCTGGTGAACCCGTTTGAAGACACCCCCTCCACACCTCCTACCCTTCCGCACTCTCTCTCCTCCCTTTTCCCCATAGGTATTTCTCTCTGGTTTCCTTCTTTGCGCAAAGGCGGCTCCCCTGATCGCCTCTGGGGCCCGCGCGCCTCTCAGGTGTCCTCCTCGGGACCACCACTCGGACTCCCACCCCCGCGACAGCCGCAGCGGCCACCCCAGGACACCCCCTTGCCTTCTCACACAGACTTCGCACCCTGGGCACTCCCGCTCCCGCCCGGCGTCTCCGGCTTCGGCGGCGCCCGCACCGCACCCCAGCACCGCCCCGCAACACGCCCCCCGCCCGCGGCCCCTTACCACACATGCTGCTGGAGGCGCGGTTCACAAGGCCAAAGGCGGGCGGGCGGCTAGAGAGAATCCCGGCGCACACAAGAGCTTCAGGGGCGGTAGACGAGCTCGGGGGCGGGGATGGCGGCTACACGACTCCCTCGAGGATGCGACGGCTGAGGCAACTACAGCCTTCTCCCCCTCCCAGCCTCAGCCAGCAACCGCCGCCGGGCCCCGCCCCACTGCGCGCAGCGCGCCGCCGCCGGCACTCCCCATTGGACCGCTCACGCGCCGCTCACGCGAAGATCCCGCCCCTCCCCCAGCCCCGCCCCCAGACCCCACGCAGGCGCTGGACAGCTGGCTGCTGAGACGTGGCAGACTCGTGGCTGCATCCGCCTCAGGTTCCTGGAGCCGCCCGCCTTCGGGCGAGCAACCCGAGCAACCGGGCGGTGGGGAAGGACTGGGCGCCGGCAAAGAATGACAGAAGGGGGAGGATGGAAATGCTAGCAAAGCAAATAACTGCCCAAGTTCCGAGTACCGGCACCCCACGAAGCAGGAAAGAAGAGAAAGAAAGCCAGAGGCTTGAAAAGGAGATCCCGGGGGACAAACAAGTCAGGGTGGGAAAAGGACATGTAGCTGAGGAAAAACTGCAAATAATTGGGTGAGGTGAGGTGATAGGGGAGAAGTACCAGAATTCTTGACTGCAAATCGCCATTCAGGTTGGGGCAGTCTTTCTGGTGACAGGCCATTCAGTTCCCAACTTAAGCTCTGTGTAATGTGTTTGACCTCTAAAGCCCTCCGCACCCCATCCATCGCCTCCCTAATCCTCGGTTTATTTCGGAAAGGGAGAGGAGGAATGGCTTGCTCGACTATCCAACACTGTGCACCTGGACTGAAGAAAGCTGGCCCTCCTCTGCTGGCCCACCTGAGAGGACTGGAAACTGGCTGTCAGCCCCTTGGACTCATGAACTTTTAATCGTATGAATTCATACACCCACCATTCCTGCCAAGAGAGACTAGATTAGCGAGGAATGATGTTTCTGAAAAATTATACCTGCGCATTTGTTTCAGAAGATTTAAATGTTCTCTTTAGTCAAATGTAGATGGTTATTAGGCCGCTATTAATAGCTGTAGACTAGAATCAAATAAACTTACATGGTACACAGAAATTCTGGTGTTCTTGCCTCAGTTGAGGCATTTCCCAGACCTGTACACTCCAACAAGGCTGAACAGGTTCTCCAACTGGACCGACAATTCTCAATTCTTTTGCACATTTTGGTTACTCTACTGGAGTACCCAACCCATAACAGTTTAAACGCTGCCTCTTCAAGAAAACTTTTTTTTTTTTGTCTCCCCAGACAGAGACATGACTTAAACTCTCATTCTTTGAACTGTCCCCCTTAAAGCAACACTTTTTGGGGTGGGGATGTAGCTTGGTGTGTTCAGTGCTTGCCTGTCAAGCACAAGGCTCCAGGTTCAATCCCCAGCACCTCAAAAGGAAAAAAAAAAAAAAAAAAAAAAAAGGATCATTTTTCTATATTTTATGATTCTTTTCATATTCTCCCCCTAGGCTACATAAGTGTCTTGAAGTTATAATGAGTGTATAGCCAACAACTAGTACAGACTCTACCAAAAAGTAATAGTTGGGAAATGTTTTTGAATGAGTGAAGGAAAAAAAATTAAAAATCCATGTCATCTCAGCAGAATTGACCTTTCACAGCTGGTTATAGAATCAAAGGATTTTCAGTTTTTCTTGGGGAAAAATGCCTTTTCATCACTTGCCTCAAAGAGTCTAGAAGAACAACATTGACCAAATTATATTGTTATATTGTGTGCATGTGCAAATATGTCACAATAAATCCCACTATTACATCTAATTATAATGCACCAATAAAAATTATAAAAAGGAGAGAGGTTAGAAAATGTCACATTTAACTAAAAAAGTGTTTCTCACCTAAAACCCCTTTGTTATTTCAAGTCCTTAAAACTGTCCCTAAATGAGTCATGCAAAGTGGCACATGCACAGGAGGATCACAAATTCCACATCAACCTGAGCAACTTAGTGAGACTTTGTTTCGAAATAAAAAAATACAAAATAAAGTACTGGATATGTAGTTCAGAATCAGAGCACCTCTGGATTCAATCCCCAGTACTGAGGAAAGAATGGAAAAGATAAGATCACTGTTTAATTTTGTTTTTGAACTGAAGATCTCCCCTTCCTGTATTGGGGATTGAACTCAGGGGTGCTCTACTTCTGAACTATATCCCCAGCTTTTTATTTTTTTAGTTTTTCATTTTGAGACAGGGTCTCACTAGGTTGCTTAAGGCCTCGATAAGTTTCTGACGCTGTTCCGGAACTTGTGATCCTCCTGCCTCAGCCTCCTGAGCTTCTGGGATTGCAAGCATGCCCCACCACTCCCAGTGGCCATACATTTCTTAATTCAAGAAACAAAAGTCTCTGTAGACATACATCTTAGCCTAAGAACCCTCATCTAAAAGTTCCTGACAAGACCTGGATGAGATTGCTGAAGAGTCAAGGTGTGGTTCCAATGCTTAAGCAATATCTTTGTTCACTGGCAGCAAAGCTATTGATACCATGAAGAAAATGCCAGCGGTGACACCAAAGTTCTCATGCTCCAACTGTTCTAATCTATTGAACCCCTTGCTTTCTTCTAGCCTGCTAGTTCCTCACAGTGACTTGTCAGTTTGTCCTCTCCATCTCCATTCCACAGTTAGTTTGGAAAATGCTTATTTGCCAGTTGAAAGGAAGAAACTTTAAAGGTCAATATTTTCCCAGCCCAGCCTTAAACAACGTCACTAACACCACAACAAAGAAATCTTTGTAACTATGGACCAGTCAGACACTGATACAGAAGAACTTTGTCTAACCCTCAGCTATATGGAGCTCTGCCTTAGGCATTTTGAGAATACAGCCAGAAGAGAAAAATAAATGATACATGAAGGAATGGGGACATCTGGGTCTAATTTGAACATCTGAGGAAATGGAAAGGAGAAAATCCGTTCCTAATCAAAAAGTTCTGAACTAACTTCACTTAAAAAGGAGAGTAATGATATATCATTCATCATCTCTTTATGGAGGTACATTTCCCTATTCACATATTTAGTCCCATCAGATCCAATGACTCAGTGTCCTCCTTGCCATGAAGCCTGATGGGTTGAAGGACAACAGGGCTTCCAGTTGCCATTTCTAAAAAAAAAAAAAAAAAAAAAAATCAAAGAACCATAATTGAAATAGCTTCAGGGTTTTTTTTTGTTTTGTTTTGTTTTAATATTTTTAGTTGTAGATGGACACAATACCTTTATTTTTGTTTATTCATTTTTACGTGGTGCTGATGATGGAACCCAGTGCCTCATACATGTGAGGCAAGTGCACCACTGAGCCACAACCACACCCAACTTAACGTTTGTAAACAGCCCCCATGTTTGTGATTTTTGTTACCCTCTATCTTCATATTCCAATAAATAGCAAGAGCTAGTATATAATAAAAATATGAAGAGTTAGGACATATATGTCCCAATTTTAGGGAATTTTACAGAAATGTATCCAATGAACAGAAAAGATAGTGGCATGAATCAAAGGAAAAAGAAATAAGTTGAGCCCCTGAGGTCTGTGAGAAGGAAATAATGACAAGAACAAAGGGCACCCACTTGAGTGAACCCCTGTTATTCCAACGTGGCCCCAATTTATCCTGTGTACCTTCTGACAAGAGCAACCTTTCAAAAATACAAATGGGATCTAATTTCTCTCTACTTCCAATCCAATGGGTACCTTTCAACTGCAAGATGCATCCTAAACTCCTATGGACATATGCACAGTTATTCAGGATCTCACGCCTTCCAGTTTTATCAGTGTCATCTCCTACCACACTATTCCAGCATCTTGTTGTCCAACTCTACTAAACTCCTGCAAGTTCCTGAAAACAAGAAGATCATTTCAATCTTTTCCATCCTTGCATTTGTCCTTTTTTGAAAAGAAGCATTAAAAAGGAACAAGAGTTTTTCCTCAGCTGCCACCACAGTGCTTGGTTCATCTGAGAAAGCTAAAGTCGTACTGGGTGAGGCCCTTACTGCATCTGACCAGTAGCATGGAGCATACCTTCACCATGGCCTCACTTGTCTGCATCTACCCCAACCTCATCCTGTATAGAGGAAGGGATAAAAACAATGTCATCATTAAAACAGCTGGTGTGAATTTTGGACCTTTTTGGCCTGGCTGGTTTGCAAAGGCCCTGACCATTGTCAATATCAGGAGTCTCATCTGCAATGTGGGGGCTGGTGGACCTGCTCCAGCAGGAGACCCTGTCCCCACCACTGCTGCCCCAGGTGAGGAGAAGAAAGAGGAAGCAAAGAAAGAAGAATCTGAAGACTCTGATGATGACATGGGATTTGGTCTTTTTAACTAAACCTCTTTTGAAACATTTTCAATAAAAAACGAAACTTGGAATGGGGGAGGAAAAAACAAAAGGGAGAACCAGGTATTAAATGGTTGGGGTTTGATTATAACAGGTCTAGTTAGTCACCCACAAAATGATACTATAAGGCAGCCAGAAAATTCCCTTGTCAAAAATTGCCTCCACTCCCTACCCATTACATTGCCTTAACTCTACCTGTCCATGTGCATTTAAAGACTACATTGATTCAACATAAACTATTAACACTGTAAATAGTTTAATAAATAATAGAGAATATTTATAGGGTTACTTTTTATTTGGATAACAATTATGAAAAGGTCCCTGGGAAATGGGGGTTGTAATGGGGATAAATAAAGTAAATACAATTCCGAAATCAGTAGAGTTGAACAGACGACTATCTTGGGCAAGAAATGGGCAATATAAGGCACGCAGAATTGAGTATGGCGATGGGGAGTGTTTTAGTTAGCTTTTTTGCTGCTGTGAGTAAATGATCTGACTGGCACAAATTTAAAGGAAGAAAAGTTTATTTGAGGGCTCACGGTTTCAGAGATCTTAGTCCATAGAAGGTTGGCTCCATTCCTCAGGGTGAGGCATAACATCATGGTGGAAGAGTGTGTCAGAGGGAAGCACCGGGAGGAAAAAAAAAAAAAAAAACAACACCTGGAAAGCTGCTTTTAAGGCTTTGAGTTAAAAAAAAAAAAAAAAAAAGAAAAAGGAAAAAAGAAGTCTCTACAATAAATCCATGCTGCTAAGTAACCTGCTCTGCCAATTGAGCCATATATGATACTGAAGATCCAATGATGCTTGAAGGATCAGTGACAAGAGAGGGAGGCTGTTTGGAACCTTTGGCAGCCTTTATAAGTTAATCACAGTACAGGGCAGTGGGATTGTAAAGCCCTGCCATCCTGGCAACAACTCTCCTTTTGAGAAATAGCTTTTCACCTAATACTGGGTTTAATGATGGGTCACCAAGTTACCATGCAGCTTGAGATTCCCACAATGATCCAGGTGTTACCTGACCTAACAAACCATAAAGTATGGTGTGCACAGCAGCACTTCATCATCAAATGAAGGGGGCACACACCAAGCACACCTTCAAGGCACAAGTAAGTTACCTACAGAAGTGAACCAAAAGCTCATATCCCTCACTCACGCTACACTTGCTGCCTTCCTTCTCAGCCTGAACCACCTGTGGGGGGAGTACACTATGACCAGTGGAGAGGAAGAGAAGACTCGGAGAAGACTGGCATATAATTTTCCACATGAAATGCAGGCATCAATCCAAAGTGGGCTGCAGCCAAACAGACCCTTCTGGGAGATCCCTGAAGGACAGTTGGTGAAGAGATATCCTCCCAGTGAGAATAACTTTCAGAGTGATGCTTGGTTGTGTGCTTTGCTTGAAAGAGAAAAAGATTAGGGTTAGGATGTGGTTCAATGGTAGAGTATTTGCCTAGCATGTGCAAGGTCCTGAGTTCAACTGCCCACCCAGCACTACCAAAAGAGGAGGCGGGGAGAAGAAAGATGGAGCAATAGGCCAAAAATAAATAAATATATAAATAAATAAATAAATAATAAAATACAACAACAACAAAAAACCCTCAAAAAACATAAAACACCAAACCAAGGAGGGAGTTACGGTACTGACGGAGTGACAGTACCTAACTACCAGGGGGAAATTGGACTACCACTCCACAACAGAGATAAGGAAGGGTTTGTCTGATGGGAGAACCTTAGGGTTTCTCTTTATGTTACCATTCTCCATGATTAAGGAAAATTACAACTTCTTCCAGGCAGGACTGCTAATAGTCTAGACTCTTCTAGAATGAAAATTGGGTTGCCTCACCAGGTAAAGAATCTCAAGCAGCTGAGATACTTGCTGAAGGCAAAGGCAATGCAGAATGTGTAGGGAAGAAGGTGGTTGTAACGAAATACCAGCTGCGACCATGTGGCCATGTACAGACATGAGACTGTCATATTTCTTCCTCATTTTGTAATGTTTGTGTACATATATGTATGTATATATTCATATACATAATCAAATGTTTTTCCCTCATCTCTTACATGTAACATAAGACATTGACTTGATTTTAGTACTGAAGTTTTAACTTTACATAATAGTATTTAGGTTACAGGAAATGAAAGAGTAAATATCACTCAACGAGTTGTACAGGATAATTATGTTAGGTGGAAGTATAATCTTAGTATCATCTCTATATGGAGATTATGGCTTAAGGAGATGCATATGGGTATTGAGTTGACAAGGGGTGGACTTGTAATGGTTAATTGTGTGTGCCAGCCTGGATGAGCCACGGTGACCAAATGTTCAATTATTCTGGATGTTTCCATGAGGGTATCTCTGAATGGGAGGAACACCTACATTGGCATGCTTTAAGGCAGATGACCCTTAATACTGTGAGCGAAATCTAGTCAGTAGAAGATTCTAAAAGAACAAAAGACTGCCAGGCACAGTGGTGGATGCCTGTAATCCCAGCAACTCAGGAGACTGAGGCAGGAGGATCACAAGTTCAAAGCCAGCCTCAGTAATGTAAAGAGACTGTAAACAACTCAGTGAGACCCTGTCTCTAAATAAAATAGAAAAAAAAGAACTGGGGATGTAGCTCAGTGTTTGAGTGCCCCTGAGCTCAAACTCCAGTACCAAGAAAGCATTTGCCAGTTGATGGTCTTCAGATTTGAAGCACAACTGCTCTTCTTTGGATCTTTAGCCTGACAGCCCACCCTACAGATTTTGGATTTGCTAGCCTCCCCAACTGTGAGACAATTCCTCATGTGTGTACATGATCTCCATATTTTACACACCCCTCCACTGGTTTTCTCTTAAGAACCAATGCTAGCCAGGCGCTTGGCACATGCCTGTAATCCCAGCAATTTGGGAGGCTGAGGAAGGAGGATTCCAAGTTCAAAGCCAGCCTCAGCAAAAGCAAGATGCTAAGCAACTCAGTGACACCCTGTCTCTAATAAAATACAAAACAGGGCTGCGGATGTGGCTCAGTGGTCGAGTGCCCCTGGGTTCAATCCCTGTACCCAAAACAAACAAATAAACAAAGAACCAATGCTAATCTTATTGGCTTCCCCAAAGTTGAATTTATCTATTTGTTTTAAATTTCCAATGTGCAGAGCTTTCAATGACAAATAATAGAAACCCACTCAAGCTAGATGAAGGTATTTATTAGCTAATGTAATTGGAAAGGACAGGGATATAAACAGCTTTGGGCCTATCCATTTCTAGAAACACAAAGTTGTAAGGACTCAATGTTGTCAGAGTCCACATCTCCATGGCCTCCTGGACAGGGAAATGCACTCAAGCAGCTCTGGAATCACATCTGCATAGCTTACGCAGTCCAAAGGAGGAAAGAGAGAAGCTATCTCTCTATCCTTGTTTTTTATATTCTAGACAAAGATTCTGATCAGTCCAGAGTGTGCCACTCCATGACAAAGAAGGCAGACCACAGACTGGACAGTTCAGTTTTTCAAAGCAAAGGAGACAGTGTGTTAAAAGAATGAAGAAGGAACACCAAGAATATAAAAAGATGTCCAAAGGCTGGGGTTGTGACTCAGTGGTGGAGCACTTGCCTAGGGAGTATGAGGCACTGGGTTCAATCCTCAACTCCACATAAAAATAAATGAATAAAATACAGGCCTACCAACATCTAAAAATATATTTAAAAATAAAGATGGCCACTACATCAGGTGAACATGGCTTGACTGCCCCTCTTATCTTCTGAGGACAAAGGCTACTGACTCCAACTGGAAATAGGACTCTCTCCCTAACACTCCCATTTAGGTACCTCCAAAGTTTCCAAGTAGGCAGGAGCTGTAGCAAAGTTCTCTAGCTCTGCTAGGAAGAAACCCATTCTACTGCCAAGAAAGTTAACAAGTTGAAAACCATGAGATTAACTGGTCCTATCTTTAACCTACTATTTTTGTCCTCTAGGATGTGATTAGAGCCAGTTTAAGGGGTAGATCATTCAGGAAGCTGTCTAGAGCTGAAAGATCACTAGAAATTTAAAGAGAGAAAAAGTGCTATTTTCTAATGTTTCTTTCAAAAGATACAAAAGTTGCTTCAGGATAGTAACAGTGTGCACCACTTCCCGGCAAAGAAGGCAGATCACTATGATTGGAGTGCTCAGTTTTCAAAGCAAAGGGCAAAGTGTTGCTAAAAGAAAGAAGGAACACAAAGAATGTACAAAAGATGTCTGCTACATCAGGTGGACATGATGTAAGCAGGCAACTTTATGTAGGGAAAGGGAGTCTAAAGCCAGTTTCCCCGAAGGGATGGAGATTGCCTTTGGACTGGAGAGTAGCCAGCTTCATATTTCTGCATAAAAAATGGACATACATGCACATACTACTGCTATGCCTACTATGGTTCTAGATTAAATAAAAGATGAAAAAGGTTCTTGCCTGCTAGAAAGCACCTATGAGGGCATGGAAAGCATATCTGCCTCCCCTGAGGTAAGAATACTCAGGAGGGGTATGTGGGCCCACACCATTAAGGCATGAACTATCGTGCCTGGTCCTCAATTACTCTTGACCAATAATCTTAGTTCTAAATAGCTATTGAAATGTCCTAGATTTATAAAGTGTTTTCAATATTTCATGTAAAAATATTTTATCTATATGGGAGGTTTTAATTTCTATGTTTGTTTTAAATACGACTAATAATGAATTATTATTTTCTTTCTTTGGAATCATATGGGGGACTAAGTATAATTTAATCATTCAAAAATAAAAACTATTGCCAGGTATGGTAACAGATGCCTGTAATCCCAGAGGCTTGGAAGCTGAGGCAGGAGGATCATGAGTTCAAAGCCAGCCTCAGTAAAAGTAAGGTGTTAGGCAACTCAGTGAGATCCTGTCTCTAAGTAAAATACAAAATAGGGATGGGGATGTGGCTCAGTGGTTGAGCCACCCTGAGTTCAATCGCCGGTACCACCCCCACCAAAAAAAAACTATTACCTGATTAAACTATACTTTATAAATCAACTGCTGATTGAATAAGTCCTCCACAATTTACCAACTCTGTTAGGATGCAATCAGTTAAACATTATCTCACATGATAAAACTCTGAAAGTGGGTGGTTCCTTGCCTAGCTCAAAGATCAACAATAGTCTCGAGGATCCAGACCCTTTTTTTTTTTTTTTTCCTCCTTGACATTCTCAGTGGACTGGTTTTTTTCTTTGTTATGATTACAAGTTGACTGCCATTGCTTTGGGAATGGAAGTAAAATTTTTCTTTCTAGAGATGAACTCCACCAGGGAAGGAAATTAGGAAAATTTTCTAGAATTCTACAATAGACTTTCTTATGGCTCACTGGTCAGGGCTGGGTCATATGTTCACCACTAGAGAAAGACTGGCAAAGAGAAATAGGGTTAAAATGATTGTGTTAGATTAACTGTAACCCATCTCCTGGGCAGGTTGCTATGAACTGGTAACGAAGAGGGCTTCTCTTAGCAAGTCCTGGGGGTGTATGCTGGGCAGGCAACCAGGACTTTCTGCAGCACTCTCCCTATTGCCCACTGCTACTTCTGCATCATTTCCAGCTCAGCACATCTACTTCACACTTAAGCCATACTTAGCTTCTTCCAGTTCCAAATACATTTCATACCTTTGATACTGACTGCATTGCTCCTTATGCCTACAATGTTCTTTCTATACATTTCCTCCTTGTTTTTCATGGCTGCTAACTAGTGTAAGGAAATGTTTCCAATACACTGTTTCAAGATTTCCTGTCTTCTAATAATCAAATCCTCTAGCCACTTAGTCACTTATTCCAGGCCATATCCAAGATTTCTTAATTACTTTTTCCCAAAAATATCGATTTCTTGTAGCTTTAAGTAAAAGTCATGCTATGGTACCTAGCTTACAAAGTAGTACCCAGGGAGTGTCCTGCCTAAATAGCCCAGGAAATGAATTCTCCAACCTTACCATCTGATCCTGTGAACCAAAGGACAAAAATAAAAACTTCAATTCCCAACATTCACAACTGTTAGCATTCTTCCTGTTTCTATCTTTATCCTGATCTCTGTAAATGCAATGTATCATTGCTATTTTCTGGTCTCCCCCCACCCCCCATTCCCACCCTCCCCCAACCCCTGGTATTTTCGGTGAACTTCTATCTTTGAATTACCACAGAAAAAGGAGAGAAGACTAATATGTTATTTTTACTATTTAAAAAGAAGTAACCCCTATGGTAGAGAAATAACTCCAAATTTCTGACATTGTACAAAAATTACTGTTAACTAATACAGCTTTTCATTTAAAAAAAAATGTATGGCTTTCTGGGTCAGGAGAAGATAATGGAAGAAAGACCAAAGCAGTCTCTCTCCCTTTTTCCTGAGATTCTGCTTTATAAGGTAAAGCCAGGCATGCTGAAACAGTTTCTCTCAATTCAGCTCTGTCTTAGTGAAGTGTTGAAAGTGTGTCCAGATTCTGGAACATAGTCCTTGAATTTTTAGTTTTTGTTTGTTTATCTTGTAGTGCTGGGCATCGGACCCAGTGCTTCAAACATGCCAGGCAAGTCCTCTAACACTGAGCTATATCCCTAGCTCCCAAAGTGATTCTCCCACCCTTTTTTTTTTTTTTTTTTGTAATTTAGAAACATCTTTTGGTCTTTCATCAAGAAATTATATGCTACTCCAGTGGTGGCTACTAGCCAGATAACATTTTAAAACCAGAACTATTAAATAGTTTTAGACATCTCACAAAAAGTTAATCCTCTTTAGACTATTTTAAAAAGCATTCTCCTTATTTACTTCTGCATAAAAACTAAGTAAATCAGATGGGAAAAAAATGTATTCTAAACTGCTTCATATACTGAGCAAAGAAGGCACCATGAGAAATGAGGAACAAAAATAAAAATATCCCTGGACAAAATCCACGTGTACAGAAGATGACTCAGGATGTTATAAATAATTCATGTGAGGTAAAGCAAACATGCAACATTTATATATCATTCTCTGAGGAAAGGACATTTTTTTAATTAATCCTCAAATTCCTTAGCATATTAAAACAACAGCTCTGTATGTATTATCGATAAGTCCAATTGTTGTGCCCAAGAAAAGTCAGATTATTTTATGGTGAGTTTGCTTCTTTTTCATCTGATTCATCATCCATTACCTGAAACCAAAAGGAGAGAGAAAGAATTTGAGAATAAAGAAAAGGTTTAGAAATTTGTTTTCCTAATTTTAATATTACTTACCTGTCTGAAATAGGCTATAACAATCCATGGCAATCCAATAAGAAGAAATCTATCAATAGCCCCCCAAAACAAAGTTTAAATCATAACCTGTTAGTCTGACAAAGTAAAAGCAAATTAAATATGTACAAATTAATTAAAGCACTGATCTCTTTTCCATGTTTCAAAAAAGGTTTCCAGTTAGAGTCTCAGTTGTGCTAAGGCTACAAATGATTAACTGGTATTCTCTAGTGATATAGCTCTGAGATAAACGGGGTTGGGGATCTAACTCAGTGGCAGAGTGCTTGCCTAGCAGGCACAGGCCCTGAATCCTTGGCCCTGAAAAGGAAAAAGACCAAAATAAATAGCTCTTTGTCTTTTTCTTTCCCCAAAAGCATCTTACTTACTTAATTATATTCTGTGGAGCTAAATCAAAGTATTACTGTAAAAATAATTATTAGAGGCCAGGTGCAAAGGCACAGGCCTATAATTCCAGTTACTCAGGAGGCTGAGGCAAGAAGATCACAAGTTTGAGGTAAGTCTCAGCAACTTTGCAAGACCCTGTGTTAAAATACAAAAAATAAAAAAGGCTATAGGTATAGCTCAATGGTAGAGGACCCTGGGTTCAAGCCCAGTACCTCAAAAAGGAAAAAGCAAAATGAATCCCTAAAAAAAGTAAGAAAGGCTGGGGATATAGCTCAGTTGGTAGAGTGCTTGCCTCACAAGCACAAGGCCCTGGGTTCGATCCCCAGCACCCAAAAAAAAAAAAGGAAAAAAACAAAAACAAAAAGCCATACTACAAATTATTTTGGTCTTATTCAAATAAAAAATCATTTTAAACTTTTTTAAAAATGAAGATTTTTCAGTGAAGAAAAATATTAATGAATACTTTAAGAAAAATAAATGAAAAGGTTAGGGTTAGGGTTAGTTGAGCTAATGTATTACTCAGATAAGAAAGACCAACTCCTTTGGTGAGGAAAAGAACTATATAAATCCATGAAATGTTTTTTTATTACCACCACACCTACTATAATTAAATGCCAATTCAAGTTTATAATCCAAATGTAAATTCATTACTCCGCCCTGGACAAATGAATAAAAATGTTCCTTTTTTTTTTGGCCAATCCACTTAAGTGTCAAGAAATACAATTTTAAAAATAAAGGTATACAGGGGAAATGGAACAAACATAAGTTAAAAAAAAAAAAAAACACATGAACAAACAAACAAAAAAGCCCAGAGGAGCTAGGTGTGGGCTCAGCTACTTGGGAGGCTGAGGCAGAAGGACTGCTTGAGCCCAGGAGTTCAAGACCAGCCTGGGCAACACTGTGAGAATTCCATCTCAAAAAAAAAAAAAAAAAAATGGAAATGGCTATTAAAATGTAAATGCATTTGGTTCTGATCTGAGATAACTGACAAGAAATGGTAAAAGAATTATCTCATAGTTTGTCCTTAGGGTTGAATAAAAATGGATATTTTACCTGCAAGGAATTAATATTTTAAATACAATCACAACAACACCCACTCCAAAGAATTTTGTAAATCAACTTCTACTTTAGGCAGAATTATCCCTAAGTTTGGAATAATATTCCCAAGTACTTTTTAATACAAACTATGGAAAGGGTGTTTGTAAGACACAGGCTAATTGTTGCAGAGAAATATGAAGACGTAGATACGACTTCTAATCTCTCAGATAACTTATATGTAAACAGACACAGAAAGAAGTTTTGGACCAAAGAAGAGTTTTAATTTCAAACAGAGGAGTGATAAGGTCTTCAAAGAGAAGATGGCATATATTGGACCAAAAGGATACATTTTATTACTATTCAAAGATAAGTGATTTTCAAAGGAGCTGGGAGGAAACCCCCTCTCCCCAAGAGTACAGAATTATCTGATAAGTTTTCTCAAATTTCAAAGTGTCATTTTCTCCTTCATAATCTCTTTCCATAAAGCCCATACCTCTTGGCTAAGAACTGCTGCAATGAAAGTCACCATGACTGCTGAGAAGACGTTGTGCTGTATTTCTAATGCATGTTGAGGCAGAAAAAAAAATGCCAACACCATGTTACAGATAAAGCTCTATAAACCTACATAGTACTCTCTTTTACCATACGACAAAGTATGATTCCTTGATGATTTACTTGCCTGAACCATTAAGAATAAGAACTAGGGCTGGGGCTGTAGCTCAGTGGTACAGATCTTGCCTGGTACTAGATCCTGGGTTCAATCTCTAGTACCACAAAAAAAAAAAAAAAAAAAAAAAAAAAAAAAATTAAGAGAGAGAGAGAGAGAAAGAAAGAGAGAGAACTTAAAGTAGATAAATGACGTAATAGAGCTCCTTCCACTAAAGATAATGGCATAATTGTTTAAATTCTCTTTTCGAATATTTTTATATTCAGAGCAGCAGTATGATCTCTGACTCTCAATTTCCTTATGTACAAAATGGAAATGATTTAATGTACTTTAGAAGAGTAAATGAGTTAATATTTGTGAAATTGCCTGGCACCATAGTAGGCTCTGGAGTTACTTCAAAAATAAGGAATTTTAAGATGAAGATCACTACCAACTAAATGAAAATCAAGACTGAATTAAATAAAGCAAACAAATTAAAATGGCAGGAAACTACAAACAAATATCCATAATAACATTGACAGTATGGTCTCAACTCCCCAATTAAAAGACCAAGATTAGCAAAATTGATCAAAAAACAACATCCAACAATATGCTGTTTGCTAAGGAACTCACCTCACAGGCAAAGACACCTGCAGGCTGAAGATAAAATGATGAAAAACAACATATTACAAGCAAGATGAGTCCCAAATCAAGCAGGAGTAGCTATTCTTACATCTAACAAAGAAGATTTCAGGGGCTGGGGAGATAGCTCAGTCGGTAAAGTGTTTGCCTTGTAAGCACAAGGCCCTGGGTTCGATCCCTAGCACCCACCCACCCCCAAAAAAGAAGATTTCAAGCAAAAATTCATCAAAGAGACAAAGAAGGTCACTACACCTGGTAATGGGAACTACAGTACAACAGGAAGATACTTGCTGGCATTAAATCCAGATAAATTCCAATACAATAATACTAAGTGATTTCAACATACCCTTATCACCATTTGATAGGTTATCCAAACATAAAATCAATATAGAAATTGCCATCATAAATAATACTATAAATCAAATGAACCTAATAGACACCTATAGAACATTTCATCCCCAAACAGCTGAATTTAGCTTATTTTCAGCAGCTCATGGAATCTTTTCCAAAATAGACCATATTCTAGGTCACAATGTAAGTCTTAGCAAATACAAAAAGATTGAGGAGCTGGCAATACAGTTCAGTTGATAGAGTGCTTGCCTCCCTGTACAAGGCCCTGGGTTCAGTCCCCAGCACCTCCCCCACCAAAAAAAAAATACTGATATAATCCCAGGCATTCTATCAGAAAATAATGGAATAAAACTAGAAATCAACAAGAAAAATAATAGAAATAACATAAATATATGGAGACTGAAAGATACTCTCTCAAATGAAAAATGGATCACAGAAGAAATGAGAAGAAATCAAGAAGTTCTTAGAAACAAATTAGAACACAATACAAATACAATACAAATAGATACAAAATAAAATCTCTGGACAGTATGAAAGCAGTTCTAAGAGGAAAATTTATAGCATTAAGTGTCTACATTAAAAAAAATAAAGAGATCCCAAACAAATAAGTTTATGATCCACCTCAAAACCCTAGAAAAGGAAGAACAAACTAATTCCAAACTCAAAATAAGATGGTAAATAATTAAGATCAGAAGTGACATTAGAAAGGAACCTCAGAAATCATAGACACAGTATTAATACTCCAATGGTTAAAACTCCAAACCTTAGTCACTTCTCATTTCTTCTATGTGTGGCCAGATGATTCAAATCTCCTCCTTTATTTTATTTATTTATTTATTTTTGGGTGCTGGGGATTGAACCCAGGGCCTTAAGCACTCTACTGACTGAGCTATCTCCCCAGTCCCAAAATTTTCTTTTCTTTTTTTTTTTTTTGGGTGCTGGGGATCGAACCCAGGGCCTTGTGCTTACAAGGCAAGCACTCTACCGACTGAGATATCTCCCCAGCCCCTCCTCCTTTATTTTATATATACTGTATGAAGCCTTATAAGGATTACCCTGCTGTGGACTATGGAACAACTATTTTCCTTGTTATATGAGGTTCCTCCTCTTATTTTTTTAACTCGTTCCACTCACTGTTTCCAATACTCATAAATGAGGTGTGGCTGGTCCACACTGGCCTCTGCTTAAATACATATGGCTGCTGTGTGAGGTCCCTCACTCTCTGCTGCTAAGTAAGTGATCTCATAATCTCTGAAAAAACAGCACACAAAATAGCATTGCCTTTATTACTAATTATTAAAGCAACTATAAAAAAGTTAAAAAAAAAAAAAAAGAAGTGACATTAATGAAATTGAGATAAACACATATATAGGATCAGTGCAACAGAATTGGTTCTTCAAAAAGATAAATTACACTGATAAATCCTTAGTCAAACCCCACACCCGAAAAAAGAGACAGACAGAGAGAAGACCCAAATAAATAAAATTAGAGATAAAAAAGGAGATACCACCATAGATGCTTCTGAAATCCAGAGAATAATTAGAAACTATTTTGAAAACGTATACTCCAATAAACTGGAAAATCTAGATAATGACAAATTTCTAGATACACATGACGTGCTCTAATTGAACCAGGAAGATACAGAAAACCTAAACTATCCAATATCAAGTAATGAAATTGAAATAGCAATTAAAAGTCTTCCAACAAAGAAAAACCTACAACCAGATGGATTCCAAGTTGAGTTCTACCACAACGTTAAAGAACTAAACCAGTCCTTCTCAAATTACTCCATGAAACTAAAAGGGAGGGAACACTTCAAATACATTCTATGAACCTAGTAAAACCCTGATATCAAAACCAGACAAAGACGAACCAAGGAAAGAAAAGTATACACCAGTATAAAATCCTTAATAAAATAGTAGCAAACCAGGAACAAGACAACGATGCCCATTCTCACTACGTCTCTTCAATATAGCTCTTGAAACTCTAACCAGAGCAATCAGGCTAGAGAAGGAAGGTAAAGGGATACAAATAGGAAAAGAAGTCAAACTCTCTGTTTGCTGATGACATGATCCTATTATTTAGAAGACCCAAAAAACTCCACCAGCAGACTTCTAGTGCTGATAAATTTCATTCCAACAAGTAGAAGGATACAAGATCAACACTCAAAAATCAATAACTTTCCTATATTCCAGCAATTCTGTTGAGAAAGAAATCAGGAAAACCATCCCTTTCACAATAACCTGAAAAAAAATGTAATATTGGGGAATTAATCTTACCAAGGTGGGGAAAGATCTCTACAATGAAAATTATAGAACACTGAAGAAATAAATTGAAAAAGATCTTAGAAGATGGAAAGACCTCCCAAGTTCTTGGATAGGTAGATTAATACCATCAAAATGGCTGTAATACCAAAAGCAATATGCAAATTAAACATAATTCCCATCAAAATACCAATGACATTCTTCACAGAAAACAGTCCTTAAATTCATTTGGAAGAAAAAGAGACCTAGATTAACTAAAACAACTCTGAACAAGAAAAGTGATGTAGGACAACACCTGATCTCAAATTATACCACAGAGCTATAGTAACAAAAGCAGCATGGTATCAGAAACAAAACGTGAGGACCAGTGGAATAGAATAGAAGATATAGAGACAAACGCACATACATGTAGCCATCTGATACTTGATAAAGGTGCCAAAAATATATGATGGAAAAAGACAGTCTTTTTAACAACTGGTACTGGGGAAACTCTATATGCATATGTAGAAAAATGACTTTGCACAAAAGTCAAATCAAAATGCATCAAAGCCTCAGGAATTAGACCAGAAACCTTGCAACGGCTAGAAGAAAACTTAGGGTCAATGGTCCATAGGGGTGCAGGCACTGTCTTCCTCAACAGGACTCTTAAAGATCAAGAAATAAAACCAAGAATCAATAAGTGGGATGCCATCAAAGTAAAAGCTTTTGCACAGTAAAGGAAGTGATTAAGAACGTAGAATATACAGAATGGGAGAAAATCTTGGCCAGCTACTCCTCTGACAGGGGACACTATCCAAAATATAAAGAACTCGAAACACAACATCAATAAAACAGATAACCTAATCAATAAATAGGCAAAAAAAAAAAAAAGTAACAGACATTTCTCAAAAGAAGAAAGGCAAATAGTCAACAAGTAAATGAAAAACTGTTCAACATCTCCTGCAATCAGAGAAATGCACACCAAAACTACACTAAGGGGGCTGGGGAGATAGCTCAGTCGGTAGAGTGCTTGCCTTGTAAGCACAAGGCCCTGAGTTCGATCCCCAGCACCCAAAAAAAAAAAAAAACTACACTAAGATTTCATCACTCCAGACAGAATGGCAATTAAGAACAAAAAATAGTAAGTGCGAAAAAATAATAAATGTGGTGAGGATGTGGGGGAAAAGTACACTCATACATTTTCGGTGGGACTGCCATTAGTAAAACCAGTATGGAAAGCAGTGTGGAAATTCCTAATAAAACTAGGAATGGAACCACCATATGACCCAACTATCTCTCTCCTTGATATTTATTAAGCAGAACTCAAAATTAGCATACTATAGCAATATAGTCACTTCAACGTCTACAGTGGCACAATTCACAATCACCAAATTATGGAATCAATTCAGATGCCCATCAATAGATGAACAGATCAATAAAATGTGCTATGTATGCACAAAGGAGTTTTACTTAGCTATAAGGAAGAATGAAATAATGGCATACGTTGGTAAATGGATGGAAATGGAGAAAATAAGTGAAATAAGCCAGACCAGAAAATCAAGAGTTGAATGCTTTTTCTTGTATGTGGAAGCTAGAGCAAAATAAGGGAAAGAAGACAAGGGTGGGGATTGGATATCATAAAGATACAGGGAAGATCAGTAGAACAGAAAAAGGAAATGAATGAAGAGGGAGGAGGGATGGGAAAGGAAAGGAAATACAGAATGAGTTTAACAAAATCACATTATACACATGTATAAATATACCTTGGGGAATTCCATCTTTATGTATATGTAAAAAGTACCAATAAAAATAAATCAAAGAGATCAGTAGAGAAGAGGAAGGAGAATAGGGGGAGTGGGGTGGAAGGGAATGGGGAATTAGGAATGAAATCAAATGCCACACATGGATGATTTTGTCAAAATGAACCCAAATACTATAACACTCTAACAATAAAAAAAATAAATAAATAATTTTCAAGTCATAAAATTTACAAAGATATTTGCCCTTGGAGAAAAAGTCAAGTCATGGATTTCTTTTCACATGTATCTTAAAATTAAATCCAAATTCTTGTGATACCTGTTCTACACCTTCTACTTCTGGAATATAAAACTGCAGCATGTTCTGAATCCCATTTTTCAGAGTAATGATTGAACTGGGGCAGCTAGTACAAGAACCTTGGAGTTTCAGCTGTACGATGCCATCTTCAAAGCCTTTATAGATCACATCTCCTCCATCTTCCTGCACAGTTGGCCTGTGATCACAGATGTATTTGTGATACATTTTAAAGAACAGAAGTTTTTACTGGAAAAATTTAATACAGTTTAGGGCTTAGATATTTACGTTGGTAAAATTCACAAAGTTAGAGTAACTTTTACAATAACAAAAATTATGGCTATGTCTTATTTGTAGTTTTAATTTTTTAAACTTGCAAATAAAATGTCGAAATTCATTCATATGAATATTTACTCATTATATCTAATTTTGCTGCTTAGTAATAATTTTTAAGCATTTATAATGTGAAATTTCCTAGTAAGTATTGTGATAACCTAATATACACTCATTCACTTCTTTTGACAAAGGAAGAGGAAATCTGTTTTTTTTTTTTCAGGCAAACTTTTCATTGAAATATAACATTAATACAGAAAATACACAAATCATGTATGTATAATTCAACAAATTTTCACAAAATAAAGACAATTTGTAACTACTACCCAGACCAAGAAACAGACACTGGCATCCTAGGAAGTTCCCCTTTACTTCTAATTGCCCCCCCAACCAAATTTAACCACTATTCTAATTAATTTAACCACTATTCTAATTGCTGTTGCCACTGATTAGCTTTACCTGTTATTCAACTTTATAATTTATAACCTTTTTTTTTTTTGGCAGAGGTGGAGATTGAACCCAGGTTCTCACACATGCTAGGCAAATGCTCTACCACTGGGCCACATTCCTAGTCCTATAAATTCTATTTTTAAATCATATAAGATTTTACTCTTTTGTATCTGGCTTCTTTTGCTCTTTGTGAGATTCATTCATGTTGAGTGTAGTAACAGTTCATTCAGTTTCATTACTGCATGGTATTCCATTAAGTTACTATGCTTGAATATATTTTCCATTCTAATGTTGATGAACATTTGGGTTAACAATTTTTGGCTTTTATAAATAGTGTACCTATGAAGATTCTTTTAAATGTCTTTTGGAACATACCGAAAAGCAAAATTGCTGGATCAAGAGTATAAGTATTTAGTAGCCACTGCCAGATACTATTTCAAAGTTCTATAAACTTACATTCCCATCAGCAGTAGTTAAGAATTCCTGTTGCTTCACATCCTCACCAACCACTAGTGTTGTCAATCATTTTAACCATTCTAGTGGATTTGTAGTGATTTTTCATTGTGGTTGAAGTTTGAATATTCATAATGACTAAGAAGGCTGAACACATTTTTCATGTTTAGTAGCCATTTGGTTATTGTTTTTTGTAAGGTGCCTACTCCAATTTCTGATTGTCTTTTTCTTGCCAATTTGTAGTTCTTTACATATCCTGTCATAAACATACTTTATCTTCTCTGTATTTTGCCTTTTCACTGTAAATGGCATTTTTGACGAAGAAAAAGTCATAATTTTACTGCAGTCCCACTAATATGTTTTTTATCTTGATTTTCTGTATCTATTTTCTTTTGT
Organism: Sciurus carolinensis; assembly: GCF_902686445.1. Lineage (NCBI taxonomy): Eukaryota > Metazoa > Chordata > Mammalia > Rodentia > Sciuridae > Sciurus > Sciurus carolinensis. The sequence goes on from NC_062225.1 coordinate 21,475,209, forward strand.
TCTACCACTGAGGAGCAACCTCAGTCCAATTCACGTGCCTTTTTGAAAAGTATTGTTTAGTGTCCAAATATGTGGAGGCTGTCACTATGTTTTAGTAACTGATGTCTAATTAAATGCCAATGTAGTCAATAACAATATTCTCAGGTTGGGGTGTAGCTCAATGGTACAGCATATACTTAGCACACAAAAGGCATTGGGTTCAATCCCCAGGATTAAAAAAAAAGATCCACAAAAAAATCCCAATATTTTCAATGATTTCAATCCTTGAAATCTGTTAAGGGTTGCTTCATGATCCAGCATGTAGTCTGTTTTAGTACATGTACCATGAACACTTAAAAAGAATAAATATTTTATTTCTGTTGAGTGCACTATTCTATATATGTCAACAATTTCTGCAAGTTTGTTAACCATGTGTTTGAAACTTTCATATCTTTGCTGATTATTTTTTGCATTTGTTCTATTTTTTACCCAGAGAGAAGTGTTAGTCTCCTACCATGATTGTAAGATATGTCTCCTTTTGGTTTTGTCAAATAGTCTTCATTTATTTTTGAGTCCATGTTATAAGGTGTATATAAGCTTTAGGTTAGTATATGTATTCCTGGTAGAAATTAAAGCTCTCTCCTTATGCCTAGTAATGTTTTGAGCTGCAAGGCACATTTTGTCTGATATCTGTTTGGTTTTCTCTTATTCATTCTTTGAATGCTATAGATTTATACATCTTTTTACTTTTATCCTCTCTCTCAATGGAGTTTAATGAAGTTAATTCAGCTATGAAGAAGGATGAAATCATGCCATTTGCAGGAAAATGGAAGTAACTTGAGAGCATCATGTTAAGGGAAATAATTCAAACTTTGAAAGTTAAGAGTCCTACATTTTCTCTCACGTGGAAGTTAGAGTAAAACAAAGAAAAAAACAGGTGGGTGGGTTGGGCCTGATGAAAATAGAAAGTAGACTAGTAGAGTAGAGGAAGGGGATCAGGAGAAAAGGGAAAAGGGCAGCTTCAACAACTTAGTGAGACCCTAAGCAACTCAGCGGGAACTTGTCTCAAAATAAAAAAGGGCTAGGGATATGGTTCAATGGTAAAGTGCCTCTGGGTTCAATCCCCAGCACCAAAATAAAATAAAATTTAATTTAATTTCTAAGATCTGGGGGTGTAGCTCAGTTGGTAGAGCATTTGCCTAGCCTGAGAAAAGCCCTTAGTTCAAACCCCAGTCTGGGGGGTGGGGGGTAATAACCAAATCCTGAGCACCTTTACTAGGCCTTATCGTACTTTATCTTGTTGGCTCCTACTCAGTCAAGAACCACAAAATGATTAAAACTGATGCCTTGGATACTCGGGTGACTTCCTGTACCCTCCTCTAAGCTGTTCTTGGCTGGTTCTTGCTCTTCCAACCCATTCCTTGGATGGGTCTACCTCCAAACAGTTATATATATCTCTCACAAGCAGTACATAGATGATTTTTTTTAACATCCAGCCTGATGACCTTATATTTTGTTAATCAACCTATGCACATTTAATTAAATGTAACTACCAAGATATTCAGATTTATATTACCAACTTTTCATTTATTTCCTATCTGTATTCTTTTGGATCAGTCAATTTTTAAATTATTTTATTTCTCTCATCTATACAACTGTTTGTTAGATGGCCTTCTACTAGTCACTGCTTACCCTACAAGACACCTACCTGGTTACTTAGGTTCTATTATAAATTAGTACTTTTACCACTTCTCAAGTAATGCCAAAACCTTAGAATGCTTCCTTTACATCCACCACCTTTTATATTTAGGTTATGTATTTTAATTCTAGATATATTTAAAACACCAGAGAACACTTAAAGACCTTTTCTGCAATGTACTGTTTCCCATGCTTTTTTCCCTGAATTTCCAATTCTCCTCTCTTTGTGTGCTTCAATCTGGATATTTTATATGGATCCATATTCCAGTACACTAATCTACTCTTCAGCTGTGTCCATTTAGATGTTAAAGTAAATCTCATGGTTCTTAAGTTCAGTTATTATATTTTTAGTTCCAAAATTCCCAATTTCATTTCATTTCTCTAATTAAATTCATCATCTTTTCATCTATTTTCTTGACTATTTTAATCACAGTTATCTTAAAGGCCAGTTATGATAACTCTAATATCTGGATTATCTGTGGATCTGTTTTATTTCTCCTTGGTCCAGTTTTGAGGTATATCTAGTAATTTTTGACTGAATGATGGATACTAGCAACTCAGGATTATATTACATCAGAAAGGATTAATTCTATCTTCTGACAATATCTCAGTCTATTGGAATTAAGGTAACTTAATACTGGACTACAGTTCTGTAAGCGTGGTTTGCCCCATTTCATGGTTCTTGTTTTCCAAGAAGCCTAACCAAGGGCTGGCGATGTAGCTCAGTGGTAGGGTACTTGCCCAGTATACTTTAGGCCGTGGGTTTAATCCCTGGTAACACACACACACACACACACACACACACACACACACACACATACCAAAGCCCAACAGACAGTCCAGATGTTTCTTGAAGCCCAGATCCTAAATTACAGTCTTTGTCCCTACCTTAGCAATATAAAACTGCCCAAACTCTGCTTTCCAATTTTTATTTGACTTCTTAGCCTCTTCCCCTATATAGCTAAGAATGAGCAGGTAGGTGTCTTTTAGGGAGCACCTGAGTGTTAGGCTTACTTACTTCACTATTTTAAATTAGTTATTTTTAGTTGTTAAAGTATACATATGATTATATTTATAACATGATGTTTTGAAATATCTATACACTGCAAAATGGCTAACTCAAGCTAATTAACACACACCTCACATCATGTTTATGGTGAGAATACTTAAAATCTACTCTTAAGGGATGGGGTTACAACCTATTGTAATTAATTAAATGTAACTAAATGTAAAGTGGCTCAGTGGCTGAATGCTTACCTAGTATGTGTGAGGCACGGGGTTTGATTCTCAGCACCACATAAAAATAAATAAATAAGGGCTGGGGAGATAGCTCAGTCGGTAGAGTGCTTGCCTTCAATCCCCAGCACCACAAAAAAAATAATAATAATAAATAAATAAATAAATAAATAAATAAATAAATAAAATAAAGGCATTGTGTTCATCTACAACTAAAAAGTTTTTTTTTTAATTTTTTAAAAAAATCAACTCTGTGATTTTCAAAAATACAATACATTGTTATTAATTATACAGCATTACTTTCTATAATGTCCTTCTTCTCTGGGATCTTGGCCCTTCAAATCAAGACTTCACTGTAACTTAGAATTTTAATTTTTGTCTTTCAATCTAAAGAGATTTTCTGGAAACTCAAAAGCTTCTCTGATTCTTAGCAACTGTCCTCTGCCCAGCTCTATAAAAGAACCAGCAAATGCCCTGCAGCGAGTTTCCCTTATCAATAGGATCTTGGCATTTCAAATCCTGGTTGCTTTGTCAACTTTCTAATATCTTCAAATAAATTAAAAAAAATTTTTTGAACTACTGGTGTTTTATGAGCAAAAGTAGAAGGCTGCCTGCTGTTCTCTACTCGTTTAAATTTGGTCTTTAAGGGCAATGGCCTAAAATACAGGTACTTCTTCTCTTTTCACATTCCTCCCAAATACCATTAAGTACTTTAAGAAATTTGATAATTTGGCGGTATCAAAATTAAATGGTGACTGTAAAAGAAATTTCTTCATTCACTATGTTTAAATAGATTGTTTTAAATTTTTGAGTGAATACAAAGAATTTAACTTAGTATAGGCTTTAAATTCAGTGTTATGATTGCCTATGGTGGTTTACAATAATTTGTCCTTTTTTTTTGGTATGGGGATTGAACCCAGGGGCACTCAACAACTGAACCACATCCCCAGTCCTTTTTTATTTTTACTTTGAGACAAAGTCTTGCTAAGTTGCTCAGGGTCTCACTAAATTGTTGACACTCACTTTAAACCTGTAATCCTCCTGCCTCAACATCCCAAGTTACTTGGGATTACAGATGTGTGCCAGAGCACCTGGAACTTACACTTATTTTTGAACTCCACTATCATCTAAAAGTACATTGCTAAAATAAAAATGGCCTCTGCAGCATTTGAATTCAGGTGGAGAGAAGAGCACATACCGTATTCTAGTGTCTAACAATTCCTTAATCATTGCCACAACTTCATCATCTTCTTCAGAACCTGGAAACAATTAAGAGTTTTAAAAAAACCAACAGTAGAAGTTTAGTAATTCTTGCAGGTAGAAGTATTAAAACAGCATGATTTTAAATTTATGGATCATTAAAAACATAAAGCATAAAACATGTAACTTGGTAATGTAACACAGTTGATTTTGGGCAAAAAGAAAGAGAATCATTCATTTGGTTTTCTAAAGAAAAATTAAGGATACTGATCAACTCAACATTTAGTGTAAAGTACACTGAAATACCTTGATCTACTAATTAGGTTAGGGCTTGATTTTTTGGGCCAATAAATTTGAAAACTTATCATTCTTGAAAGTAGATGGAAGTAGCAGAGAAAAGAGATTATCAATTTTGAGACAAAAAAGCCCATCTATTTTACAAGTTAAGTTACATCTTCAGCCTCTCAATTTAGTGATTTTCAAAAATGTAGAAATAATATATCTAAATATAGATATAAGCCTTTCAGAAATTTCCGACATTCTACATATCTGAGCAAAAAGCTGGGTTTTTCATTTTGTTTCAATTTTGTTTTTGCTTTATTTTGTAGAGTTATATACTAATCTTCATCAATGCCTTTCTATGAGTTTTTCACCTTTTGGGGGGAAATTTATTTACCTGTGGGAAAACCAAAAATTCAGAGAATTCATATTATACTATAACAAACATTAGATTCCTGGCAACTCCAAAAATAACAATTAATACTAAATAACATTAACTCTGGGCTGGGGTTATGGCTCAGTTAGAGCACTTGTCTAGTATGCGTGAGGCCCTGGGTTCGATCCTCAGCACCACATAAAAATAAAATAAAGCTATTGTGTCCACCTACAAATAAAATAAAATATTAAAAAATAAATAACATTAACTTTGAATTTTTTAAATTTTATTTATTTGTTTATTTATTTTTGTGGTGCTGGGGATTGAACCCAGGGCCTTGTGCTTGCAAGGCAAGCATTCTACCAACTGAGCTATCTCTCCAGCCCTGAATCTTTTTTAATAAAAGAAATAAAACATAATGCTGTTACTCCATGTACAAACAGAAACAACATGTATCCCATTTGTTTACAATAAAAATAAATTAAAAAAAAAAGAAATAAAGCATAATAGTTAAAAATCTCTTCCACCAGCAAACCTTAGTTTCATTCCCCATCATCCATTTCACCACTGTCTAGTATAATGTATATTCTTCTAGGACACTTTTACACTCATATACGTAACTTTACAGAGATGAGATCATACTACGTGTATTGTTCTATACTCGTTCTACCACTGAGCAAAATTCCCAGGCCTAGGTTTGTACTTTAATTTTGGTAGATGTAGTCAAATCACTCTCAAATTGATATCAACTTTGTATATGTATTCATCACTAACCTATCCAGGGGCTCAGAGTGCAGCTCAGTGCTAAAGTGCATGCATGCCTGAGGCCCTGGGTTCAATCCCCAGCACTTAAAACAAGACCAAAACCATGGCAACTAGTCTTTTTCACTTTGTTTATGATGTCTTCTTTTTTTCAGTACTGGGGAATGAATCTGGCACCTCATATACTCTAAGAATGTGCTCTACCACTAAGCTACATCCCAGCTACGGTTAGGAAGAAGTTATGTGTTATGAATACACTTAACAAAGGATTAATACTCCCCAAATTTTTTAAAAGTTTGCTTAAATCAGTATCAAAAAGATGTGACTCAGATGGGCACGTTGGTGGCTTGGGAGGCTGAGGCAGGAGGATCACAGCTTGAAGCCAGGCTCAACAGCCTAGTAAGGTACTAAGCAACTTAGTGAGACACTGCCTCAAAATAATAAAATAAAACAAAATAAAATGGGTGGGGATGTAGCTAAATGGTAAAGTATATCTGGGTTCAATCCCCAGTACCAGAAAAAAAAAAAAAAAAAGACATGACTCAAATTTTTAAAAACTGACAAAGAACAAGAAACCTACTGACAAGGAAACTAAATGCCCAATAAACATATGAAAACCTGCAGGCTCAGTATTAATAAAGGAAATACAATTTTAAAAAGAAAACATTTTATATTTAACATATTGATTTTTAAAAAATATAGAGCTAGGGGTGTAGTTTAGTGGTAGATCACTTGTCTAGCATGTAAGAGGCACTGGGTTTGATCCCCAGTACCACCACCACCACCACCAAAAAAAAAAAAAAAAAAAAGACAGAAGTACTTATAACTATTAATGTGCATGTAAATTAGCATTTATAATAATAGCAATTCCACTTCTTAGAAAATACTCTAAAAAAACTCTCCAGAGATTTGTATGAGGATGCCTACAACAGAAATTAGTACAAACGATACATTTGAACATAAGGAACAAACTAACTATAGTTTATTCACATAATGGAATACTATCCAGCACTTAAAATGAATAAACTAGAATAATATTTTTTAAATGAATCCATTTATATTATTATTATATTATTTATTGTACTCCATGAAACAGGCAAGTTGTAGTAAAACATGAGTTACTTATAGTTTAAGATCAAAAACCAATATTACATATTCCCTGCAGACTTACATGTGTTGTAAAAGTATAAAAACAAACCAATTTTACACACATATCTGGAAGGAGAAAGGAAAAAGGGATGGGAGTCCAAGGGCATTAGCTGTATCTTTATAAATATTTTATTTTAAAATGGAACTAACTCAAGCAACTATGACAAAAGGTTAATAACTGATCCCTGGCATCTCTCTCTCTCTCTCTCTCTCTCTCTCTCACACACACACACACACACACACACACACACAACACACACGAAGTTAACATTTGTTAAACCTAAGTGGAGGATGAATTAGTGAGCATTAAACTATTTTATATGTGTATAAAATTTTTACAATTGAAAATTTTAGTTTGTATAATAGATTCAATTCATACACAAATTTTCAAAAATGATGGATATAACCTATGAAGTTTTGTCCCTGTAGTATTGTCTCCAGAGCTAAATAAATTAAATGATAAAAATCTGTATTCTTATCACTTCTGAATCAATCAAATGTGAACAAATTTTAAGAGTCTAAAAAAAGATAATATTAATTACTCAACATGAGTAATGTTACCTGCTTCTCCTGAAGATGTTTCCTCAGTAACTAGGGGTAAGCCAGAAGCAAAGAAGTCCATAATTGTTGCATAAATATCTGGTTTTAGTAAATTCCAATCTAATTCTTCATTTTCCTATAAACATGTAAAGGCAAATGCTGCATTTCCAGCAAAGGGCAAAGACAAATACAGAACACTACCTTGGATCTCTCAAGAATCTTTTCCTATTTATATCTTAAAATGTGTAAAATCACCTATTTCTGGAGAATACATGTCAGTTCTAGCTCTTTAAAATCTCACTTAAGTGACTTTCAGAAGACACAATTTTAAGATACTCAATCTTTCATTAAATAAAAATTTTAAGTGTGCTTATATTACATAAGGGATAATGATTAAAAGACATTTTTTCATGACATGAAAAGAATTTAAACATTGAATGAATTCTGTCTTTAAAAAGAAAATTAGGATATATCTGCTCAATCAAATATAAAGAACATCATATAACTATTCAAGCATTTCAACTTAAATAGTTCTTAAAGAGTATTACACAAGTTCAATGATGTAACTGCTACTCTTATGGACCATCAACCACACTGGGAGTCTTCAGAAAATCTATACTGCTTGACCAGTACTCTTAGCCAACTAGTTATTTTCATAAATAAAAAGAAAGGATTAGTAAATACCTAATAGTACTAACGACTAGAAAAAGAAAGTCACCATGTTTTGTTCTAATTATTTTTTTTCAACCCAGGAGTGCTCTACCTGTGAGATCTCCCAGTCTTTTCATTTTGTGACAGGGTCTCATTGTTGCTCAGGCTGTCCTCAAACTTGCAACCCTCCTGCCTCAATCTCCCGAGTTCTGGAATTACAAATGTCTAGGCCTGTTCTAGTTTTTTTAAAACAAAGTTCCTTTTTTTTCGATACTGAGGATTGAACCCAGGGCCTTGTGCTTGCAAGGCAAGCACTCTACCAACTAAGCTATATCCCCAGCCCTAAAAGAAAGTTCTTTAGGAAGAAAATCTATGAAATAGAGTCTAGACTCTTAGGATGTTATTAGCTATAATCTATGCTTCAATACTATTAAAAATTAAGTCAAAGGCACTAAATAACTCAGTGAGACTCTAAATAAGAGTCTCTAAATAAAATATAAAACAGGGCTGGGGATGTGGCTCACTGGTTGAGTGTCCCTGAGTTCAATCCCCGGTAACCCCCAAGTCCTCCCCCCACAAAAAAATTAAGTCAATATGGGATAAAAAGGATAAAAAGGGCTATATTTGTTGTGGATTAAGAACCAATTTAGAGCCTAAAAAAAGGGTAAAATAAATGGACACTGCTATGGACATAAGAATTAAACTAATGAGATGTCTAGTGGTCGGGAAAATAAACTAGTTCTTGGTAATATTTTAATGAATTATTTGGAAGATGGTACACAATATTCCCACAGATTTTCAGAAAATAATAGGCTGCACTCAGTAGAGAAATATTGGTAATAAAAATAAAAATAGGGGTTGGGGATATAGCTCAGTTGGTAGGATGCCTGCCTCACATACACAAGGCCCTGGGTTCAATTCCCAGCACCGCAAAAAAAAAAAAAAAAAAAAAAATTCTGAAGTCTGAATAAGAAAAAAGGCAGCATTTAGGCTGCAAATGCACATTTAGAAATAATGGCGAATGATACATAAAGAATTTATGAATTATTAATACAAATATGACAGGGAAATGGATGATCACTGCAGATATCAAGTAAATGTGTAGTCAATGATGAGAAAGGTTACCAGAAGAAAAGAGATCAGGGCCTGGGAGTGCAGCTCAATGGCAGAGTGTTTGCCTAATGTGCATGAAGCCCCTGGAATGTCACTTGAAGATGGTCAAGAAAGGGCTTTCTGGGAATTTAGAACAATGAATACTTTAAACAATACGTGTACATTTTACAATTGGATATTTGCAAGAAAATGCATAACTACTAGGATTGTCCCCACAAGGAAAATCATATTTTTCCTAATACATAAATAGTTACAAAAGAACAGTGGACTCAGTATGTTCATATTCAAGGCACATCAAGAACTTAGAGTACAGCCAGGTGTGGTGGAGCAACTCTGTAATCCCAGCAACTTGGGATGCTGAGACAGGAGGAGTTTAAGACCAGCCTTAGCAACTTAGTAAGATCTGTCTCAAAATAAAAAATAAAAATAGGCTGGGTATGTGGCTCAGTGGTAAAGTGTCCCTGGGTGCTTAAGGGGGATTTAGAAAATACTTTTGATTTTGACATAATATCAGGTAAGTGATTAAATTCAGTATATAGATTAAGTTCAGTATGTAGCCATCGATTACCAAATTTAAAAGGACACATTGTTCAAATTTAAATATTTTATATTAATATAGCAGACTTAATAATGAAATAGCCCTTCCTAGCATAGGCTAAAAATGGGTAGCAAATTTGGCTTAATTTTGTGACATTCAGAGGTTAATTAAGTGCTACAATTACATAGTCCACTGCTCTGTGAAGCTCTAAAGTATTACTGCAGGATGGTAGAATGTGTATATATGCCCATATATATGTAATTTGATTCATATATCAACAGAATGAATGAATATATATCCCCTTTCAAAGTGGCATTTATATCCAGGGACCAACATATTCATGCACAATTTGTTTGTTTTTATAAAATATATTCTTGTGTAACTAGTATGAATGATTTTTTAAATTTTTTAATATCTTATTTATTTGCTTCTCTTTAAGGTAAGAATTAGTAAAAATAATACCTGGAAGCCTAAATTCTATTTTGCCAAGGCTAAGTCCTGCTATAGGGCAGTTATATAATCTTGGACACTGCATTTAACCTGCTGAGGCTCAAGTTTTCTCTTGAAAATTTGGGCATCTGTACTATAATCAGATCTAGACTATACTTAACTTCAATTTGAAAATTCTTTCAAATAATTAACTTGAGAAATGTAAGATGTAAACATATTTGAATTTTTTTTTTTTGATACTAGAATTGAACCCAGGAGTGCTTATTCACCAAGCCACATCCCTAGCTCTTTTTTAATTTTTATGTTTGAGATAGGATCTCACTAATTTCCTTAGGGCCTAGATACGTTACTGAGTCTGGCTTTGAACTTGTGATCCTCCTACCTCAGGCTCCTGAGCACTGGGATTATAGGCATGCACCACTGCGCCCAGCTCATTTGAGTGTTTTAATAATAGGTGGTGTAAAACAAATTAAGAATGGAAATTATGGAGTGGAGAACTAGCTCAGAAAAGACTAAAAGTACTTCAAATCTTATTTTATATAACCCTACATAAATCTTTTTTAAAATATTATTTTAGTTGTATATGGACACAATACCTTTATTTTATTTATTTATCTTTTTATATGGGGGTGAGGATCAAACCCAGGACCTCATACATGCAAGGCAAGTGCCCTACCACTGAGCCCCAGCCCCAGCCCCAATAAATCTTATTTTATATAACCCTACATAAATCTTATTTTATATATACCTTTGTGACAGTAATAAAATCTGGTCCAAAGAAGACACTTTTCACTCCTTCAATCCTAAATAATTGCCTGTGAATACAGAAAAGAGAAAGAGAGAAAATAAAATGTTCAATTAGGAAAAAGGTTAAACATATTCAAAAGTAGAGAAAAGTAAAAGAACCCCATGCACCTGTCACACCAGTTTCAATAATTATCAACTCATGCTCAATTTTGTTTCATATTCTATCCTACAATCCAACAATTTCATACCTATGTGTTTAAGAAAAATGAAAACACATGCTCTGCGAAGACCTGCATGTGAATTTTTATTGCACCTTTATTTATAATAGCTTCCCTCCCAAAAAGTTGGAAAATGTCCATCAACAACTGGTGAATGAATTTAAAGGACTATTGTTTATCCATACAATGTAGTACTACATGACAATAAAGAGGAATGAACTACTGATATACGTAAAAAATGAGAATGGCTTTAAAGCCTTCCAGAAGTAAGATATACTACTGTTTATTCATTCAGTCTACTCACTCATTCAGCAAATATTTGGACACCTCTAAGGGACGTGCAGTGTATGCGCCACTAGGGCGATAATTGGACTGTCCTCAGATCATTACATTCTAGCATTCGGCAAAAACACTCCCTACTAAAACAAAGAACACAAGATTAGTTTTACTTGACTGAAGATAAATTCTGTGATACCAGGAAACAGGCTATTTTCTTTTTTGTGGTTCTAGGGGTTGAACCCAGGCTCTGTCACAAGCTAGGCAAGTGTTCCTCCATCGAGCTATACCCTTAGCCCTTCACATTTTTTAAATACAAAATATGTGAATTCATTCTTTATTTTTTACTTTTATTTATTTTTTTGGGGGTGCTGGGATCGAACCCAGGGCCTTGTGCTTACAAGGCAAGCACTCTACCAACTGAGCTAACTCCCCAGCCCCGTGAATTCATTCTTAATGTAAATATTTCAAACAATGTATATAAAGTTATATAAAGTTAAAGTGCCCCTCAACCACCCCTCCCAAATCCTGTTATCAGTCTGGGTATGCATTTCTCCTAACCTTTCTGTCAATGCATTTGTTATTTTGTGGGTTTTTTATTTTAGTTTTAATAAACATTTATATGTATATACTTTATTCCACCGTACTCACTGTTCTACAACTTGTCTTAGTCCCTTAATAAAATTTATGTCTTAGGGGTCTTTTGTGAAAATAAATATGGATCTTCCCCATCCTTTATAATATGTACAGACTATAGAAAAAGTTAACCTAGTTTTTCCTACTGATGAATATTTAGGCTGTTTCCAACTTATTGCCCTTACGAACAAGGCTACACATCCCTTGTGTACAAGTATGGATGTTCTCTAGGGTAGGGTTTTTCGAACTCAGCAGTGAGTGTGAAATCAATTATGTAGTGACCGGAATTTTACTATTTTATATAAGTAAATAAAACTAAATATTCTGGGCACAGTGGCGTACATTTGTAATCCCAACAAGTCAAGATGCTGAGGCAGGAGAACTGCAAGTTCAAAGGCAGCCTAGGCAACTTTGTAAGACCTTGTCTCAAAAAATTCAGGGGAACTGGGGAGATAGCTTAGTTGGTAGAGTGCTCGCCTCCTAAGCACAAGGCCCTGGGTTCAATCCCCAGCACTGCAAAAAAAAAAAATTCGGGGGGAAAAAAAACAAAAAAAAAAAAGAAAAAAGGGCTAGGGATAGAGGTCAGTGGTAGAGCTTTTAGGTTCAACACCAGTATTGCAAAATAAATAAATAAAAAGAAATGATAAAAGGAAATATAAGAATACATTACCTATTGTAAGAATAAAAAAGGTGAAAATTATCCCACCAAAAATTTCATCTGTACACACACACACACACACACACACACACACACACACACGTGTGTGTGGACTGCTTCACAATATAAAATATTTCTAACAGCCTTATATCAAAAAAAGGTAATGTGAAAGATATATGTTCTAAGGTATATTCTTAGAAGTGCCATGCTTGAGTCAAAAGAAATGTAAATATTTATTAACTAGAAATTTTAAAAAACTATTTCTGAGCTATATCTCTGACTGGCTAAGTGAAACATACAAAATGACTATAAAGCTTTACTTTCCAAATATCCTTGGCAATTAGTGTCGGAATTAGGTTATCAAAAATTACACCTGGGGTGGGGCTGTAACTCAGTGATGTGTACTTAGTATGCACAAAGGCCCTGGGTTCAATATCCAGCACCAAGGAAAATATTTTCAACTGATGTTAACTGACTCTAATATTTCTTATTATAATTAATTTGTCTAGCTATCAATTCAAAAGAGGATCATTCCAACAATTTTGTCATTTGCATGTTATTATCTCTGACAACACATTTAAACATGTCTTTTTAGTGAATTTTAAAATAATCTCCACTGACTAGTTTTAAAAATCATACCATATCTGATCATCAATCATCTTACAATCATCTATAGTTCTATGTGAATCATTTTAGAACTACTCCATCTTGAAACATGTAGAAATTCAACAACCTTTGTAAATAAAATAAGCAAGTTTTCATTATCCTTAAAAGTTACAGTTTTATGCACAGGGGTGCATGCCTGTAATCCCAGTGACTCAGGAGGCCGAAGCAGGAGGATCACAGGTTCAAAGCCAGTCTCAGCAACTTATCAAGACTCTTGTCTCAAAATTTAAAAAAATTTAAAAAGGGCTGGGAATGTGGCACAGTGGTTAATCACCCTGGGTTCAATTCCTGGTATCGATAAAAGAAAAAGAAGGGCTGAGGCTGGTGCTCTGTGGTAGAGAGCTTGCCTCGCACGTGTGAGGCACTGGGTTTGATCCTCAGCACCACAGAAAAAATAAAGGTAGATATTGTGTCCACCTACAACTAAAAAAAAAATTATTAAAAAGAAAGAAAAAGAAAACAATCAGAGTTTTAAAGATTTGGAATTGAAATTTACCATAATTATCAATTTGGTGGGATTTTTTTTTCTTCAGTAAAAATATGAATTTTCAATTATTTATGCTATACAATTGTCAAAGATATCACTCTTCAGGAGAAAGGTTTTCTAATATCAATTCTTACTTTTCTTCATCTCTTACCTGAAAAGAAAACAAAGTTTTCTCTACATTGAAAAATGCAGAGCACATAAAAATGCAGTAAGTACATAAGGCTGTCTTAAACCCGAAGTCAGTTATTTATGTTGCTTGGTAAAAGCAAATGAAAACAGTAACATACCTAGCCAGAGGGGAGCGAAATGCTGTAGCTGCTGTGGGAAAATCCATGGTCCTTGTCTCAAGAACTGGTCTTCCTGGTATAAACTTTAAGCTGTTGGGGTTTGGGGTATCTTGTGTTTGAATAAACATGTATCTCACTAAAAAAGAAAAAGAAGAAGGGAACATTATTCTAGAAAAAATTTCAGTTAACAAGTTATACACTATTAAGTGCTCATTTTCAGAGAAGCAGAAGAATGGCCAGAAAAATTAAAACCTAGAAAGCTTTATTTCCCAAATGAAAAAATAAGAATTTATAAAGATAAGAAGTGTAAGATAAGATAACTACATAGGACTTTATATTAATACTTTGATTATTTATATAGTTGTGCTATTCACCAGATTTCAACAATATCCTACACTTAAAATAGGAAGGCATAACATAATTCAGGAGTCATATATATCTATTTTGGGGATTTGGTACCAATAGCTATCGTAGTCCTAACCACCGATTATTTATTTTTAAAATTTTTGCAGTGCTGCGGATTGAGCCCAGGACCTCATGCTGGGCAAGCACTCCACTGTTGAGCTATACTCTCAGTTCCCCACATCACAGATTATAATCACTATGATATTAATAGAGTAAAATGTTGCATCCTCTTCTTTCCAAAGTACTACCATTTTTTCAAAGACAATCAAGTTAGCAATTCATTTTAATAACAAATATTTGTTTGCTTATTGTATGCCAGATACAGGATCAAATGCTTAAAATATATGGATGCCTTTTACAATCTGATAAAGAAGGTACTGACAGTGCCATTTTACAAATGAAGAAAATGAGACTGAGATGTTAAATAACTTGCCTGATGATACAGTTAGAGTATAAAAGTTAAAAAATAACATAACAAATACATAATAATAAATAATAAAATCTATGTGAATTACTTTCTGGAATGTTTTAAAATATCTTTACAGGTTGATTTCTTATATACTTTTTCTAGGACTATGATTAGATTCAGATTAAATTCATTAAAGCAATAGAGAGCGAACAGTATCTTTAATTTCCTACCTTGTTATCATAATAACTTGCAGGACAAAAAAATAGCATTGGGGCTTTAACAGTTTTAAAACTATTAAACAAACCCTGATGATTTCTTATTAAAGAAACCTAAGCAAGAAAAAGTTTTCCACCTTAAAGCAGCATATTGAAACAGATTGACAACAGTATGTAATGACAACAAAAATTCATTAGGTACAAACCATGAGCTAGGCATGGTGTTAAGCACTTTACATTTATTACATCCTTTAATCCTACATCTTCCCAAGGAGACACTATTCCTATTCTCTCTCTTTTTTTTTTTTTTGGTGCTGGGGATTGAACCCAGTCTCACAAGGGATAAGCAAGAGCTTTACCACTGAGTTATAGAGTCCGATCCTATTCCAAAAATTAGGAAACTAAAGTTCAAGGCCACTTAGGTAGCATGTGACAGAGTCAGGATTCAAGGCTGGACAATATCCTAGCATTGACTCTCTTAACCAGTCTGTGTATACTGTCAATCCTTGTCTACCAGTGCCAAGCAGAATAGGAAAATACATTTTAGATCAGTCTTCCTATTCTGTCATAATCTTCATACCATATATTTTAAGAGAGAATAAAATTTCAAAGAGCAACAGTTTTATTTTAAATATGAAAGAGATTAAATTTGGCAAACATATGGTTGGTATCACATGCTAGGCAAGTGTTCTACCACTGAGTTACATACCAAGCCCAGAAGTGCTTTTCTTATCTATTAGGGAGAAGGTTCTAGTTTGACAGGCGAGAGTTATTTTTGTACCTCACCATACAGTTCCAGCTAACTGATGTTGAACCATTTCCTATATGGAGTAGAAATTCAAACTAAATTCTCATATATTTTGTTTAAGTCATTGTCCTAATTAGACATCAACTGCTGACATGGTGACCAGGCAAATCCTAAAAAAAGAAAAATGAAAAACAATTGAACCTCAATGTTTAAGTACTTCATTAAAAATATTTATACTAGCAACCAAGATATTCCTCTTAAAAATCTGTGATAAAAGAATGATTTTTCAAATGAAATATTAAATAAGGGGCAGTTACCACTTTCTGTAAATAAAGAACAGTAAGGTTCTTTTAACTCTGGTTCCGAACCAATCATTTCTTGCAGTCTTAATAATTTATTGGTAACCAAAATCCCTGCAAACCTTAGGCACTCTGCCAATATTTGAAGAATTAAGTCTGGCTTTATCCTACTTAATCCACTTGAATAAAACTACACCAATAGAAAGGAAAATTTTAGAAATACTTTAAGGTAAAAATTGTAAATGTTGGGAAAAAAGTAATTGGAGAGCATATATATATATATATATATATATGCACACAATCTCATGTAAAAATTATGAAAATTATGACATTCCAACAGAACTTTTATCTTTTGACAATGGACAAGCTATTCCAAAAGACTAATATGAGTAGCTATTTAACAAAATCATTTCAATTACAATCTAAACTTGGTTTAATTAAGTATTTAAAAAATTACTCACATGAGAGTTACAACAGTATAGAGACTGATATAAAATATTTTTCCTTTTATGGTTGGAATTAAATAGTAAGTAAATAGGTATAATCTGCCAAACATTCAGTGGTGCTTGAAGTCAACATCAATGACTAAAATTGGTGGGTTTCCTATTTGAAAAGTCTAGATGACCAAGTAATTCAGTCCTATAAAACTTAAGTCCAATTAAACCATTTTGTCTCATCATCCTAGATGGGGAACACCTATACAAACTTTGAAATAATTATAACAATAAGAATATAATTACAATAATTACTAATAATATTCATAAAACTACATAAGCTCTAGAGTATTATTTTCAACCTCTTTTAATGTACCTGTGTCAATTTCATTGAAACATCTGCAAAATTGAAAAATTGGAACTTAATGGGTTAAAGTGATTTGATCTGTTGAGTTGGTCAATATTTATGTCTAAATTATGTGATAATTCAAGGAGACAGGCAAGCACTCCTCTTCTTGCTCCAGTCTACAGAAGGGGTAAGTTCCTACCCTGATTCATATCCTTAGCCAGAGTCAGTCACATTCCAGAATATGGCCATATGAGGGTTCAAGATAGGAATGGAAAGGGGAATAGGCTGAATTCATATGCTTACAGCTTCATAACCACATAGATCCACATTTACACACACACACACTTTCTCTGTCTCTCCCCAGCCCCACCTCTCTCTCTCTCTCTCTCTCTCTCTCTCTCTCTGGTCCCCAAGCTTCCCTAACTACATTACAATGGTCATATCTCAAATTACTTTAAAATGCTATCTTCATACCTATTTCTAATACTAATGAAAGTCAAAGTGTATAGTATCAGTAAGACAGTAAATAAAACCACAGCAATAAAGCAGGGGGTACAGTTCAGTGGTAGAGTGCCCGCTTAGCATGTTAAAGCTCTGGAGTTGGATCTCCAGCACCTCAAAGAACAAAAACAAAACAAAGCAGATGAACAAGTAACCCCATAGCAATTAATTTTGACAAAGAAAAACTACATTCAACATCCTATGTAAGGTCTGAATGAAAGTCAAAAATTTTCTGATTTTAGAGGCATTTGTATCAAAATAAGGAAAGCAAATCTTAAATTACCTATGATTCTTTCAAACACAAATCAATTTGTTAACTTATTATAATACTTTCATTTCAGAAGGCATTCATTGGGCAATCCATGCTCCAAAAGATGTGTTTTACAAGATACTGAAATTTCACAGGTCTATTGGATAAGGTTCTTTCAAATATTTGCAGTAAAGTGTGGTGCTATGATAGGAAAAATAAGACACCATATCTTTTATAAGCCTCTGAATAGAAAATTTGTAAATTCTTATCTTTTATGACCCACAAAATCCTAGAACAGTTCCATTAGTTTCTGAAATACAATTTGTTCTAAAAGTGAAATTTTACCTGTGTTACATAAGGCTGCAGGTAGTGGGAAGAGTTGTCTTCGTACAAATTGATGCAGAGGTTGTTTCTTAAGGGTGTATGCATTCATCATGTGACAGAATCTACATTTAAAAAGAAATTATAAATGATATCTTATGAGATCTAATCTCTTAATGTCAGTTTCTACTTCTCTTATATAAAAGACATGTACAATTTAAATACAAGTAGCAATAAAAATGATTAAAGAGTGAACTTTTCATTTTCCATTTATAATGTATTTTACCTACTTGGGCAAGTAATACAAACAATTCAAAAACAGATAAAAATCAAATGTAAATTCACAGCCTCACTAACTAGAAGTGCACAGGGTAATTTTAACACCCAGGTGTAAGAAACAGAAACGTATCCATATTAGTGATTTAAATCTGTAACCAGGTGTGGTGGTGTGTGCCGTAATCCCAGCATCTCGAGAGGCTGAGACAGGAGGATAGAGAGCTCAAAGCCAGCCTTAGCAAAAGCAAGGCGCTAAGCAACTCAGTGAGATCCTGTCTTTAAATAAAATACAAAATAGGGCTGGGGATGTCACACAGTGATTGGGTGCCCCCGAGCTCAATCCCCTGCCCCCCCAAAAAATCTGTAGCCAGTCTTAGCAATTTAGCGAAACCCTATCAATTTAGTGAGACCCTGTCTCAAAATAAAAAATACGAAGAGTTGGGGAATGTGACTCAGTGGTTAAGTGCCCCTGGGTTCAATTTCTGGCAACAAAACCCAACAACAAAAACAAACAAGAAAAAACTATAAAAAGCTATACACTTTTAACTTTTTCTTGAAAAAAATTTTAAAACTAGGTCATAGAATCACGTGCCTCAAAAATGATAAAGGAAAAAAGTATACACAATGAAGAATTCTCTTTTTTGTCCCCTATCATCGTATTATCTAGAAGTAATCTATATCACCTGTTAAAAATATAGGCAGAGGGGCTGGGGTTATGGCTCAGTGGTAGAGCCCTTGCCTAGCCTGGGTGAGGCCCTGGGTTTAATTCCCAGCATCAAACACACACACATGCACACACAAAAAGTACAGGATAAGTATTTCTAATTGGAAAATCTGAAATGTTCCACAATCTGAACTTTTTTTTGGTACTAGGGATTGAATCCAGGGCACTCTCCTGTGGAGATATATCCCTAGCCCTTTTTATTTTATTTTGAGACATGGTCTCACTAAGTTGCTGAGTCTGGCCTCAAATTTATGATCTTCCTGCCTCAGTCTCCCAAGTTGCTATGATTACAAGTGAACAAGTGCCACCATGCTCAGCCAAAATTTTGTGCATCAACATGACACTTTACCTCATCTGGTGGGTGACAATCAAAATGCAGGCACACTAAAAATGTATAAAATTATAGTTTCAGGTTATTATATATGAAACATAAAATGAATTTTGTGTTTAGACTTGAGCTATTAACAAGATAGTTCATTATGTATATGCAACTATTACAAAACCCCAAACCTGAAAACTTCTGGCCTCAAGCACTTTAAAAATTTTTTTCTGAATTTTATTTTATTAGTAGTATATTAGTTAAACATAATATAGAGAATAATAGATATAATTATACAAGCATAGAATAGAATTTGGTCCCATTCAGTTCCCAATACTTCCCCTTTCCTCCCTTCCTTCCTCTCCCACTTCCCTTTCCTCCACTCTTGGTTTTTCTTCCACTTTATATAAATATTTATTTATAGTTTTTTTTTAATTAGTGAATTGTGGATATTCTAAAGGTGAAATTCCCTGTGGTATAGTCACATGTGTACATAGGGTAGTTTATTTCATTTCACCATTCCTCCCTTTTCCCATCCCTCCTCCCTCCCCCTGAATTCCCTTCTCACTTTTTCATGTGGTCCCAAGCATTTTGGATAGGAAGTACTTAACTTATATTTCAATATTTCAAAAAGTCTTACTAGAAAGTATACTATTAACCAGTCAAAATAAATAAATAAAGGTGTAGAGGAATGTCAGTAGAGAAGAGAAAAA
Organism: Sciurus carolinensis; assembly: GCF_902686445.1. NCBI lineage: Eukaryota > Metazoa > Chordata > Mammalia > Rodentia > Sciuridae > Sciurus > Sciurus carolinensis. The sequence goes on from NC_062225.1 coordinate 21,495,118, forward strand.
GAGGGGAGAAGGGGAGAGAAGAAAAGGGGAGTAGTCATGGGGACTGAAATTAAATTCTGTGTACGTATAATTATGTCAAAAGGAACCCAGATACTATGTATAAATATAATGCTCTAATTTTTTAAAAAAGTGTAGTGTCATTCTCCAAATTGCTGAAGCAGTCAACAATCTCTACATACTTTCTGACTGGCATTAATTCAATGTTGTAACTATATTTCACTCTGATAAACGTATTTCACTCTAACAGAGAAGCATGAATTGGCTATTGTCATGGCTTTTACAAATTAAAAAAAAAGGGATGAAGGAAAACAGACACTAATGGAAAAGAAATTAAAAGGACACTTTAGTAATGAAAAATTTTAGAACATGATGACAGTTACTTTAATATCCAATTTATTTAAAAGTATTATCACTATTCATTACAACTGTCCTTTCATAAGTTCCACTGAAAGATTTTTACCACAGGGATTGTTCACTATCATGAACACACACAGGATCACTTGTTAAGAACATGTTTCTCTGATTTTTGTTTGTTTTGTTTTGTTTACCAGGGATTGAACCCAGGGGCTCTTTCCCAGTCCTTTTTTATATTTTATTTTGATACAGGGTCTCACCAAGTTGCTTAGGGCCTTGCTAAATTGCTGAGGCTGGTTTTGAACTCTCCATCATTCTACCTCAGCCTCCTGAGCCACTGGGATCACCTGCAAGCAGCACCACATCCAGCTTTCTGGGTATTTTTCACATAAATAGGCAGGAAGCAACAAATAGGGGCTGCACTTCAGTTTTCCCTTACAAAATCAGAATTTGCTTGTCACAAAGAGTGAGCACCAACTAAGTGGAATACAGTTAACCTAAATTTCTTTACTGACATCATGGAAACTGTGAAGGCCTGTCTGTCTCTCTTCTTGGTAGCTCGGAACACTCTGACAACCAGGTTTGCACCACTTTCTCATTATTTGCTAATATGTCCTTCTTACTAAACTACGAACTTATTAAGGAGAGAGACTGTTTTCATCTGCTAGCACTGTAGCCCCTGTTCTTCATTCCAAAAATGAGATTAATATTCCCAGCTACCTCATAAAGACTGGGTACATCTCTTATCATCCCAGTGAAGTGTTTACATCAGTCCCAAGTCATGCAATAAGTGCTCAATAAACAGTAGCTACTACTGTTATTATGTAATTAGTTTGTAATTACATAATTATTATTGTTATAATTCATCAAATGAATTATTATGAGTCTAAATCTCCCTATGAATAGGTAGGAATTCGAAAATGGAGAGGAAAACAGTATTTCTGTCCCTCCAACTCTGAGAAAAGGCAGTGGAGTGGATAAATCAGAAATATATTCTGACTGAAACAGGTTTGAAGTCTAAAAAAAGAAAGCAAGAGTGAACGAAGTTATTGAAGAAAGATATCAAAAACATGTGGCGGAGAAAGAGGGGTAACTAATGAAAAAGTGTTCTGTAAAACATTATTTTTAGGAAATTCATTTAAGCTTCATGAGCACCATTAACAATAAAACGTCTATACTCAGAAGGTCAAACTCTGTTAGGCCTTTTTCCCCAGAAGTAAAGTGAGGTCTGGCATCTACATAAATCTAGTTGATGGTGACAGATGTCTCTGGGAAGGGAAACTCAAAGGCAGGGCTTAGGGAAGAGGGAGAAACAAGGCAAGAGTGGGCTGAAGCAGCGGTGGTGGCGGCAAAAGCAGAGTTCTGCATTCTCCTCGGAGTCCCATCACTGACAAGCTGTGCGACCTTTCTGGGCCTCGCTGGGAAAGTGAGGAAATGAAACACAGTATTTTCTTCCCTCCGTGTGACATTCTGATTTTGTGTTTAAGAGAAGGGAGTGAATGCACATGGTGGAAGGGTCAGGGGGACTAGGATTTAAAGCCCGCTCCTCCGTCCTGTGTCTACAGCCGGTCTCTGTCGTCTCCCCCAGGCACCAAGCCGAGGTTCCGCAGGCTGCCCGAACCAAAGGCGCAGAGCTGCCTCCCTGACAGCCGCCGGTCTCCCGGCTGCGCCCCGATCGCGGCGACCCCGGCAGATCCAGGGGCTCATCGATGCGCTACCCGCCTCCCCCTGAGAGAGGGTTGACGAGGCGGTGACCGCTCCGCCAGCCAAGCCCAGCGGCCCTCCAACTCGGAGCACGGGGGCTGTCACCTACCGCCTGTGCAGCCCGGCGGCAGAAGCCGCAACTCCCCAGCCCCGCCGAGCGGCCGCCGCCATCGTCTTAGTCCGCGAGTGCGCAGTCGCGGACGGGCCCCGCTCCCTGGCCTCGCCGCAGAAACCCTGCGCAGGCGCAGACCCGCCGGGAGCTGGGCTGGCACCGGGAAGAGCGCACCCTACAGGCGGTGGGCGGCGCTTGCGCGGGTGAGCGCAGTGGGCTTTGACCTGGTCCTTTGCACCTGTTGCCTACCTACAGCAAAGGCTGGAACCAGGCGGTGTGGGGGAGAAAGTTTTGTTAAGCATGCGCCGGCGCCTTCTAAGGCACGCTGTACTCCTCACGCATGCGCAGAGATGTACTTTCGTTTTCCTTCTGGCTGGTTGCTTCGCTGGTGCTGGTCCTGCTGTTAGAAAGCTACTCCCCCACCACATCCCTCCCCCGCCCTCCGGAAAACCGGCCAGTTCCCTCACGTGGCACCTCGCTAGCAACCTGGGCCTAGCACAGTGATCGCCCCCAAAGACTCCCCGTAGCATCCTTTCTACTGCCCCTTTGTGTTAGGGCTGATAATCTGTTTTAATCCTCCAGTTAGGCTGGGCTTGTTTGTGGACCCACCACTTGGTCATCTTCAACCCCTTCACACCGAGGACCCAGCTAGTGTGGTGCAGGTCTTTGCTGGATAAATATGAGTGCTGACTAATTTCGAAAGCAAAATACTGTTCCAGGCCTTCCCGGGGTATTCGGTTTTCTAAGGCATGGACTGGGGCAAAAAAAAAAAAAAAAAAAAGCATAGGAAGGCCTTATTAAATTCCGGGCCCCACCTTAGACCTCTGAGTCAGAATTTCTGTAGGTGGGACCCAATAATCTGTTTTAACAAGAACCCCAGTTGATTTCTGATGCAGGCTGAAATTCAAGAACCATTATTCTGGAAGGTTGTTAAGAGTGCTGGTTTCTAGAATGGAATCAGCACACCTGTAGTTGAACAGGTGGAGGCAACGCCCTAGACAACCCTGGTGGTTTCTATGGCCCTGAGACACATCTAAAGTGAGAGTGTTCCAGGCCTACTGTCATCCTGGGCTTGGGCTGTGAGTGAACTGTGCCTCCTCTGGGCCTTAATGTTTTAAGGCTGTTGGTTTGCTTCCAACCACTCTTGGCTGACTCATTCTAGACCTCAAGGCAGTCCAGGGCTTCTACCTTTCCTTTTTTTTCTAGACTCTAAATGAAATATAAAATCTGGCTCTTCACTAGGAAACAAGTTTTTATCTCTGCCTTCAGCCTCTTCCTCTCCCATGAATTGCTTCTCATAATAAAAACCATGCTTTGGAGGGCCCGTGGAGCATGCTAAGAATCCCAGAGACTCTGGAGGTTGAGGCAGGAGGATTATGGTTCAAAGCCAGCCTCAGTAATTTATTGAGGCCTTATCAACTTAAGACCCTCAGCTTAGGGAGGTCCTGTCTCAAAGTAAAAAATGGCTGGAGATAAAGCTCAGTGGTAAAGTGCCCCTGGGTTCAATCCCCAGCTCCAAAAAAGAAGAAATACATAAACAAACAAATAAATAAATAAAAACTGTGCCTTGCCCCAAATCTTCTTCCACCTTCTCTTTACTTCACTTCAGCCAAGTGGCTTAAAGAAGTTGTCTTCACCTTACTCTACTTTTTCATCTCCCACTCTTCAAACCACTGACACCAGGCTTTTGTGTCCATGGTTCCCCCTGTCAAAGGCAAAATTACAATGATTTAAAGATCTTAATTAGCTTTATTTTAGATTCTAGGGCAATGCTTGACTTCATTCCATAAAAGAATATGATTCTGTTGAGCTAAGTAAAGGAGGTTGGTTTTAGAGAAAGAAAAGCCTTGTTTCTGCCTGAAGAAAGCAGAAACAAGAAGCAAAAAGTGGTCATTCCGAAGTTATTTTCCTTGTAAATGAGGGACAAGCAGACAAAGGATAGGAAAATAACTGATTAGTTAACATCAGGTTATTTCAGGTTTCTTCTTTTGTATAATGATTAAGCAAAGGGAACTTATTTTTTCTTTCAAAAACTGGATTTAAAAAATTGGACTGGGGATATAACTCAGTGGTAGAGTGCATGCCACCCTCTACCACTGAGCCCTCAAAAAGTATTTATTTATTTAGTGGTGCTAGGGATCAACCCCACAGCCTTGTGCATGCCAGGTAAGCACTCTATTACTGAACTACACCCCCGGCTCTGCAAAAAATATTTTTTTGAATGATTGAATGAATGGAGTCACCTCAACCCTGTGTCAGATTGAACATGTGCATTCAATCCTGTGTGATGATTGTATGGAAAGCAAGAGAGGGGCAAGAAGGGAAGAATGGCATGGTGTGATTCACCCCTCATCTGGTGCAGTGCTAAGGCAAGGTACTGCATTTTCGGGACAGGACTGTGTCCAGTGGCATGTGAAGCTGGTGACAATCCAGGAACAGAACAAGCTTTCCTTTCTGTCCCAAGTACACTAGAGGACAGTTCAGGGAAAAAGAAAAACTACTACTTGTATAGTTCCCTGTCTTTCTCTAAACACACCTTCACACCCCCCACATGTGTAGATAGACATTCATTCACAATGTCAACTAACAGACCACTAACGTTTTCTCTAATACCATTTATGGCTATGTGTATGGGGAGCTAGGAATTGAACCCAGAGCATGCTAACCACACCCCCAGCCCTAACACCAGCTCTGCAAAGATGTCAACTACATTTTAATTGTTGGCTTAGATGATTCCCAGATCACATGACGTGGACCAAAATGTCACATACCCCTTCATCACTTCCTAATTACTTATTGAGTGCTTTCTAATGCTGGCATGTGCTTTGTACTGAGGATTGAAGCAAATGCCCTCCAATATCCATTTTCATTTTCTTCCTACTAGTGAACACTGATTTTATTCAAACAGCAATGAGTCCAATTTTAACAAACCTATTTCCCGGCCTCCCTTGCAACTAAGGGTGGTTGTTTTAGTCAGCTTTTTTTGCTGTTGTGACTAAAAGACTTGACCAGAACAACTGTAAAGGAGGAAAGTTTATTTGAGAGTTCACAGTTTCATAGGTCTCAGTTCATAGACAGCCAGCTCCATTCCTCAGGGCTTGAGATGAGGCAGAACATCACGGCGGAAGAGTGTGGCAGAGGGGAACAGCTCACATGATGACCAGGAATCAGAGAGAGAGACTCCACTCACCAGGTACAAAATGTATACCCCAAAGTCATGCCCCCAAAGACCATACCATACCCACCTTCATTACCACTCAGTTAATCCCCATCAGGGGATATACCATTGAGTTATAGCCCCAGTCCAATTTTTTAAATCCAGTTTTTGAAAGAAAAAATAACTTAAGTTCCTCTTCCTTAATCATTATACAAAAGAAGAAACCTGAAATAACCTGATGTTAACTAATCAGTTATTTTCCTATCGTTGTCTGCTTGTCCCTCATTTACAAGGAAAATAACTTTGGAATGACCACTTTTTGCTTCTTGTTTCTGCTTTCTTCAGCACTTTTCTTTCTCTAACCCATTCACTGATTGGGTTAAAGTGCTCACAACCCAATCATTTTCCCTCTTAACCTTCTTGCATTGTCTTAACACAAGCTTTTGGGGATACCTCACATCTGAACCATAACAGGGGCCCTGTGGCCCTGTTCTTTCCAATAAGATGAATGTAGAAATATGCCAGAGAGCTTTGCTTCCCTGCCTTAACTACTGCCCCTGTCCCTGCTTGCACAGTTGTGGGAACGCTGGAGTGAAGGCAGCCACACTTCAACCATGACACACCCGAGTTAATGAGCCAGCAATATGGGTATCCTCTTCCAGACGCTTGTTCCATGAGAAAGAAAAGTCTCACATTTGCTTATGGCACTCTTTAATCAGACTTCCTGATAGTCAGAGATGGTCAGAATCCTTGGTACAGGGATATAAAATCAAATGAAACAATTCCTGGTCCAAGAGAGCTGCTGGAGAAGCAAGGTCAATCAAAAAGGCACCAGGGGAAAGAAATGCTACCCATGGGCGATGCAGAGGACATGGGGTGGGTGGGAGAAGTGAAAAACTATTTTGGGGTGAGAGGTGGGTCTGGGGTAGGCGTCACATAAAATATTTTTTTTTTTTTTTTTGCTGAGTGTCTAAAGAAAAATAAAGGTTTAAGATGTTCTGACCATGGCCGTCAGTATGGGCATTAATTCTTATTTCTGCCACTATTGCTAGACTGTAAGGATCACTCAGGCATGGCACATTTACCTCCTTAATTTTATTCTGAATGCCTGGCATTTATTTAAAAAATGCTCAAGGTATTTTGGCTGAATTGAAACCTTTCTGAAATACCATAAAACCAGTTGCTCTCTAACATATATATTTTGTTTCATTATTATGCAAATTATTTGCCCTGAGTTTCCCCTTTCAACAAGGACCCTTGCCCCACAGAGGTAGGGATCTTTGCTTATATTGGTAACTGATGCCTCTCACATGCGTAGAATAGTACTTGGCATGCAGTAAATTTTTCATAAATACTTGCTCAATGAATATGCCATTTTCTCTTCCTCCTTCTCCTCCTTTTTGGCTCTGGGGCTTCATCCCTGGACCTCAGGAACACAAAGCATATGCTCTACCACTGAACTACGCCCTAGCTACGCCCTAACTTCCTAATCTATAAAGTGCCTAACAATACCTACTGAAAATTGTTGGGTGGATTAGAGAACCTGCATTTAAAGTGCTTTGGATTTAGTTTGTCACATAAGTAGCTAGAATGATGCTGTTGTCTTCTCCTCCAGAAAGACTTTGAGTTCCATACCTGACATGTCTACAAGTGATACTGTCAGTTCTGCAAGTCAGTCTGCATTCTTGCTAGTGAGAGACTGGTTTGAGCGTTTCTGCCATACTCGTGTGGCAGATCCAGCACATAAATATTTACCTGAGAACCTTTCTGGGAAAGACTTCCTGGCCTGAGGAAAGAGTCTATATTCCAAAGTTTGACCTAAAGTCAGTGGGCCCTGACGCTGGAATGTCTTCTAGACCAGCTTCTGGGACTCTGCCTGAGGCCAGGGGAGGGGCCTTGAAACAAAGGTGACCCCCAAAATACAGGAGCTGACTGTTGTGAGCCCTGAGCCCCAGGTCATGTCTCTTTGTAGCAAGGGAGAGGGGCTTCAAGAGCATCCCAGCAAAGCGCTGAGGCCAGTCAGACCCGCAGCAGCCTCTTGTGGGCAGAAAGGTATGTTCTGGGGGCTTCAGATTTCTGGGGCTGATTTGGCAGCAGGGTTGAAGAAGAAATAAGCAAATGGCAACAGCAGAATCTGTCCCAAAGTCCAAGTGATCCGAGGAGTGGGTGGAGAGATGTCAGTCTTTGGAGTTTCCACAGGAAGGTGGGGAGGCGGGGCCAGAGAATCCCTGTATGGCAACACCACTATTTCACCCAGAGGTTGGTGAAGGTCTCAAGAAGCAGATTAGACAAAGACAAAAAAGATGCTGTGAGGATCCCTCTGATTACATACAGCCCTTTCTACACTGCCTTTGTTTCGTTGGTTAAGAGAGATAGAAGGAGGGGAAAAAGCAAAAACACAAACAAAACCCCCAAACCTCATTCCTCTTGGGTTTGTTTTAGTAGATAAGGCAAATGAGAAATTCCCAAGATAATGAGGCCTGAGGAAAAGGAAGTGAAAAGGAAGGCCACGCACGGACAGCCTTCCCCAAGACCAGCGTTTTGCAGGTGCTGGCTGCAGGCAGAGGAGGTGTTTTATCACCCTGAAAGAAACAGTCTCTGGGAGGTGTTGATCTCCTCCAAGGTAAAGCCCCTCCAGACACTGCCCACTGACCTTGACTGAAAAAAAAGGTCAAATTCCTGAGTGCCCAAGGAAACTGATATGTTCACTAGACCACCCCTCAAAATACCTATATAAATTCAGTCCCTTTTTTTGTTCAGTGGGCTCATTTTCCACCAGGAAACCTAGTTCCATGGGTGCCATTTCATCCCTGCATCCCCCTGAATAAGCAGCTGACTCCTGAGGTTTGTGTCCTGCCTGGTCTTTTTGTGCTAACATGTTTTGTTTTTTAATGGTACTGGGGATTGAACCCAGGGTCTTGAGCATGTATATACTCTACCACTGAGCCAAGATCCAGTACGTTCCTCATTTTTAAATAATCTGGAATAAATATTTTAAAAGTAAAATTCCTACTTCAGTATTTCTCCGAATTGCTCTGCAAACTGTACAGCTCCCTATTTTAAACCAGCAGTAATTTTATTATGGTTAAGGAAAAAACATTAACTAAATTTGTTTATTCAGGTTTCACTGCTTTCTCCTCATATTCTCTTTTCTTCCCGACCACCCCCCTGCCCTTTTTTTTGTTTATTTGTTTCTTTTTGGTACTGGGTGCTCTACCACACAGCCACATCCCCAGTCTTCTAATTTTGAGACCAAATCTAGTTAAATTGGGAAGACTGGCCTCAAACTTGTGATCCTCTTACCTCGGCCTCCCAAGTAGGGGGATTACAGTTGTGCATGCACCACTGCCACAGGTAAGACTTTCCTTAGTTTTGATGATCTGACAGTTTTGAGGGGTGCTGGTCAGGTACTATACTTTGTAGAATATCCCTCAGTGGGGGTTTGTCAGATGTTCTCTTGGTTAGAATGGTAATGCGTTTGGGGGAGGATGTCTACAGAGCTGAGAGCCCTTCTCATCACAGGTACATAATTGGCATAATTTGTCACTGGCAGCTTTACCCTTGATCATCTGGTGGAGGTGGTGTTCGTCATGGTTTTCCACTGTGAAGTTACTCCCCAATTCCTGACCATATGTTCCTCTTGGGAAGCATGGCCCACATTCAAGGTAGGTAAAATTAAATTGCAATTCTCTAGAGGGGAATGTACATAAATTAGTTGAAATTTTGTGTGAGATTTGTCTGTTCTTTTCCATTTAGTCAATAATCATTTTACTATCAGTGGGGGCTCACAGACACTGACTTCATATCTTAATGTTATAATCTCTTACCAGGGCCTTTATTTTATTGCTCCAATTGTTCTTTGACCTTGGGGGTTCTTTCAGGCTGGCTCTTGCATTCCTATGACTTTCATTTTATTTTTCTTTTATAAGCATTTCTTTTGCTTTCTGGCACAAGTTATGCCATGTTCCTGGTTCGTCTCAAATATTTCCTGCTCCAGCCCTGAATCAGCCATTTCTCCTTGGAGACCTGTCTCCTCCTGTTTGAACGTGGGTATTTAGAAACCATGAATGGGGTGGTAGATATGCTTGGGATCATGTACTTTTCATCATCTTATTCCTTCACCTTCGTCTGCTCCCTCTCTAGATTGTTTCCCCTTCTCCCCTGAGACTAGCTCCTTGAGCATTCAACTGTGTTCAGAGGGTTTTGCTTCAATCCTTCTTGATCCATGTGCCCTGCTGACAATCTCCCTAGTGATCTCTTTCCATTTCTGTTCAGTCTTCAGTATAGCTAGAGACCATCCTTGTGAATACAATGTTACCAGCTCTTCCTGAATCATGATAAGCTCAAGCTCATTGAAGTCCAATCAGTTATCACTGCGTTATTTTCTCAAACTAGAGGGGAAATAGGCAGGCAGGTTTTCCATCACACTATGGATTTTAAAAATTCCTAGATTTCTCTAAGACTTCCATTTTAATGCTGGTCTTCTTCAGGAATACTAAAAATTTATCGCTAGGGTTGGGGATGTAGCTCAGTGGTAGAGTGCTTGCTTAGTATGCACAAGATCCTGGATTCAGTCCCCAGAATGACAAAGAAAAAAAGTGTTATCACCAGGCTTTGTACTAACGAAAGATGCCTGTGGATCCCTCCAATCATAAGAAGATCTCACTTAAGAAAAAACACAAAGTTTAAGTCATTTCATTAGGTTTATTTTAATAAAGTGTATAGGAGTTTCCAACTCAATTATTCATAAAAACTATCAGATACATGAGATAGATCACACCAAGAGTGCAACAACATAAACCCAATAGTCTGCAAATAAGAGGTATTGCGAGAACTGTTAAGATTGATGTTGTGGTCTTTCCCCTTCCTTTCCCTTGTTCACAGCCCTTGAGACTGTTTGCACATTGTTACTTTCTGAGGCTTGATGACCTCAATACTCCTTACAGAGGGGCAGACCTTTTTATTCCGTCAACTCCAAATACTGTCAGTGGAGGGAGTTCAGCTTTTCTCCAGGGAACAAACATGGTCCTTGACTTTTATTAAATGTTTTCTATTCCCTAGAAACTGACATTTAATGTTCCCTCATTCAAAGGAATGTCTTGCAGGTCTGGTCACTACTGTCACTACTCGTAAGTCCTTAGGATAAGCCCTTCTGAATCTTACCTTGGAGATAAGATGATGCTTACTTGGGAAGGAGGCTAAGGCAATGAATGGCCCATTTTCCCCACTTCTACTGAAAACAACTTTAGTTCTAACTTTGAGAGTTTTTGCCAAAGGGAACTAACTGAATTTACTTGTGCCAGATACTGACGATCACTTCTCGATATTCTTTGGATGCCTTCAAGGGCTATAATTAACGCCATGGAAGAAAGCATAAGGATGTAAGTGTATGTACAGGCAGACACAGACCCACACTCCATTCACACTCCTCTACCAGGAATCTTTGGTAGACTTAGAGAATACAAATGACTTTCCCTTTCTTAGTGAAAAGACTGCACTGTCTCCCTTCACTTCCAAAGTCTAATCTATTTCACTTTTTTTTTTTTGGGGTCATGCTGGGGATTGAACCCAGGCCCTTGCTACATCTTACTTTAACTGATGTTAGTGAAAACCATTTCTGCAATTCCTTGCCAAAGGAATCAGATTTTTCCCCCCAGTACTGAAGACTGAACCCAAGGCTTCATGCATGCTAGGCAAGTGTTCCAACAATAAGCTACATCCCCAGCCCTTTTTAGTTTTTGAGACAGGGTTTAACAAAGTTACACAGGCTGCCCTAGAACTTGTGATCTTCCTGCCTCAGTCTCCTGAATAGATGGTATTGTAAATGTGTGCCACCAGGTCTGGCTTCAGATTTTTAAACATGTATCTATGGTTCTAGTATGATGCAAGGCAGGTAACCCTGATGTGATTTTAAGAACATCCTTACTATGAACTCAAAACTATGTCACACACAGAGATTGCTGGGTTATGGGACTACTAAACTAAGTCACATATAGCTAACGTTTAACCACTTCTGCCAGCTGTTCTGGAGTCCTTTCACACATAAACTTGCCCCTGCATTCTGAAGCATTCTGGGCCACAAAAGATCCAGGTGGAGATCAGGGTCGTGTCTCTACAGAGTAAGGCTGGGATTCTTTCTAGTCTAAGAGAAATGGAGAAGGTCAGTCATTTCATTGTTTTTGCTGACAATCTCACAGGTTGGGCTGAAATTTAAGAAACCGTTTATAGTAGTAAGGAGGGACGCAACAAAAAGTTAACATGGTCATTCAACCACACCTCCCATCTTCCACTAATATATTCATATGGTCAAATCAGGGGACTGTTAACTGAGGAGATTAAGTGGGAGCAAGAACAAGTCAGGTGGAGCCAGGAAGACTTCCAGGGACAGAACAAAAACAATTTCCAACCAAATACTTTTTTATTTTTAAGTATTCTGAAATTTTTCTGTTAGTGAAGTTTTCATTAACAAGTTTTTAAGTGTTCTGATGTTTTAAAAAACAACACGTATTAGTTAACAGGGATAATGGAAAAACTAAGGATTCAAATAATACAATGACATTTAAAATCTTCAATGTTCACTCTTTCAGGCAAGGACTGAAGACCAGAACTCAAGGTGGTTGTGGATATTAATAAGGGGCTCCTGCCTCCTGCAGTCCTCTGTGACTCTCTAACTTTCTCATCAAAATAACTTGGCTTCCAGATTTTTCAGATAAAACAGCTGTGAGACCGGCAACCACTTCAGAGTTGACCAGGATGTGTTCTCCAATTTCTCTCCATAGCAGAGACCCAAATTACTCCATTTTAAGTTGTTTGTTTCCTATTTAGGAGAACATTGGGTCTCATCCTTCTCTAATTTCCTATAATAAAATTTCCTATTTGATATAATGCATATATATAATTTGATGTTTTGTTTTTCTTTATGCAAAAAAAATTCCTATTATCACATTCCTCTGGTGATTATACTTATTTAAATGTGCTTTCTTTATGCATCAGCAAAATGTCCACCAAGCAGTTGGAAACACGGATGTGCATATGTTCTAAAATGTACTAAATAACTGGCCAGAAAAGCATTAGTATCCTTCTTGAAAGTTAAGAGATCTTGGTTGCCAGAAGAAACTCAGATACAACACAGACTAGTAAACACATACATACTAACCTACACATGAGATTTTCAACTCAATAATAAGTGAGCCCAAACCAAAATAGGGTTTATGACCTACATTTCTTTAGGTCCTGCTGAGCATCTGCTTCAGCACCAAATTCTGTTCATTTCATTTTCCAATCTAACCATGAGATTTGGAGCTAGTGGGCTATATGCAAGCCCAAGAAACTGGTGAAGTATAACTTCAGTAATTCAATGGTGCCTGATAATCAATTAACAGGTATTCTTTAAGAGTTCATCAGTGTGTGTTGTGGTCTTATGCATTGTCTAAAAATGTCCTGGTTCACTGCTTTTCACTGAAATGAAAGGTCAACAATTCCTATATTAAATGTGTAAAGCAAACAACAAACAACACAACTAAAACAAGAAAGTGCAGTACTTGTTGACTATATATTTTCTTTTTCCTCTCTAATATTAAATTGATGCAGTCTAGTTATTGGAAACATGCATTTGCTACTAATTCATAACACACTGAACACTCCTGATTTCCCTTAAAAGATATTTTCCAGATGTCCAGATATAGGATGGCCTCTGGCAAGGCCACTTAATTTTTGATGCATTTATTCTACATCATCCAAAAGTAACTGGTGAAAAGTGAATAAAACCCTACCACAGTATTTGGAATTCATCCATTATTAGCTTGTAATTAATGTAATCCACAAGTCAAAATTTCTTCATGCATCAATGAGTAAGAAAAAAATAATTTGCATGTGGTTATGTTCACTTTCCTATTCAAAGATGGTATATGTCGCTTTCACCCACGTGAGTCTCTGGCAAACATGAAAAAAGGGTTGCAAATTCATCCTTCACAAATGATTCAATTACATAATAAAATCACCATGATTTTATTCTGATTTGTACCTTGAGAATTAAAATGCTCACTTGATTAGGAGAAAGTGATCAAATAAAGGAAAAACATTTGCAGGGCTGAGGTAATCCTGAATATTTGGAAGAACTTTAAAGAGTGTTTTTTTTTTTTCCCTCTTCTTTTCCATTCTTTCTTTTTTAATACAGATACATCTCTATGTGTTGCCCAGGTTGGCTTTGAACTCCTGGGCTCAAACAGTCCTCTTTCCTCAACCTCCCTAGTAGCTGGGACTCGAGGCACACACCACCATGCCAGGCAAATTTGTCATTTCAGGCAAGAACTTTCTCTGAATATTCCTATCCTCTGTGCTCATGTCTTTGAGGGCTTCACTTGATAACTACCATAGGAAAAGTCTGTGGTGCAAAGTTCCATATACATTAGCCAAAGCCATTCAATGGAAAGACAATTTTGTATACATTATTACACAGGAAAAAAATCAGAAATAATAATTGGGAGAAGCAAATTCTTAAGACTGAACACTTATCATCTGTTAAAGTGAAAGACAGGTTTCTGGCCACAGTTAAGACCTCAGTTGAAAATTCACTGCTGGTAGCCCTGACACAGTGCCAATTATTTCTCTTTTAACCTTGACATTTGAAATAGATGGAGGAGACTACGTGTTTTAAAGTAGTTGTTCTTATTCTACTGTCAAGATCCTAAATTTTAATTTTTTCATGATGTGGATCAAACTCAGTGTTTTGGCATGCTAAGCACATGTTCTACCACTGAGCTACACTTCCACTCTGCTGAACTTTACAGAATAGCACACCTAATCAACTGCAGTAGAACTTGGCATTTAGGCTTGATTCTTCAATGAACTTCCAATAAATTGTAAATCACTAAACTCTCCAAGTTTTTCCAGCTAATGAAGAAATCACTAACATTTACTAGAAGTTGCAGGAAGCTCTCAGGCTGAGATCTGATGCAGAGACTCTTTCCATTAAATTGAACTTCCACAGCAGAATATCTTCCCATTGAGAGTCAGGTTTTAAGGCACTAAAAATAAATGGTATGAAAAAAGCTAGGAATGAGTCAGATCTTTCCAGAAGTAAAAGATACTTTCAAAAACACAAGCTAGTCACCTGTCTGCCCTACTTTAACATCTAAAGAGGATAGAGAATTTATAGGTTTTCATGGCTAGCTGATTCAGCTCTTTTTCATTCTCCCAAATTTATTTACATGTCCGAGGTTCATATTTCCTCAAGAGGCAGCAGAGATAAGGATTTAGGAAAAAACAAAAAACAAGCAAACCAACTTTGTAGCCTAGTCTCAAGATTAATGAATTCCATAATGACAGATCTGAGTCCAAGCTACCCAGTTAGTTGGAACTGTAACAAGGCACTCTTCTATTGTTGTGAGGCAAAAACATATATTAAAAAAATAATTTTTCAAAACCAGGTAAAGGGAATTTGTTAAAAGCAAAGAGAAAATTCTGGAGGAAAAAAAATCCACTCTGAACCTCAGTTCCAGCAGGAGTTTCTTACATCTTCCAATGAATTCAATTTTGCCATGAGAAGAAAACAAAATAAAAACAGGGTTCAAGTTGGTTAGGTCAGCAGGAAAATGCCGGTAAGCGTGATCTGATTGTGGAGGTAGGCATGGTGGGACAGGATTTACCTAAAGGAAAAATGTTTCCGGTGCTTGCGCATGTGTGCGCGCATACACACACTCACACACACATACACACATACACACGCCCATCTGTGCATCCATACCAATTTACAAAGTGTGGCTGTGGGGAAGGCCCTGCTCACATGATTAGAATGAGCACGGTTTTCCCATCTGTGTGCATTTCTACATAGGAGAGGATCTGATGCACATCACACACCCACGGACACGCACGAGGGCCAGCCTGGCTTGCACACAGACTCAGAAACAGATCCACAGAATTCTTCAAGAGTTGCTGGTTCTACAGGAATGATTAGTAGCTGCAAGATTATACTTCCTCTTGACATGCAGGATTTTTATATTGCTCCTTTCTAGAAATCTCTCCTTTTCCAAGAGTATTAAGTCCCAGAGTGATTAACCGTGACTCTTCAATGGACATTACTTAGGAGTTAAAGGAATTAAAACTAGTAATAATATGCCCCTGGGGTCGGGGTGAAATATTCCTGGATTAAGACAGTTTTGTGGGGGTGAAGGGAGAAGCAGAGTTCTGGGTGGAGGTGGAAGGGCTCTAGGAAGGAAATCGAAGTGTGTGAAAGTCCAGAAATGAATATAAACAAAATAAAGCATAACTTAGAGGGTCTTCAACCAAGTATCACTGCAACTGAGTTTGTTGACTTGAGGAGACTCTGCTCTGATGCAGGGCATGGAAAGATAATAATTGATGTTATTTCTTCTTGAAAAGGCTCAGCTGGAAGTGGTGTGGTGGTATTGGTGGGATGGGGTAAAGGCAGAGGCCAAGACTCTGGTACTACTCCTAAGGTTTTTGCTTGCCTGCTTTTGAAGGAAAGGGTGCTAAAGCAAAAGGATCAGCAGCTGGTAGTTCCGTAGTCCTGGAGGAAATGGATGTAATGGAAACAGAGCCAGCTATTGACTGCTTGTTAGTTTGTGAAACAATTTTGTACGCAGCAATTGGCTGGGCTTCTGGGCTTGGCTCATCTTCTGGGCTATAGTGACGGGAATATTTGGATAAAGATTGGGGGCGGAATGGTTTGCCAGCCACAGGGCCTGAGACAGCTTCTTTCTGGGGTGGAAGTTCTTTGTTTCTGTCATTGGGCTGACCCCCAGATTCCACTGAGGTTCCCCTAGGAGAGATGCTGTCAAGATGGTCTATGACTTGTACAGAATGGGAGGGGTGATTAGACTGTTGCACAAAACCAGTCATGGAATACTGAGTTTGGACAGAGGTGTACACTGCTCTTTCAAGGCCTGAGAGCAGAGGGACATCACCTGTCTGACTGAGGAGACTAGTCTGTGCAGGTGGTTCCTGGGAGGAGCTCTGGATAACTGTTAACTCCTCTACACTTTTCTTCTTGGTAAAAGGAGCTCTCAAGAACACGTCCACTTCCTCTGGCTGGGAAGGAGCTACATTGCCCTTGGAGACAAATGGCGCTTTGGAGAAAATGTCCATGTCATCAGCTGGAACTCTTGAGCTCCTGAAGGGGGCTGTGGCGAAGACGTCTGGCTCACCAAGACCGTCGGTGGCTGGCTGCGTGAGGATTTGGAACTGGTTCTTTCTTCCACTTTGCACTGCTTTTGCTTGCCCAGTAGAGACTTCAGGTGGAGCAAAGGCAACGGTTCCTCCCGGCTTCCCCTGGGAAGGCTTGCAGCTGTCATCCTCCTCTTCTGACTCCATAAGGAGAGGTCGAGACCCACTGCAGTCTAGCATGTCTCCCTCTAGGTCAGTCCCTTCCTCTTCACTGCTGTGGAAAGAGCTGTTGCTTGAAGGGCCATCTCTGGCCAAGTAGTCAGATTCTAAGTTGTTCTGAGTCTTTGTGCCAGGTACTCTGCAAGAGTCTGAATACAGGGGAAGGCCTTCAATGCCCGCCGATTCTTTAAAGTGCTCTACGGTAATTACAGGACAGGGATTGGGCTCTCTCTGGAGACCTAGAAAAGCATAAGATGCAGAATTAATGTGTTAGGTCAGTTCAACTGTTTTTGGAACATTTAATAGTCAACCCGCGGCAGAAACATTATGGGAACAAATAATAGATGTTGAAAATGGAAAAGGAAAAACAGAAAAATAAGTCAGGCAAGGAAACTGCACACAAACTGGAACACAACCAATCACTATCTCACATTTTGGAACATGATAGGCACAATGTGCAGGAAAGGAAATGAAGATGTTAGGCACACAGACATTCAGCGTAACTACACAATGCTCCTACTCATGGGGCCAGGCACGGACACCTGCTCTACCTGGCACTGGCTCATCATGGAATGAAAACAAACCCAGTCACTCATCTCCACATATGCCATGAAAGTTTTGGATTATGTAGAAACACTGTCTGGGGACGAACTCAGGTCAGTATCTGGCATGTGGTCATCTGCGCCACATGCAGAGGGACGGACCCTCAGAAAACCAGCAGAGCATGACTACTCAATAAGCACAAGTTTACATGGTGATGTACATCACCTTCACTACTCAAAGAGCACCGGGTGCCCAAATCAAAAAACTGAAGGTACTTTCTAAGCAGAGTATACAGAATTAAAATCATACTACATAAAATCACCTTCAGCTGGAGTTGCTCTGGAGTTTTGTTTTCAGTCTTCTGAGTTAGCAAAGACCTCCTCTGCTTAAATGAACCCATCACTAAGTTCTTTAAGCAGGAGGAGTAAAATGCATCGGTCATTATGGAGTCTTAGGACACTGCTATAGGCTAGTCTATGCCTATCTAGGTAGAGGTGCCTCAGGGTGCACTGGCTTTTAAAATCAAATAGACAATTATCAGAATGCAAGAGCGCTTACCTTCCAAGAAATATTAGCAGGTTAGAAGTATGTCATTGGGCACATGTTAGCAAGAGGGCAGGAAAAAGGCATATGTAACTAAGCAAGAAGAATCCACAGAAAGGACGGTTAGGGGCAGGGAGGGGGATAAAGGTATCATTTCATCATGGGCTCAATAAAGAGATTCCATTGGAGTTTTCCAACCCACCAGGATAAGAGTGTTAGGTACGATGATCTGGAGTCAGAGACGACTCAGGACCTCTGTAGAGATGAAATCCAATTATCCCCTCCCACATGGGTCCTCTCCCCTTCTATGAAAACCATTAGCTTGCAGAAAGTTCTGCTAAAAATTATCCCCTTCTCAAGTTTCTGCTTGAATTAAGCACACAGAACACAGCAGAAGAGGCATCAAAATTAGTTTATTGGGAAACCAGTCACTTAGAGAGACATTACAATTAAAGAGAATGTAGAGAGAGGATTGAACATTTTATTAGATACTGTACAAAAATACTATGTTTCTCTGAATCCTATAACTTTTTAGCAGTGCTTCCTTTTTAAACAGTTCTGACCTTAAATATTATTTTTAGGAACAAAAAAATACTTTTCATTCACTTTTATTTTCCTTTCTATTGGTTTGAATGTATTCAGTCAATTACAAATTTTAATTTTAAGTCAAATTCTGTGCTGGTGCCAACTGACTTTCAGAACAGTCTTTGAAGAATATGATTTTTGAAGAGAATAAATTTTTTCTTGCATTATAATTCGAGGATGTGCAGTTACATGGTGGTATGAAGGCATCAGTCAGCTGTTAGGAGGTAAACGGGACACCTTTTCCCTTCCAAGATATGTAAGAAAGACACAGTCCTAATTCTCAGGCAAGTGTATTGATGTTAGATTTGTCTCAGTAACACCCAAGCAACAATTTCTGAGGGGAAATTCATTTTTCCAAAATAAAAAGCCTTATAGAGGTACAAGAGGCCCCTAAAACCTTTAAACCACTTCCTTTCACACAACAGCTGGAAGTTTCCATTTGCCAAAGTTAAGGCACAATTCTTCATCCTCTAAAAGTATTCTGAAAGTTGATATTGTTACATTGGTTCTGCAGGAAAGCAAAATATCTTTTAGGGAATAAAAAAAAGAGGGGGTGGAATTTAGTGAAGCCAATGACTAACTCAGGCATCATATAAATAAATTATCAAAATGGAAACTATTAATCCCAACTACTTGGGAGGTTGAGGCAGGAGGATCACAAATTCGAGATCAGCCTCAGCAACTTAGCAAGATCCCATCTAAATACATAAGAGGTAGGGATGTAGCTCAATGGTAGATGCCCCTGAATTCAATCCCCTGTACTGCAAAAGAAGGAAGGGTGGGGAAAGGTATTCTTCTTTGATTGAAGTTGGTGTTTTTTTGAAATTTAAGCTGAATCAAAACTATTTGTTAAAAAGTGGGTTTTGGACTGGGTGTGGTGGTACATGCCTGTAATACCAGAGGCTTGGGAGGCTGAGGCAGGAGTATCTCACTTAGCAAGACCCTAAGCAACTGGTGAGACCCTATCTCAAAATAAAAAAATAAAAAGAACTGGGGATGTGGCTCAGTGATTAAGTGCCTCTGGGTTCGATCCCTGGTACAAAAAAAGAACAAAAAAACCTTCCAACTCAGAGCATACTCTATAACCTTAAATGGTGAGTAATGGGATAAATCATACTTAAAATTCCAACAACTTAAAAAAGTTCAGTCACTAAAACACTATAATATCAAGTGTGAAGGGGAAATTAGTCTCCTTTGAAACAAGGAAGGGAGCTATTTCCTATCTCTCTTTGAGCATCAATCTTCCTTATAAAACTAGAAAAGTATTTTTAATGATTTTTCCTGAGAAGACTTAGTCTGTCAATCTTTCCATTCTTTTTAGAGTAGGTTCCAGTGTGACAGGGGCAGAGAGTAATCCCACTTTGCAACTCTCTAGGCCAAAGAAATGCCAGAGAATAAAGGGAAGCCCAGATATTTACATTCCCTTAGGGAATTTTGGTGATGGTAGCACAAGAAACAGGGTGGTTATGAGGAGAGATTCTAATCACTGTAAACAGAAGGGACACAATGAACTCGTTTCCAAAATCTTTTTTGGAATTTGCTAATGTGCCCTTACAGGGAAAATGTGTTTTCAGGGTGAACAGTCCTTCTGTATGAAAATAGTTCTGAACCAGCAAGAAAACCTGTTTGAAGCAGTCTGCCCACTAGCAATGAAGGATTTACACTAATTTAACTTCTTGCCTTGGCCCAGTTCCTTTGGTAACCAATGGCACCCTCAGCGGATACCCTATGACTACAGAGTTCAGTAAAGCTACCCTGTTCCTAAGGGCTTAAGCCCAGGGCCTGGCCTCCAGGTCTGTACAAAGGTCTTACTTACCATGGAGCCTAAGGTAGCATTTTGTTATAATTCTTGAAAACTGAGCCATGCCACTTTTTATTTGGTTTAGCCAGTCAAATTAAGCAAGAAATTAAAACACACTTCTCTCTTTTGTTTTGATGTATGCCAGCTAAAGCATGTGTTTCCACACTTTCTCTAGAGGTAACTCCATATTGGACTACTTTAAGGCTCCAAGTTATACAGATTTCAGTAAGATCTCTTATGCTTCAGGGAGTAACAAAGGAGTCCCTGAGTCCCCAGAAGTGCCTAATGACTTGGCAACTGTCCTTATTAGCCCCTACTAACTACCAAAGCAACCAAAAGTGCCACATGATTTGAGATGTGCTGACTCTGGATATTTTATCTGTCTGAGTAGTGAAGGTCATCAGAGTGCTTTCAAAAGAATCAAAATCTGAGCCAGGCATGGTGGCACACTTTTGTAAAATCCCAGTAACTCAGGGGCCTAAGGGAGGAGGATCACAAGTTCAAAGCCAGCCTCAGAAACTTAGTGAGACCCTGTCTCAAAATAAAAAAAATAAAAAGGGGTGGGATGTGGCTAAGAGCCACTAGGTTCAATCCCAGGCACACAAAAAAAAAAAAAAAAAAAAAAAAAAAAAACCCAAAAATAAATTAAAAAAAAATCAAAATCTGAAGAGTTAAATTTCAGGCTGGTTATTCCTTCATGCAATGAAATAGAATTTGACTTTTCTCCATGCCATAAACAGAAATACCAGTTTGGGGAATATTAAAGACATAATTCTTGCCAGAAATGGAAAATAAGAGTATTGAAAAGACTTCTCTTGGTGTTAGTAAACAGAAAGCAAAATATTCCTTCATAAGACCTCAGAAATGTGGCATCAGTTGAAATTCAATCTTGGACCCAAATCAAGGAATTAAGGGGATGAACACCACACTGATAATTCCCATGACCTTTGGGCTTTGATAATAAACGTAAGCATTTGGTTCTACCATATGCTGGGTAGCTGCAGCAAAACACACGCCCTGACGAGGCCAACACTAGCCCTAGATGCTGCACTTCTCAAGCCTGAGGCAATTAATGAGAACAATTTCTCACTGGGCAAACAATTGTTCTCACTAACCTAAAACATTTAATTACTTTGGCCTTGGTATGTTACAGATTAAATTAAAGGAGGGCAGCTGTAAATCTGGACTCTATTTTACAACCCCAGGTCTGGTCATATCACAAGGGCTTGGTTCTAACTTGACCACAGGGGGTTTTATTTTCCACGGTGGCCATGACTCATAAAAATGTCCTCGGTATGTCTCTCACACGTGTCCACCTTTTCTTTTCTGGTACTTATTGTTACTCAACAGTGTGTTTAAATCCATTCTGCGAAAGTGGGTTTACAGCTCAGGAAAACAGCAGCTATTTTAAGTTATTTACATCTCTAAACATCATGCTCTCATTTGAACAGATAAAAGTCTTTATTCCCCTGTAAGTTTACATAAGAAATTTGTTTACAGACTTGTTATTTATACAATACTTGCGAAGCAATGTTCAAATTTCACATTTTTACTGCATAAGATAGCTTCATGTACATCTGTTTGCTTTATCTTCTTGGGGAGGACAGTTAAAGACCTATGGTAAACATACATCTATGTGACAAAGGGTGTGCAATAGAGCAGAGCAGACTATTCACAGGAAAAGAGTAAATTCAGGACACTGCATCAAAATGGGAACCAAGAAAGTGTCTTCCATTATAGCAACTACCATCATTTGGTAACTTTGTTGCATAGGTTAGCATTACTCCCTCATTCTTAGTAAAAGGAAACACAGGAAAAGCGAAATAGGATCTTGGTACAGATTTTTTGAAATGGAGGCCATCTGGGATTCATTCCAATTGAAGAAACCCAAGCACATCCAACTTTAGGAACATTACCAGTGTGGAAAAGAAAAGGTTAATTTTGTATTAGTAAAATTAGTCTCTAAAGAGGAACACAAAACTGATTTACAATATCTGAGTATTCCACCAAAGGTTCCATTCTAAACATCTATGATGGTTTTCTATTCTACCAGGCAGTCTATGGTTTGCTTAATTCAGTATATTTGAGCAGTGCCTTAATTTTTGTCCCTGAACTTAAAGTTGGTTGGTACAGGACCCTGAAAACAGACTGAGAAAGTTAAGGACTCCTGGAGGTCACAGGAAAACCTCATCATGGGAGATTATTTTGGCCTAAGGGGTCTACAGCATTCATTTGTTCAGCCAAATGCAGATCTTTCCACATCTCTGGGCTCTCAGCCCAAAGGTCCTCTCACTCCCGCAGCTGAAGCCAGAATCATTGCTGACCTGAGGGAAGGTTATGTTGATTTGAATCAAAATCACCAACTGTCTATCAGGAGAGTAGGAAATAGGTATTAAAAGCAAAACAAAAATTTTGCATCTTGAGAAAAACAGGTACTTTCTTGGGTTTGTTCTGTTCCAATTATTAGCAACCCAAGTTGTAATTCTAATGAAATAATTCTAACAAAGAAGAGCCAACTCCAATATCAAATGACACTGAACAAAGTGATGGCTTCTTTCAGAGATATTTTAAAAACTCATATCTTTCAATTTTCTAAACCAAACTAAAAATTGGGGTTATAATAGAAGTTCCCTTATTCAGAGTATTAAGGAAATTAAGACTGATCATATTCATTTTCTCTTTCCAGGAATTTTCTGTGGATTCTTCTTTTTACTCCCTTCAGAAGTAACCACTCTTCATTTTACTGGGGTGATTTTGCTTTTTGGAAATAGCTAAATGTTACTTAGAAGCAGCAGCAGTGGAAAAAATAAATAGAATATACTTTCAGATGCTGCAAGTGTATAATCTGATAATACAAATGATTTGCTTATATCTTATTACCTTCCTTTATGTTATATCTAAGGAGAGGAGTTTTTAAAAGAACTTGAATGATGGCAACATTATTAGGATAAGTATTAACTTCCCAAGTGAACTCAGACACCTTTGAAGGAAACATCATTCAATTAGATGTCAAATGTGTCTACTAAAGAAATCATTAACTGTAATGATTATAATCATATTTAAAGCTTTATCTCCATTAAACTTTATCTCCATTAAAACTTTATCTCTCCTCTGAGGACTGTGTTTTTATAAACACTGGGAATTGGATTTGGTGATCTCATTATTTGAAAGCTGTAAAGGGAAAAAAACCAATCTTTGAGTTTTCTGGGGTAGTTATTACTCTTACACAGCTGGAATAAAAGCAAATGCATATAAACACATGCATGTAGTATTTGCACATATTTTAATGGCAGATCCCTGATCACACATTTTAAAAGAATAGAAATCCTTCGATACTGTTTTATTGGAATAGGTAGGGGTTTGCATGTGGGTGCATGTGCAAGTGTGTAATATTAAAAAAGAAAAATCTATATCCAAAACTCTGTGATATTTTAGGCTTCTATTCAGATAACAAAGAAAGAGTAAACAGGTTAAAAAAAGCCCATTATAATTCTCTAACATATAAATGCTACTATAATAATACCGGGAATACAGACAATAACTGAAGAACATCAAGATTATATAAATCCTTCACAGTCCTTCAAAGCCTAACCATACATACTTAGGACCCTATGCTTCTAAAATCTTAGAGATCATCTATCCAGACACACCATCGTTGTATAAGTAAGTGACAGCAGCTCTGAGAGGTGAAGAACCTGCCGAAAATTACTCAGCCAATGCCTGGCAAGGGTTGGAATGAGATCCCAAGTGGCCTGGCCTGCCCAGGCTTCTTCTCTCCACCCCCTTTCCTTAATCCGGCTCAGGCCCCTGTAAAATGAAGTGAACGGACTAGCAGACGGTCTCTAAGGTTCTTCTTATAGCTCAGTCTATTGTTCCAGAAGTCTACCAATTACTAGAACATTATACTCATCTCGAATAAACATTTTTAGCTGAGATGATGCTATAAACTAAGGAAGTCCCTGTTTATCAAATTATTCACGTGCATTCCTCAAAAGAAAAGCTGTTCTCCCCTTTGAGGCTGTACTCTTAAAGAAAAAGCCCAAGGTAGTTTCTTGTCATTATCTTCTTCAGGCATCTACCATCATCTCTGGCTTCTGGTCTGTTCATTTTCATTAACTGTCTCCATTAAGCTTTATTGAGCCAAATGGCTAGTTAATATTTCTCAATGTAATTATGGGTAATGCACAAAAGGAACAACTTAGAGACACCTAATTTCTAAACTGTATTCTTCATGGTTTCAAGTAAATTAAGAAACTAGATATTTCATTATATTTCTAAAACATATATATGAAAAAATCAAATATGAAAACATAGAACTAAAACATTATCCTTATTTAAAAATAAACATTTCCTTCATTAGTTTATACATTCTTTCTATGTCCAGGAAAGAGGATACAATTCTGATCTGCAGCAAGTTTCCTGTCCATAAAGGAATAAACTATGTTCTATTTCCTCTGCTACCCAATCAGAGAGTTCTTCATGGCCTTTTTTTTTTTTCCCCTGTCCTCAGCAGGAAGCTGTGCCTCTCTCAACTTTGGAAATGATCTGTTCTCCTAGCAGAAGCCTTTATTTAGCTCATCTAGATTCAGCTGGCATGGAAGTATCTGAAGTCAGAGGAAGAAGGAAAGGTTCGGATCTGTCCTCTGAAGCCTTTCCAGGCTGCTCTTCCACTGCTGGAGTCAAAGCTGGCCCTCCAGCGTGCAGTGTCTGCAGGCTCTTGTTGCTGTTAAACTCCCCCAGCCCTCCCCCACCCTTAAAGTGCAAATGTGAGGAAGAAGAAACAAAAGTACTAGCTACAGAACAAGCAAATGGACTTGGAACTTTATTTGTACAAATCTGATCAACTAAGTTTGTCCCTTTTGATCGTGGACAATGGCACTCAAGAAAGAGAACAAAGGAGTTCTCTGTGCCCCTTCTTTTCAAAAGGGTGATTTTATAAAAGTGCTTTCCATGTAAGGAAATAAAATACACTTTAGTGAGTAAGTACATATACAGAGGGTGACCATGAGGCATGTTGTCATGTTAGTGCAGGGGCCTTTATTTATTTTATTAACAATAGTCTAAGGTTAGTGAAGAATTATGCTTTGTTTGGTTTTTAAATCTAGGAAGCCAAGGAAAACCACCTGAACATATTCCATTGGCTGCAGCCTTCAATTTAAACATTGGAGAGAAATGTAAGTAGCCAAACTGTGCCCAGCTTGTCAGCACACTTATTTCTGATTATCTGAAAATAAACAACATGCTTATACTATAGAGACAGGACCTGCTGGAAGCTTATAGCAAGACACACAATCTACTCAAAATAATTCCATATGTTACACTGTAGAATTGCTGTGTGGTTATACAAGGGAAAGAGATCAAAACCCTGTACAGACACCTGATATCGGACTTGAAACGCCAAGTGGAAACAGAACTATTCAGTGTCTTCATTTATACACAATTTACAATATTTGATTCAAAATAAAAATCACAAGAAAAATACATCTGTTTCTGCTACAATTCCTTCCCCTCCCCTATCCACCCCCTAGTGAAAAGTCTTCTAATAAAAGGTATCATATTACCACCACTGTCTTGTTTTGGTCTAATTCTGAGGTTCTGGCTTGGGCCAAGGTAACATGAAAAGGAATGGCAATACTTGGGATTTATATGACGTACACATTTTATCCAAGGATCTCAAGTACTTGCAGTCACGTCTCCAGATCTGAGAAATCACGACTCAGTGGAAGCCAGAAAGCTGGACGAATGCTGGGCGGGTTGCATGGGGTGTAAAATCCCTTGGCTACGTCTATGATTAAACAAGGTCAAAGTTGGTAGGCCAGAGCTGGGTTCAATTTCTCTTCTCAAATATATGCTATCAGTGAGTTTTACCCTCTCTTAAACCACACACCCATCTCCAGGCTACTGCCTAGAGTTAAAACCAGCTGAAGAAGCCGGGTCCTCATGATAATGCATCAGGATAAAAAGCAAAAACAGGAAAACACATTCATCAGCATCTGGCCAAGGAGACTGGGGCTGGGAGGATTGATTTGGGAGGCCATTCCTAGCAAGAATGAGACAAAGGTGTCAGTTCACTATGTTCAGTTACAGTTAAGCTTTTAGTGGAGTCAATTCCAGCAGAGGTGAAGCTCATGGCATCTAGCGCTTGATTTAAGATAATGCTATTGAAGAAGGTTAATGAGAAAACACAGCAAACTAACAGGGAGGAACTGGCCAAGGAATATATCTGGAGGGCCAAAGTAATTTTCTTTCCTTATCATTTCTATAGGAGAAGGTAAGGGGTAGAAGAAAAGGGCTGGAGGGCCCTTTATTTGCAGATTTTTTTAAAAAATCATTTTTCTCATAACTCCGTAATGAAAATGTGTATTACGGTATGAAGGTTACAGAACTGCATCTGCTACTGGGTCACCGCTACAGGTCTATGAGCTGATCCACCAGCAGCAAAGACCTGGCTAGGTTGGGAAGACTGGACTCAGAGCTCCCACTGCTGTTTCTAGAGTGCCCACCTGGAAGTGGAGAGATAGGAATTCAGTACAAAACACAGAGGGTTAAGGTTCAGATGTGCAGAGAAAGCAAAGGAGAAAAAGAACAACACAGAAACCTAGAGAGGCAACATTTTACATTTTGCAAACTCTTATTATGTTGATTTTTAACATAAAAATTAGCTATCCACCACCTCCCACCAAAATTTTAGGCACTCTGTGCACACCATAGCATAGGCGGACACCCTGTAAAGATGACGCTCTTCTCAAAACAGTACATTGCCTGAGAATTTCTGGCTTTGCACTAGCTTCCTGTTAACATCAAGCCATCTCCTTGATAAAGTAAAAATCAGTTTTTGATTTGGGGAGAAATTAGTTATTCAGACATTGTAATAAGAACATGCTTTTAAAAAATAAATAAATGGAGCTATGGCAATTCAGTGTTTTATGGCATGTTCAAGTGATTTCACTCCATCAAAGAGGAAAAAGCATGCTCTAAGGATGTCCAAAAGATGTGGCTAATATAAAAGCATGACTGTAAATCTCTTTGGGAAGAATATTTATTACAGATTGTTCTAATCATGATAAAAAGGTTAAGAACTTTTGATATATACCTTCAAATTTCCACTGACTGAAGATCACTTTATTTTTGGCTTGATACTTTGTAAAACCTAGTTGTTAGTCAAACTACTGAATATTTCTATATAAACACCATGGTCAAGCTTTTTAGAAACCACCATCAGTATCTCCATCTCTATCTACCTCTACTGGTCCAGCCTACAATGATTGTCATTGCCCCCAACATCCTGCATTAAATGTTGACTCTTTCTCCCCACTTGCAGATTAGGTACATTATTATTTTCATGAGAGCAGATGTCAAGCTCTTCCTTATTCCCCAACCTCTTTCTTACCTTGTGGGTTTTTGGTTATCAATACAGGAATAGGGTCAAACTCATCTTCTGCCACCTTTTCCGAGCCCTCAGGGACATCAAAACCTGAGATGAGATTACTATCTTCTGCAGCTTAATACAGAAGGCAAGCACACAAGTAGAAACAACAGAGGCAGAGATTAGCAAATGAGAGAATGGAAAAGAGGCACAAAGTTCCCAACTACGCATATAATCACTGGAGTTCTTAAAGGTGAAAGTACTTATTTTTCTGAGTTGAAATAAAAGTAGAAAAACTAGAAAATGTAGAGATATGGAAAAATGCTTTAGAATTGGCCATGTTAAGACTTTCATAAATGATTAGGGAGAAGGGTTATTGGAAGAATTTTCTCTATTATTTATAGGATCATTAACTGTAATTATTGTGAAGTATCTCTTCAATGTCACTAATTCAGAAAGGCACAGGAATGAGTCAGTTATTTTCTTTATTGAGAGAAAAGAGGCCTGGTTAACATGTTTAAAAAACTCAAAACTAGGGATGTTGGGGAGAGAGAACTAGTAGTTCTTCAAGTAGTAATGACTGAAGGGGCTAAGGGTACAGCTCAGTGGAACAGCACATGCTTAAAATGTGCGAGGCCCTAGGTTCAATCCCCAGCCCCAAGAGACCCAAAACCAACAGCAAGAGACAAGTAATCACTATACACAAGGCAAGTAGAAATACTTAGAGAAGGACTCATTGTTCTGTGAATGGGAAAAGACTTTCAAACGACTTAGATGCCTCAGGGAACAGTAGGGCATAAAATCTCCTGTACTGAGACCTTCAGCAGAAGTTTGGTAAAATGTTTTCTTCAGCTGGAATATAGCTCAGTTGGTAGAGTACTTGTCTCCCATGTACAAGGCCCTGGGTTCAATCCCTAGCACCAAAAATTAAAAAAAAAAAAAAAAAAAATTGTTTCTTAAACCTAAGTAAAGTAGCAATACCAAAAAATGCTAGCTGAGCACCTATTTTGCAAGTGATGCTTCTCTGTAATCAGATACTGCTGTGGGCACACTCTTGCCACATGACTGTTTAACATTTGCTATAAACACAATAATTTTAATGCTATCAGAGGTAAAAATAAAAGCTCAGCTTTACCACTGTAAACCATGAGCTAATTACTTTTACTCCTCTCTGGGAGGCTTCCTTCTTGAATTTCCCTCCTCTAGCTTAAGCTGTTCCTTTCCTAAGCGTTTTCTCCTTCAAGAAAATCACTTTCACTACCCAAGCACAGAGATAAGTTTAGTAAATGCCTATTCAGAGGAAGCCAGACATTGTACCTATCACTGTCACAAACTTCTAGCTGAAGAGCACTCAAGTCAAGCTACCTCTGCCCAGCAGAATTTCAAACCAATATCAATCCAAAACTAAGAAGTGAAAATGCCAGACAAGGAAGAGAAATCAAGTAATCAATCATGATTTTAAAATGGACAAAATTTGGAACTTTTCACAAGTTCAATCTTTGAGGACTGACTTTTGAGGAACACCTGTTTCTTTACTGTAGTCATAATTGTTCAAAACCCTGAATCAGGTTTGGTGAACAACTCTACTTTCCGAAGCCAACAAATATCACATTAACAACTACAGTGAGTGGACGGCTGGCTCAGGCCCTCTCCTTGGCTGACTGTTAAGGTATACAGTGCTCAAAGGCAACATAAAATGTCACCTGCACCCAGTTCTTGCCAGAAAGTAACACCCTCGCCAATCTGTTGTCTAAGGCTTATTAAATGATTCTGAGAAGTATCATAATAGTGACTAAGAGTATAAACTCAAGTTTTCCATGTAAGGAGGTTTAAACACTTTATAGCAAAGACTTTTGAAAAGGGAAACTCTCAGGAGCTGTTCAGCTCTTCTCCAGGGATACATGTGGGCCTAAGAAGAAGAATTTACCTTTATGGGCTGGAGCAGAGATTGCTATGGGGGCAAACTCTTCCAGAAGGTCAGCAGTAGGGTTAGAAAGCAGAGAGCAGTCAAGCAGGGAATCTTCCCCAGTGAGAGAATCTGAGTCCAGTTAACAGCATTCCAGGTCAGTGACAGCATTAAATGGCACATACAATAATATCATGAGATTAGATTTTAGCCTTTAAGTTGTTGTATTTACAAGTAATACATTCAAGTCAAGGTGGGAGAAAGAAAACTAAGAGAAACATGTTAAGTCATCTGGATTTCTATCCATATCGACATGTATTTCTAGATTCCTCTTAACATTAACTTGTAAGTATAGAAGACTTTGTAGCTCAGAGGTTACTGGTTAAACAAGTCTCTAATTTGGATGCCAGTACAATTTTAACAACTCAGTTCTTAGGAAATACCATTTGGGAAAAGGATTTTGCAATTAGTTTTGCTTAAATTTTCCCTAACAATCACAGGAAGAGACTTACCACATAGTGAGGTACTGAAATTGACTAGGAGGGTTGATCTAGCTTTTTATTAGTAGAATGTGATGAGATTAAACAAACCTTCTAGAACTCTATCAGACTACCATTCTAAATGTGTCTTGTTAGTGTTTTCTAAATTTAAATTACTCCTCTGAACACGTAATTGCTTTTGGTTAAAGAATGGAAGGAAGAGAAAATTCAGAGTTTAAGCATCTGAACAGTGATTGTTTTCTGGGAGAGTTTTCTAGGAGAAAATATCTAAGTGAGGAAAAGGAACTACTTTATCTTCTGGGGTAAATTTTTTCACCTGGATGAGTTTATTCTCACATTTCCTAGATCTCTAACTGCTGATTTTCTGAGTCAGATAATCAGACACTTTTATCAAGGTAATTATGGACTCAGTAAAAATGAATGCTATCAAATCTGTTTTTATGAGTAGCTAAGAAATTCTAAGACTGACTTGAAATTAAGGTGAAAGCAATGTTGAATCCAAGGAAGATTCAGGTTTTGCCTACAGTTTAACAGCAAACCACCCCTAGATGATTAAAGCACTCTTCTGGGGAAAAAATGTCAACCCACAGGAGAGGTGCTCTGCAGATACCCTCTGATGTTCTCAGGTGGGAAAGACTGCTGGGCAGCCTGGAGGAGGCAGACAGCATGACTGCTCTGCAGAGTTTTACAGTTAAGGAGGTGGAGGAATCTACCACCAGTAAAAAGAATCTTGAATCAAGAAATTCTGTAACCAGGGCAAGTCTAGGGGACCTCTCTGAAAAGAATATGACTCCAAAAAAGTACTCAGTTCTTCAGCAAGGAAAAATATACCCAACATCTAGACACTAGGGTTAAAAGAACTGAAATATCCACTCTAGGAGGAAACTACCGGGCTAAAAAATAAGTTGATGATCATCTGCCACAGGTGGAAAACCACATTGAACAGTCCTTGCAGCTACTGAGACCCCTGACTGACCTGTGCGGTTTGAGGTCACAGACTCCGTCTGAGATGGGAGGCGCTGGGCAACTGGGGGTTCCAGTCCTGGTATAAGACTCTCAACGGCAACATCAGCTTTTTCTTTTGTAACAGGGCATTAAGAAAGGAGAGGACAGGGTAAGGAAAGGAATTCAGAAGTTTCTTCAGGAAATTCTGTGAAGGCTTTCTTGTACAGGTTGCTAAAATACCAGCCCCAGACAAGAAGGAAAGCACAAAAAGTGACTTCATTTCTGCTGCTTTGAGTGTCTGGGTTTTACTGAGACTGGAACACAAGTCTCTTTCAAGCACGCGATCTCTTCAATGTCAGAAGAGATTGGCTGAAAGGCATCTTAGTTTCTTCTGGAAATTTTGCTTTTCTTAAATAACAAACTTAAAGTAAATATCCTCTAATCTAATGCAAAAGCTTCAAATCCATTTCCTCTCCATCCCATGGTGTAGGTGGGAGGTATTTTGCACCATGTCGTGTTTCTCAACTGGAGGCCCATTTTTTTTGTAGGGCCATGGCATTTGTGAGTTCTAGGACTTTTTGCTCAGAGGCATTACCATGTCTCTAGTGACTGGCCCTCCTAAAGAACAGAGGCCTTGGACATTTTGTAGGTTTTGCCTGCCTTGCTGTTGGAGCACAAGAAGGCGAGTAAACAAATCGAGTCTTACCGTAGATTCTACTCAGGGAGCTTAACCACTGGACAAACCATTTTCTGGTACATGCATGGGCCTTCTAAAGAAAATGTGCTTGCTATATTCCATCAAGTTCAGTAAAGAAAGGTCCAGTAAGAAACCAATTTTTTCATGAAGATTTTATAACTGAATTTTTCACGTTTCTTTTCATTCATATGAAATTCATTCTAGGATTTGTTAAACCAGGCACTTCATTCAACATACACAAACATATCATGCATGACATTGAAGAAACACATGATGACTTTACCAATTACAGCATCGGAAGTGCTACCAAAAGGATCTGCCATAGGCAAGAGTTCAGGGAGCAGAAGAGACGTGTCAGGAGATTTGAGTCCCTCAATTAGTTTTTCTAGGTTGGGCAGAGAGGTAAAGAAAAAAGCACAAAAGCAGTGAGATATTAAAGCAAGTGACTCATTCACTGTTTTCTTTCTTTTATATTTTTTATTTTGAGTAGGGGTCTTGTTAAATTGCTGAGGCTGGCCTCAAACTTGCAATTTTCCTGCCTCAGCCTCCCAAGTCACTGGGATTACAGATGTGCACCACTGTGCCCAGCATTCACTCACTGTTATTTATGCAAACACATTTTAGGGGGTCAATTTTTAGTACAGATTCACCATAAAAATGAATACTATAAGTATCTTGTTAAAAACAGGCTCTCCAAATTCAAAGTATACAAAAGGTTATTTCCCCAGGAGAAGTGGTAACTTTATAAGATGTACTTTAGGTTTGTTTTTCTGTTTTGAGGCACAACTCACATTTAGTAGATGTCACCAATTTTAAGTGTACAGTTTGGTGAGTTTTGACAAATGTACACATTTATATAATTACCACTGAAATAATGATATGGAACATTTCCAATATTTAAAAAAATTCATAATGTTTCCTCATAGTAAATATCTTTCGTGATCTCACCCTAGACCATGGCAACAATGAATCTGTCCCTACAGTTTTGCCTTCTCAAGAATTTCCTTTTTTTTCCCTTTTTCTTCTTTTCAGTACTGGAAATTGAACGCGCTAGGCAATAATTCTACTACTGAGCAACATCCCCCACCCACTTTTGAGACAGGGTCTTACTAAATTGCTGAGGCTAGCCTCAAACTTACGACCCTTTTGCCTCAGCTTCCAAGTCACTGGGAATACAGATGTGTATCACCAGGCCCAGAATAGGATTTCTACTTTAAATGGAGTCATACAGTGTGTAATCTTTTGTGTCTGATTTCCTTCATTTAGCAAAATGATTTTGAGAGTCACCATGTTGTTGCCTGTATCAGTAGTTTGTTCTGTTTTACTGAGGAGTAGTGTTTTACTATATGGCTGGACCACATTTTATTGATCAATTTACCACTTACTAGACTTTTGATTGTTTCCAGTTTTCAGCTATGAAAAATAAGGCTGCCATAAACATTTGCATACAAAACTTTGTGTATTTTTTTCCTTTCCTGGGTCTAGTTTTCAATCTGTTTTTTAAAACTTGCAATTAGAAACAGTTTATAATCAATTCAATCTTGCCTAAGGTAACTTAAACAATCATTTACTGTCTGCCAACTGTATATCTGTAACATGCTTCTTAATTATTCTATGGTTAAATCTCACACAGTTGACTTAGGCCCGCAGACAGATTACTGTTGATGTCTGCTGGCTAAGAAATCAAAAGACATTAGAAGCCACCAGATCTAAAACCAAACAAACAAGAAGCTACCAGATTTGTCACACCTGGTAATTTAATGTAGGACACTGTATATACATTACAATTCCTCCCAAAATAATTCCTTTAGCCCTGATCCATCAACAATCTGCTGCTTACCTTTAACCAACTAAAGGTTGAACATTAACTTGAAACAAAATAATGAATCACAGAATCTCACAGGAAGAAGGGAATTAAGAGCTTATGCCTCTGTTGCAAGGAGACTGAAGTCACAAATTCTATCACTTGCCAGTTAAACCAAAATTCAAGTGTTTGTTTGAAAAAAACAAGTGACTTAAAGTTCAAGTATGTGCATATAACATTTTAATGAATTTGTAGTCTTCTAGGCTGTTGGGAACTGAGCTAAGTGATAAATATTTTAAGAGTTCCATAATTTAGGTGCTCCACAACTACATAGATCAATGAAAGAATAGATTCTAGAGTCTTAGCAAGATAAGTTGCTTTGATACAATTAACACACTGAAGCAAAAAAGAGATTTTTATTTATGTGAAGCTAATTTATCATCCTTGGAGCACATGGAATATAAATGTCTTTGAATTACATGACAATATCCTACACATTTCTCATTTATACCTGATTTATACTGAAGAAAAGAATGAAGAAAAAAGGGAACGTCTCAAAAGTGAGGGGACTGAAATACTGGGAGGGTCTATTCAAGTATATGGTATAACTATATCAGCATTAATTTTGAACTCCACATGAATTTTTAAAATTGAAGTAAAAATAAAGTTGGTTACTTTTACTTACTGGTAAAATAAGATGGTTTTCCTAAAAGTCTAACTCTTCATTATTCTGATCACTAGTTTGCATCTTACTTTTCTGCAAAAAATGTCATTTAAAAAAATGTATTTTGCTTCCTTCACTTGGCACTCAAGTATTTGAAATCCTGTGAGGTCATGGATAAAAAAGTAAAGGTCAAAATTACTTGGTACAAACCTTGGGCAAGAATTCTTTCAGAGTTTGAATTCTAGTCTCGCTGGAGAAGGAGGACTGGAGCAGTTCCTTAAGCTTCACCCTGTCTCCTCGTCTATAAAACAGAGAGCCCACATCTTTCTGTGTTGCTCAAGTACCATCTCCTCTATGCTTCCTCTCTCCTCCCTGCCACATTCGCAACTGCCTGGAGCAGTCTGCACTCACTGCTCTTGCAGCCCTTACACTGTGACTGAAGGCAGGGAAGGTCTAATTAAGACTCAGTTTATACTCCCTGCCACATCTGTGCCTTTGCAATCGTTGGAGAGGTGGGGAGAGTAAAAGATCAGCTGGAAAAAGTCAGGTACTTTGACAAGAAGCTAATTCTTTTACTAGCCATTACCAAAAAGCATGAGAGAAGGTAAAAAGGTACGTGTGTATATGTATGTGTATGCACGTGTATGTTGTGTGATGAGACAGATTAGGGGTATCAAAGACTCAGAATGTGTAACTTGCCCTAAGTCACAGGCAAGAACTAAGGAGTCCAGAGAGACCTTCAAAGATCCCCCCTCATGTTGCTTGGAGGGTTTGGCTATCCGCATCAGCATAGGATGATGGGTCTCCACATCCAGCCACAATGGTATAGTTATCAGGTTAGTGTTGGAATAGCCTTCTCATTTATGGATTAAGAAATTAACTCTAAAAAGGAAATAACTTAGCCAAGATCTTATATCAAGAAAGAAAGAGATACAAAGTCTGGGATATTCTACTCTATTAAGAGATTCATTATTTTGGTTTAACTAAGGGACTTTGATTCCTTTAAAATGTAAAGACTCTTACATGAGGTCACAGTTAAAGCTATTACTGGTCATTTGTGTTCTGTGTATATGAAAGACCTGAAACAGATGTGATGGGAGGCCCAAGAAAGGCTATAGGATGCTGACAGCCTATCAGTCATGGAGCCTGATGGCCTCCCATCTGCATCAACAGCTAGCCCTTAAATCCTTATATTATGAACTGTCCTTTCTCTTACATTCAAGGCCAAGTATCAAAATGGGGTATGGGGAAGAACAGCAAGGAGAAGAGAGTAGTGAACTTAGGAAACGGGGAAGAACAGCAAGGAGAAGAGAGTAGTGAACTTAGGAAACTGCTAGAAGTGTTCAAGATCCAAAACCTCAATCAAGTCCCATGTCAGCATCATGACTTATTATTATCTAATAAACAAAAACCTTCTTAAATTTTGTATGAACCATGGGAAATGGCTTCTCTGGATACAAAAGCAAAAGTCATCTTCTGGGGTAATTCATACCAGAAATGCATAGAAATTCAGATTCCTATTCTCAATCATTCAAGGTGACAGACCAATGAAGTGGAAATTATTCATAAACTGCATTTTAGAAATGATTTAATTCTCATAAGGAATGTTTTACAAGAATTATTCTGTCTTGGGGGCTGGGGCTGTAGCTCAGTGGCAGAGCACTTGCCTAGCATGCATGACGCACTGGGTTTGATACTTAGCACTGTATAAAAATAAACAAATAAAAAAAGGCATTCGGTCCATCTATAACTACAAAAATATTAAGGAAAAAAAAAGAATTGTTCTATCTTTGTGTTAGAATGATAAGCCTGTGGCCCCAACAAATTCCAGTATATGGGAAAGCAGCAGACAATTCTGAATGGAGAAAAATGGTACAGTTTTGGTCAGTTTCTCGTCTGACTTTGATATTTTAGAACCAGCTCCAGACTCCAAATCTGTGTGTGTGTGTGTGTGTGTGTGTTTATGGGGAGAATGGAGGTATGCTTGTAGAGGTGAGAGGATACCATGAATTTGGGGATGGTTTTATTTTAATTATTTTATTTTTTTATTGTGATACTGTACATTTTGGGAACTTAAGTTGAGGTCTACAAAATTCTGAGAAATAAATAAGTAACATGAAACTTAAGTTACCTAATTATTCTAAGCTTCAGGTTCTCACCTATAAACATAGAGGATAAGAACTAATTTAAGGTCTTGTTAGGATTAAATAGTTGTATTTATCAGAATTAATCTGCACATATGTATGTAAATAAAGTGCCATATAAAAGGGTACTAACTTCTCTTTAAGTGGGATAAGGGGGTCACCACAGATGTCTGAGTACAGCAGGGGACATGAGTAACATGAGTAACACTGCAGATCTTCCTCAAATGCCTGGTATGAGGACAGAACATGCAGAACTTCTATTCAGTGAGATATGGGGAGGAGGCAGCCTGGGCTGACAGAGAGGAAGAGGCAGGAGACCTGGGTTCTGCTGTAGGTTTGTGCGGCACTTTGGGCAAGTCTCTTACTCTCTCTGAATCTCCTTATTGAAGATAAATTTGAGAACTCTACCTACCACTAAAAGCCAATCACGTATGAAGGGAAAAATGGGAACAGGAACTAGTTGCTCAAGAGATGAACTCTCAAGATGAAAATGGAGATCTGGACTGGTGAGGACTCTAGGAAGGGTGCTCAGAGGATGACACAAGCAGGAGGCCCGCAAAAGTCTGAGAATTATTTTGGTGGGAAGACACAAGCAGGAGGTAAGGTGGCTGGCCCCAGGGAAAACGCAGAGCTGACTCAACATGTTTAACATGCGTACTGCCCAGAAGGCCCAGTCAGGAGGAGAACAGGGAAGGCAGGGAAAGATCTAAGCTCATGCCTCATCAGAAAAAAGAACAAATTTCTATGTTCTTCCTTATTATAAAAGTAGTATATATTAATTGTAGAAAATTTGGGGAAAACAGATAAGCCAAAGTATAAATGTAAATGTGCCTATAATTACAACTTTCAGAGATATCAACTATTAACTTAATGAACATCCCTCCAGTCTTTTCCTATGAATTTATTTATTCAACAAATATTTAAGCATACCCATGTTTCTTACACTAATTAAAAAAATTTTTTTGTAGTTGTATGGACAGCATGCCTTTATTTTATTTGTTTATTTTTATGAGGTGCTAATGATCAAACCCAGTGCTTCACACATGCTAGGTAAGTGCTCTGCCATTGAGCTACAGCCCCAATCCTCTTAGACTAATTTTTGAGAAACAGAATTGCTAAAAGAGAAAATAAAACCCTGAAGACTTTCATTATAAACTGCCAAACAATCCTCACAAGAAGTTGTATGAGCTGATGTTCCTACTAGCAGGACCTGAGGTGTCCACTTTCCTACATCTTTATCAGGTATGAGGTTGTGTTTTCCCATCTTTACCAATATGATAGTGGAAGTCACATCCCCTTACTGTTTAGAGTTGGTACTTGGATTCCTCATGATGATAAACTTTAAAAAAATGTACTGGCAATTTACATTTCTTCTTTAATGAACAGTCTGCTCACAAACTGTAGTGATTCCTTGTTACATTCCTATTAGTATACCTGGTTCTTTCTCAAGTCTCTAGGGATCCCAGATAACAAGTCGGAATAAGAGCTTTGAGAGATGCTCAATGGCTAAAGGCCTAAACCCTTAGAGAAAAATGGACACAGAGGTATACAGGAAGGAAGGATAATGGAAATAAACGTCCTTTCTTTTTGCTGTGCTGGAGATCAAACCTATGGCCTTGTACATGCTAGTAAAGCTCTCTACCACTGAGCTACCTCCCTAGCCACTTTTAAAGGAGTGGATTGGTAGTATTTTCAACTAAGGGAAAGGTGAGAGAAAGTGGGTCTTCTCTCCTGAACACCTCCCCATCGCTTCCTAAACATAACTCAAGTGGCAATGGGGAAGGGGGAGAAAAGAGAGGAGGAGGTAGTTGCTAAAGTTGAAGTTTGGCATGAATTCATTTCAGATTCTTCTCTTATCCCTCCCCTCTCAAGACAGTCACAACTATCAACTGCAAGACAAGAAAATAATAAATCTTTCACAAACTAGTCTAAGGTTAGATAATTAAAATAACTTGTGACATGAGTCTGGAATATACTGTGAGTTGTGAACTTTTCTTCTTTTAAAATATAAAAAGGGAGGATTAGATACCTATTTATACAGGAATAATAAGACCCAGGGTTTGCCTATGGACCATTCTGAGTCTAATTAGGAATGAGGAGCAGAACAGGCTAAACTAACAAACGTGAAGAGCTCAATGTGTGCCCATCAAAAATGATAATGTGACTGCTATAGCTCTGGCTCTGGAAATTTATGTCATTCAATATGAGGTATATAAGCCCTGAAGTCTTATGATGAAAAAGACTGTTTTTAAAATTGAGCCACTCTATGTGGTGACCCAATTTATTCATCGCAATTTACCTCAATTTATTCATTGCAAATTATGTACATATATTGAAATGTCACACTGTGCTCCATAGATACACACGATTACTATGTCAATTAAAAATAAAAATATTTTTAAAAATCCAGTTGCTCTATATAGTTCTGTCAGACACTAACATCAGGGACATCTTCAAGTAAGAAGCAAAAATCAAACACCATGCCCTCATTTCAAATAATTTTAGAGAATTAATTCTTTAGAATACAAATTTTCCAGAGTAAAGGCACATTATTATTGAACTTGGACTTTTCAATATTTTCAATATTACAAGATAGCAGTTGGAAACAAGGAAGATAGCTGACAAGCAGCAACGAAAGAAATGCTCATTTTAACCATTAAGAAAACAGCTTCTCTTGCCTAACTTTTCAAGAGATGATGGAGTGCCACAAAACCAAGAGGTTCCTTTTTTTAAGTCTCTAATTCTAGGAAGCAGCACTT
Source organism: Sciurus carolinensis (assembly GCF_902686445.1). Classification (NCBI taxonomy): domain Eukaryota; kingdom Metazoa; phylum Chordata; class Mammalia; order Rodentia; family Sciuridae; genus Sciurus; species Sciurus carolinensis. The sequence continues at coordinate 21,534,045 of NC_062225.1, forward strand.
CCTAAAGAGATCAGTATTAAAAAGTTATTATACAAATTATTTTCAAACCCTGTGTATTGTTGGTGGGAATGTTTAGTATGGTAGTTCCTCAAAAAAATTAAAAATAGAATTACCATGTGATGCAGCAATTCCATTTCTGGGTATCTATCCTAAAGAACTGAAAGCAGGGTCAGAAAGTGATATTTGTGCACCACGTTCACAGTAGCATTATTCACAACAGTCAAAAGATGGAAGCAACTTGAGGGTCCAAGAGTAAAATGGATAAACAAAATGTGGTATTTATATACAACAGAATATTACTCAGACTTAAAAGGGAAGAAATCCTGACATATGTAACATGGATTAACTCTCATTATGCTAAGAGAAATTAGCCAGTCACCAAAGGACAAATACTATATGATTCTCCTCATATGAGGTACCTAGAGTGATCAAATTCATAAAGACAGGAGAATGGTGGTTTCCAGAGGCTGGGAAGAGGGAGAAATGAAGAGTTATTGTTTAGTGGATGAGGAGCTTCAGTTTTGTAAGATGAATGTACGGTAATGATAGATTCAAAACGATGTACTTAATGCCAAGGAATTATATACTTAAAAATGATTAAAATGATACATTTTATGTAAATTTTAAAATAATTAGGAAATATTTTATTTTTCAAGTAAAAATTAAAAAATAGTTGATTAAAATTATTTTTTGTTCAATTTTCAGAGAAAACTCTTTTCTATCGTACTTTAAAACTTTATACTATCTATGGCTTATCTGATCCCTAATATATGTAGAAGGTAAACAAATGAATAGGCAGCATATAAGCATCAATGAAATAATTTGAGTTTCACTAGCCATACTCTACTTGACAGCTCTGGGAACACATAAATTCTCATGGCTATGATTTTAATACTCCAGGCATTCTAAAAAATTCATTTTATTGCAATTTGAAAATAAAAAGTCTTTAAAACAAACCAACACAATTATGTTTTATCCACAGTGTGACAATCCAAGAAATCTATTTTAATGGCTCTCAGCTGTGTAAAAGGTTATAAGAGCAAGTTTAATTTTAATAAGAGAAAAATTACTTTATAATTAGGACTGCCCTATTGGGATTAAGGACCCAGAACTTTACAGTAATTGAAAATGTACATAGTAATTTCAAATACATGATTTCATTTGAACCTCATATGTATTCCATTAAAGGTAGGTTTTAATATCAACAATCTTAAGAATAAGAATTCAGTTTAAGTGATTTGACCAAAATCAGCTAGCTACTAAGAAGTCAGAGTCCAGGTCCAAATCCATTTTTAAATTTCTCTAAACCTTAAATTGATCTTTCTAGTTGAAGACTTATTGATCTGTGAATTGTCCCAAGAATGAAGAAATGCCCATGGCTTGGGGAACAAGGGCAGCAGAAAGGCAGGTAGAGCCTGCACGGTGAGGACAGCACCAAGGCCTCATAGCCTCACTTCCTCAACCACAAAGTATGTTGCTTGACACGTCTACTACCTACCACTCGGGAGTATCTGTGAAAATCAAAGAAAATTAAATAAAAAAAAATTTTAAAAGCACGGGAGTATCTGTGAAAATCAAAGAAAATTAAATAAAAAAAAATTTTAAAAGCAAAGACCCTTGAAAGGCAAGATTTCCAGTACAATGGAAGACAGTTGAGTGTGGAAGATGAGTGTGTTTGCAAAACAAACAAACCAGAAAACACAACTAGTGTTAAAATTGGCTGGAGGTATGACAAACTGATTTCATTTGTTTAATTAAAAAAATTTTTTTGAATGGAAAACAAATTTGCATTCTGCCCAGGTTCCAAAGAGACACTTATCTCTGAATTCAAGATGCTAAAGGAAGATGTGTAAGATTCATAATGAAGGAGCTATGACTGAGTGTGCTAGTGGCTAAATATTAAATTAAATACATAATCAAAGGCACAGTGGTATACTTAGCCCAATTCTGGAGGGCACCAAGGAAGGATGGGGCTGAAGGATCTGCTGAGCCTAGACACTTCCTTCACCAGCCCAGGGTTTGGCAGCTTCCTGACATTGGAGGCTGTCTTCCTTTGTTCACCTTCAAAAAGTGGGTGGGAGGTCTAGATAGGAGTTGGCACAGACACTGATGGAAGGTTATGGACCCAGTAGTCTGGTTGTCTGGGTGATGGGGACAGACATGGAGGATAAAGGGCCACCAAAAGGCTTCCAGCTTCAGGTTCCATTTCATTCATTCATCTGATCTGCAAATACTCAGTGTGTCAACACTGCCAGGCAGGGTTCTTGGTACTGGTGATGCATTGGTGAATAAAACGCACAAGATCCACCCACATGAGGACACCAACGTTCTGATGAGGAAAGACCAACGATAAACAAAGTAAAACCAGACAATGTACTGGTATGTCCTATAAAGAAAAAAGTCAAGAGGCCTGACTGAGAGTTCTCATTGAACCATCAAAGGTCAAATGACACTCAGGAATAGAGCTTCCCAGGCAGAGTACCAGCAAGCAAGCACAAAGGCCCTGAGGTGGGAACAAGGTTATCCTTTTGAAGGAAAAACAAGACCGAGGGGAAGAGTGCTATAAACTGAGATTAGGGGAGAGCCAAGGGCTTTGTAGGTCACAGTATGAAGTCTGGATTTTATACTCAGTGACATAAGAATTCACTGGAGAACAAAGAAGCTACAAGTTTGAAGTTTTCAGTGGATGAGTCTCATCTGACAGACTGGAAAACAAAGAGGACACTTGGAATTTTCTATTAAAATGTTCCATTTTAATAGTTTTTTTTTTTTTTCTTTTTTTGAGACTGGGACTCACTAAATTGCCCACACAGGCCTTGAAATTGCAATATTCCTGCCTCAGCCCCTCAAGTAGCTGGGATTATAGGCCTATGCCACAGTGCCCAGCAATTTTTTTTTTTCTGGTGGTATTGGGATTGAATCCAGGTGCACTCTAGCACTGAGGTATATCCCCAACCCCTTTATTTATTTTAATTTTGAGACAGGGTCTTGCTAAATTGTCAAGGCTGGTCTCCAACTTGTGAGCCTCCTGCCTCAGCCTCTAAAGAGTTGCTGGGATTACAGGCCATTGTGCCCAGTCATGCCCAGCTTTTCATAGATTTTCCACTGAAATCCAAGTGGAGGGCTGGGGTTGTAGCTCAGTGGTAGAGCGCTTGCCTAGCATGTGTGAGGCACTGGGTTCCATCCTCAGCACCACATAAAAACATAAACAAATAAAATAAAGTTAAAAAAATGTTTCTTAAAAAAAAAAATCCAAGTGGAGTCCAAGAGTGTATTAAAGTCACTCTGTATTAAAATGTGTATACCACTAGTACTTTTGCAGGAATCCTCCAGAATGAGAAAAGTAGAGAGGATCAGGAAACAGGAATGAAAACAATAAGGAGGGCAGATTGGCAGTCAGCTGGCTCTGGCATCCTCAGACTCATCTCTACAACCTGGAGGCAATCTCCTGAGTCCTAGGCATGTGCCCCTGGCTCCCCAATACCAACCGGGAGGACACCTGTGACAGCTGCAGATGACAGCTACTTGCCTCAGGGTCCTTTTCTTCTACCCTGGGCAAAGAGACCATCTTTCCAGTTCCTGCAGCCCATGGGCTATCTGGGCAACAGCAAATCAAGAAACTGAAAGTATATCAAAGGGACAAAGCCTCTGTAACACCTTTCCCTTGTCTGGTTCCAGTGCTGGTAAAGCTGGGAGAAGAGAGGCCCAGGGGCCCCACTTGACTCTATGGTTCACATCTTTCTAACCTTCTTTTTTTTTTTTTTGGTGCTGGGGATCGAACCCAGGGCCTTGTGCTTACAAGGCAAGCACTCTACCGACTGAGCTATCTCCCCAGCCCCTCTTTCTAACCTTCTGCACAAAATTGTCCAGGTATTGCCAGACATATGGGAAATGAGCAAGAAAGAAAAGGGCCTACATTTGATTCCTTTCTTCCCTTTTCCTTAACCAACACTGACTGAATCATTCTTTGGCGATTTAGATATTTTTGAGCTATATCCAGGTGCAGCAAGCAATAAAGTCACAAAACTGCCTGATCAAGGCAAGTGTTTGCTTCCCTTGGAAGGGTCAACAAATTGCCTAGACAAACAAGAGCTGTTTTTGTACCAATGCTGCAGTCTGTCTTTGTAAGTATATTCAAGGTTAAGACTGTGAAGTCATAGGAATAGCAAAAAGGAAAAATGAAGCAAAATGACTGCTTGCTTCCGAGGAATTGGATTTATTTATTTTTTCCTAAAGGCAGACTTCTGTTCATCACAACCACCCACCTCAACCCCCCAGGGTCCTTTCCACCAAAAAAAAAAAAAAAAGCAGGTGGGTAGCAGGAAGGGGATCTCACATTGATAAACTCCAAACGGAAAATACTCAATTATTGTTGCAAAAGTGGTTTCAATGAGAACACACTAACCAGTTCTTATTTTTTAGACTGCTTACTTAAAAATCAGTAACATGGAAAATTGAAAAGAATATCTGAATTCCTGCAGTTCAACTTACTTCACTGACAAAGGGTCTGGCCCAGAAGGTTTTCAGGTAGTGATACAGTCGGGAAGGGAACCTAAGTCTCCTGACTCATGTTCTCTATCAACTCTTGTTATGTATTTTTATAATATAAAGTAAAAGCACATTACAGAAAATAGAAACTGGACAAGAAGTCATCCACAATCCCATCATCACACTATAACCACTATTTATATTTTGTTTCTTTATCACATGCTTTACACCACACCACTACCACATCATTATAATCACATTCTTTCTGACACACAGACCCCCCAAATTACCATAAACACCACCAAGGATAAAAAACAGAAGACTGATGGGATCCAGTTTGGTATAACCCAAACTGATTCAACTGTCTTTGTTAATGGCTGCTACCTTCCAAGATAAGTCTGTCTCTCTTGCTAAGACATAATAAAAATATACAATATCACTCTATTAGGGCTTAGAATTCAGACCCCTTCCATGGGGTGTTTAAAACAATTCTGCAGAGGTCCTAGGACAAGAATAAAGCTACTTAGATCAGTTCTATTCACCCACCTGGTGCATCAGGTACCTGAAGAGGAATGAAAGGATCAGAAACGCTTAGAAGTGGGACACCAGAATCCACAGTTTGTCCACCCTTCCTTTTCTCAGCTGGTGTTGGTTGGAGGGAAAAGAGGGTCAGGAGAGAAAAAAAGAAAGCAGAAAATAGCAAGTAAGTCTAGATGAATTAACCACCCATTGACCCAACAGCTCAAAGTATAGAGTAAGTCTAAAAAAAAATATATATTTTTTTCTTTTAATGGTGCTAGGGATTGAACCCAGGGGCAATCTACCCCTTTTATTTTTTATTTTGAGACAAGGTCTTGCTAAATTGCAGAGGCTGGCTTTGACTTGTGATCCTCATGCCTCAGACTTCCTATTAGCTGGGATTATAGGTGTGTACCACAGAGTAAATTCAAATAATCTAGGGTGAACAGCAAAACATCTATTGAGATATACAATATACTTCTTTATGTTTATGCGACGTGGTGACTGCTCAAACCAGGACAAATGCCTGAGCTTCTACTTCTTCCTTGAATACTGTAGCGCCTACAGGGATCTTTCAGAATTCCTATGGTATTACTGTCCATATCATACATTTTGGTATATAGATAATAGCATATGTGTATAATTGCTTCCTATGTAACTATCACCTCCTAGAGGCCCTCTGGGGACTAAATCTTATTGTATCGCCATAATATCTAATAAAGTGCTAGGCAGACACAGGAGAAGAGGCAGAAATAGAGTACCTGCCTAATATAGTTAGATAAGCCCTGACCTCTGGACCATACCTACCATACTACTGGCATTCATTCTATATTCTATATTTGGCAAATAACAGATTTCGAGAAATACATATGCCCTAAAGAATACCAGAGGTTGAAGAGATCTTAGAATTTTCTAGCACAATTCTCTTATTTTCCAGAAAAGAAAATGAAGCCCCCAAATTAGGAGATAAGCCAGAGGTCCACAAGCAGAGCAGAACTCAAAGTTTCTTGGTTTCTACTTTATCATTTTTTAAATTACACTTCTGTATTTGGCTTGTTCATTAGTCATAATTTCATTTTGCTTTTGATAAAGAATTTTTTTTTCTTTTTCTTTTTTGCGGTGCTGGGGATTAACTCAGGGGCCTTGTGCTTGCAAGGTAAGCACTCCACCAACTGAGCTATATCCCCAGTCCACAAGAATGTTTAAAAATGTTTTTTATTTGAAATAATTTCAGAATCAAAGAAGTGTGCTGCAGAGTCCTGAAAAGCCTGCATCCAGCTCCTCCCAATTGAGACACCTTACACAACTGTAGTACAGCATCACTAAAAATGTTCAATACTCTTCCTTAGACTATTCTGTTTTTACCAGTTTAGTTTGGATCGGAAATGTCCCCCCACAGGACCCTATCCTGGGGATAGATTTGGTCCCTGGTTTGGTTCAGGTTTGGTCCCTGGTTTGGCACTACTGGAAGATGGTGAAAACTTCAAGGTGGGGCCTATTCGGAAATTCTAGGTCATTGGGGTTGTGCCCTCAAAAGGTGTGAGACCCTGATTTCTTACTCTTCCTTTCTTTGGTGTCCTGGTCACGAGGTAAGCAGCTCTGCTCTGCCACATGATACCTACCCACAATGTGCTGCCCTCACTGCAGGACCCGAAGTAATGGGGCCAAGTAACCATGAATTGAAACCTCCAACATTCCTGGAAAAGCCAAAATAAGACTTTTCCAGGCCTGGGGTTGTGGCTCAGTGGTGGCGTGCTCACCTAGCATGTGTGAGGCACTAGGTTTGATCCTTGACATTTCATAAAAATAAACAAATAAAGTAAAGGTATTGTGTTCATTTATAATTTAAAAAAATTTTAAAAACCCACTTTTTCTCTGTTAGTTGATTAGTTCAGATATTTTGTTATAGTAATGGAAAGCTGAGCAACACATACCCATTTGTACACAGTTCTTTTTGTAACTTGGTGCCTGTGTGACCCACACCTCTGTGTCCAACACCATCATCACAGTCCTGCACGTAGGACCACATCCCTAGCCCTCTGCTCTATTCTTCCTCTACCCTGCCCCACTCATCTCTCTGTCTTGTTTTAGGTCTCAGTCTATCTCTCTTGACATCCCTGTATTTCTCAATGTTCCCTGAGTCCCTTCTCCTCAGTCTGTATGATACTAGGTTGAATTTGGAAGTCTTGAGGCCCAGTTCCCTCTCTACTAACCTCTTTGCAAAGCTGGGGGCATCAGATGTGTGGCATTTCTCTTCACCTTTCTGACCCTTGGTGTGCTGTCTGTGAAATGGGCTTACAGAGGATTCAAAGTGTGGACATGTGTGGACATTACCGGAGGTATCTCTATGGGCATCTGGCTCTGCTCTCCTTCTCCACTGCCTCTGACTCTGGTATGAGGACACTCCCTGAGGTCTGTGGGTTTTCAGACTGGGTTTCACTAATTTGCCTAGGCTGGTCTTGAATTTGCATTTCTCCTGCCTCAGTCTCCCAAGTAGCTGAGATGATAGAGGGTGTCACCACAACACACCTTTCTTATCCTTAAGTTTTGTTTAAAGTTCAAGGCTGACATGGGAACTTAGGGAAACCCAGTCTCAAAATAAAGTAGAGAGAGCTGGGGATGTAGCTCAGTGGTAAAGCACTTGCCCCTAGCATGCAGGAGGCCTGGTAGTTCAATCCCCAGTGCCACATGCAGGGAAAAAAAAAAAAAAAAGAGGTAGGTTTTTATAAATCTAAAAGTTGTCTTTAAAAGGTAATAAAATAGCAGACTTTTAGTTACCAAGAAAAATACAATCCATACAATTAAAAATTGGTGTACACCATTTGACCCAGCTATCCCACTCCTTGGCCTATACCCAAAGGACTTAAAATCAGCATACTACAGAGATACAGTCACATCAATGTTCGTAGCTGCTCAGTTCACAATAGCCAGATTGTGGAACCAACCTAGATGTCCTTCAATTGATGAATGGATAAAGAAACTGTGGTATATATATACAATGGAATATTACTCAGCCATAAAGAATGATAAATTTATGGCATTTGCAGGCAAATGGATGAAATTGGAGAATATCATGCTAAGTGAGATAAGCCAGTCTCAAAAAAAACAAAGGACGAATGATATCGCTAATAAGTGGATGAAGACACATAATGGGGGGTGGGAGGGGTTAGTGTTAGGGTTAGAGTTAGGGTTAGGGAGGGGGGCAAGAATGGAGGAAGGAAGGACTGTATAGAGGGAAAAGAGGGGTGGGAGGGGTGGGGGGAAAGGGGAAAAATAACAGAATGAATCAAACAACATTACCCTATGTAAATTTATGATTACACAAATGGTATGCCTTTACGCCATGTACAAACAGAGAAACAACATGTATCCCATTTGTTTACAATAAAAAAAAATTGGTATACAGAGAAAATACTATAGAAGACTGACATGTAATGTTCTATTCTAATTTTAAAATCTTAAAACTCAGATGATTTAATAAGAGAAGATAATTACTAAATTTGCCTTACTAAGAGGCATAAAATCTGAGAGAGGAGACTTTGGAGCCAGAGGTCCATGTCCCAACTCTGTCACTTGCTAACAGGTAACCCTAGAAAAGTTTCTTTGCCTCAGTTTCCTCAATCAAAACAATGTGGGGCTAACATATCAACTTCAAAGGGTGGTCAAGTCGGCTACACAAGATCATTATACAGAGTACACTTGACAAAATGGGAAAATGTTTACATTACTTGACAGAAGAAGAGCTCCTATAAATTAAGAAAAGAAATAATGAGCCCAGAACATCAAAAAAGTAAAGGACACAAACAATTTAATCCCTAAACAAATAAAAATGTCCAGAAAACAATGTCCTTTGTCTATCTCTGGGCTGGGCTGGGCTGGGCAGGGTGGGGCAATAGTGGGTAAAGTTACTCTCATTCAGTGTTGATCAAAAGAAAATTTGTATAGCTTTCTTGGAGGGCAATTTGGAAATATGCATCAAAAGCCCTAAAATACATTATCTTTTAATTAACATATAATCTCTTAGAAATTATTTAAGAACTTATATGAGATATAAACAAAAATTTAGTTTCAAGAATGTATTTATATGATGAAAAATTGGTAACAATCTAAGTATTCAGAAAAGGGTTGCTTCATAAATGTTACTATTCTTCCATTAAAATGCTATACATTAATATATATTGACATGGAAAACTACAAATTCCCATAGGTCATTTACAAAATGATAAAAGTGGGCCATAGTCAACCAGTAGTAAACTACAGTAAACTGCATAGACCATACTGGTTACAACGTAGTTAAAACACACCCTAAGTGACCCTTGGTTAAGAAGATAGTACAACTTCAACTTAAGCAAGTCCAGAAAACCATGATGTTCTAACCAGAAATAAATTTATGAGGTCAGAAAAATTAAGCATATCAAATGCTTAACCTACAAAGAATATAATCAATCACAAGCTCATGCCCATTACTAAAGCATTTAAAATAGTAAACCACTGAAATCAAAATAATGTTTAAAAAAAGAGGTAATTAATTACATGACATCAGGATCTAGTCATAAAGGAATTCAACACAGATATTTTTTAAATGACATTTTAGGAGCTTCTTTCATGATGAGGGGGAAATGTGCCACGACTGATCAAGTGAAAAAGTCAGGTTTTAAAATATGACTGTAAAGATGTACAACAGAGTCTTATCTGGGCATAAAACTGTACAAGATGTGGTCACATGTATTTTGGTGAGAAAGATCTTTTTTTTTTTTTTTTTTGGAGGCAGGGGGTACCAGGGATTGAACTCAGGTGCACTTGACCACTGAGCCACATCCCCAGTCTTATTTTGTATTTTATTTAGAGACAGGGTCTCACTGAGTTGCTTAATGCCTCACTTTTGCAGAGGCTGGCTTTGAACTTGATATTCTGCCTCAGTGTCCTGAGCCGCTAGGATTACAGGCATGTGCCACTGTGCCTGGCAGAGAGATCTACTTTTAGATTCTACATTAGATTCATTCACAAAGATAGCTGGACCCTAAAAAATTTAATGCCTAACAGACATCAAAATGGTATCTCTGTACTTCCTCTTAGTGGTAAGATCATGGAGGATTTTAAACATTTTCCTCTATAAGTTGCTAACTTATATAATATGCATAATTTTATTAATAAAGAGGAAAACAAGTCTTTTATTATTGCTACTATAATTTTTAAAAAATCTTATTAAAAAATACCTCCTTCTCCCCCAAAGCACAAATATACAAAGCTTAGTAGAGTCTCAGGTTCAGACGGAACATCTAATTCTCAGGATTCTTCAATTCATCCCCAAACAACCTAAGCAATGACAGAAGATTACCAAAGTTCTGATCCTTAAATTTAGAAATATTGTTTAATATATGTCCTGAACTAGAGAGAGCAAGTCTGGCAATATATGCCAGGTCATTGTGCCACTTAAAATCAAGGTATTCCTAGCTCTTTCTCTATCCCTTTTCTATTAGACAGATTTTGAATGAAGGAACACATGAGTTACTGCCAGGAGCAGGGGTTCAGTGGCATACACAGCTATCTGTGGAGATAACAACAATGTCAAGGTAACAACAGTGAGACTCCTGTCTTGGGCAAGTGCCACACTCACCAGTTCCAGCAGAAAATGAGGAAGCAGCAAAAGCGTCGCCTTGGGTTGACTGGAAACCTGGGATCAAACTCTCTGCTGAGCCACCAAGCTTTTCAGGATGTTTGCCTGGAGGTACAAAATACCATTTAGGTTCATTCTAGCAGAGTCCTGTGATGCATCTACAAGTGGTGGAGGTGAAGGACACCCTCTGCCTGCCTTCCAGACTCCTCTTTTTTTTTAATGTTACACAGATTTGCTTTAGTTTTTTTTTTTTAATATTTTTTTAGTTGTCGATAGATCTTTATTTATTTACATGTGGTGCCGAGAATCGAACCCAGTGCCTCACACATGCTAGGCAAGTGCTCTACCACTGAGCTATAACCCCAGCCACCAGACTCCTCTTATTGTAATATTGCAACACCTTGGCTATTCACAGGTACTTTGTTTAGTCACTGCAATAACAGAGAAAAGGAAGGAAACTTAAGAATCAAAAGAAATGGCACATCAGTTTTGCAAGAGTGTGAATGAACTTAAAACTACTGAACTGCACATGGTTATGATGATAAATATTATGTTTTGTGTACTTTGCCACAATTAAGTTTTATTTTTTCAATTTTTAATTTTTTACAAAATTTTGAGACAGGGTTTCATTAAGTTGCCTAGGGTGGCCTAGAACTTGTGATCCTCCTGACTCAGCCTCTTGAATTGCTGGAATTACAGGTGGCACCACCATGCCTGGCCACAAATAAGTTTAAAAAAGAAAGGAAAGGGAGGGAAGGAGGGAAGGAGGGAAGGAGGGATGGATGGAAGGAAGGAAGGAAGGAAGAAAGCAAGAAAGCAAGAAAGAAAGAAAGTAAAAGAATAAAGAAAAGAGAGCACAGAGCTAAAGCCCTAAAGCTCCATCACATTCCTCAGAGCAGAGTGCCTCCAGGCTTCACTGGAATATACTTACAACTCTGCTATAAGGATCTATGTTGAGAAAATGAGATTTTAGGAAACGAGAAGTGGTGGAGATGGCAGTAGTGAGATGCTGTGAAGGACAAGTATTGTTATGTGAACAGCAAGGAAACAGAAAACCATTAAAAATAGGAGAGTTTTTTAAAAAAAACTTGCATTTGGTTAGGCACAAAAATATTACAGCATCAACAGTCCATTAAGGTAGTTATGTTTATAGTTCAGAACAATAATTGGCACAGATAACAAAGAAAGTGAGTTGCCAAAGAAAGTTAAACCCTGTGTCCTATCTTCTGTTTAAAAAGGCAGGAAAACTGTATGGATTAGAAAAAGATTGTTGAAATAATAGTTACAGCTAAAGTGTTTGGGCAACAGGACATATCCTCTTGGTTCTGATTATCCCTTTACCTGTGCTCTTGTCTACACTGAAGATACTCTTTTCCAAATGCATATTAGAAAACTTGCCTAGGTGTACCTATTGTTCCAAAGTGTGTCTGTGTATGTCCATCCTACCTTCCAAATTATACTATTAGTTTTCTGGGCAGAATTGTATCTTTTTAAAAAATGAAATCTCCTCTCTGTGGTCAGTCAATGATAATGTAGAACACTGAATACACCGAGAGCTTCAGTGTCCATGGGAAGGCATAGGTTTATGGGCAAGCAGTCACTACTTTCTGGGACAATAAACTCACCTACAAGGACGGGACCATCGTAGCTCCCAGTGAGTGAACCTATCTGACACCCTTATCCTGATCTATGCCACTGAATTTTCCCTATGTTTCTTCCCTAATGCTCACATGTCCTTGTTCCCACCCACCACAGGTCAGGATTTCCTGAAAATATTTCTATGCTCTGGTAAAAACAGAATTTGACTTACATGCACACCCGGAAAACAAGCCTTTGAGGGACAGACCCAAGCCAACATTTTCACAAGCTCATCCCTCTAGAGTTACGATTCATTTCAATTCTTGCTTATTTCTCAGCACAGAGAATTTACAGGCAAGAATCACAAATAGAGGCAGGGCTTTCTCACCTTCCCCCAGCTTGGCAAAGTCCTTGTTAAGCAGTTCTTCAGCTGTAAGTTTGGAGAAATTGTCATCGTCGAAGGGATTCCACGTAGAACTTTCTGAAGGATTACAGACATTTTGTTGGGAGGTCCGAGGAGATCCTGATGGAGTGGTGGTTGCAGACCTAGGTAGGTTCCCATCCCCGAGAAATAAAAAGACATATAAACAAACAAAAAAGGGTCAAACTACTTTTCTTTGTTTTGGGATAAAATTGTTTTCAGAGGCAATCAATCATTTTCCCATGTTTTCTGAAAGGGGCTTTCTACAAAGTTTCCACACTCTTTCCACTCAGTGAAATGAATGTCTCTTCTCCTTCATGACTTCCTCTACCCTACTACTTCTTTTATGTCCTGCTTGATTTTTCAGTCTTGTCTGCAAGGTCTTTCAATGGAGGATCCCAGAGGAACCTGTTGTTAGGCTTGAGTATCCTAACATCTACCACAACCAACTCTTGGAGAGTCTGAGACTGAGGCCTTTGTAGGCTGCCTTCGTCTTCCAGGCATGGCATTAAGAGTCACCATCACAATTAAAGACAAATGAAGACAGTTACTACTATTTTGTGTGTTAGGTATCATTACCTAGTTTTCTTTTAAAGTCTCTCTTGATTTCATTTAAAGATTATTAACTTTAGAGTGCATAGTTCCAAGAAAGATGAGGGTCTGAAACTGTATTTACTTGACAAACACTCATCAAAGTCTACTTCCCACGAGGCACAGAGCAGTCACTGGTTCACAAAGGCTTACTGAGACATGATCCTCATCTTGGAGAGCTAGCAGGCAGATCAGTCAGACACACAAATAATCAATGATAAAACAATGTGATACATGCTCAGCAAAGGCCCAGACCAAATATGTCAGAGGAAAGGTCAAAGAAAAGGCACCCCCTGACATCAATCTTGATGAAAAAATGAGCATTTCCTAGGGAAGGAGAACAGCAGCCGTCCAGGAGAGTGCTGGGATGAGCTAAGGGCTTGTGGAGGTGGAGAGTGGCAAGTCCATCCATGTACCCAGCAGGCATTTCTGGGGTAACCAGTGAGTTCAGATGTCATCTCATGGGCAATGAGGACCAATGAAAGATTTTCAGCATGCAGAGAACTGGTCAGATTGAGAATTTAGAAAACACTCTGTACAGCATGTAACAGATGAGAGAATGGAAACAGAGTGTCATGTAGGAAAGTGTTTCTTTTTTTTCTTCTTCTTTTTTTTTAGTTGTAGATGGACATGATACCTTTATTTTATTTATTTTTATGTGGTGCTGAGTATTGAATCTAGTGCCTCCCATGTGCTAGGCAAGCATTCTACCACTAAGCCACAATCCCAGTCCCAGGAAATTTTTTCTTATGATCAGTAAAGTACATGCATTACAAATAAATTCCCTTTCTTATTAAACAGAGACACACACGACTATATATACATCTCACAACCATGTACTTATGGGAAAGCATCACACATAACACCCAGGGCAGACCCTGCTCACAAGGTGAGGAGAACAAAGGGGAAGTGCCACATACTTGGATTTATTGAGACTGGCCTCAGCTGCAGCTGCCTGGAGCAGCTGGGTGGATTTGCTGGCAGGGACTCCAAACACCGCACTGTGCGTGACATCACTGAGAATCCGCCTGTGCCCAGCTCGTTGGGTTTTGGGGGATGATGGAGGAGTGAGAGATCCAAGTTTCTGCCCCTGGATGGTAGGAGGTGGGGTTGTTTGAACCTTTGGCTGTTGTCTTACTGGGGCTTGAAGCTGCTAGAGAGAGATCAAAGTGTTTCATTAATTTTTTATTTTTTTTTAAGGAAGAGGAAAAGGAAAAGGGAAACAAATAGATAAGCATAATGGAAAAAAATGTCACAAAAGAGCTAATAGAACTCAAATGGTTAAGTTTATCAGTAACGCTCAGGAAGGAAAAAAAAAAGCTTCAACAATCTGAGCTGCAACTTTAAAAAAAATTTTTTTTTTTAATTGTAGATGGATATAATACCTTTATTTTATTTATTCATTTCTATGTGGTGCTGAGGATAGAACCCAGTGCCTCACACATGCCAGGCAAGTGCTCTACCACTGAGCCACAACCCTAGCCCAAGCTGCAACTTTTAAGACTGATTTCAATATAATATTTGAATTTATACATAAATTCAACTTATTGCCCAGCAATAATATATAAGGTAACCAAAACTAATTCTGTCCAGAGTTTAAGATCACAGAAGCTATTCCTAGTTCTAAAGGTCTAGAATGTATCTTCAAGGACCTCTCTCTGCTTCTGGGGTCACACAGCAACTTGTTTAGAATGTCTCCAAAGGACAGGCAATCGATCCTACCTTCTACCACAGTTAGAAGTCAAACAAGCCATACTTCAGCTAAAATATATTTATGCTGAATGATTTCTGTTAAGCAGTCCCTGACTCTGCCATAGATGAGGCTACCAGATAGGAGTGAGTCAGATGGAATTCTACTGTGACTGAAACATGGTAGTGCTTTTACCGTGCTGTTTGTTATTAAGGCTCTCCATTTCATTGATGGGATAAATCTACAAGATCCTGTTTCTGTGGTAACCTCTGATAAAATGTACAGCATTGATTTAGTGGGAGTCACCTGCTCCAATCTTTAGTTTAGAAATGGCATAAAAGAACCTGCAGAAAATATAATAAGGCAGAAAAAATTCCTTCTTGATGATGACTCAGTTAACATCATAAGGACTCTTGAGATGTGGGTCATTTTTAGGAGGGTCAAACTGCTACCAAAGAACAAGGAAAATGAACAAAACAATATGAAGAAACTCACCTAATCCCTTTCCTTAATTCTGTAAATCTGGAGACCAATGACTTAGGATATTTAATGCCCCACAAATTTAAGTATCCCTTCCCTCAAGTCCCTCCTCTCAAATTAAAGCTGCCTCTCCTTGCTGGAGCTCGGCTCCTATGTTCTATGTCTCCAGAGGAGACCTTGAGGGCTCAGGGAAACCAAAGTATTCACTTCTTGGTTCAGAATGCTTATAGCATTGGATACTGACTGTCCTCTTGTCACCCTCAGGACTTGGAACATTGAGTGAGGCAGACTATGTACAAGTGCCAGTGTACCAACTACCTCACCAACAGGCTGAATGATACAACCATAGGTTTCTAGTATCAACTGAACTGAGACAAGAAGAAGAGACCAGTTTCTGCAGAGGATCAGCAGAGTGCTCTTGAAAACCAGAGCTGCAGCTCCACCACTTCCCTTGGGGTCCACAGTCGTTCCTGTACCAGCCAGCTGAACGCCAGCAGTGATAGAGGCCAGAGGGCACTGAGGACAGACCTGGGCTGGCCTATTTCATAACACATTCACTACTCTGAAAAGAGTACTTCACTGTTCAGTCCCTTTTTTGACAAAGACTCCATATTACTTGGAGAACATTTCCCCCTCCTCTTTCCTGTTCTCCAGGTGCAGCACACTTTGGAACGGAAGCCCCTATTGTAAGGACACCTTACCTGATTATGGCAATTTACTACAGGTCAAACATCTCTAATCTGAAGATGAAAAGCTCCAAATTCTCCAAAATCTGAAACTTTGAGCACGACATGATAACACATATGAAAAATTCCTCAACTGACTTCATGTGACAGGTCTCAGTCAAAACACAGGTACACTAAAAATACGGTACCTCAGGCTATGTGTATAAGTGCATATGAAACATAAATGAATTTCATGTTCAGTCTTGGGTCCCATCCCTAAGATATCCATTATATTTGAAAATATTCCAAAATCTGAAATACTTTTGTTCCAAGAATTTAAGAACAGGGATACTCAGCCTATAATACAAAGCAGTCCCACCTATTTAGCTGTTCTTCACAACAATCTTATCAGCCAGGCAGTTTTATGTCCACTTTGAACCAAAGAAAGTGAGTTGAAAAGGGTCTCAGAAAACAGATTCCAGCACTCTCACTTTAGAGGAGAGGAGACCATGGCCCACTGAGGCTAAGTGCTCAGTCAAGGGCACAAGGTGAACTGGAAGCAGACTGCTCAGGACCTCTGCACCACGATGCCTACTCATGCAAAGACAGTACTAGAAAGAGTGAAGGAGAGTTAGTCTGCAAAAAGGGGAAAAGGCAGACTCTGATATCTAACTTGCAGAAGACTTTTTAAAAAACAAAATGTGTAATTATAGAAGTATAAGCATACCAAGAAATGTAAGAACATAGAGACTGTTCCATTTCCACACTTGAATACAACTTTCCTTATCTTTGTTGTACCTTAAATATAAGTCAGTTTGTCTCCTTGCCTTTCCTTCCCTTCTTTTTCTTTCCCCTTTCCCTTTCCCTGTCCCCTTCCCCCTCCCTCACTCCCTCCCTCTTTCTTTCCCCAGTACTGTGGATTGAATCCAGGGGAGCTGTACCATCAAGCTATATCTTGAGACCTTATTATTTTAAGACAGGGTCTCATTAAGCTGCAAAGGCTGGCCTCCAACTTGTGCTTGTCCTGCTTCAGCCTCCGAAGTAGCTGGTATTTGAAGACACGTGCCAAGGCACATGGCTGGTCTCTTTTTCAAGTATACACTTTTTCCAATTTTACGACTCTTTCAACATTACCTCATGAGCATTATTTTCACACCGCTGTACAGACTCTCATACTGTTATATGACTTTTAATGGCTGCACAGTTGGGTTCCTGAATGGTTTAGGTTGCTTCCATTCTTTGGGCTATTATTAATAAGACTGCAATGAACATTTAGGGCATATCGTCATTTTCCCTTTGCTGATTATTGCTTCCAGATGGCTGCAGGGTGTTCTTTACATTCATTCACATGCTTCTCCAAATAAGCCCTGCCATGAGTCAGTAAGGCAGAGATAGGTCAAACCCAGGCAGCTCTATGGCTCCTGGTTGAAGAAGTCAACCCAGTACTTCCTAGACTAACTATTCCTGAGCACAGTGCCCCAAGTGTTTTTCCATCCAGGGAGCATGGAGAAGGTTTATAATTAATTCCCAATATAACAGATGCTATCCAAGGAAAGCTGAGGGGAACCTCGTGAAAAGTGACATTAGTAGTAGTTGATCATTCATTACCTTGAATGAGCATTTGTTGCTATTATCCTAAAACACAGATTATGATTCTCTGGTTATTGCCCTAGCTCTGTTACGGTGATTCTTCATGTCTTGGGCAATCACTTTCTAGTCTAGGCCTTAGATTTCAAATGCATAAAATCAGGGAACTGAGATGGATAATTAAGAACCTTTTTAATTAAATCATGTAATAATTATTTTTAAAAAACTGTTTCCATTAACAAGAAGAATTTTATCTCTTGTTAAAAATATAGAGGGTAACCATCTACCACACACTACAGGAAGACTGAGTTGTTTCATTTCAGAAACAAAGGTGTAAACAGTGAATATATATTTGGCTGAGACTTAGAGAAGACAATCTATTTATGACACTGCTTCCTTTGGAAGAGATAGAAGTTTTCTTGTTTAAGATAGTGACAAAACTGTATTACAAATCAATTCTTAGCAAGATGGATTCTTACTTTTCCCTCATTCATCTGCTAGTTGAACTTCCCTGGGAATAAGAGAGTAGCTGTGACATTCTATCAGCCAGGTATCAAAAATATCTTTTTCTATCACTATAATCTTTTCTATTGCTATCACTGAGAAAACTTTGAGTATAGAATAAAGGTCGCTTACTAAAAGGCAAAGCAAGAATGCTCTAATGTACTGAAATTGTAGATGTCGATCAGGAGAAGGTTCTGATGCTATATTGTTCAAACTGTAAATTAACAGGATGGCTCTAATGAGTGGATACTCAGATGCTCTGGTACCCAGGGTATTATGCTATGGTAAATGGTCACAGACAAGCAGATTCTTCAAGGGTGCTACATTGTAAACTCAAATGATGTCACTAACTGTGTCATTCAAGACAAAGCATAAACACAACACTGTCAGGACTCAGGGTAGAGGTGGAAGTCCACATAAACCCCCAGAGTCTGGGAAGGGCACAATGGATCAACCTGCCTCTTGAAGAAGGGAAAGGGATTAGCTCTAATCCTGGGTCAATCACAGCACTAACAGAGACAAAGAACAGCTTTTTCTGCCAGATTAAAGTCAGAGTGATATATTAAAATGTGTGCTTCCATCAGTAACCTATGGTAATTTGTTTCAAAACCTCTATCTTCTACAGAATACTTGATGCTGTCCTTGGATATATCAAGAAAAGATGGACTATTTTAACCACGAGGATGGGAAAGCAACTTGGCCCCCCTCGCAACTGCTGCCACCTCTTCCTGCCTTCTCCCTAGCCCTCAAGGCTCACTCCTCTTCTGCCTTTGCACCCTGAGCCCAGGTTGGTTCTTACTGCAGGCTCCTGGGCAGAGGCTGGCTGGGGGGCTGCAGCAGGTTGGGCCTGGGGCTGTGGTCCTGCTGCTGCCAGGCTCTTCTGCTGCAAAGCTGCCTGCTGAGTCATCAGCTGTTGCTGATGCAGAGCTGTGGCCAGTTGCTGCTGTTGCTGTTGCTGCTGCTGCTGCTGCTGCTGCTGCTGTTGCTGCTGCTGTTGCTGCTGTTGTTGCTGCTGGTAGAAGTTCTGCATAAGCTGTTGAGAGCCTCCCTGGGACACCACGGGAAACTGGGCAATGGCTGGTTGCTGGGTTCCTGAATGTACTGCCTGAAACTAAGTAGGAGAAAGCGGCAAGAAATGAGGAGGTAAATAAGGTCCCGTCACAGAGGCACATTCACAAACACAGGTGCTGAAGCCAAAGGCAAGAGTAGATGGAAGTTTTGTTAGCTAGGCCTGAAAACTCATGACAGGAATTTCAGGGCATTAAAATAAACATGGCAGTACCTCACACTGCCAGACCATACCCACTATTCTAGACTGGCTTCCAACTGGGTTTCCAGGCCTAGGCTGAAGGAAGCTACCTGACTAAATAAACATCAATGTGACTCCACAAACTGAAGTGTCAAACAAATAAATGATCTCCTGATGACAGAAGTAATCCTTCTCATAAAGGATTTCAAAGTAGTCAAGATTAAAATGCTTCCTTGCATGAACAGGATGACACAATGATGACACTGAAAAGAATATCCTAAATGCTAACCCAGCTATTAAAACTCAAATCAAGCCTTTCTGAAATCATTTCCCAATTGCTCTACTTTAGGAAACTCTGCCATCTTTAAATATTCAAAATACTCTGACACTTTTTTGGTTTTTTTTTTTAGATGGGGTCACCCTACCTTGCCCAGGCTTGTCTCAAACTCCTGGGCTGGTCCCAAACTCCATGGGAAGCCTCCTAGGTAGCTGAGACTACAGACTCGCCAGCAGGCCCAGCTTTTATGACACTTCTTATACATCTTGCCAATTACCACTGCTAGGGACTATGTGCTAGGCACATAAACAGAGCTCAAAATAAGGGCCTGCTGATGAACAAGATCTTGCCTTGGGACACTAAATACAGTTACCTAGTTAGAGAGTTAATTGGAGGAAACTATTTGTCTACTGGGGCAAAGTTAAAGTGTCACCAACAAAGCAGATGTCAAAATATAGTTGCCTATTTATAATAGCAAAATGATGGAAACAACCCAAATGTCTATCACAGGAAACTGAATAAACTGTGTTATATCCTGAAGAATACCAAATGGATACTCTCAAGTTGTAAAGAGTAATGAAAGATACCTCTATAGATGGGTTAGAGGGTACAGAATTTTGAGATTTAACTTTGAAA
The DNA here is from genome assembly GCF_902686445.1 of Sciurus carolinensis. Taxonomy (NCBI): domain Eukaryota; kingdom Metazoa; phylum Chordata; class Mammalia; order Rodentia; family Sciuridae; genus Sciurus; species Sciurus carolinensis. The sequence goes on from NC_062225.1 coordinate 21,554,347, forward strand.
CTATGTAAATGGCTTATAATTCATAAAACAAAATTAAACCAAAATTGAATAACAATAACTTGCCAGGCATAGTGGCACATTCCTATAATCCCAGCAGCTCAGGAGGTTGAGGCAGGAGAATTCCAAGTTCAAGGCCATCTTTGGCAATTCAGCAAGGCCTTGTCTCAAAATAAAAAATAAATAAAGGCTTGGGATGTAGCTCAGTGGAAGAGTGCTCCTGGGTTCAATTCCTAGTACTAAAGAAAATGATTTTGAAAAGTAATAACTAAGAATGAAAACCAAAATAATACAAAGAAACCCATATGAAGAGGTAACTGCAGGCAGGTAGGGTGTGCAGGGTGTGGCTGGAGGAAGTAGGACACTGGGGTGTGCCTTTGGGGTTTATATTTTATCCCTGGTAAGCAGAACTCTTTGTTTCCTGGTGGCATGTCCTAAGCTGCTTTCCTCTTCCACACCTTTCCGCCATGATGTTCTGTCTCACCTTGGGCCCACAGTCATGGAGTCAGCCATCTAATGGATTGATACCTCTAAAACTGTGAGCTTCTAATAACTTTTTCTCCTCTATGTTGTTCTTGTCAGGTTTTGTCACAGTGATGATAAAACTGACTAATACCACTCCCTAGAAACAAAGTGTGAAACACTCTAAGAGTAAAATGGGCAAAGAAATCTTACATTGATTTTTAGTAATCAGATTGATATTATTATCCTGAAACTATAAACCAATTAATTATGTTAATGCTGTCAGGAATCAAGATTTCCAGATCAGTAAAACACACACACACAAAAAAAATCTAAAAAGTTCACAGAAGAAGATATACAGGTGATCAACAAATATATGAAAAAGTGCTCATCATTCCTAGTAATTAGAGAAATGCAAATTAAAACCACCCTAAGATTTCATCTAACTCCAATTACAATGGCTATTACCAAGAACACAAGCAATATTAAGTGTTGGCGTGGATGTGGGGAAAGACGCACACTCATACATTGCTGGTGGAGTTGCAAATTGGTGTAGCCACTCTGGAAAGCAGTGTGGAGAATCCTCAGAAAACTTGGAATGGTCCCACCATTTGACCCAGCTATCCCACACCTCGGTTTATACCTAAAGGACTTAAAATCAGCATACTACAGTGATGCAGCCACATCAATGTTCATAGCAAATAGCCAGATTGTGGAACCAACCTAGATGCCCTTCAATTGATGAATAGATAAAGAAAATGTGGTATATATACACAATGGAATATTATTCAGCCATAAAGAAGAGTAAAATTATGGCATTTGTTGGTAAATGGATGAAGTTGGAAAATATCATCCTAAGTGAAATAGGCCAAGCCCAAAAAACCAAAGGCCTAATGTTTTCTCTGATAAGTGTATGATGATATATAACAAGGAGGGGTGGCGGGGGAAAAAAAGAATGAAGGGACTTTGGATGGTTAGAGGAAAATGGGGTGGGAGAGGGTGGGGGACGGAAAGATAATAGAATGAAGACAGTATTACCCTATGTATATTTATGATTACATGAATGGTGTGAATCTACACTGTGTACAACCATAGAAATGAAAAGTTGGACCCCATTTGTGTACAATGAATCAAAATATAGTCTGTAAAAATAAAAAAGATTTTAATAAAAAAAATCCAAAAAGTTAAAGAAAAATCCTATAACTATAAATTTGAACTGGTAATATAGATATGAATTCATAATGTATATTTTCTGATAAAACAACACATTTTCTAACTGTCCACTGAAAAAGGCCTAGAAATAACCACCAATCCATTAGTAAGTGAGTATCTCTAGCACCAAATGGTGGTTTCTAAATATCGTTTCCATTAAAAAACAAAGAGCTCATTAGAGAAATAGATAATTCTAAGTCAAGGACAGAATGATCTTGGAACAGTCTGTTATCCTCAATGGTAAGGGACTCTTTAAAGACTACCAGAGTCACATCCAAAGAACCTAGAAACCAATTTGAAAGTACCTCCCCTGGCCAAATAACTAACAATCTGAGCAAGAAAATAAATAATTTTTTAAAAAATACAATGTATTGAAAGATATCAAACATGTTATAAAATAAGAACTTTAAAGTCACCTTTGGATGATGGAGTGAACAAATTCCTTATTCTGAAAACTGGCAAGCAAAGGGAAAGAATCAAGTATTTTTTCTTGCCTTTTCTTAATAAATAGTACCTCAGGGCAACTAAACAGTTGATGAAAAGAAGTTCTTCACTGAAAAACTTCAGACCCTAAATGAAGTGGGAATGCTAGTATATCATTTTGTTATTGCTAGTGAATTAATGGACTTAAGAAATGATTGGCAATGGCAGGTAAGCTAACGAAGAACATTAATAAAATGGATGAGACATACAGACAATACCTAAACACACTGAATGGTCTTGATAACACTAAAGGAGAAGACAACAGGTGTCCTGATGTGATGCAACAGGAAGAACCAAGACCAAACAAAATGTTGAGCAGGCCTAGAGAAACTACCAGCTTACAAAGAGGACAGAGGAATATACCAAATGATACCACCATGGAGCAATCAAGCCAAATTCAGAATGTTCAACATTCCACAGAGCAACTAACCCAGTTTCTTAAAAAAAAAAAAAAAAAAAAGGAAAGGGGAAGAAAAAAAGGGAGAAGGAACATAAAAATAAAAGGGAACTTAAAAGATTTATCAATCACTATAAAATATGTTCATAGTAAAAAATGAAAAATTATATGAAAAGATAAAGGAAAAAATATATGAACTAAATAAAATATGTGGACCTTTTTTGGATCCTTGCTTTAAACAAGCCAACTTAAATCATGGGACATCAGAAACAGTTAAACATTACTGGGTTTTTTTTTTTTTTTTTTTCCAGTACTGGGGATTGAAGCAAGGGTCTCACACATGCTAGGCAAGTGTGAGCTAAGCTACATTCCCAGACTTTTTTCTTTTAGGGTCTTGCTAAATTGCTGAGGCTGACCTCAAATCCTCCTGCCTCAGCCTCCTAGTTGCTGGGATTACAGGTATGCATGACCACATTTAGCACTACTGAATATCTGATGATAATAAGAAATCATAGTTATTTTTTCCTCCAGTATGTCCTTGAAAACAGCACCTTCACTGAGTTTCTCAAGCACATGATGAATTCCCCATGGCTGGAGAAGAACGGTGAATGGGCTGTGAGTTATCAATCTACTTCTCAATGCCTTAGTATCTACAAGAAACAGTGATGTAATAGGTAATGGCTCTCTGTCACCCTAGCACTTCCCAAGGAAGACATCTGTACCTACTGGGCCTTTTCACAGTCATGACTAACCCTGGACCACCTTACCTGCTGAGCCTGGGCCTGCTGCTGCTGGTAAAATGTGCCTGCTGGCTGCTGAGGCTGCTGCTGAGGCTGCTGCGGCTGTGGCTGAGGCTGCGACTGCGGCTGCTGCTTGAGGAAGAGCTGCTGCTGGTGCTGGGGTGTGGCCTGGGTCTGGGAACCTGCCAGAGCCTGGGCTGGGGTGGAAGGCGGCTGCTGTGGGGTGGGCGCAGCCTGTGGCTGCTTGGGCTGAGACTGAGGCAAAGGCTGGCTGGGTGGGGCTTGAGCTTTTGGTTGGGGAACACTGGTCAAAAGCCCAGGTTGATTGCTGGGTCCTGCAATAAAAATAAACTCCATATTAGAGCTTAAAACCCTTCTAGACAAAAAAGCAAAACAAAACACTTTCTGACTTGTCAAAGCAATAGAAGGGGGGTGGTAAGTAGGCAGATTATTCTAAGATCATGTGCTTCACACTGTCTGTCTACATGCTCTGTTTCACCTGGAATGTCTTTCCATCTTTTTGCCAAACTGTGCTTTAGATTTTAAAACAGGGCTCAATAACAAGATGCAATACTTGCCTCCTTCAGAAAGCCTTCCTTTAGCCATCATCCCAGTTAGCCAACACTCTTTTAGTTAGCAGCCCGGGTATCCACAGTCAACTGACCTTTGCTGCTACTGTACATACACACAATCTTTGCATCAACTGGCTTGCTGCATGTCAAAAGAATTCTTCAAAGTTTTACCTGTAGTTTACACAACCCCCACCTGGGTGCCTGGCTGTGAGAATTCACCAAAAGCGGCTTGCTGGTAGAGGAAATGACAATTGTATTCAGTTACTTGATATTTTGGATCAAATGTGTTTTTTTGGTACTCAGGATTGAACCCAGGGGTGCTTAACCACTGAGCCACATCCCCAGCCCTTTTTATTTTTTGAGACAGGGTCTTGCTAAGTTGCTGAGGCTGAGCTTTGAACTGGGATCCTCCTGCCTTAGCCTCCCAAGTCTTTGAGATTACAGGCATGCAACTCCGGGCCTGCTGGATCAATTGTCTTTATGAAACAGAGTTTATTCATCTTATTAGAAATAGAATACCAAAATACAGAGGGGTGATAGATACTTCAAGAGACAAAGCATTAAGAAAACAATATTTTTCTGTGAGGGTCAAAAAGAGGTGAGCCTTATTTTTATTAAATATGGGCTGCGAGTTATCAATCTACTTCTGTGGGGTAGGTGCAGCCTGTGGCTACTTGGGCCTTTATTTTTATTAAAGGCAAGGAAGTGTATGGAATAGAAGTAGGTATGGGAAGAATATATCAAACCACAAAATCAGGACCAAGATGAGAAAATACAGAGATGACAGCCTTTAGTAGTCTTAGAGATCCATCTTAGAATACAAAAAGCGGTCTCCCCTTTTGCAGCCATTGGCTATACAATTTCAAAGGCAGCTCACCTCATTAATCTTTATGTGCCTCTGGATTCCATTCCTGAAGCAAAACCAGGTTTTCCAATACTTCTGTAACAAAGAGGTGTACTTGGTTTCAACCCAATTTGTTACTAACCTGCAGCCTGAGGTGGGGGCTGAACTGTGGCCCTCTTCCGAGGTGTAAGAGCTGGCTGGATGGGAAGGATTCCTGGATTTGGCTGAGTCTGCCCAGCTTTAGGCCTCTGGCGGGGTGCAATTGAAGTTTCTGTGGTGGGAATGGGATCTGTCAGTCTAGAAAAAGAAAAGTTGGGGGAAGAAGATTCATGTCAAATGTGACACAATGGGAGATGGGAGGGTAGAGTACATAATGCTTTCCCCTTAACCCTTATCCAGACCTTTCAAATCTACTTACTCAACAATTCCCAAAGGATGATCTGTAGGATGTTACAATGTTATTAATGTCTTGAAAAAATGCTTGGTGGGCAAAAATTCTTTTAATACAATGACTAAACTATATTGAGCAGATTTCTTTCCAGCAGATCTTTTCATGTGTGAATATGCATGGTGAATTTGTATGGAATGCAATGTTTCTCAAGCTTATTCACTACAACTGAGACCCTTTTACCCAATACCTCCTAGGATTTCCCAGAATACACTGTGGGTAATGATGCAAAAAGGGGTTTGAGGCAGGTGTTTTTCAGAGATTCAGAAAACTATAATTTGGTTGAAGACAGTTGTAGGGCTGGGGTTGTAGCTCAGTAGTAGAGCACTTGCCTTGCATGTGTGAGGCACTGGGTTTGATCCTCACCTCCACATAAATAAATAAAATAAAGGTACTGTGTCCATCTACAACTAAAAATTAAAAAATTAGAAAAAAAAAAAAAAGAGATAGCTGTCAAAATGGTCTCCCTAGCTGGGTGTGGTGGTATACACCTATAATCCCAGAAACTTAGGAGTCTGAGGCAGAAAGATCCTAAATTCATGGCCAGCCTAGGCAATTCCTTGAGACCCTGGCTCAAAATAAAAGGGCTGGGGGGACTGGGGATACAGCTGAGTGGTACAATACTTGCCTCACATGCATGAGGCCCTAGATTTGATCCTCAGCACCGAAAGAAAAACAAAAACAACAGCAACAAAAACAAAAACCCAAAAAGGTCTCTACAATGAAAAGCAAATGAGTGAGTCCAACCAGAAGGAATAAGTAAATAATATGAGATAAATCTGGAAGTGTAACAGAAACACCATCCCCCATCCTTTGTTTCTGCAGTACTAGGAATTGAACCTAGGGTTGTTCTACCCCTGAGTTACATCCCTAGCCCTTTTTATTTTGAGAAAGGGTTTCACTAAGTTGCCCAGGTTAGCCTTGAACTTGTGATTCTCCTGCTTTAGCCTCCCAAATTTCTGTGATTATAGGCATGTGCAACCTTGCAAAGCATGTACTCCTTTTCAGAGAAATAAAAATTTTAGCTTGCCACAGTGTTATCCAGAGTAAAATAATCACACATTCTAGCCTCTTTTGCAACCAAGTATGGCCATGTGTCTAACTAAGTTCTAGCCTTGCAAGGAATGTAAATGGGTTGCTGTTTGGCAGTTTCTAGAAACCTTAAGAAATAACTGGTGCATGTCCTTTGTCTCTCTTCTTCTTTGGCCATTCCTTGATCCTGCTGCTTTGAATGGGGAGAGGCTGCCATACTGATCTATGAGGTCACTGGCCACACCTGTAGGGATGGTAGAGTCATGAGCATGAAGAAATCTGGGTCCCTGAAGACTTTGTGGAGGAGAACTGCCATATCAGACCTGGCCTACTCACCTCCAAATCCTGTTTATTTATGAGAAAAAAATTAACACCTATCTAAAATAAGACACTGTCATTTCAGACTTTCTATAGCCACCAAATCTAATCCAACTTACAGAGGGAAGACTGCCACCTGGCACACTTATTCCTTGTGATAGTGTTGAAAGCCATCATTCATTTACAATAGTTCAAACAGTTAACTATGACCTAACTCAGATCAGAGTCCACTGGCCTTTGAAAATTGCACTTAGGGAGTAAAAATGAGGCTAAGGCCAAAATAAACAAAGCTTCATGAATATTTCTAAAACATGTCTGGCACAACCTCCATGAAATGCAAAGCAGGAAGCAAAGGATCTAGCCCTCTGTCCTTCCGCATGATGTAACTCTAAGGTATGGCCCTCCTGTTCCTTGTTGACATCCTATTAGATGCTCTTGTGCTGGGCAGAGAACTGATAACATATAAGCTATCCCATCTGGGGTGGCTGTAACCTGGGTAAAGGAGGTGGGAGGGAAAATGCAACAGATTTTGGAGGATAGGAGAAAGGTGTAAGAGAAAAAGTCCAGGGTAAGGGAGGTAAACAGACTTCAGTAGAAATCCAAATGCAAAACTCTTCACATTGGCTTCCTGAGGGGAATATCGTAGAAACACATGGGATTTAGAGTCAACAAAACAACATTTGAGTTCTAGCTCCCCACTAACTTGTGTGATGTTTGACATGTCATTTAGGCTCTTTCAGCCTTAGGTCATTTATATGTAAAATGGAGAAACATGCATGTGGATCAATAAATATGAAATTGCTTTATAAACTGCAGAGGGCCCCAAATGTCAGCTGCATGGCCATCTCTGTGTGTGCTTTGAAGGCATACAGAAAGGGATCTTGCTCTGCCTTTGTACATGTCATGTTTGGTTTTGTACATGATTATTATAAACCTAGAAGATTGAGTTGATCAAATCAGCTCCCAAAACAAATCCCAAAGAGGTGAGCATGGCAATAATTACTGTCAGAACTTGACAAATTACAAAGTAACAAGGTTTACTTGTTTGTTAGGCAAGTTTGCTAAGTTTGTTAAAAAACAAAGTCTCATTACTTTAGAACTGCACCTGGAATAATTCTACCCACACAGTAGGCATTCTGTAAATATTCAAGATATTTTAAAAACACAAGTTACTTTTCTATTCTATTAAAATCCACATATTACCATCTAGGGTCCTTTATTGACACTGTTTGCTACTAAATATTTCCTTGTCCCAGGAGGAGGGGCAGAAAAAGGAGGAGCATAAACATGTCCCTGGCCACCCCAGAATTTGTCATCTGGAAGATGTGATAACCATAAAGCAGTGTCTGGCAGACTTTTGGCTACAGGGGTGTAGAAGACCAATGCCAGCTGCTGTGCTCTGGGTTTACCCCAAGGCCACGCTTCCCACAGTCTGCGCCCAGCCCTAACACTCCATCTCTAATCTGGAAGGAGACCCCTCTGCTGGATGACTCTGGTGTGAAGGCTCCTCCTCGATATCTTTGGTAAGCTTTCCTTAAATTGTGTGGAGGTCTGGGTCACTCTCTCCTTTCTCCTTTCTCTCTTTGGGTCGGACTTGTAACTTCTGACGGTCCTCCCAGTCTTTCTGGCTCCTTTTCTGTTTTCTCTCCCTGAGGTATTTTCCTAACCCTGTCTCTGCGTCTTTGCATCTTTGTGTATATAACGGTCTCTTGGCATTTGCTTCCCGGAAGACTGAAGGTGGCGTAGAATGTGATTATTCTGCACTTTCCTAATGTGGCTAGAGCCACAAAAGTAAAAAGAAAAGGAAGGCAGACAACTAGGGTGGTGAACATGGCTAACCGCAGGCCAGGATGCATGTTAGGACACTCCTGGCCAGCAACACTTAAAGTCTGCCCTTGCCTCATCTCTGAATATCCCTGTACCTATTCCCATGCAAAAGAACAGCTGTAGGGTCTTTGATTCTCTTTCAAATGTATATCACGCTATTTTATTATATGCCTCCTGGCATTCCTGAAGAATAGTTTCTGCCTAGGGGAGACAGGACTTGGTTTCCAATCTATCGATCTGTGCTGTCTCTGGTCATGGCAAAATGAGAATTAAGAAACATAGGCAATCTCTTCTGTGGTGCCCCAGCAGGATGCTCATGAAGGCACTTCTTACCTGGCCTTTGGCTGGGTCTTTTTTGCAGCTGCCTCACTGGCTTTCACTGGTTCAGGAAGTTTTGCAGGAATAGGAGAATTCTAAAGAATGAAAGGAAAAAAAAAAAAAAAAAGGCTTCACAGATTTCTCTGTAGAAGAAAAACCAACCTGATGAAAAAGCATTACTTTTGGGGGTGTTTAGGTGTGGCTTTCAGGTACTTTTCTCCCTGTTAGAGGGAAGTTAATAAAATGCATACCAGACTCAAGACACCGTGAAAGCAGGTGCCTGAGAAGAGGTGAGTACAAGCACACACTCCTGGACTCTTTCCCCTTCTACACCAGGCAAGGCTCACTGAGGCTTGATCTTGGTTCCCGCTACTGTATAGCTTAGAAGTGATGTGATATCTGAGAGAAATCAGAGTCAACTCAGGTGCCAAGTAGGGTGTACTCCACCTTCCAGTCAGAATGTTGAGAGAAAATCGCAGTCACCCTGTATGATTGTTTGCTGAGTGAGTGCCCCTTCCCAAAATGGGAGGCGCTACTCACTCCACAAGCAGAGCACTATTCCCCTGGCTTGGATTCTGCACCATCCAGCACTGCTCTTTGAGGGAGTGTTGAATCACAAAGCAAGTGCTTGCTACTCCTGAGCAAGTGCCAAAAGAAATGAGTCTGATGAAGCTTACTTTTTATAACTAGTTACAATCTTAAAGCTTTCAATTATATTTCACATTATTTACTGAAAAAGGGGAGAGTGGGACTACAAAAGAAAACATGGTCACATAAAGTTAATGTACCACATTCCCTGTTTCCATCTTGGAAAAATGACAAACAGAACGTGAGCTCTAACACTGGCTTTCTAGGAGGGTCCTCTCATTTCCTTGTGTTTCCACGAGGGAGGATTTCCCCTAGAAAACTTCTAGCCTCTCCTCTATGCTTTAAGCATTCCTCTCCCAAGAAAGAGGAGCAGCACATTTGATAAGATTGGCAGAAGAAGTGGGCTCATCTGGTTCATCCTTACCTTCCTTTCTTTCTGGAAAAGGCTGATCCTTAAGAATCAGGCATTTCCATCTCAGTCAGGTGGATTTAAAATTAGGAAGTCTGACAGGACAAGTTATGTCTTCCAACCCGACCTTTTTATCAACAAAGTCAATATTCCAAGTGCCATCTGAATCAGTCTCACAGCTGATGCCAAATGTGGCAGTGAAAAGAGGAGTATTATTTATCAGTACCCTCAATCCTTAACAGTGGCATCAAAACATTTATTACTGGAGAAAGCTTCATAAAAATTTCAGATTAGAATCTATTTATTGCCAGGTGCAGTAGCACATACCCTATCCATCCCAGCGGTTGAGGCTGAGGCTGAGGCACAAGTTCAAAGCCAGCCTCAGCAACTGAGCAAGGCCCTAGGCAACTTAGCGAAACCCTGTCTCGCAATAAAAAATAAAAAAGGGCTGGTGATGTTGCTCAGTGGTTAAGCATCCCTGGGTTCAATTCCTGGTACCAAAAAAAAAAAAAAGTACATATTATAGCATCCATTAGTAAAATATTCAAGGGATTAGATTATGTCATGAAAAATATGCCAAAATTGGGAATGGAGATGTAGTTCAGCGGTAGGGCCCCTGCCAAGGACGCATGAGGCTCTGGGTTCCACCCCATCATGGCAAAAGCAAACAGTAACAACAAAAAAGCTGAAATTGTAAAAAGGGCGTTTGCAAAGCATTTTACACTGGAAACCAGGAGTGTAGACTTTAAGAATACGTGGTGTAGAAAACATTCACATGGTCTGATGTGTGTGGTCCAAGTGTGAATTACACATGGTCAATGGTGGAGGTGAATCAAGAAAGCACTGCTGTAAGGAGGGAGAGCAGTGGAGATGGGCTGGTGGGACGAGTCCAGGGCTCCCCCAGGAAGGCAGCTGTGTGCAAGTCACAAGACAGCAAGATGGCCACTCTTCACCCAAGCATTCAATTCAATCCCTAGGGCATTTTTTGTTGCTCCTGTTGTTGAGAGTAACTGCCTCAGTTTTATAATTAAATTCAATGGGAAAACTGGATTCCCTTTATTCTGGATTCCCTTTATACTGATTCATGGTTAGCTTTGTTTGAATGCTTCCTAGTAGATAAAGCAAGGGGTATCTACATTCACTGAAGAGACTGATTAACACCCCAGAACTCAAATGACAACATGATAATGTTTACTGCTGTTAACAAGTACCATTCACATACCTGTACATTTGGAATTGGGCATTCTTTCTTGAGAAGTTTGAATGAGAAGTAGGAAACCTGGTAAATATCCGGTCTTTTGTCAGGGTCTGGTTCCAACATATACCCTGTGACAAACATATGTGAACTCATTTAATAATATCCTAACAGTTATTACATTACCTAGGGAGCATAACTTTTCTACTACCAAAGTTTTGATTTTTATATCTCATAAAAGTCAAATAGTATAATTTTTCCTAGAAAGGGAAACTAACTTTCCTAAAATATTGACTATCCACAAGAAAATAAACTCCTGGAATTATAACAAGCTACCTGAAGTTCATATCCTGTGCCATGCACAAGAAGGGTGCAAGCTCTGAATCTGAAAGTTACCACCTTCATGCCTGTAATACCCAGGAGATTATGTGGTCGAGTTTCTGGCTTGCTTGGTTCACAGCCTCTTGTTAAACAAAGATTATTCTTGATACTTATAATCCAAACCCAAACATCATGAATTCACTAACTAGTCTTTTGCTGGTGATAATAAGTGGTTTCCAATTTAAGAGAAATTATAAAGTAACATATATATAGATCTACTTTGTGATCAATAGATCACCTTTCTATTTCCAGGTCCTTTAAGTTTCTGCCCCTCTCTGAAACTGTGAAAGCCCTCAGGAAAAGTCTTTGAGAAGACACAGACACACAAGTAAATATACCAACATGAGTGCAAGGCACTTCCTGCTTAAGTAATAATGAATGGTTTGAATGCTAAGTTCTGAAAAAAAAAAATCAGTGAGGTCACGCCTTGGAAGGTGGAGCAGAAGAGGCAGAACAGAACACAGTCGGGGGAAAGCAGAGAAAAAAAAGACAGTCCAGGTGAAAGAACAGTGTGAACAAAGGCAAACCTGGAGAAAGGCAAGAGGATGATGCTCTGCTACATGGGAACAGGAGCCAAAAGATGGGGTAAAGAGATGGCTTCGTGGGTGGGACAAACGAGAACATAAAGATCTTAAATGCCATGCTAAGCACTTGGGCCCCTCTATGGGACCACTGGCAAGCAACTCAAATTTACTGAATAAGGCATGAGAGGGTGGCAAGGGTAAAGAATGAGGAGAGAAGCTGGTGGCCAATATACCAGAACAGGTTGAAGCTGACAGGTCTGTATACATTGTGGTAACAGAAATGAGAGTAAGAGAATCAATGAAAAGAGTGGCAACTCAAAAAAAAAAAAAAAAAAAAAAAAACGATGCAGCACAGGAAATAATCAATTCTGCTCTTTTGATTGCTAGCCAGATCCAAAGAATATCTTAAAGTTCACCCATCCAGGTTTGAATGGCAATACCAACAAGAGAAACTGAAAAAAAGGGGACTCTTGTACTGGGGGTAAAAAGAAAGGGAGGAGCCAGGTGCAATGGCATGTACCTGTAATCACAATGGCTCAGGAGACTGAGACAGAAGGATTACGAGTTCAAAGTCAGCTTCAGCAAAAGCAAGGCACTAAGCACCTCAGTGAGACCCTGTCTCTAAATAAAATACACAAAGGGCTGGGGTTAAGTGGCCCTGGGTTCAATGCCAGGGGAACAAAATAAGGGGTGGAGCAAGGATAATAAATAAACTTTATTTTTTCCACAGGAGAATTTTTATTTTCTTCCATTGTAGGTGCAGTCAAATTATACACAATGGTGGGATTCACTGTTACATATTCATATGTGCACACAATTTAACAATATAATTTGGTCAATGTCATTCCCTTCCATTTCCCTTTTCCCTCCCTTCTGTCATCCCCCTGGTTCCTTTTCTCTAGTCTACTGATCTCCCTTTGAACAAATCGAATTTTAATCCTGTGATTGCAGGGTCATAATGGAATCTTCAAATAGTCTGCAAACTGAAATAAGAGTTCAGGAAAGATGTCAGTGCTATAAACATTCTTAAAGAATTGTTTTTTCCAAAATGAATTTAATACATTCTACTGTCTGTCAGGTAGAATAAAAAAAATTTTTAAAAAATGAATCTAATGAACAAATATTAAAAAGAAAAAAATGCTACCTATAGTATCAAATTTGGCTTATTTTCTCATATTTCCTTCTGATCTTATTTACATAGCTGCAATTTCAGTTTAGATATAATGCTTTACATCTGAAAACAATCCAGCCATCATTAAATGCCACATTTCATTCCTTTAAACACCTCCCCATTAATAAATGAAAGAGGTTGATTAATAAAATTGGCACAATGAAATGTAGAGTCACTTAAATGCTGTAACTATGTGAACATGAACAAGTCACCTATGCTTTTGTGGCTTCAGTTTCCTCATGTGCATATTGGGGATAATTATATTTAAAATATACAGGGTTATAAGAATTAGAAAAGGTACAAGCAGGCTCTCAACACATGTCAGATGCTCCACCTTTGTTGCTGATTCAGTTTTTTCCAGTGTACTCTACCCAAGACCCAGTTTGAGTTGTTCAGGATTTATGGTTCTTAACGGTTAAAACTCAGATGCTAAATGCCTGGACCAATGTGGAAAGATGATAAAAATCTCTAATTCTTTAGCATTTTAGCACAGGGTCTTATGCAAAGATATTTATTCTACCATCTGGTTAATGGATGTTAGTACATATGCTTGCTATGATGATACAAAAAAGTAGGGAATCTTAAGACTATTTTAAACAAAGCATTGAGTTTAGATGCTTGTTATAAAAATCCAGTGATTAACCTAAAATGAAAGAAAAAAATCTAGTTCCATGGAGTTATATAGTCTTAATTATGTATTCATTCCAGCCGATGCACTGCAATCATTTTCATTTGAGTTGCTTCCAGTTTTGCAAAGATGAATTTCTTATCATTTGATATGAGTCAGCTGGATTCCTTTGGAACCAAAGCTTTTATACAGACTGCAACAGGACATAGCAGTAGTGTACTGCTCAAAGTACAATTAGGATTTCTGCTTGTGGCTGGCTCAGGTGTGAAACAGAGCTTAGATTTCTAGCAAAAAGACCCACCACTCTAACAAGACACTGTGAAACTATCCGTGCATTCCCAGTTATTATTAGTTGATTTAAAAAAAATCTTTACATCCAATTCTTCACTCCTAGAATCCAATCTCTTTATCTTCCAATTTATTCTAGTGATTGGAGGTAAAAATGTGAAACCAAAAACTTGGAATACTTACTAATAAGGCAGTGCATGTCTTGAGAATATCGAGAGTTATCAGGAATTGTGAAGCTTCCATCACAAATTGCCACCTGACTTTCCCCAAATGGCAAAGTGAAGTAGCATAATTTATACAACAAACATCCAAGGGCCTAAAAGAAATAAAGAAAGCAGACTGCTATTAGTAGTTTATTTACCATAATTGCAAGTGGATCTAAGCAAAGATTACTGGCACCATCTGTATTTACTAGCACCTATAAAAACTATATATTATTAATCTATTAGAAAATTGAATTTAGAACTCAATGTGACTATTTAGCAGCCAAATTATATTATTTCTAACAGTATTACCAAATTCTGCTCCAGTGAAGAACAGGTATTTTACCTATTTTGCTCTTAAGAACCAGAAAGTAAAACCACCTGAATAATTTTCAAAGTGCTCTAAAGTCATTTTCTTTTCATGTTCCAAGAAGCAGTGGCTGGTCCCCTCACATCAAGAACAGCCCCGAGGGAGAAGTAGACGATGGTACGGTACATGTGCTACCGTGCTATAGCACTGTCTGCATTAAACTTGGGAGTTTACAGTCAATGACCACTGATATCTGGGGTGTGGATAGGTTAGTTGACACCTACCCAAATGTCTGCCTTCGTAGTGATGATTTTGCCACTGTACAAGTTGACCATTTCTGGTGCTCGATAGGACAGCGTTGTGTATCTACAATCAAGAGATTCATTTTTTGTTAAATATATCAATGCTAAAATTATAAACCAGGAGCAGAATTTTTTTTTACATTAAGAGAACCCAATTCCCTGGGAGCAATCTGCAGGAGAGATTATGAAATATCGGTGCAGATAAAATGAAAGGCTGTCCTTGGTATAATATCATCATCACACTGTGGCCTGAACAGCAGACCTTCTAATCTAAGAACATAAGGGGGCTACAGAAACAAGTGCACTAGGTAAGTCCTAAAAGTATTTGCATCCTCAAATGACAAAATAATCTCCTATAAATCTGATACTGTTGTCTGGTACTGTATTTTGTTTATTTGTTCTTTAAAAATAGAAAACCCTTTAAATATGATTCAACATATGCAGCACTGACTGGGATATTCCGGAGACCAGCAGAAAGTGGGCCCCAGTAGGGGGTGGGGTGGATAGGGTCAAGGGCCCTTGATCTTTGTTCCTGGAACAAGGCTGAAGTAACAGTGTTATCTCTGGTTTAAGAGTAACATAAGCACACCCTCACAGTGAATGTTGTGGTGTTACCATGTATGTGATTTGTGCTGCTCCAATCTCTAGATCCCAGATGGGACTGGCTTAGGTGTCCATTAGGGCCTTGGACCAGAAATTGTCTTGTCTCAGGCCTGGTTGCCTGGGGTGATGTATGAAAGGGGAGTGAGGTTCTGATCTAGGCATGCATGCTAGACCACTGATTTATTAGTGGCAACAAGGAGTGCTGTTGCCTGTGAAAAACCCAACACTTTAGACAGGAGGGGAAATGAGTCAGGCTGTAACTGTACCCACAAATCTAAAGCTATTTCTCAGGGAAGTCAGTGATTCAGGGTCTGCAGAGACTTCAATAGACCCACCATCATTAATTCCACTGGGCTGTGGATGAGCTCCTCATAAGCAGGAAGGAAGCAGGGTTCAGTAAAAAAGCACATCTGTATAACAATGTCATATTAGCTGTGATAACACTTGGAAACATCACAGTACTTTCATGGCATCACTTACCTTTTTATGGGCGTGTGATGTCATAAATAAAAATACCTGTATACAATGATCATAAGACCATTGAAAAGTGTTATGAGATTCCTTCATTTCACTCTGCTGATCCATGCCTGTGAACTCTTCTCATCCTTCACTTAAAATCAAACCACCCAACTGTGAACAGGATACTCTGAGATGAAGGATAACTGACTGGTACCATTTTCTTCCCATTCTGACCATCACATTCACAAGCTGTAAGTTAAAGTTACTCATCTGATAATGGACAAACTTCCAAGAAAGAAGAAAAAGCTTACTTCTTAATCTCATCTTCTACTGCATTAACTCCCTCAGTTTGTGGATTCTGAAATTTGTTGGTGGCACTGCCAAAATCACACAGGACATAGTGACCTCGGTCATGCAAGAGGATATTTTCAACCTGAAAAACAAGCACCGAAGTACCCATTTCAAGATATTGTTTAGTAATGCATGTGAAAATATGGTTTTACAGTCACATAAATAAAATGTTTTATTTCTGGCAACCTTGTGAGTGTGCACAGGTAAGTTATTCCCCACTGAGAATCTCAACAGGGGCCATCCCAAGTGGAACAAAAGGACAGGCACAGGAACAGGGTGAAATGAGGACAGAAAGGATGAAGAGGGAACTCCACAATGAGGGAAGTCAGAGTTCCATTTTTCCAGATTTCCAGTCATATTTCTCTGATCTGAAGAGATCTCATACTTTTGAGTTCTTATTCTTCTTTTATTCTAGAATGTTCTCCATGATTCTCCACTTCCCTATCCAATTGCCAAATTATCAGTTGTCTTGCAAACCCAGATTCAAAGATTATTTCATTTTTGAATTTTCCCCCCATTCACACAAATGTCAGTCCTTCCTCATTTTCCTACAGTACTTCATTCTCCTACGATGTCAATTACTTCACTTGGAACTTTTAGTACATTTAACAATGTTTTAAAAAATAAATCAATCAATGTCTTTACTAGGTTAGGATTTTCAGCTTTAATATTTTTTATATTTTCATTACTTCTCAAAGTAATAAAATGTCTGGAGGTAAATGGGCAGTTTCCTGTTAAAATATTTCCCTCCTGTTGTTTTGTTTATTTGTTTTGTTTTTCTGTAAGTGAAATATTTGGGTAGTAAGGAGTTCTAAGTAGCAGGGAGCTTATAAGGACCAAAACCTAGAAAAATCTCTGGTATCAAAGCCCTCTTTCTGTGAAAACAATTCCAAAATAGAGGGCACTGTGTTCTCAAGATTAATTCCTGGTGTAGGGAAACTGAGCTGACTAGTATGCTGGAGGACAGACCTGCCTATGCGTGGGCAGTAAAATGGCAGCCAAAAAATCTTGTTAGGCCAATAAGACTGTAGTCTCCATTGTCTTTTGTCTTCAGCCTTCCAAAAGACTGATCACCTTTGGAAAACAAAGGTAAGAGTAGACTATAAGCTCCTTAAAGACAAGCATCATCTCTTAATCATATTTGTAGTGTTCTCTACCCAGTACCTACCATAGCGCTTGGTATAGAAAATGTTTGTCGAATGGAATTAAGTAAAAAATCAGGGTACTGCCATGCCGGGCGTACCTAGTTGGAAAGTAGTTTAGGTGTTCGTTGTTGTTAGTATTCGCTGTTTGGAATCAGTCAGGTTTCGAGAATCACTAACGCTGCAGTCAACATGTCGGTCCCAAGCGCACTCATGAAGCAACCGCCCATTCAGTCTACAGCTGGGGCCCAGTTCGCAATGAGAAAGGTGAGATTTCAATGGAGAAGGTAAAGGTAAAGCGATATGTATCTGGAAAGAGACCAGACTATGCTCCTATGGAGTCTTCAGATGAGGAGGATGAAGAATTTCAATTCATTAAGAAAGCCAAAGAACAAGAAGCAGAACCGGAGGAACAGGAGGAGGATTCATCTAGTGATCCCTGGCTGCGTCGTTTACAGAATCGTATTAGTGAAGATGTCGAAGAGAGATTGGCCCGACATAGGAAAATAGTAGAACCTGAAGTGGTAGGAGAAAGTGACTCAGAAGTAGAAGGAGATGCTTGGCGCATGGAACGAGAAGACAGCAGTGAAGAAGAGGAGGAAGAAATTGATGATGAGGAAATAGAGCGGCGCCGTGGTATGATGCGTCAACGAGCGCAGGAGAGAAAAAATGAAGAGATGGAAGTCATGGAGGTGGAAGATGAAGGACGTTCTGGGGAGGAGTCCGAATCAGAGTCTGAGTATGAAGAGTACACAGACAGTGAAGATGAAATGGAGCCTCGCCTTAAGCCAGTCTTCATTTTGAAAGAAGGATCGAGTGACAGTTCAAGAACGTGAGGCTGAAGCATTGAAACAGAAAGAGCTAGAGCAGGAAGCAAAGTGCATGGCTGAAGAGAGGCGAAAGTACACACTGAAGATTGTAGAAGAGGAGACAAAGAAAGAATTGGAGGAGAACAAGCGTTCTCTGGCTGCACTGGATGCACTCAATACTGATGATGAAAATGATGAAGAGGAATATGAGGCATGGAAAGTTCGAGAGCTAAAAAGAATCAAGAGGGATAGAGAGGACCGAGAATCGCTCGAAAAGGAGAAAGCAGAAATTGAACGCATGCGAAACCTGACTGAGGAAGAGAGGCAAGCTGAGCTTCGGGCAAATGGCAAAGTCATCACCAACAAAGCTGTCAAGGGCAAATACAAGTTTTTACAGAAGTACTATCACCGGGGTGCCTTCTTCATGGATGAGGATGAGGAAGTACACAAGAGAGATTTTAGTGCACCTACCTTGGAGGATCATTTCAACAAAACAATTCTTCCTAAAGTCATGCAGGTCAAGAACTTCGGACGTTCTGGTCGAACCAAATACACCCACCTTGTGGATCAAGATACTACCTCCTTCGACTCAGCATGGGGCCAAGAGAGTGCCCAGAACACAAAATTCTTTAAACAGAAGGCAGCTGGAGTACGAGATGTGTTTGAGCGACCCTCTGCCAAGAAGCGGAAAACTACCTAGAGTTCAACTATTTATTCCACCTGTGGGACACGAGGGGATGTCTCAGCATCTGGTCCTTGATATTCTTTTACCATTATTCACAAGGTTCTTATATCCACCCTACTGGACTTACTGTCATACCTGTTACTGGGTAGTCCAGTCCTTGAAGGTGCTTTGTAAGGTTTGGACTCAATCTGAGAAACCTACAGAAAAGCACTATCCAGGTAGGTTTATAGGCTTCCCATTTAATACTGTTTCCGAGAAATCTGAGGTTTCTCTGCTGTGGCTTCCCATATTTACTTGGGACTATTCAGTTTTCTTCCATCCACTTAGCTTGTGTCAGAAATGTGGGCATGTTAAGTGGAAAATGCATTACTTCTACCTTAGGGTTAGGAGTAGTGTACCAGGAATTTAAGCTCACTGAAACCTGTTTTGCATTTTTGGTTGGAGTCAACTTTTCTAAGTGAATACACTTTTTATCTTTTTGTGTGTATGTATGTCAAGAAATAAAAGATACACATCAGAATTTTTAGCATAATACTGGATAATAAAATGTACAATTTGACAAATATTAATTACCTATCAACTAAAATAAAAGCAGGGAATTGTTAAGCAAAAAAAAAAAAATCAGAATTACACGTAACATGTGTATGTATGTGTGCACGCACACGTGTGCACTAGTGCTGTGAACACCCTGGTCTGTTAGAAGTAGGAGTCATGAAAAACCCAGTCCCTACCACTACTACTAGTTCTTTTAAAATAGCTAGGCAATTATGGTAATCTTACACTTTTACCTCAATTTTCTTTTAATTCTTGTAAACATTAAATTAAGTACACGTTTTAGTCTATATCTGTTAATTTCAATTATTTGAAGTCTTCGTTGCAAACTGATTCTGCAATTTATTGTTTCTTATTCCTACTGAACTTCATTCATGGAATTACTGTTATGTGCAGTTTTCTGTTGTTAACTTATATCCTTAGAACTTTTATCTGTAAGAAGTCTTTGAGACCCCTGGGTTTAAGGTATACTATTCTGCCAGAGAGGACTGGAAAGACAGGGCTGGTGCACCTGGGAACATTACTAATCTAGAGTTACTAACCTAGAGTTGCTTGATTCTAAAATTTTGATCTTGGCATTAGCCACAGAAGCAGTGAACAATGCTCTGCAGATAAGTTCTTATGATAATGAATTCTTACTCACATAACTATAAATTAAGAATAACTGGGACATACTTGTTCCCTTGAATTAAGATGGAGGCAGACAAATATTTCCGCTGTCTACAGCTTTTTATAAAGCTCATCTGTTTATTCTATTTACACAAAAAGAAACAGGCTACCCTGAGCATGTACTTATTTTAGGAACCTAAAATAGTTCCAACAAAACAATAATGTTTTCAATTTAATTTAGAAGTTATAAAATAATACTAATCATTTAATGAGTTTTTAGAATTGCCAGTACTACTGTATTTGGCACATGGATTATTCCACTAAATCCTCATAATGACATTATTATCCCCATCTTGTAGATGGAGAAAATGAGACTCAGAGTGATTAAGTCACTTCTAAATATCATGCAGCAAATAGGTGGTAGAGCTGGGAAGTGACTCTAAGCAAACTAACTGTGACATGGACAATTACCTTTCTTTCAGGGCAGGCAGCAGGTCAGAAGAAGAGCAATTACTCAAGGTCCTAACTTGACTCTCCAACTATGGTAGGGGTTGTGATGACTTTACACCTGCCCAGTACATTGCACGGGGCTTAAGAGCAGGGTTTTCTTAATTCTTTGTGTCCAGAAATGCTCCCACCATAGAATCTAGTCAATGTGGAGCCAAGTGTCTAAATACTAACCAGACTCACTCAAAGTCTCCCAAGGATTCCTTATATTACCTATTTTGTTCTTTTATTTAATTGCTTTCTCTTCATCATTCAAATTCCAGACATTTCTAAAGACCTTGCTCAAGTTAAGACTTCTCAGAAAAACCTTCCATAACCTCCCTAAAAAATCTACAGAACTTAAAGTAGACAGGAGGTATCAGAAAGGCCTTTGGGACAAAGCAAGCTATGCCCATTGGTTACTTATTCTGTAGTCCATGACTGGTTTTGTCTGACAGCAGAGTTTAACACTTGCAACAGAGACTGTATGACTGATAAGTCTGAAATATTTACTTTCTGGCCTCTGCAGAAGTTTGCCAACTTTGGTCTGTAATGTAAACTCAATAATCATTTAGAATTCTTTTGTGGACTGGTATTTAATTTCTAACACATTTATGCTTACTTTCCCCAATAGAACACAAAACCTTTAAAGCCAGGGCATTGTACTATACCTACAAATCCTCCACAGTGCCTCGTCCAGTACTGTCCATACACCATGGACACTTAAATGTTGCTGATAACATCACTTACTCAGCATCATTCAGCAACAATCTTCCCCTTGGGCCTTATGAACCTTACAGCTCATGTGAAACCAAGCTTCCCCCACTCTGTGTGTGTACTCCCTTTCTGAGTCAGCTTCTATGCTTTTAATGCTGGGCTGTACATCTAGAAAACTGGAAAATTAATTCATGGAAAATCACAAAGAAGGCAGCTGGAGGGACCAAAACTGCTGTTGGGGGAGGTAGGAGGACTAACAAGACAAAGACAGAATAAAAAGGAGGCAGACTGTTGTCCTGATAAGGACTGTAATCCCTGCTATGGCTGTTTTGCACATTTGTGGGGAGGATTAAATGAGATTATGAAGGTGAAATCTCTTGGCAGTGGCCACCTTAGCAACTGGTGCATGCTCTACCCACTCTCAAGTGTGTCCTTTGACTTGTGGTCCTGTGAGAACCTCCAAGGCCAAGCACTATCACACCAGAATACTCCACAGAGAGCATGGTAACTGGTAGCAACACTGGGATTGGGGGGAAAAATACCTCAAGGACTATTTTTGAGGTTGACCTTGATCAAATCTTTAGGCCTTTTTTAGCATGTTTTCATCTGCAATGTGAAGCTGATAATATTTGCTGTTACAAAGCAAGTAAGTATATGTGAAAGCAAACCGTAAACCTTCCACAAATATAAGACATCACTACCATTCATTTATGAAAAAAAAGTATTTGAATTTCTACTGCATGCCAAGTACTTTTCTAAGTTCTAGGGAAAAGGCTGTGAACAAAACAAAGCCCAACCTCTTATGGAGTTTAAAGTCCATCTGGGGATAAGAAATTAATTATAATTGTCTGGTGGTGGTAAATGTTATTTAAAAATTCTAGCAGGCTAAATATACGTAAAGTGAAGAAGTATGTTACTTTAAATAGCAGTTAGAGATGGTCTCTCTGATGAGGGAGCAGAGACCTGAATATGGAAGGAGCAGCCATGAACCATCTGATGGAAGAACATTCCGAGCAGAGAACAGTCAGCACCAAGATCCCAAGATGGATGTGTGCTTGAGGTACCGGGGGCATGGAGACAGGTCAGTGACACTGGACTACCATTGTATTTAACCTTGGTACTGAAAAAAAACAAAGGAAATAAAAACAAAACTGAAAACATGGGACTGGTCTATTACAGGCCAGTGCTGTCGAGGCTAGGAAGATAAGGTACTGTGGGGCCTCAGAAGAAGTAAAGTACTCAGGTAAGAAAAACTGATTACAGGAACAGAGTAGAGGGGCAGGAGTAATGACAATGATGATGATGATGATCTCAGCAGCTAACAGGATGTACTATGAGCCAGACAATGCCCCATGCACATCTGGTGGGGGTACTGGGAATTAAACCCAGGGGCAACTTTACCACTGAGCTACATCCCTAGCCTTTTTATTTTTCATTTTGACACAGGATCTTGCTAAGTTATTGGGGCTGGCCTCAAACCTGTGATTCTCCTGCTTCAGCCTTCTGAATCACTGAGATTACAGGTATGTGCCACCACACCTGGCAGTGCCCCTATGCACTTTTACCTATAGTAGCTCATGCAAGTCTTACAAAGTCTTATTGTCCACCTTAACAGATAAGAAAAGGGAGGCTAGAGAAGTGACCCAACTTGCCTGAGATTACGAGGCTGGTACAGCATGATTTGGGCTCAGGCTGCCTGATTGCTGGGCCCACACTCTCTCCCACCATACTGATATGCATCATGTAAGGAAGGAGCATGGAAAGTTAAGATTGGTAAAAGAGAAAACTGAAAAGGAGAGAAGAACCAGAGAAGTAAACAAAGGGAAGTAAGGAGGGTCACTTAGGAGGCATTCAGTATTTTTAAGAGGTCAGCAGTACATACAAACAACCATTTTAGGAAATCAAATTAGTCAATGTAAGAGAGAGTAAGCTGGGTGCAGTGGCTTGGGAAAGCCACTGACACAGGAGGATCCCAAGTTCAAGGCCAGCCTCAAAAATTTAATGAGGCCCTAAATAATTTAGTGAGATGCTGTCTCAAAACAAACAAACAAAAAATTTAAAAGGTGGAGAGTACTAGGGATGTAGCTCAGGGGTAGAGCACTCCTGGGTTCAAATGAGAGCAGGTGCAAATGGTCCAGGAGTGAGGTGAGTAAGGCTGGATATAGGGTAAGATATTTGGTAAAGATAAGGAAAGGGGTCAGTGGTGAGGTAGACCTCCAAGTGATGTTCATGTACTATCTTCCAAACACTTCAGAGAAATGCATAGTAATGTCATTTTGGCAAAGCCCTGAAGATTTTGTAAGCCAAAGACTTGTTACCATTGTTTATAATCTTCAAATATTTCAGTTCTTTGAGAATTCGAACCTGCTAAAACTTACTCCCCAATCTATGGGCCACTAAAACTGTCACTATCAAACTCTGCTCATAGCTTTCACTAAAAGGTCACAGTCACTTTCTACTGACTTCTTCATCATGTTCTTCCAAACAGGTACAGCATGGAGGCACTGCAGAGAATTTACTACGACTGGAAAACTTGGAAAATTGGCCTTCAAACCTGTTCTTCTAAAAATGGGATGAGTATCTTCATCCTATTTACTTCATGAGATCAAAATCTCTCTTCTGACAAAAAAAGGAGACATCTGTGACTTCAACCTGAATGCCCTCGTTAAGTTTTAACCTTTCTTCCCCTTTTGTAAGTGCATGGGCAACTTGCACAGCAGAAGACAACAAAACAAATAAAAAGCCAGAAATGGGAATGAAGAACCTGGACTTTTTTCTGGTGTGATCCCTTAATTAGTTGAGCAGGACAGTCACAGACTTTCTGTAGCAAGGTTTCTTCAATGGTAAAAGGCAAGGAGTGATTTAGGTGACCTCCCCACATCTATGATCTGCAGTAATGATCTTCATATTTCCTCAGATAAATGAAAATTAAAAATGGGGGAATAATGAAAGGGTTACAATGTGTTTGACGAGAGCTATTCTACAGAACAGTACTTTCGTTAAGATTATTTTTAGAACATAAGCTGCTTAAGGATAGGGACTGCTTTCAGCTTATGTCCTATATGTAACTGGAAAGGAGGAGTGTACGCGTGGTCTTGCCTCTGTTCTGCATATGAACGAGTAGACCCACATTTGGGGTGGCTGTGGCTCACCAGGGTCCACATAAGATCTAATCTGTGCCCTTTCCTGTGTCCCATTAGCTTGTACTCATAGTGGCACCTGCTCCCCTGATGGAAATCCTGCCCACAGAGCAGCAACCAGCTCTTTCTTTGGTCAACCGAAGAATAAAGAACTGAGTGCTGGTTACCACCAGGACTGCAGTGGCTGGTTCTAGCAAGGAACTCAGTGTTCTAGTCATGGAACTCAGAGTGACCAAGGCTCTGTGATATGACACTAGCCAGGGAAACAGGAGGTACATGGCAACTTTTCACTCAGACCTTTGGAAGCTGGAGATGCAAAAGACAAACATGACTGCCCACCAGGCACACACTAGTAGACTTCAACAAAATATCTAGATGGTACCAACTGTCAACAGCTAAACACAAGAACAAAAGGGACTTCTCTGCAACAGGCACTGTCAAGGCCTCCTATCAGTCCTTGCCTTTGCTCCCTGTCTCCAAGGCAGGGAGAACAGGGAACAGTTAGTCTCCTGAACTGTGGCAGGCAAACCTGCAGTACCCCTGACATCTTCAATACTGATTAAAATATAACCACAATCCCAGCAGCTCAGAAGGCTGAGACAGGAGGAGTGCAAGTTCAAAGCCAGCCTCAGCAACTCAGAGAGGCATTAAGCAACTTAGTGAGACTCTGTCTCTAAATAAAAAAAAAAAAGACAGGCTGGGGATGTGGCTCAGTGGTTAAGAGCCCCTGGGTTAAATCCCTGGTACTAAAAAACAAAACAAAACAAAACAACAAATGAACAACCACCACAAAGTCTAATACCATGTTTCTGGTGCTGTGCTGCTTCTCTGAGATTCCAGGGTAAAGCCTGGGAACAGAGTCTGGCAACCTCTCACTCCTGTTACGGCCTTGCCCTCTAATTCCAGTGAAGGAAGAATCTGGCACCCTGCTGTCTTAGCCCTTCCACTGATCTATTCTGCATTCCCAGGCAGGACACTAAGGTTTGCACCCAAGGGTCCCATCACTGGGTGGTACTGACCACCACCTAAAAGCAGCATGCTACAAGGCATTATTCTCCTGGAAATACATCAACCCTGCATGAAATGATTATCATTTAGACTTTAATCCAATAAGTGTTTAAAAAGGTAAGATAAAAGAACTTGGTTTAAAAAAAGACAGCAATATACTCTAAGTGGTTCCCCTATTGCCCTCTGCCTCCTCCCTTGTTTGCACCTGTGTCCTGTAAGGTATTTACTATTCCAGGATATGCCCAGAGACTGACACATACTCTCATTCAATCCACCCTAACAGAGCAGACACTGTCATCTCTACTTTATAGATGAGGAAACCGAGGCCCAGAGAGGCTAAGTGATTTGAGGAACCAGGTAAGGAACCTGGGAAGGAGGGGCTAGGAGAACATAGTGTCTCAGAGATCCAAGAAAGAGATCACAAAGGAGGCAAAAGTCACAGGGTAAATAAGACAGGGCCAGAAAAATGTTTCTGGCAACACAGACGAAGTTGCCTGTATTCATCTCTCACAGCATTTATAAATCTGTTGGTATCAGTCACACAGTATTAAAGAATCAGCACAAATAGGAAATCTGACATTGTATCATGTACTAAAATATCTCACTATATTCCATAAATATGTTCAATTATTATGGGCCAATTAAAATTAAAATATTTTAAAAATATGAAATCTCACCCCATTTGATAGGAGTACAGGCCAAAAAGAGGACCCAGATCACAAGGGTCATAGGAACAGTGCCTGCCAGTCACACTTGTCCCTTATATTCATGTCCTTCACAAACTCTTCTCCAAAATGAAAAGCAGGGATAGAAGTCAGGTCCTTAAATTTTGATATCACTTCTTATTTAGAAATACATATTTTTGTATCTGGAATAGCCCTTCAAAGGCCCTTGTGTTAAAGGATTGGTCCCCAGGTTGGTACTCTTGGGAGCTGGGACCTAGTGAGCTGGGAGCTGGTCTCTAAGTCTTTGTGGGTGTGCCATGAAAGGGGATTAGGCAACCCAGTCCCTTCTACTTTCTCTTTTTTGTTCCCTAGTCATGAGGTGAGAGATTTTGCTCTGCAACACACTTCTTTTTTCCTCCCAGGGTCAAGGATCAAACCCAGGGCCTTACATGTGCTAGTCAAGTGCCCTGCCATTTGAGTTAAATCCCCAATCCTTCTGCTATAATGTGTTACCTCACCATGTGCCCCAAAGCAATAGGGTTAATTGATCAGGGACTGGAACCTCTAAAACAATGAGTCAAAATAAACCTTTTCTCTCTAAAAATTGATTATCTCACGTATTTATTATAGCAATGTAAAGATGATTAACACACATGCTAACAGGATTTAACCAAGAATTTCACTCACTGTTAAGGGTTTCTAGGAAAAAAGTATAAATATATAATTTATCTATTTTTTCTGTATTTTTATTCATGCATTATAATTATACATAATGGTGAAATTCATTGTTACATCTTCATACATGTATACAATATAGCAATTTAATTTGGTCAATCTCATTCCCCAGTATTTCCCCTTTCCCTTTCCTTCCCCTGGTCCCTTTTCTCTACCTCTATTGGTCTCTCTTTCATTTTCATGAGATATTTCCCTGCCCACCATCTTTATTTTCCTTTTTCCTCTCTAGCTTCCAACACGGACCCCTGACTCTCCACGTTTGGCTTATTTCTTGTTCTCAAGTTTCATTCGCTTTCCTACAAATGACCTAATTTCATTCTTTGTAACTAAATAAACTCCATTGTGCATATATATAACATTTTCTTTATCTATTCATTCACTGACAAGACACCTAAGCTGGTTCCATAGTTTGGCTATTGTGAATTGTGCTACTATAAACATTAGTAAGCATGTATCACTATAATATGATGACTTTAATTCTTTAGGATAAATACCAAGGTGTGGTATAGCTGGGTCATATGGTGGTTCCATGTTTATAGTCTTTTGAGGAACTGACTTGCACAGTGATTAAACTAACTTACAATCCCGCCAACAGTGTTGAAGTGTTTCTTTTTCTCTACATCCTCTCCAGCATTAATTATTTATTGTATATATTCTTGATGACCAGTATACTGACTAGTGTGAGAAAAAATCTTAGTGTAGTTTTGATTTATGTTTCTTGCCTTAGAATTGTTTTGGCTATTCTGGGTCTTTAATTCTTCCAAATGAATTTTAGACCTGGTTTTTCTAGTTCTTGGTATTCTGCTGAGGATTATGCTGAATCTGTATGTTGCTTTTGGTAATATGCCATTTTAACAATATTAATCCTGCCTCCCAATAAACATGGGAGGTCTTTCCATCTTCTAGTGTCTTCTTCAATTTCTTTCTTCACTGTTTTGTAGTTTTCATCACAGAGGTCTTTCACCTCCTTGGTTAGATTCCTAGGTATTTTACTTTTTTGGAGGCTACTGCAAATGGGATTGTTTTCCTGATTTCCTTTCCGGCAGGTTCATTGTTGGTGTATGGGAAAGTCACTGATTGTTGTATCCTAATTTTGAAACCTGCTACTTTGCTGAGTTTAATAGCTCTGTAAGTCTTCTGGTGGGGCTTTCAGAAATCAACGCATATTTAAAGCAGTGGCCTGCAGTCAGTCTAACCTGGTTTGCAACTAGCCTCATACCAGATCTTACCTAACTCCAAATCTTCACACACCTTCTTGTTGCCTTCTGTGTGCAGTACTCTGACTCTACTCTCTGCCTGAAATGTTCTTCCTCTTTTTTCTGATCACTCACATCCCACCAATCCTTCAAAATTCGAATTTTCCAGGAAACTACAATCACTGCTCTTGTTCCTGCTATCTGACCACATATGCTCCTCTATTTATCACTTTCTTCTACAGATTTTTGCATTTTACCACTTTCTATTTCAAGTCTAAATACTTCATTTGTATATTCTCACCAATAATACTTGAAACATCTAGTGGGTAGGAACTATGTTACAGCTATACCACCCCTACAATATTACATACTTATAGTAGGCTCATATATTCACCAAGATGCAGTCTCCTTTTTTTCTTTAAGGTTGGGTGAGACTGACTGTGGGCAGAGGTACTTGGGAGAAAGCTAAGGTTTTGGGAGGTTTATGCCTATCTTCCTGTAAACTACGTGCCTTAATTCAGGAATGCCCGTATATACTACCTTCAGAGCTACCAGGATGGCTAAAATAAAAAATGACAGTAACAAGTGTTGGTAAGAGTGGGGAAAAATTGGAAATATTATATATTGCTGATGAATGCAAAATAGTGTAGCCACTTTGGAAAACAATGTGAAGGCTCCTCAACAGGGTAAAACACAGAGTTACCATATGACCCAGTAATTCTACCTCAAGATAAAAACCTGAGAGAATTAAAAACAAAGGTTCACATAAAAACTGGCACACAAATGTTCATGGCAGCATTATTTACAAGAGTCAAAAAATGGAAACTCAAATGTCCACTAATGAATGAACAGATAAACAAAATGTGTTAGATGCATACAATGAACGTTATGTGGCTATGAAAATGAACTACTAATACACAGTGCAAAATAGGGGACCCTTGAAAACAAGCTAAGTGAAAGAAATCAGATATAAGTAGTGACATATTATATGATTCCATGTATGAAATGCCTAGAAGACAAAAATATAGAGAGACAGAAAGTAGATTAGTGGTGGGCAGGGGCTGAGGCAAGGGAAGAGAATGAGGAGTGATTATTACTGGATACGGGGTTCCTTATGGTAACAATGCAATGCTCTAGGATTAACTAATGATAACAGTTTGTACAGTCTTATAACGATAGTAAAAAATGATAATTTGTGTATTTTAAAAGGTGAATTTTATGGCATGTGAATTACGCCTAATTGTTGAAAGAAAGAAAAAAAGAAAGAAAGAAAGAAAAAAAGAAAGAAAGGAAGGAAGAAAGAAGAAGGAAATTAAAGTATGCTACAATGATCCTCAAACTTTGGAATATACAAAAACTATCTGGGGCTGGGGATATAGCTCAGTTGGTAGAGTGCTTGCCTTGTGAGCACTAAGGCCCTGGGTTCAATCCCCAGCACCATAAAACAAAACAAAACAAAACAAAACAAAAAACTATCTGGGTTGCTTATTAAGACATGAATTCCTGGTATTCCTTGGCATTACCATCAAAGTTCTAGCCCAGTTCAGGGTGGAACCTAGCAGTCTGCATTTAACACAGGAGGAGACACTGATGCAAGTTATTAGCCATGAAGCACATTTCTTGAAACACAAATATAATGAAAAGAAATTGTAATTTAGAATCAGAAGAGTTGGATTCAAATTGTGGTATTGCTCCTTCCTAATTACATGATCTTAAGCAAATCACATAACATCTCTGTTACTTAGTTTCCTCAACTCTAAAATGTAATAAAAAATGTCTCCCTCTAAAGAGACAGTATAATAGGATACATGGCACACAGCTAGTATTCAATAAATGCTAAGTTGAGTCCTAATTGGGTGCCAATTCCATTCAACAAACATTATCAAGTGACTATAATTTGAAAGGCACAGTGCAAGGTGATGGTAATCAGTAGGACCAAATTTAAAAATGATGGGTTTTGCAAAATATGAAATAGGCTTTTGAAACCAAGTGTCATTATTAACAAACCATTTTAATTAATATGTTACTTTTCATGACCCTGGAAAAATGAATTTGGGAGTACAGCAAGAAAAATAACACCACAGGTTCAGGCACTTGATAATTACAAAGAATTTCTGGATCTACTCATAAAATTGATACCTGTACTGTACTTTTTCCTTTGTATTTTCTTTTTCCAAGCAGAACATACATGTAGAATTAGGGACCATGCCTTAAACTTCTTTTATACCCCTTAAGTATCTATTCTAGATAAAAAAAATACTTGTCAAGAACACAATTAACAGTGTGGTCTGTTACCTTTAGGTCACGATGGATAATAGGTGTTTTGCACTGATGCAGGCGGGCAACAGCTTCACAGGTATCACAGAATATCTGTAGCACTTCATTCTCTGTAAAGCCTGTTTGCAGGCGCTGGTTCATCAGGTTTACCACCTGGCCTCCTGAGAGGGGTGCAAAGAAGAGGTTATAATCACAGTCAGATTGGTCATGCAGACCAGAAGAATGAATGGCTGTCCAAAGAGAAGCAACCTGAACTAAAGTTACTGACCTGATCACCTAGTCGAGCAAGACTAAATCCCAGGTGTCTGGACTCTTGGTTTGTGATTTGTTTTCTTACAATCCAGTGCCTCTTCTAATACATCAAAATCACTTTCTTTATTTTACAAAGCATCCCAGACGTGAGCTGCCCTCATTATGTCTTCAAGATTAGTAAAAGAACTGACAATATTGTCCTGTGATAATTCTCTGGTCATACTGTGCCCGTTGTGTAGGAGATGAGGTCACAACCTCAACTTGCCCTCTTTCAGTAAGAAACAGATGGCACAAGAGACCCAGGTAGCAGGAGGAAAACAGTGTTAGAGTTTGTACTTTAGGAAAAGATTGGTCTCTCTGGCTTTACCACTTAACTGCCTGGCTTGTGCAAATACCACATCAACATTTCATCTCCAGGACCAAAAGACTGATGACCTCTCTCACAGAATTATCCAGATTTCTGAATGTTCCTATATTGCCTGGTCTCTAAATATATTGCTATTGAAAAGGGAATGGTTGGGAGGAAATAAATTGTCAATTTGGTAGTATTTTACAAAATCATGTTAATACAACTACAATGAAGGTCAAAATTACTGGTTAACATCACATTTTTGGGAAGAGCAACATATTTAATTTATAAGCAGTACTGTTAATGGCAGGAAAATGTTAGTGGAACTAAGGGCAGTTACAAAACAGGGCACAGTAAGACAATGATCCAAGCTTGTAGGCGCTAGGTGTAATTGTATGGAACACAGACAACTCTGAATATTCATGCATCAGTCTGAATTTCTCAAAATAAATACTGGAAACTTCAAGCTTCCAACTATTTAAACTCCACAGTTAATAGCAATATAATGTGAATGTAGCCTTCCCAGGATTTATAGCTCTCGAGTGAGAAGAAGGTTATTTCCACTGGACAGAAAGGTTTCTTCTACCACATATCACAAGGATGGTGGTGTGAGTGGCAGAGAGAACACACCAGTGCGGGGCAGGGAAGCTGCACTGCTTCTTCATTCCATCTGGAGGTGGGCCTTTACCATGTGCCCTCATGACTGGTTTTAAAGCATCACAAAGGACGCATTCGTTCTCATTCTCATATGTTCTCATTTATACACATGACCAAACCTTCCCAAACCTAACAAAAACGGGGTTCTGTATTTTTTATCACTTTCAATTATTTGTGTCACAGCTCTTGCCATCATAACCGAGAGTTAACAGCAGATTCTGTACCTTTTCAACCTCTTAGTTTTACTATCTGTAAAATTAGAACAACATACTTCAGGGTACAATACACATTAAAAGAAAGAATCCCCATGCCCTTGACAACCTCAATGTTAGGGAAGTGGGAGCTCCGAGTATGGTTCATATACACACCTCTACAGAAGTCCATCAGAATGAGAACCTCCCACACATCGCCGCTGCTCACACTGTTGATACTAGAGTCAATGTAACCCACGATGTTCTTGTGCCCTGATAGGTCCCTCTGTGAACAAGAGTTGAAAAACATATTGTCAGTTACAGACACCAATAGGGACAGAATTAGCCAGCGACTTCCATTATTAGCATAGACAACTTCAATACACAGAGACAAAAGAGTGTTGAGAGACAAGAGTAAGAAGCTGAGCCAAGAACAGGTTTCCGGGGTCCTCACAGCACAGCCTGGACACCAGTGGAAATTCATGTCCCTAATGAATCAAATCACTCTCTAGAATCTAAATTCTAGAGTCAAATACACACAGAATACCTACTTGC
Source organism: Sciurus carolinensis (assembly GCF_902686445.1). Taxonomy (NCBI): domain Eukaryota; kingdom Metazoa; phylum Chordata; class Mammalia; order Rodentia; family Sciuridae; genus Sciurus; species Sciurus carolinensis. The sequence continues at coordinate 21,586,434 of NC_062225.1, forward strand.
TCGTTGTACCAATGTTCAGTATAAACCAGAAGCAAAGAACTTCCTTACTCCAGAAAAACTGCAGAGGACAGAGACAGTACTAGCTATTTACATGTGTAAATTTTCAGTACAGGAAAAAAGTGGAAGTTTTTTTTTTTTTTTAACCCGGTTGTGGGCACAAAAGTGATTTCAACTTGACTTTTAAATGGTTCACATTACTTTTCTCCCTTTAGAAAATATATGAAAAGAATAATTGCTTTGAAGGGACTACAATAGCATCCAAATCTAAGTATTTTGCTCATAATTAAGCCTTTCAAGTTAGTCAACTGGGATACAAGATAGGGCATCAGTTAGAACTGCATGTGATCTCAGGCTGCTCAGGGAACTCAATCATCCAACAAATATTTACTGAGCACTTCCTGTGTGTCAGGAACCATTTAGGCACTGGAAGTTGCCTAAATCTTGGTATAGGCATTTTAACATCCACAGAGGCAGATCCTTGAAATCGAAATCCAAGGTCATTAAGATAACTATGTTGGGGAAAGAAAATGAGCAAGTTGTGTAATATGATTCTTAGGCAAATATAAGGTAAAAAAAAAAAAAAAACTAGTTTTAATAAATTGTTTCACTTTTGTTTTTAAAAGCTTAGGGGAAGGGAATGGAAAATATGTAGTTATATGAAAGCCTCCATACGAACTTGACAGTTTGGACTATAAGAACAGAAAGTACTACCACCCTAACAGAGATTTAGCTTTTTAAAGTCTTGTAATCTGAAATTACATATCAAAACAAGGGGAAATCTGACAGTATCAAGCAAGTATGCTTGAACTCTGAGCACCAAAACTCAGCAGAACTTCCCTCTGAGTTGACAGACTGAATGGCCAGTGACTCAGAAATGGCAGACCCTCCAAAAAGGTAGACAGAGGTAGGAAAGTGACCACGGGAAAACTCTGGAGACGTCTGTGACAACAGGTTCAGAGAAGGGATGGAATGGAGGTAGTAATGGACCTGGACTCGCAAAGAGTGGGAGTTGAGCAAATAGCACCTGGGACTACAGGTTTTAGAACACCGTGCTTAAGAAAGGAACAGCGAGGGAAGGAGATTTAAGGATGGGAGGAAAGCGAGCACTGGAGAGTAAAAGAGGCCAGAGAACTTTAAGATACAGAAAAAGATGAGGATAATTGATAGAACAAAGTTCTGTACGTAATAGGGTAGAGAGCACTTTTAAAGGGACTGATCTCAGAGTGATCTTTATACCCCCGCCCCAACCAGGTAAGCAGAAAGGCAGTAAGGAGGTGAACACAGGGTTAAGAATGAAGGAAATGGGAATTCAAGTGAGCTCAGATCTGGGGTTTTGTGTTTGGCAGGCCGTCTTCAACTGTACAGGGTGAGAAAGAGGTCTGATGAGACAAAGGGCCTAGAGCATATGCTTTGGAACATATAACGAGGCTGAAAGCAAGCTCCAGAATTCAAGTTTTTATAAAATCATCCCTCTGCTTTTTTGCCTCATCAATGACCCTTTCTTTCCCCCAATTTACACAGTCTGAGAAGTAGGAAGAACCGGAGAAGAGCTCTTGCAAACCAAAAAAAAAAAAAAAAAAAAAAAAAGACCAACATCATCTTTCATATATCCACAAGGAAAAATTAAAGACTAATATCTTCACTATATCTTAACTATTTTAAAAAGAAAATAGGCAACACTGTCTTTGGGTTCATCTAATCCCAAAAGGATTAATAAAGCAATTAGAAAAATGAGTAAAATTTTTTTTGATAAAGTCATGTTATCATTTGAATCTCCAAAACCCACATTGAAACTCAAATCCCCAATGTAACAAAATTAAGAGGAGGAGCTTTTAGGAGGTAAGTAGTCATAAAAGCAGAGTTCTAATGAATGGGATTAGTGGTTTTATTTGAAAGAGTTAAGAGAGAACTGACTAAACCTTTTGCCTTCCACAAGGTGAGGACAAAGTATCTGTCCCCTCCAGAAAAAGCAGCATTCAAGATGCCATCTTAGAAACAGACGCCAGGCCCTCGCCAGACGTGAACCCTGCAGGTGACTTGATCTTGGGCTTCTCGGCTTTCAGAACTGCGAGAAAAAAAATTTCTGTTCTTTTTAAATTGCCTAGTCTCGGGTACTTTATTATAGTAGCACAAATAAACTCAGACAAGTCAAGAGCAGGTTAAAAAACCATTAGATAATTAAGATAATTAACATCTGCAGATGGCACCTTGCAGTTTGCCCAAATGTTTGCTCATGGTTCAAGTCCAAACTGCTGTTCACTTTGTCTTCTACAGAGATCCTAAGATATATCCAAGCAGAAAACAGCCTCTCTTTGGAGAGAAACAATGGTATTTACCTTTAACAACTTGATGATGCATAACACCTCAGATTTTGGAGTAAAATCCCACAGAACTCTGAGGGAGAAGATTTGTTTGAAGGGCTATGAAATGTAGAAATTCTTACCATGAAATGAGACTGATTCACATTTAAGGTACACTGGCAGAAGTTTTTGTTCAGTTAAGAGCAAAAGGTCAGAAGATGCCCCAGCATTCCACTGGCTTCAGCTAGAAGACCAGCCCTGGGCTTACGGAACTGAAATGGATGTGAGGTTTGAGATGCATGGGGAGCACTTCGGCCACCATCTGCTTACTCATGGAAAGGCAGGATGTGGGGAAGATGCTTTGCTGTACTTGACTACTATTATTATTTGGAGTTCTGGGATAAAAGTGTATTTGATACATATAAGTCAAATGTAATTTTCAGGGGATTGGGGAAGGTTCAGTTAAACTATAGATTTAACCAGTGATAAGTTTAAAGAACGTGTGTTGTCAATTAAACTTTATTTTTAACTATCATTAAATAATATTAATAAAGTGCTGAAAAACTTATTAGATTTGCTTTATTAAATCAATTTTAAGTGGTTTGAAGTTATTTTATTAATCTAGCTGCTTATCTTACTAATTTAACTGCTTCAAGTGTTGAGTAATCCTTTTTCATAAACACATGTAAAAGCTTCCATTTGAAAACCAAGCTTTAACCCAGATTCTACAAATTACCATGAATGTTAAATTTATCTGGGATCCTAACTAATGATGCTTGTAGCTTAGAACAGTATTCTGTCCGTAGCCTTAAAATTCCTGCAACGAAATACCTAGTTGAGAATCTGAAGTCCTTATAAGAAAACTATAGACTCAATTTCTAAATATATCTATGAAAACCTTGATATTAAAGAAAACAAAGATAGCAACCTAAATAGCATATCAATAACATGCTACCTTCCATAAAATGTAAAAATGAGCACTGTATATAACTAATTTATATACTCATATATTTGCTCGGGAAATCCCTTCCTGAATTTCAGGCTGATGTCTACAAATCCTTGATGCCAACAGAGCTTGCATTTGCAGATAGAAAGTTTACAAAAAAGTGCCTTTACCTGCTTTGATCTTCCATTCAAACATTCAATGTTTTCTGATTTGATATTATGGTTTAGATATGAGGTAAACCCAAAAGCTCATGTGTGAGACAATGAAAGAATTTTCCAAGGTAAAATGATGAGATTATGAGAGGAAATTCTAATGAGTGGATTAATCTACTGATACAGATTAACTGGTCAGTACAGTATTTGTAGATACACAGCATGCGGTTGAAAGAAGGAGGTCAAGGGGAATGCCTTTTGGGTTTATATTTTGTCTCTGATGAGCAGAGCACTTGCATATTTTTGAGTTGTACGTGCACTCCTCCCCCTTCTTTTTTTCTCTCTCCTTTTCCTGATTGCTATGTCCAGAGCTGCTTTCCTCCTACATGTCCTTCCACCATGATGTTCTGCCTCAACTGGGGCCCAGAGCTATGGACCATGGACTGAAACTCTGAAACCATGAGCCAAAATAAACTTTTCCTCCTCTATGTTGTTTTTATCAGGTCTTCTGGTTACAGCAATGAAAACACTGACTAACAGAGATTACCTGGCATTACTGCTGCTACTTCTGGAATCACAGTATGATTCCACTGACACTATCAATTGAATTTTAGGTTCTTAATTTAAAGATGAAGTTCTAAGATGGAGTTCTAAGGCCTGGAATTAGTTTACCTCTCCCAAGGTTGTTATTAAAAGTCATCTTCTGGGTTGGGGTTGTGGCTCAGTGGTAGAGTGCTTGCCCTGCATGTGTGAGGCACTGGGTTTGATTCTCAGTACCACATTAAAAATAAATAAATAAAATAAAGATATTGTGTCCACTATAACTAAAAATATCTTCTGCTTTTCTATTCCCTCCCTGCTTTCCCTCCATGACCCTAAATTTCCTTTATAATGCTCTTCAAAAGGAGTTATTCAAAGGCAAACAAAAACTATCAATTCCAATATAGTAGTAAAATAAACACTGATATTTGGGCTGATTTTGGAGTTCTACTGGAGGTCCAGTTGAGCTTCTGCTACATAAAAAATCCTAGATTAAAAAAAAAAAACCCAAAAAACTCTTCCTTACACAATTTATTCTCCCTTTCCCACATCTTAATCACAAGTTAATCTATACTTACTGAAAATATCTTTAAAGTCATCTAGAGTTTGATTCTCAAGCACTGCTGCTCAGATTCTGTTAAGAGTTTGGATCTGTCCCCAGAGGTTCATGGGTTGAAGACTTGGTCCTTAGCTGGTGGTGCTACTGGGAGGTGGTGGAAACTTTAGAAGGTGGGGCCTCATTGGAAGAAGTAGGTCACTGGGAACCTTTCCTGGAAGGGTATATCTTGCTGCCCCACCTCTCCCCCCCCCGCCCCCCCGCCATTCTCCCTGCTTCCTGGTGGCCATGAAGTGAACAGCTCTTCCCAACCATACCTTCCCTGACTTGATGTTCTGCCTTACCACAGGCTCAAAAATAATGGAGTCAAGTGATTATGGACCAAAACCTCTGAAACCATGAGATAAAATAAGTTTTTCCTCCTTTAATTTGATTTCTCAGGTATTTTTTTCACATCAACAGAAAGCTAACATAAAGCTTAATATAGATATAAATCACCAGGAGGTCCTGATAAAAAGCAGATTCTAATCTAGTGACCCTGGATAAGACCTAAAGTTATAAGTTTCTAATAGGTTTCTACCTGTGTTCCTGGTCAGTGGTACTTCATATGGCAAGACCTACAGCAGGGCTACTCCAAGTGTGGTACACAAACATTTGCTTGGTTGTAAACCATTACCAGTCCACAAGGAGAAAAACAGCTTGCTCCAGGACATAAATTAATTAATTCACTAAGGTGATTTTTCCCCCTAGTGAGTTTTTACCTGTGAAGAAAACAGTTCATTGATTTATATTCAGGCACAAGATCCTCTGAGTAGCAACCACGCATTTTTATACAACTGATTTTTGACACATGTGCCAAGACAACTCACTGGGCAAAGAATGTTCTTCTCAAAAAGTGGTGCTTCAACAAGTGGATATTCACATGCAAAAGAATGAATCTGGATCTCTACTCATACCATATGCAAAAATTAACTCAAAAAAGATTGAGGGGCTAAAAATTCCTCACAGAAACTGTCTGCAATTCCTTGTGGTAAAGTCAGGCAATAGGGTCTTAGATATGACACCTAAATCATAAGAAAAAGGCAGACAAACTGCATTTCATCAAAATTAAAAACTTTTGTGTTTCAAACTAGTCTAAGAAAGTCAAGGACAAAACTTAGAATGCACAATAGCCTCAAAAAAGTTAAATAAAATATTTGGGAATCCTTCTAACAAAAGAGGTGAAAGACCTCTACAATGAAAACTACAGAACACTAAAGAAAAACACTGAAAACCTTAGAAGTTGGGAGGATCTCCCATGCTCTTGGATAGGCAGAATTAACATTGTGAAAATGACCATCCTACCCAAAGCACTATACAGATTTAACACAATTCCTATTAAAATCTCTCGCCATGGCCACATGGGGAGGCAAGAAGTAACCCTCGGAGGTGTGGGCTGGCTGGAAATAAAATTTAGAAAAGTAATATTAAAAAATAAGCAAAAAACACAGAAGATATTTTTGAAGTGGGGGCTGGATAGATGGAAGAGACCTGATGGGTCTGATCCTAACAGAGGAAAAAGTCCCCAAATGCTTTATTTATGGTGAAACACACCAAAGGAATTAATGGTGAAGAGGGGTTCTTCAAGGTAAACAACAAGAGAGAAGCTGTGGGGAAGATAGCCTGGCTGGGGACTTACCACTTGCGTACTCATTCTTCCTCCTCCGCGCAGCTGGCGCCTCAAGGCTGCCTAGGCATACTGGTATCTCTTTTACCAAAGGCTAGCAAGCATCTAAATTCAAAGCTACTGAACTCATAAATTCCAGCCAGGCATGGAATTGGCCCCATTAATAGTGGTCACCGACAAATGGGCATGTCTTTCTACACCTTCACATGGAAAGGTTCCCAGGTGTGGCAGTCAAGATGTCCGAGGTTATGGAGTTCAAAGCAATAATTTATTTGCTGTTCCCAACAAAAATCCCAATGACATTCTTCATCGAAATAGAAAAAGCAATCATGAAATTCATTTGGAAAAACACGGGGCCCAGAATAGCCAAAGCAATTCTTAGCAAGAAAAGCAAAGTAGGAGGCATCACAATACCAGAACTTAAAACTATACTAACAGAGCAACAGTAACAAAAACAGCATGCTGTCAGCACCCAAACAGATACATAGACCAATGGTACAGAATAGAAGACACAGAGACAAACCCACATAAATACAGTTATCTCATACTAAACAAAGGTGCCAAAAACATGCAATGGAGAAAAGAGGTCTCTTCGACAAGTGGTCTGGGGAAACTGGAAATCCATAGCAGCAAAATGAAATTAAACCCCTATCTCTCACCCTGCAAAAAATCAACTCAAAGTGGATCAAGGACTTAGGCATTAGAACATAGACCCTGTGCCTAACAGAAGAAAAAGTAGGCCCAAATTTCTACCATGTTATCTTAGGAAGCAACTTCCTTATCAAGACTCCTAAACTGTGAGAAGTAAAATAAAAAATCAATAAATGGGATGGAATCAAACTAAAAAGTTTCTTCACAGCAAAGGAAACAATCAATAAGGTAAAGAGAGAGCTTACAGAATGGGAAAAATATTTACCACACACACCTCAAATAGAGCATCAATCTCCAGGATATATAAAGAACTCAAAAAACTTAACACCCAAAACACAAATAACCCAATCAATAAGTAGACAAAGGAATTGAACAGATACTTTACAGAAGAAGAAATACAACTGATCAACAAATATATGAAAAAAATGTTCAACATCTCTAGCAATTAGAGAACTGCAAATCAAAACTACACTGAGATTCCATCTCACTCCAGTCAGAATGGCAATTATCAAGAATAGAAGCAACAATAAATGTTGACGAGGATGTGGGGGAAAAGATACACTCATACATTGCTGGTGGGACTGCAAATTGGTGCAATCACTCTGGAAAACAGTATGGAGATTCCTCAGAAAACTAGGAATGGAATCACCATTTGACCCAGTTACCCACTCTTAGGTTTATACCCAAAGGACTTAAAATCAGCACACTACTGTGACACAGTTATATCAATGTTTACAGCAGCTCAAATCACAACAGCCAAACTATGGAACCAACCTAGGTGCCCATCAGCAGAAGAAAATGTGATATATATATATATATACATACACACACACTGATAAAGAAAATGTGGTGTGTACATATACACACACACACACACACTGGAATATTACTCAGTCTTAAAGAAGAATGAAATTATGACATTTGCTGGTAAATGGATGGAACTGGAGAATATTATGCTAAGCCAAATAAGCCAATCTCAAAGTACCAATGTTTTCTCTGATATGTAGCTGCTAATTCACAATAAGGTGGAGGGAAGAACAGAGGTATTTTGGACTAGATAGCGGGGAGTAAAGAGAGAAGAGTAAGGGAGGGGAGGGGGCGTGGAGGTAGGAATGGTAGTAGAATGAATTGGACATTATTACCCTATGTGCATATATGACTACATGACCTGTATAACTCTACATCATGTACAACCAGAAGAATGAGAAGTTATACTCCATTTATGTATGATGTATCAAAATGTATTCTACTGTCATGTATAACTTATTAGAATAAATTAAAAATATATTTAAAAAAACAAAACTTAGAATATTTAAATCATACATCTGATAAGGATTTAGCATCTAGAGTACATAAAGAATCATTACAACTTAACAACAAAGACAAATAACACCACATAAAAATTGGCAAAGATTCTAAATAGACACCTTTCCAAACAACATACATAAAAATGGCAAACACATGAAAAATGCTTAACGCCATCAATCACTATAAGTTTAAATCAAAACTACAATGATGTATCATTTCACGCCAACTAGGAGGAAGGCCATAATGAAAAACACAAAGAGTAAAAAAAATGTTGGTTAGTATGTGAAGATTATAACCCTTAGAAATTGCTGGTAGAACTATAAAATGGTACAGCTCCAAAACAATCTGGAAGGCCCTCAAAAAGTAGTTATGATATGACCCAGCAATTTCACTCCTATGTATATACTCAACAGAAGTGAAAACATTTTCACACAAAAATTCATACACAAATGTCCACAGCAGCATTATACATAAGAGCCAAAAAATGAAAACAAATGTCCATCAACTAATGACCAGATGAATAAAACATGGTATGTTTATACAGTGGAATACTATGCAACTATAAAAAGGAATGAAGTATGGACACATGTTACAACATGGATGAACCTTGAAAACATTATGCTAAGGAAGATAAGTCTGACATAAGAGGTCACATACTGAATGAGACCATGTATATGAAATGCCCACAATATGGAACAGAAAGTGGATTAGTAGTCACCAAGGGCAAGAAGAGGGAATAAGGGGAGTCACTACTAATAGGTAAGGGGGGGTTCCTTTTGGGGTGATAAACGAAATTGTTCTGCAATTAGACAGTTCTGAAGGTTGCACAGTCTTATGAATACACTAATGATCATTGAACCACATGCTCTAAAAGGGTGAATTTTTATAGAATTTGAGTTTTATCTCTCATTTATTTTTTGGTTCTGGGAATTGAATCCAGGGGCCCTTTACCACTGAGCTACAATTCTGGTCCTTTTTATTTTGAGACTGAACTAAAACTTGTTGAGGCTGGACTCAAACTTGTTATCTTCTTGTCTCAGCTTCTGGAGTTGTCAGGATCACAGGCGTAATACACCACTGCACCCAGCTTATCTCAATTTATATACACACAAAAATAACTTGACAAGCTGAGAGGAAATAGATTTTTAAAATGGTAAACACCCAGGGGAGATAAACAAAAGAAAAGAAAAGAAAAAAAATTATTTGAGTAGCACTAATCTAGAGCAACCAGGCAGCTCATATCTGAATCCCCAAAATGTACTCTGATGAGCAGTTTTCTTAGAATAAGGCCACTTCCTTAGGCCTCCCATCCACACAGTCCTCACCACTGGACAAGACTTCCTCATATCTAGCAGAATCTCTCTCTCCTGATTTTACAAATCAGTACTCTCTAGAGCAAAATTATTAAGTCTAGTCTATTTTTTTACTTCCTAAACAGGTGAAATAGTATTACTTAGACTCTCTGTCACCTCACCTCTATGTTAAACATTCCCATTTTCTCTGACATGATTTTTAAGATCATTTTGGCTACTCCAACCTTTATGTTCTTTGCTTTGCTGTTTTTTCTTTTATAAGAATGGCTCCCAGAAATAAATGAAATACTCCAGACCTGGTCTGAGTCATGCAGAGTAAACCAGCACTACTACCTCCTATAATTCTATTAGCGTAGCTAAGATCACATTCTTTTTTTCTTTTGGCAGTCACATCACACTATACATTCAAATCGAGTTAAGTGACCACTTAATACCTAAGTCGTTTTCCACTCATGCTGTTTTTAAACTCTGCCTCCCCTGAACTATGCTTATAAAGTTGATTAAAATAAAAATCTAAGTAGATGACCTCACCCTGTTATTTCATCTCATTAGAATCAGTCCAGTGCTCTAACTTGCAAGACTCATTTTATCACCCAAGGTAGGTGTTATCTTCCAACCTTATATTAGGTACATAACTGAAGAGTACATCTTTTATTTCTTTAACCAAATAATTCATTACATGTAAAATAACATAAAATTAATGGTACACTACTATGCTTTTTTTCTTAGAAAGTTTCCTGCAGATCAGTATTAATCCATTGATCAGAAATCTCCATGACCAGTAGCAATTATACCTAACTGTATTAGTGGCCAGTCTAGATGTTCCATCTTTTCACAGAACTCTGGTGAGTGTCCCTATCAACAACTGGCCAAAAGTTACAGAAATGGGATTGACTGTATCTCCCTGAGCTCCCTAACTCAAAACCTCCCCAACAGAAGACACAATGTTGATGTGACATGGCTGTGCTTACTGAACCTGAAAGCTCTTTGGATCCCTGCTTACTCAACCAAGTGACTACAATACAGATTAAAATCCGGTTTCGATCAATGGGGCTACATTAACATTCAAACAGTACAGAGTGTTAGATGTTCTCTCCCACTACCTACTCCTGTCTCTCCCACTACCTACTCCTGCCTCCATCCCTGATAGGGAGCTACTCTCATTCTCCCTACCCTCATCCTTCCAGTGGTTTTTTTTTTTTTTTTCCCCAAGCAAATTCAAACAATATGTATCATGTAAACATACACATACACCAACTTTCTTACACTGAAGATAGCATCAAAGCATCTTTTAAAACAATCAGCTCCAGATTCTTGTCTCATATCAATCCTGAGCTCCTGACTATACAGAATCTACCTTCCTGTCTTCTGGGAATATGAAAACATGGGCCTGCTCCGAATCATCTGATCACTTTTCTGTTACAAGAAAGTCTTCAACATCACCAGTGGCAGCTCAGAGTCCTTATTATGAAACTCAGTGAGGATGTAATCCATCTGGGCAGGAGATGTAAACACAGAACAGTGCTTAACACATCTTGAGCTTTAGATCTTTCCTATCACTGTTCTTACCCCTTTAAGTTTGAAGGTAATTAAATCTTTTCCTTCAGGCAAACAGATCAGAAGTTGCACTTCCAACAGTCCATCAGAAGTCAGAATCCCTTTGGTTCTATCAGAGCACACATCTAGGTGTATCAAAGGACACAACCAAGATACTAGTAAATGGTAGACAGCTTTTATCAAAATAAAATGTAAAACCACTTTAGTGAGACCACTGATGGTTCTCTTTGCATCTGGGTGCTATATGCCTTTCCTCCACTCTAAGTACAGAGAGGAATCTGCTTCTTTGATTACTAAAACACAAGACTTAGAATATTAGGAAACATATTACACCTTTCAATTCCCTTCACAATTCTTACAATCTCTGAGAAAGATGTGGGCTAGAGATGTGGTTTTGATCTGTGAGAAGTCTGAGCCTAAGGGGTTAAAATCACAGGGCTTCAAATTAAAACTGTTAGAAAACCAAAACACAACTAAACAAAAAGCTATATTAGCACGAATTTAACCACTTAAATGAATGGACCAATTCCTTAAACACAGAAAATATAACAATTCGTTCAATACAAAATAAAGAATCTGAACAGTCTTATAACAATTAAGGAAACTAAATTTTTCATTTGAAACTTCCAATATAGAAATCTACAGGCCCAAATGGTTTCACTAGAGAATTCTACCAGATGCTTAAAGAAGAATCAACACCAATTCTACATAATCTCTTCCAGGACACAGAAGAGGAGGGTACATGACCCAACTTATAGTATGCAGACATTATTACACCAAAACCCAAACTAGGGGGGGAAAGTCTTTAAAAAAATACAAACCATTTTCTCTCATGTATATTGATGCAAATATTCCTACCCTAATATAAGCAAAGAGAATTTAACAATTGATAAAAATATAGACCATGACCAAATGGATTATTACAGGGATGCAATGCTGGTTCATTATTTGAAAAGTCAATCAATCTGCCTTTCTTTAACATGCTAAAGAAAAAAAATATATACATGATAACTTCAACTGATGAAGAAAAAACATTTGAAAAAGCTCAATATTTGTTCATGATCACAACTCTTAGAAAAATAGGAATACAGGGGAAATGTCCCCAAATTGAGTCTTTTAAATGTACAAAATAATAAAGCTAACCTTACACTTAATAGTAAAAGACTGAGGGCTGGGGAGATAGCTCAGCTGGTAGAGTGCTTACCTTGCAATCACAAGGCCCTGAGTTTGATCCCCAGTACCGCAAAAAAAAAAAAAAAAAAAAAAATAGTAAAAGACTGAATGTGTTCCTTCTAAGATTGGGAACAATTAAAGGATGTTCACCTATCATTCCTATTCAACACAGTACATCAAGTTCTAGACGCAACTAAGGCTAGAAAAGAAAATATGAGGGATACAAACCAAAAAGAATGATATGCAACCATTTGCAGAAAATGCTAAGGAATCCACAAAATGACAGATCCAGCAAGCAAGTATAGAAAAGTGACAGGATTCAAGATAAACAGGCAAAAATTAATTTTTACATATTGGCACTAAACACATGGGGCTGGGGTGGAGCTTAGCGGAGATGCAATGCAGTATGCATGAACGAGTGAGGCCCTGGTTTAATCTCCTGCACCATAAAAAAAAAAACAACAATAATTTATAATCACCAAAACTAAACAACTTGGTATGATTCTAAAAATGTGTGTTAGACTTGTTCGTTCTCTCTCTCTCTCTCTCTCTCTCTCTCTCTCCCTCCCTCCCTCCCTCCCTCCCTCTCTCTCTCTCTTTTTCTTTCTACCAGGAATTCAATCCAGGACCTCAAGCATGCTAGGCAAGACGTCTGCCACTATACCCCCAGTCAAGACTTGTGTACTGAAAACTACAAAATGATAATGAAAGAAACCAAAGATATAGCTGGAAGCAGAGGTGCATATCTATAATCCCAGTGGCTCAGGAGGCTGAGGCAGGAGGATCTGGAGTTTAAAGCCAGCCTCAGCAATGGTGAGGCACTAAACAACTCAGTGAGACCCTGTCTGTAAATAAAATACAAAATAGGGCTGGGGATGTGACTCAATGGCCAAGTGCCCCTGAGTTTAATACCCAGTACCCCCCCCTAAAAAGAAGAAACCAAAGATATAAATAGAAAGACATATTGTGTTCATTTACTGGAAGACTAAACATAGTAAAGATGTCAGTTTTTCCCAAAATGAAATACAGGTTTAATGTAATTCCTATCAAAAGTCCAGCCATAATCTTTTATAGCTACAGTCTTAATCAGATTATTCTAAAATGTATACAAAGGTAAAATGAACTAGAATAGGTAAAACGATATTGGGGGGGGATAGAAGAATTCAGTATGATTTCAAGACTTACCCATACAGCTACAATAATCAAGGTTGTGTGGTATTGGTACAGAGACAAAAACACATAACTCAAATGGAACAGAAGAGAAGGGTCTAAAAATGGACATTTACAACTAAGTCCAACTGATTTTTAATAAAAATAACCAAGAGAGGAAAGATGTCCTTTTCAACAAATGGTGCTAGAGCAATCAGACATCCATAAGCAAAAATAAAAATAAAAACAAAAACAAAAAACTCTCAATCAAAATTTCACACCTTATATAAAAGTGAACTCAAAATAGATCATGGACTTAAATGTAAAATATAAACTACAAAATTTTTTAGAAAAAATATAGGAGAAATCTTCAGCATTGAGAGGTAGGCAATAATTTCTTAGACTTGACACCAAAAGCACAATTCTTTATCAAGAAGCTACTGGAGGAGAAGCTCCACCAACATGAGGAAGGAAGTAAGGCAAAAGAGGAAAAAGGAAAGGCGAGGGAACACCTAGGAAACTTCAAGATGAGAAAGTCGGCCTGATTCCATCAGGTCAGAAGACTGGGAGAGACGTCTACAAGATGATACAAACAGATATAATACTAAGTCTATCTATATATTTAAAAAGTGATTCATATAACTTAGGAAGGTTTTAGGGTTACACTGTTAAAAACACAGAAAAAACTGAGATCAAAAGAGGAAAAATAAAACAATTCTGGTGAAAAAAGTTAAATGGGAAAGGTAATAGTAACCATAATCTACTAGGAGATTAAGCAGGAACAATTTTCTTACATAATAATGTAAAAACTAATACTAACATAACCAGCATACTGCAAAATTTACTGATAGTTTGAAAGAATGGGTCATGAAAATAATGTACTTTGGGAGAAGGCTATGTAGGGGATGAAAGAGCTAAATCTTTACTTTCCATAGGAAATATGATGGAGGGAAAAGAAGTAGTAACATGTTGTTCTTAAACATACCAAAATAATCAACTATTATGGTTACCTCTGGAGCCCTGAAATGGCCTATGAGGAGCCTGTAAGGACTGTTTGATTTTTTTTCTTTCTTTTCTTTGTTTAAAAATAATCTCAGTTCAACTATTTGACTATGTAAGCTTTTGAAAAATATAAAGCTGAATTAAAAACAGCTTTCACAGTTAATACATGACTGGGCCTGAACCTGAACCCATGTAAATTAACTCCTAATCAGGTCAGGTTCATTAATTTGTGAGTCCTCATGGGGCTGTGCTTCTTAGTTTCTCCTCTACAATGCCCAGCCAGCACAAAGTAAGCCCTCAAACATGTTTCCAAATCATGGGAGAATGTGAAGGAATGGGATTGCTTTCTAACACAAGTAAAGTAAGGAAAGAAACAAATGAGAAGAGCAGAAGACTCTCAGCAGAAGAAAAGAGCAGAGCAAAGAAACAAAGCGTGTGAGCACTGAGCAAGCATGGAACAAGGAGTGGGAAGAGCAATGAGAATTTGGAAGGGTAATTTGGAGCAGCATGCCCAGGGACTAGGAGGATACTAGTGCCTTGGTGCCTTGCAGACAGATCCATGTGGTCTTGAGCCTCAGTGGGTGGCTGGCTTGTTTTGCAATGGTGACAGTACCTTTCCAAATAGTTTCAGCTTTCTGGAATCCAAAGTAGTTCCCAGCTCTCTAAAATCCTGAGTTCTGTAAGTAGCCCAACCACAGTACAACTGGTTACTCTAAGCAGACACTGGGTGGGTAACCCCACAAGGGGTGGACAAAGGCAAGCAAGGCCTGGTGGAATGCAAACACCAACAGCCCCATCCAGTTTTTTAATCTCTTTCTGCTCTTTACAAAAGCATTAAGATTCAGGACAGAAAGATTAATTAAGATTCTGGGCGAACCTATGCACCATTATTCATACATTCACTTCTTACAAAATTTATTAAGTCATGTATTCCATGTCAAGTAGTGTGATTTAAAATCAGTACAAAGTTTCTGATTTTAAATAACTTACATTCTGATGGCAGAATGACTTAAAACATAACAGGTTAAGCAATATAACTGGCATAAATAAAAGTACAGCAGAAAACAAAGGAAAAATAGACTCCATTTTTTAAAAATTTTTTTATTAAGCACAATGTCAAGCCAAGGTAAAAGAGAGAGACTACTCTAACCTACTCCTGCACAGTAATCACTGCTTTGATCATCAACTCACGACCAATCAATCTTGTTTCTCTTCCAAATCAATTGATTGTTTTCAAGACATCACACTATTTCATCCAGAAACATTTCCTTATGTATTTCTAGTACATAGAGACTTTTTCTTTAAACATAAAATTAATCTGAATCTTGAAAAGTTAGTAAGCTTTTTAAAAACTGAGGTATTATTAACATGATAAAACGCACAGATCTTAATGTATTCAATTGAGTTCTAATATTTGTATACCCCTGAGTGACTACTCAGGGAGTGACTACTCCCAAACAATAGATTTGCATGGCTCAGAAAATTTCCACATGCTCCTTTCTGGTCAATTTCATAACCCAGATAACCACTTTCTTGTTTCTATCACCATAGACCAATTTGGCCTGTTCTTGAGATTTCTACCTTACAAGCATGTAGAAATAACTATATGTGCAAAATGTAAAGTTATATAAGGATATGTTCATGGAATGCTGAGGAGCCCAGGGAGGTTGAAGACTGATAAAGGACAAGACTAGAAGAAGGGTTCATTGGAAAGTCAGGGTTTCCAGGTTATATGCAACAGTTGATTTCCAGGAAACAAGATTATTAAATAAAATTTTCCCAGGGCCCCAAACTGATATAAAAATTGTTAAGTTCTCTAATATGCTCCTTTCTCCTCAAATTCCAGCTGAGAGTGACCAAGGCAGGAAGAGGGTTCTATATACCCTGGCTCTTCACTCCCATCTTGTCCAGAGGACGCTGCCATCTCAGAGAAGGGAACAAGCACCCATGGCTTTCTTAAAAGAGGACACAGTCTCTACCCCCATTTTAAGCAAGCAGTCCCAGATCCAAGGGGCAGCCTTACCATTATCTGGATCTCCCTCTTGCACACCTGGAGATCATGCTCATTGTTGACAAACATGCGTTTCAAGGCACATTTCATCCCATTGCTTGTCCTCACCAGAAACACGATAGCAAATCCACCTGCGAGAGAAACACACACACAAGCTCTTTTGAGTCATACTCAGAGTCATTCAGATGACTACTTGGCTGGAGGCTGGTGCTATTACTGTCAATGGTACTGATGCCACCATCAGTCAGCTCTTAAGGTCAGTCTGGCCTAGAAGTGTATGAGATGCTTGGAACTCAGAAATATTACCTGTGGGACTCAGGAGCAAGAAATGCTCCTAAACATGTATCCAATGATGAAGGAAGAACAATAACTATCTTTCAAAGAGCCTACAAATAACAGATGAATGAACAGAGGAAGAAAAAAGACCCAACTACATTCTAACCACTGTCCCAGGCTTTCTGATACTCTTTTAATGCTTACCACAATCCTGAGGCTAGGTGTTATTTTTCCTATTAAAACAATTACTAGCCAGGCGCAGTGGCATATGCCACTAATCCCAGCAGATCAGGAGGCTGAGGCAGGAGAATCACAAGTTCAAAGGCAGCTCAGTGAGACTGAGCTAAGCAACTCATTGAGACCCTATCTCTAAATAAAATACAAAATAGGGCTAGGGATGTGGCTCAGTGGTTGAGTGCCCCTGGGTTCAATCCCCAGTACTAAAACAAACAAAAACGATTACTAGCTGAAGAAAACAAAGGCTCAAAGAGATTCAATTCAAATCCAGATTTATTTTCACACATAAGTCCAGTACTCTTTCTCTCATCAGAAAGACTAGAAAGTTATTTCAATAAGTGCTATTAAAAAGAGTTGTCAAGTGACCCGAGCAAGCACGGTGGCACATGCCTGTGATCCCAGCAACTCAGAGGCTACAGCTACAGGATCACAAGTTTGAGGTCAGCCTCAGTAACTTGGTGAGGCCCTGTCTCAAAATTAGAAATTAAAAAAGAGCTGGGGACGTAGCTCAGTGGTAGAGTACCCCTGAATTCAATCTCCAGTACTACACACACATAAAAACAAAGTTGTCAATCTATTTCAAGAATTTCATTTTCTCCTCACCCTTCCTCACTCCATCCCTCAATTCAAATCTAATAGTAGACCTTGAGGATTCCTCCTAGCCTCCCTAATTTATGGGTTATTGAGAAGATCCAAGATACAGGTATAAGAATGCTGTTCTACACAGCAGACATTAGGGCTCAATTATTAGGAAGATGTTTTAACATCTGCACTAACCTTTCTCTAAAAGACAGTTACCAGTTCATTAATAGAAATTTATATAACTCTAACAGTAATTCCCAAATGCTCTAAATTTCTTTTCTTTTTTTTTTTTTTTCTTTTTTTTTTTTTTTTTGTGGTGCTGGGGATTGAACCCAGGGCCTTGTGCTTACGAGGCAAGCACTCTACCAACTGAGCTATCTCCCCAGCCCTCTAAATTTCTTAAAGCGTAAAGTTCCCACAAGTTCTTAGAACTCCTAACCTCAACCTTACTCCCAAAGCATTATGAGGTGTTCTGTGCCCTTTAAAAGGATTATCTAGAAGGTGTGACAAGATTATCAAAGTGAAAGGCTTTGAAATGAGCATTAGTTATATTGAACACTCCATCCATTGGCCTGCTTGCATACCTTCATTATTTAGATTGACTATGCTGTCCATGGACTCTTGGCAGCAAAAAAAAAAATCACTAGGTTATTCTTTGCACAGAGCCAGTCATTAATTGGGTACTATGAACACAGAGAAAAGTCATCAGCATGGGAACCGGGCTGAGGTTATGATTTATCAAGGATGCAGCTCAGTGGAACTGAGTGTTGGGGTTAGCAATCACCCGCAAATTTGAAGTAGATCAAAAAACAGCTATTATAGAGAAATAAGTCACAGGTACCATTCTAATGCCCCTGAGGTTCAATGGTCCTTAAGTACCTGTGTATCAATGCCTACAGCATGTCCTATTTTATCTTTATATTCAAGTTAACTTGAGTAGGATTTTATTCCTTGAAACCAAAAACATCTTAATCAAAAGCACTGTTTCATTTTTTCATAAAAAACACATATAATTCTGTAAAGGAATGTCTTTAATGAAATTAAATGTTCTAAATGTGCATTATGATAGCAATTTAGCAGACTGTATAGTTGCTGCCACTACCTTCTTTAACATTCAGATAAACAATAAATGTTATTATCCAGCCTTTAATTTTAACCACCATGTATCCTTGTATCTCACTACTATTTTCCATCTTATTATACATTATCAATTCTAGAATTTTTATAAAACTAATTAACATGAAGGTCTTACCTCTCCCCTCCACACACAAAATTCCTAAATTCTAAGATGCAGACTTTATATTTTGATGAGATGCATAATTATATTTTAATTTTTAGGGTATCAGAATTTATCTTGTAATAAATATGTACTTTTAATGCAGCAGTATTTATCTTCTTTTCCTCTCCCCAAAGTTATTAAAACATGATGTCTATGTTTTCCCCCCCTACCCAGTGATATTGGGGATTGGACCCAGGATCTCATATGTACTTTGCAGGTGCTCTATCACTGCATTCCCAGCTCTTTTTTATTTTAAGACAGGGTCTTGCTAAGTTGCCCAAGCTGGTCTCAAATTTATTATCCTACTGCCTCAGTCTCCCAAGTAGCTAGGATTTTTTTTTTTTTTTTTTGCGGTACTGGGGATCGAACTCAGGGCCTTGTGCTTGCGAGGCAAGTACTCTATCAGCTGAGCTATCTCCCCAGCCCAGTAGCTAGGATTACAGGTGTGTCCCACTGTGCCCAGACCCTGATGCATATTAGAACTGAGGAAAGTGGTAGTATAAATCATGAAATTTCTATTTATATTCATAATTGTTTTGCACATGGTCCAAGTGGGTATTCATTTTACAGATACTTAGGATGCTTTAAAATGCCTATCACTTATACACCCTATATTAGTAGCACTCTTGGATAACATTAAGTTCAAGAATTTTGCTATATTGGTGGAGAAACCAAGTAAAGCTTAGGAGTCCAAATGCAAGTTATGAGCAGAACCTAGAGCAGTATCATTCACCTAACTGTCCAAAAAACATTCTAGTTCATGTTTGGTAGAGAAAAACCATGTAATATCCTTTTAAGGAGACATTTGACAGTGCTGCAGAATAAAAACTTGGAATGAATATTTCTTTATTGAACATGGTTAACCTTCATTTTATTGAGGGCTAAGGAGAGGAAGTGACAACAGAACATCTTCCACGAAGTTAAAAGAGAACTTGCAAATGAACTCCAAAATATACATATTAGCTCATACACTGGTTATCACAGTTCTTGCCTTTCTTGTCTAAAGAGCTTATGGAATATTCCGTGGTCCCCCTACCCCCCGCCCCCAGCATCTGTATATGACATATTTTAAAGGCATTTCAATGTGTGATGTCTGGAACCACTAAAGGACCTGCTTTTAGAAGGCAGATGCTGCTGCAATTTGAGATAGCTGCCACCAGAGGGGGGCAGTGCTATAGCAGATGGGAGCAGTGCAGGTAGTAAGATGACCTTTCCAACCAGGAGAGATGAAATGGGTCACCTACCACATAATCCAGCAAGCACAATTGGTTGAGAAAAGCCAGCCCATATTCTTGAAGCCTGTAACCATGATAAATCTAAAAGCAAAGTAATGAATTACTATTCCTCACATAGATGCAACCACATCATTAAGCATTCGTGCCTATAAAAGGGTTTGTTTGTAGATGAGAAGGATTTAAACCATGAGATCAAAATCAAAAGCTTAGTGAGATTTGTCATTCTAAAGACATCAGTCTCTATCACCATGTAGCTGACCAAACAGAGGTACAAACTATTCAGTTAGAAGGTAGAGGGGAGACAGCACCACAAAAGATACTTCTTGAGCACAGGTCCATATCCACCAGACTGACTCTCAGTCTGGACAGGATCCAGGATATTACAGACGAGGCTGCCAAAAGAGAAGACTGAATAGAGGTGCTTATTTCAGACCCAGCTGCATCCCAAAATCTTGATTAAACAGAAAAATCCAAAGTAGCACAGAGGATAGTTTAAGCAGAGGTAAGGATATCTAACTGGCCTGTGCCATCTCTCTGCTTTTGGCATTTTGTGAAACACTATGATAACCTCATCCATGCATTTACTGAATCACAGAGGGGAAAGGATCTGATCCACAAGTGAAGCAACCAGGATGATTTTGACACAGACACACTCTGCCTATTAAATATGTAGGAATTTTTTTTATTTACATGAAGAAACTTGCTTTCTCCCATTTTTCCCAAAATACACAGCAGTCTTGGTCTAACTTTCTCTCCTTAATTTTTTATGGAAATGTAGAAGGATGTTTACTATTCACCATGAGTTTAGACATTTTGTCTGTTTGGTTCCCCTCTGGATTATCACGCCCTAGAACAGTGCCTAACAAACCATGGGTACTCAATAATGACTTAACTTTCTTAATTATTACTACACAGAACAGAAAAGGCAACATAGTGTAGTGGAGACTATGGAAAACCAATGAGCATGACCCATACCAAGGGACAGCTACTATGCAACCCCAAATAGCTGTTATCATGCAGGAATGTGGACTGTTTTGTCAGCAACATTAATTTCTACGTAAAAGCTGGAAACCCAAAATTTTATGTGAAACCTCCAGATTTAAACACTAGCAACAAGTCAGATTTTAAATAAATGCTGGACAGGCCAACACTGCAGAGGCTAAAACCAACAAAAACAAAACAAAAAATAAATAAACAAACCACACATCTGAAAGGCTTTAGGATTTCTGAGCCTCCAGAATTCTACCTCTGATCTAGTCTAACCCCTTCATTTTACTGACAAAGAAAGAGAACACAGCTCATGTTCCACAAAGTTAAAAGATAACTTGCAAATAAACTCCAGAATATACATATTAGCTCATACACTGGTTATTACAGTTCTTGCCTTTCTTGACTGAAGAGAAATATCACCACCACTCACTATTTGCATATGACTATTTTAAGGCATTTCAAAATAAATTATTTCACTTATATTTTCACAATAACTTAATGAGGTAGGTAAGTGATCTATTGTCCCCATTTTCCTAACAGAAACAAAATGTGGAGAGATTAAGTTCTTTACACAAGAATACACAGAGCTAGTTGGTAATATAATTTGGACTAGATTGTTCATCTTTTCTTTTTAAGCCAACTTTACATACAACAAAATGCATCTGTTCTAAGTGTACAGTTTTTCACAACTTCATACCCTCATAACTATCACAAGCAATCCATCACTGCCAACAGTTCTTCATGCCCCTCTTGCAGATAATCTCTCCTCTTCTCCCACATCATCACTAATAACTTCACACCTACTTTCCATCTTCATGGTTTTATTTGCCCTAGAATAAATATAATCATATAGTGCACACTTTTGTATTTGGCTACTTTCATTCAGTACATGTCTGAAATTCATCCTCATTATTGTTACATGTAATCAGCAATTTGGGACTTTTCTTTCCTTCTTTTTTTTTTTTTTTTTGGTGCCATTGTGTTGTATAGATATTCCATGTTTGATTTATCTATTCACCCACTGAAGGACATTTGAATTGTTTCTAGTTTTTGGCTATTATGAATTTAACATGTGCACAAAAGTCTTTTTTATGGACGTAATCATTTGTCTTAGGTAAACTCTCAGGGACAGAACTGTTGGGTCATTCAGCGAGTGTACATTTGGTTTTACAAGAAACTACCTAATAGGGCTCCACAGTGGCTATACCATTTCACATTTCCAAGAGCCACATGATTGTTTCATATCTTCACCAACTCTTGGTATTATGGGTCTTTTCATTTTGGCCATTCACCTTAGTGTGTACTATTATTTGGCTGTGATTTTAGTTTGTTTTCCCTAGAGATCCTTCATGATTCAAACTCCTAAGATCAGCTGCCTCCCACCACTTTCCTGATAAAAGGCTTTAATAAGCACAGCACTGTAAAGTCACCAATGAAATTACTGATATAACTCTACCTTTCAAATAAGCGTCTTGTCCTCCACTGGGAGAAAAAAGTGGCGAGAATTTGAAATACAACTCACTCCTACACAGGCTGGGACTGAACTGCACAGCCGTGCTTCAGTCTTTGTAAGACCTGTGAAGAACTCAGGCCATGTACTACAACCTCCATCTGACTACCTGAGCGGTGTGTGTGTGTGTGTATGTGTGTGTGTGTGTGTGTGTGTGTGTGTGTGTGTGTGTGATTATATAACCTCTAAAATCTCTTATTTACAACATCAATAAGAGATCACAATCTTCAGCTGAAATTTTGTAAAGACAAATATAAATAAAACTGCCTCAGAAGCTTCATCATGATAAGCCAACATCAGCAAAGGGGCTTTGGAAGTACCTCTCTTGGCTCTGTATCAAATACTGAATCATGCTGGACGGTACCAGGCCCGGGCCCAGTTCTGAATGAAGCAGGACACCAGTGACTTCCATTTAGCAAAAAAAAAGTGAAGGCTGGGGGAGGTAAGGTGAGCAGACAGAGAAGAAAACCACCAAAATGATTATCCAAGCAGTGATGGGAAACAGCTGGGCAGACAATGAGAATGATTAGACCAGGAACACGAGACAAAGAAGCCGGTCTTGGTGCTGAGACAGGGTTTCTGGATTTGCTGCCAAAGAGGTTTTGCTGGATATTTTAAAATCAGGCCTAGATTGTAGGCACTAAAAACTGCCACCTGCGAATTTCCTGCAGGTAAAAGGAAAGTTCACTTCCTAATATAAGTCCTATCTACACCTTCAGGAATGACATCCGCCTGTCTGAGACCCAAAGACACAAGTCAATGGAGCCAGAGGGTACCCTCATCCAGGCCCATTTCCTACTCAGTTTTCTACTTTCCTGGCCCACAAACTGTTTATCTTTGAAAATAAGCTTAAGCTCAATGGATGCCGCCTACTTAATGCTTTCTTTGAATTATCTGAGGAAGAGAAAATGAACCCACAACAGTCTTCTAAAGCTTTTCTAAAGGATCAGACAGAGAACCCATCTAGAGTGGAATTTACTCAGGAGATGTACAGTAAAGGGCCATCCTGGACAAGTTACTAGGTCTCTTTGGCTTCTATTTCCTCATCTGCAGAAATGGAGACTAAATCAGCAGTGTTTCAATGGGATTTCTCCAAGCCAGGATCACAGATGACTCCACAGCAGCTGCATGAAGAAAAACCGGCTCTGCTTACAGGTCAGGCTCTGGACACAGCTTCCTTCTCAGTTTCAAACAAAGCAGCTCTGCTTTTGTCTGTTAAAAGTGATTGTGGAAAAGATGCTAGGAAAAGAGGGGAACAACTGTTTTATAGGAGAGAAAAGTACCCCCCAAATATCAGTGGTTCTGTGTAAAAGTTTTATGAAGATGAAAAACCACACCACTGCGAGTCAAACATAGTCCTCATTCATGGCCCACCATGGGCATAAATGCATCCAGGTGGCTTCTGGGGAGGGTGCTCCACCACTGCATGCACTGCATGTGCAAAATGCGGTATTTCTTTGAAGCCCAAAGGTTAGCCTCAAATCCCAACTCAGCACACTACCATCTCCCTGAGGCCGTCTCTCGCCTGCCACGGGCAGCTGAGCTCTCCCTCATAGCAGGTGGGAGGATTAAAGGGCAGGCAAAACACCTAGCACCACGGAGGCAGTGAAGGATAAAGGTGTTCCCCTCTTGCCCCTTTGTATCTGCCTGTGCCTCACAAAGTTCTGAATCTGGAATAGCTTCTTGAGATAAAGCCACAAGCCCAGATGTCTAACAGTCCAGATAGAAGGAAGACAGCCCAAAGTGCACACAAAATGTACAAAGAGGGGCCAATGACACTTACTGCCAAGGAGATCCCAGGGAAGGGTGGAGACTGTGGCAAACCGGGAAGTGCATGCCCCCACTCCGGGGGCAGCCACTCAAGGCTAGCTGATTGTTGCCATGGAGGCACATGAGCCAAGAGGGATGCCAAGTCATGTGGGTTCCAAGAGAAGATGAATTTTTAGGTGACATTCCTGATTTTTAAATCCAAACAACAGACTTTTTAAACATCTCCTAAACTATGTTTGGCTTAAGGAAAACCTATCTTCAGGCCAGATCCAAACTAGATAGCCTACCTCAATCTTTTTCAGCGCCTGTATTACAAACTCCACCAGACCAACAGGGAGACTGAGGCACAGAGAA
This sequence comes from Sciurus carolinensis, assembly GCF_902686445.1. NCBI lineage: Eukaryota > Metazoa > Chordata > Mammalia > Rodentia > Sciuridae > Sciurus > Sciurus carolinensis. Next base: position 21,610,991 of record NC_062225.1, read on the forward strand.
AAGCCTAAGTGGCCTCCCTAGTACTTCCATCTAGTGACAAAGTCCTCACTACAGTGAGAACTTAGGTGCCCTGTGTACAGCATTTGTTGATGACCAAAAGTTGACATACCTATCCAGGATTTATTCACATTGACAGCAACTTTGGCAAAAGTTTCAGAAGAAACAACAATTTTCAGAACTCTAGAACAGATGGCAAGGAGCACAGCAAAGCCTTTACAGGAGAGAAAAGGTCAATCTGAAGCATGTGTCAGCACTGACTTCAGTGGGGGCTTGGGGCTTTGTTTTTTTAACATCGCTTGCCTCGAATTAAAAACCACCATGTGCCAGCTCCTTCTGGGGAACATGTCAAAGCAGCCCTGTACCCAGGCAGAAAGAACACCCAGATGGGGGCGACTTGAGGCACTCAGCTCCCTCTCTCCAGCAGGGCTGTGGGCACAAAATCAGAACTTGGCGAGTGCTGGCAGTGGTACAGAATCATCAACAGAACCCAATCAAGGCCACAGTCCAGGCTGGACACAGCGCTGGCGACTGGTTCTTCTTCTCCAGGACTGCAGCCCCTGAGGAACATCTCCAGCTCAGAGGGTTCACTTTAAGGGTTTGGCAAGAGTCCTTGCCCAATTGTCAATTTTATCTCCCTCAGGAAAAGTACCTGCTTGCCCAGAACAAAAGGGAGGAGTTTTAAGAAATCAGGTTGGTTCAACATATCAGAGGTTTGTGAATTGCTGCACATAGAACCGGAGAACACAGGGCCTAAAGGGGGCCTTTCCCTGAGCTTCCTGGCTACATCTTCAACTGCACTGTGGCCCCGGAGTTAGCTATGTGGCAAATGTAGAAAGAAACAGAAAGACACTGGTGGGGTCATGTTCTTTGTTCACCAAAATCCAGAGAGCAGCTTCCCCAGGTCAAACTGAGCCATCTTCTGTTCTGCATACTGCAGTCATATGGATCTTTTGAAGACAGAAACTGAGTACCTCTCAGCTGTACGAAACTCCTCAGGGGCTTCTCACCCCCACCCCCACCGAAATAACACTCCCCATCTGCCCGTGGCCGTGAGGCCTGAGGGGATGCACCCTCTCCAGCCCCCTTCCCACCCCACCAAGCTTTCCTCTGTGGACTGTTCCACCCACGGGGCCTTCTTGCTTCTCAGAGTTGCTTATGTCCAACCTGCCTAAGGAATCTCTGCCTGCGCTTCTCTCTTTGCCTTTTTCACCCCACTCTTGGCCTGACCAACTCCTAAAGCATCCTCTAGGTTTCAGGTCAAATGCTACTTCTGTGGCTAAACATTCGGATTGTCCCTGGCCCCCAATTCCTTCCAATCTGGTTGAGTCCCTGTTTCGCACATTCTTTACTTTTCCTTCAGGACATATTTTGAGTATAATTAAATACTTATGTGGTAATTCCTGGTTTAATGCTTTCTTTCCGTGTACACTTTAAACTGTATGAGGGCAGGGACGATGACTAATCCACCGTGGCTTCTCTATCACCCACCACCACAGCGCCTGCTACATGGCAGGGACCCACGTGTTTTGTTACACAATTTGTTTGCCTAGTACTATAAAGCATGCCAAAACAAAACAACAAAGTAAAAATGATAACAACAAAAAACTCTACATGGTCCTATCCTTGCAGAAAGTTAGACTCCAGTATGAGCTAAAGGGGCCATATACTGACAGAACACTATCTCAGTAACAAAGTAGTCTACACCCACAGGGAAACCCCTGTGCAGCCCCACCTGGCACATCTGAGAGCAGCATGAGGATTCACCTGAACCCCTCATCCTCAGGCAATATGCTCATGGTGCAGCTCTCTGGGCTGTCAATAACAAACACTTATCCCCCACGATTTCTTCTCTCAAAAACAACACTTGAGCTAGAAATGAAAACTCTCTTCAGTTGAGAAGGAAAAGCAATCACACAGACCCACATTCAATCCCACACCAATGCATCACCTGAAGGAGTGGGGAGCCTCTCAGGCAGAAACTATGCTCACCTCCTGAGACACTCACTGCACTCTTCTATCTAGTAAGTACTATGCCAGCAGAGTGGCTGAGGTCTGTCGAGGGAACTGCTTCAGTGCCCACATGACCAGCCCCCATGCTGCAGGCTCCCAAGCTCTGGATCCGATCATTTCCACCATGATTTCCCTATGTGTTACTGGTGCAGTTTCTAAAGCAGAAAAGGGGGTTCAGCAAAGAGAAAATTTTGACTGATACTCTCTCAACTTCCAACAGTTAATTCCAGAGCATTCCAGGCTGACTTCATGCTTCAAAGCTCACTTAGTTTTCCACATTTATCACCTTTGTACTAAGATCAGGTTAGGTGGAGCACTGCATTCTGTTCCAGGAAGGGCAGTTTTTTGTGTGCTGATCTCATTATGAGCACGTACTGGCATCAAAGGTGCATGATATAAAAGTCTTCAACTCCTTGGGTTTCATTAGAACTGGGCCCCAGATACAAAAAATGTATCCAGGTCATCCTATCCTGCCCCAGCTCTCCTAGCTATGGGAGGAAATAAGCTCTCATCTCAAAAAGCAAACTGACATTTTCTCAGCTCCCAATGGTTAATTCCAGAGCATCCCAATTTAACTTCATGTTAAAGCCTTTCCTCTGAGGTAGTGACATGACCATGCTACCTGTCACCCTCATTCATCAGTCCCTAGGATACGGTCCTTCCCCCAGGACTAGGCCCAGCTCACAATCTCCTTCCATCCTAGCTTACTCATCACTCAAGTGGATTTCACCAAGTCTTGACCATTTTACCCCAAACACAGAATCCATTCTTTCCACTCCATCCCTGATGTTCCTTCCTTAGCTCCCACCCTCCTCTTTCTTACAAAAGAACTGAGTCATAAGTTTCTGTGCTTCACACCTTTCTCTTCAAAAACACCTATCTAATAATTCCTTTTAAAAGTATTCATAAGTCCCCCCAAGTCAAAGTCTAAATTCCTTAATATATAAGGAGTATATAAGCAGTATATAAGATCCTTTGTATTTTTTACCCATCTTATAAAATTTTTCAAACACACAGTAAAGTTAAAAAGATAGTACTGCAAATATCCATATGCCCACTACCTACAGTCTACAACTGTTAACATTGTGTTATACTTGTTTAGTCATCTATTTATCATTTGTCAATTTATCAACTTTTTATCAACTCATCTCATTTTTCTTGAATTTCCAAGTCAGTGGGGACCTCAGTGCATTTCACTCTAAATACTTCAACATACATATTTTAGTGTTCAGGGTTTGTGATGGTTAATTTGGTATGTCAGCTTTTTCTTCCTCTTTGATGCTGGGGATTGAACCCAAGGCTTTGCACAAGCTGGGCACACACTTTACCACTGAGCTACAGCCTCTGGTTTGAGGAATGGTTCGGTGTGTCTGTGGGAGTATTAATGCAGAATATTGGTGTGTGGTCAGTGAGAAGTAACTGAGTGGGAAAGGCCTGCCCTAAATATCATCCAACTGGCTAGGGAACCAAATGCAGTGAAATTGTGGAAGATGGGGTACACTCATTCGCTTGGTGCTCTCACTTTTCCTGCCCTGGCAGATGTGTTTTCTACTGTTATTGTGGCTGGATATCAAACTTTATGTTCTTTGGTCTTTAGACTCTGGCTTGACCAGCAGTCCTCTAGGGGTGCTCTCAGGTTTTGGCCTTGGACTAGGTGCTACATCACTGGTCTCTAGTTCTGAACCTTTCAGTTTCTTGGCCTGAGCTACTCTTGATTTCTGGCTCTCCAGCTTGCTGCAGATGGCCACTTACTTTACAGGTTCTGTGATCCTGTAAGTCAATCAATCTAATAAATCCCTTTCTTATAAATACATATTCTATTAATTCTGTTTCTCTAGAGAACCATGATTAATATAGGGTTCATGGTTCATTTTGAGGGTAGGAGGTAAATTAAATTTATTTACAGTGAAAGGTACAGATCTTCAGTATATTATTGGATGGATTTTGATAAATTCATATACACATATGTAACTCAAACCCCCATCAAGTTATAAACACTTTCCATCTCACAGAAAATTCCCTGGGCCCCTTTCAAGACAATCCTCACATCCCACCAGAGGCAAACACTATTTTGATTTTTTCATCTATTATTAGTTCTGCCTAATTTAGAACTTGCTTTTTTTAATGTAAGGCTATTTTACTCATCACAATGGCTTATATTGTTGAATGTGTCCAGAGTTTATTACTTTTTGTTGCTGATTAATATTCCATTATTTCAATAAACCCTTTCATTCTTTCTCTTACATCTATGGTCACTTGGGTTATTTCAAATTGGGGGCTATTATAAGAAAGCTCTACACATAATTTTAATGAGACTTTCTCTATTACATTTTTATTTCTTCATATTTCTTGTATAAATACCTGAGAGTAGAAGTGCTGGCCACTTTCTTAATTTTATAAGAAACTGCCAGATCTTTTTCCATAGTGGCTGTACCATTTTATACTCCCACCAATGATATATGACAATTCCAGAGGCTTTAAAATTTGAATATTTCTCTCTCCTCACCCAGCCCTGTCTCCCAATACCCTCTCCTCCCCTCTCCCCTTCCTCCCCCACCACTGAGTTTTCAGAACTCTAATCAGAACTTTCCTCCCAGCAGGTTTCATGTGCTACTCCCTCTATCTGGAATATCCTGTCCTTATTTTCTTCTTGATAAAAGGAGTTTAAGACTGTTAAAATAATACCTCTTCTCCAAAGTCACCCTGGTTTTCATATTATCACTGCACATTTGGCCTGTACCTGTATTTGGCTGCATTTCTCAAAATGTACTGTGATTATCTGGGATATGTTCATCTCTCCAGTGGATATACCAAGGCAAACAGGGAACCATTTTTGCCACATTGGTTGAAATGATACTTGTTATTTCCACACCAGTTTAAGATCTTTGAATGCTGTAAACAAACCCATAAGGACAATATGCTAGATTATTCTCTGGGTAGGGCACCAGAAAAATGAGTCACCAAAGAAAATAAAAATGCAAGAACAACTTTTTACTTCTCTTGGAATCCTTAGAGCTTAGCACATGATAATTAACAGATGTTTGATAAATTAATAGCAAATTATGTGGTTTCCCTACTTAAAATTTTCCTCTAGCTTTTGACCACTTATAAGATTAAATTACAACCTTAATGTGAAATACAAAGTGGAAACCCATGCTGAACTCCTGAAAGCGCCTGGAAAGTGTCCTTTGATACCTCAGTGCTTTCTGCTTGTAGTCTCGGTTGTAATGTATGCCCCCCCTACAACCAGTAAATTTATAGCTCTAATCAAACCAGGATTGCTCTGTGAACTTTCACCCAAAAGAACACCTAACCCCTCCATACTCACCTTGATCTTTCTTACCCTAATTATATCCCACCTGTTGTATACCAGTTTTTTTTTCGAAAGAACATTTTATTTCAATTCATTGTGGGAAACACAGTGGTCAAGTTTACCATACACTTCACTCTATGCTGAACCAGGAGAGGAGAACTAGCTCACATTCTTCCTTGAGAATTAGCTCATATTCTTCCTTGAGAATCTAAAGTAATGAATCAGGAATTATAATCAGATAGTTCTACACAACTATGCAGACAAGTTGGTGACTACTGTTGGCCATGGGATATCACAAATAATCCGAAAAGAGTGTTCTGCAAAAAAGGTAAGAGAATGAAATAGGCACTTAGAAGAAGATGCAGTCTGAAACTGAAGCTCCAAAGGAAGAGAGGCAGGTAGACAGAAGAGACACTTGGTAAACTTCCCAAACCCACAAAATTAAATTTAGCTTCCTGCTGCTGAGTTCTAGGAGGTTCCCTATATTTATTCAATAAATTCCTTTTTACTTAATCTAACTTGAATTAAATATCTGTTCTTAGTACCCAATGATCCTGATACCTTGCACCAATATGAGCTTTGATGTAATATAGAGTTTCAATAATTTTAACAGGTTCCTTTAACAAATATCCGGAACTTAAATGATCATTAAAAATTATACTTGATCAATTAGAAATTCTAAGACTAGATTTACATAAAACAGAACTGGCATTAATGTAAGATCAAGGAAGAAAAATTTTTTCCCAAAAATCTGTTTGGGAAAGAACAGTCACAGGGACCATTTCTTGAGCTCATGGATCAGGGTTAGACAGTGAGGGAGACAAGATCCCTACCACTCATATTTCAAAATATAGGTAGAGACAATTTTGAATGTTTCCAACACAAAGAAAGGGTAAGTGTTCAGGTGACAGATATCCCAAATGCCCTGATCTGATGATCATCATTGTATACATATATCAAAATGTTACACGGTATCCCATAATTATATACAATTATGTCTCAGTTAAAAATAAGTATTTTGGGGGAAAAAAGGATGCCAACACTCAAAGCACTCATCTGGGGATGTTGGGAAGATGGCTTTTACCTAGGATTATCAGAAAGCAATCATAGAGACGAGAATTTAGCCTTCCAATGGGAGGATATCAGATGAAATGCAAGTTCAGTCATGGATAAAGGGAGGCCTGTCAAGAGGGTAAGACTTCAAGAAGGACCAGGAACACACCAGCCCCAAACTGATGAGCTAAATTATGTCAGAGAAAAACTGCTTTTGATGTAAAACCAGGGTCAGGACTAAGATGAGGGGAGTGAAGTCCTTATCTTGAACACAAAGATAAATTCAATATTACTGATTTTTCCTTTAATTTGGGCTGGGGGATGGCTGGGCACAGCACTGTTACTGATCCTGTCATTATTTTAAATTCTCATATTTTAATCATCAGAGCTTTTGCATTAATTTTTATTTTTAAACACACAAATATTCTTTCTCCTGACTACTGAATTCAGGGATTTCCTTCAATTCTGCACTTGAGGCAATGGCTCACCTAGTTTTTGCCCTGCGTGAACCCACTGTCTGCACAGTAGGGAAGTCTGCCCAGGCATCGACTTCCACATGGTTCCTCCACCCTGTTCCACAGAAGCTCTGAGAGGTCAAGACACTCCTAAGTGGGTGGGGTGAGAGAAACTTAGTGAATGTCTCCAAAGGAAGAAGGAAGAAAAACAGTAATATGGAGTGGGTTTCTGGCTCTTAGTGGGAGCTCAAGTGATGCAGTAAAGTTCCAGGGATGGTCCACTCCCAACCCGTCAGGGGCACAGCTAAGATCAGACTTGACTCAGGCTCCAAACAAAATGTAACAAAGCCAAACTTCACTGAAGCAGAGACCCAGCATTAACAACTGAGAAACCAAATGAGCAGACGCTCATCAACTAGATACAACAGAGATAGAATGTGGGTTAGGGAGGGATGTGGGTCTGCCAATAGCCAGGGGTCTTGGGGGCCTCAACAAAAGGTTAAAGAAGGGCTGGGTAGGGTGGTGTACTCCTGCAATCCCACTGGCTCAGGAGGCTGAGGCAGAAGATCTCAGAAACAGCAAGGCACAAGCAACTCAGTGAGACCCTATCTCTAAATAAAATACAAAAAAGGGCTAGGGATGTGGTTCAGTTCAATCCCTGAACCAAAAAAAAGGTTGAAGAAGGAGGCCACAATGTCAGTGCAGAATGGTCAGAAGTAAAGAAAAAAATATCTGAAGCTTAATTAGGATTCAGGAACCAGGACAAGCACCAGGAGAAACCAAGATGCCACAGGGTTTGGAAAAGTTTATGCCAAACAAGGAAGAGAAGTAGATCTGAAAACTGGAGGATCCCACTGGACTTGGAAGAAAGAGGAAGACAATTCTACTAGAGCATCTGGTACCACTGTCAAGGTTACAGGTCAAATCAAGTTGAGGAGAGGGAAAGGAATCTATCATCAGCACGCAGTCTGAGGTAGGCAGTCAGGCCTTCTGGTGGGAAAGTCAGCTGGCTGGTGCCTGGGAAGCAGTGAGCAGTATGTACCAAAAGCCCAGATAGATCTTTTGACCCCAAAATTCCACTTCTAGAAATCTATCTTAAGGAAATAATCTGATATATTCATAAAACATGCAAAAAAATTCAACATACACACACAAATCTATAAGCGTGAAAAATACAAACTACTTACATATCCAATAAGAAGAAATTTGGTTTAAAAAATTAAAGTGTGTCTATACGAAAGCACATTGCACACCAGTAAAATATTTATATCTTAAATAAATTAACATGTTCACAATACATTAATTAAAAACAAAACGCAAAGCTCTAAGTTTATTAAAAGCACAGCTATGTCAAAATACATATGTATAGCAAAAAGACTAGAAGAAAATACAGTAAAATGTCATGACAAAGTACACAAAAAAATTTCTAAGACTGATTTACCTGAAGATAATGGGCTTATAGATGTTTATGTTTTCCTTATCCTTTTCTCTATTTTAAAAATTTTCTATAATGATGGTATACAGTTTTTTTAAAACTGAAAAAAATGGGGGGGGTGTTTTTAAAGAATACCCTGCCTCCTATCCTGGGGAAGTGTGTTATAAGTCTCCAAAAAGGATCAGGAACACACCCACACCTACCCATGAGCTGAACTACTCCAGGGGGACCTTCCTCTGTCTTTCATGTAAAACTAAGGCCAGGAATAGGGTAAGGAAAGTGAGGCACTTGCCTAAATGAACCTCAAGTCCCATTCAGAGGACTGCCAAAACACACAACAGTCAAGATGAATAATATTTTACTGCAATGTTTTCTAAAATCCAAATTAGGGCAAAAAAAAAAAAATCCATGATATATTTCAAATTTTCAAATAAAGACAGGATTGGTATTTATTTTTTCTTTTGTCTAAGGTTCCGATATGGCTGGGCACAGCCATGTTACTGACCCTGTATTTATTTTAAATTTATGTACTTTGTTCATCATGGGGTTTTGCCTTAGTTTCTAGGCTTCCTGTAATCTCAACTGGCTAATTTCCTGGAAAATGTTTCCACCATGGTCAGGGTGGTGAGGAGGCCCAATGCCTGTCTAGTCTGCTGGCAGTGCTAAGCAGGAACAAAAGAGAGCCTCACACTCTCTCCCAGGTTCTGCCAGACCATAACTCCCACAAAGCCCTCCTCACCCTGGCTAGCCCAACTTCTCTGTCAAGTGACCTTCTTGGATTAAAAGAGAAAAAATCCTTTCCATTCAGAAGGCATACACTGAGTGGAACTCCCTCCCCAACCATAAGAGGAGTATTAGTATTTTAACAGAATACTATTCTAAATTATTTATATGTTAACAATTATACTCAAGTTTTAATAGAGGTATAAACATATAATGTATACATAAACATTCAAAAAGCAAGTGAACGAAAGTAAATTATAATAATTAGCTCAATTAGCCATATTTAAGAGAGGTTTATCAGGACCTAGGTCCATCTGGTTATATATCTGCACATGCCTGAAAAAGAAAGAAAAAAAAGGCGGGGGGCTCTACAGCCTCATTTTTACAAAATCAAATCACTGACCACAAAACATCACCACTCTAGACAGCAGTCTGAAAAACTGCTCTGGTAGTAACAAAAATATGATCCAAAGATAAGCTGGAAGAAACAGACAACATAATGCTGCATGGCCTACTCCTCATCAGACCTTCACATCTTTCAGCTACTTTACAGCACATCTGTTTAGGACACATCCAAAAATAGCAATGTAGAGATTCAGCTCTGTGCCAAGCACTTTCACATGTATTATCTAATTGCATTCTCATGACAGCCCTGTGAGGCGGGTATTATTTTACCCATCTTGCCAAAGGGGACCAACCACAGGTTCTATAAGCAGAACTCCAGCCTTCTGCCCCAAAGCTGAGTGTGCCCAATGCCCTTGGCCTGTGCTTACCAGGCTCATTTCCTAAAGCCCACCCACCGAACATGCTTCTGAAGAATCCTCAGCACTAGCTATCCTACTGTGATTTTTCTCATTGTGTTACCCAACTTCCACTAGAGACTCAATTTCCATTGTATCAGTAAAGAAAATGAGGTACAGCAAAACAAGGAATTCACTGAAGTTTCCAGGTCTGACTTCTGGCCCCATGTAATTAGAGTGGGCCAGTGTGCAGACCTAAGGATCTAGGGTACTTGGCACAATTCACTCCCGACTGAGGGAGAAGAGATGTTCTAACACTCCTCCAGTGCTCCTATTAGGTTAAACCCCAATCCCCCAGGGCAGTGAGAGCTGAGTAGCAATATGAGAGACTGCCAAGAACCTACCTGTGCATTGGCTTTCAGCACATCACCCTTACCTTCCAGCACAGTGGAGATCATTTCCCAGACCTGACCGTGGGAGGGATTTCAACCGCAAAGCTTGAGTTACAATTTCTTCCTTCCTGGCCCTGACCCTTCTTCTCCTGACCCTTGTGTTTACCCTAACAGCAGGAGGCTGGGTGCAGTCAGTCTACACTGTGTCAAAAAGGAGTCCAGGTATTGGTAAGACCTCTCCTTATCATCCTCATGTTTGTTTCCACAGGAGGCAGAGGGCCCTGGACCAAGAGGGAGCACATTTCAATGGGGGCCGGCATTCTAGGTCAGGGACAGATTGAGAATGAGGTTCTTAAATTCGCCATTCGCTTTCACCAAGGCACTCAAAAAATTGAGGCTCCCAGGACAACCTGATCCAAGTTGGTGGGGAAGGCCACAGTTGGAGAGGAGTAGGATGTAGAACTTACTATGTTCCCTACTCTCCTCCCCCAGGGCAATAAAAGGGAACACAGGCACCTCACCTCTCAGCTTTTAAGCAGTAATTAATTGTTCAAAGTCAAGGGTTTTCAATGAAGTGAAAAAATGGTTAGCATTAGACAAAATCATATCATTCACACATCCCAATAGGGTCACATTAGTAAGAACAGATGATGGGAGTGTGGAAAGTGTTTCCTGTGAAATTTTGAACAGAAAGATGCCTTGAGGCTTTTCTCAGAATGCCGAGTATTAAGAGATGCTGACTGTAGTGGGAAGCCTGCTTCACTGCAATTAGTGATTCAATCCTAAGGAAACCTGAGAGTCCAACGCTGAGCACATCACCAACTGGCTCACACTAGAGTTCAAATGCAAAGAGATCCTGTTCCCAGGTACATCACCTTGTCCCCACACCACTGATGGATACAACATAGCCACCCATTTTGTACGTAAAATCATTTTCAAGGTCAAAAGCATAATTTTAAGAAATCCCAACACCAAAAGGGGTTTCCACACATTTCCTTCTACTACCCCAAACTACCAAGAGTTTTCAAGTCCTAAAAAGTTCTGAATGCACCCAGCATCCCTCAAATGTCACGCCCCTCCCTCTTCTGAGTTCCCAAAATCTGTCCTTGCTTCCTTCCCTTGCCCTGTCTCTAGAGTCTATTATTCCCCCTTTAGGGGCTTCACCGCTGGATTTTCAAATGCTCCTCTATTCCACCAGTATTTAAACATGCTACAAAGTCTCTCCAATCTTAGAAATAAAGAAAATCTTTTTGTTCCTTTCTTGATCCAGCTGGCTACCTCTCTTCATGACCAAACATTTAAAATACTCATTTTCTCTCTCTCTTCCTTTTCCATAGTCTACTTCCCAGTTCTCAGGGAAAAAAAAAAAAAATGAGGCTTCTGCCCTCTCCAAGGTATAATACCTCTTTGTGGCTCAATACAGGAGACACTTTTCCAAGTGCCCTCTCACATGACAGCCGTGTAATGCTTTTCACTGGTGACATTCTTCAAGTCCAAACACCCTTCCTTTGGAGTCCAAAGGGAAGGACAGTACATGTTCTGTTTTTCCCCTACATCTCTGTCCACTTCTTCATCTCCTTCAGAGCTCCTCATTTCTTCTGTTCCTTAAATGCTAGTGTGTCACCAGGGTTCAGTCCTCAGCCATCTCTGTTCACTCTGTAACTGCTCTGTGGGTCCTGGGCGATCTCAACCCTTAACCACAAGCACTACACTCATGATACCAACAACTCTCTCCAGAGGTCCAGACCTAGAATGACTTGAGCACTCTCACCCCTATCCATGGACCTGATGGATACTTCCACTTGAGATTTTTTTTGGTACTGGGGGCACACCACTGAGTTACATCTCCAGTTCTTTTTATTTTTATTGACACAGTCTCACTAAGTTGCTGAGGCTGGCCTTGAACTTGTGATCCTCCTGTCTCAGCCTCCTGAGTCACTGGGATTGTAGGCGTGTACCATCATACCTGGCTGTATTTGTAATTTTCACAGGAACCCGAAACTTAGCCCCAGCTATCTCCTTCATAAAACCTTCCCTGCTTCATCTCCTGTGTTTCTTATGACTGTAAATCTGACTGCCATTTACCCTATGTCCTATTTTCAAAATCTCCCTCTCCCCAGCATCTAACTAAATAATCTTGATTTTTCCCAAATCTTGATTTTTCTCTTTCAAGTTCACTTACTTTTGCCCATATTCACTACCTCTACCTTGTTTCAGATCCTCCTCATTTTTCTCCTGGAATACTACAATTTCTTGGTGTTCTCTTAGAACAGAAACCTTTGAGGGGGGCTCCCTAATGCAAAGATTCAAAGTTCTCTGGACATGCCCTCTCCCCAACTAGTCATGTTTGTACCAAATAACACCATCACAGACACCTGACCAAAGCTGACTTTCAGATTTTCTCTCCCAGGAAAGTGAATGTGGTATAAATCTGTGCGGGCAACTTCAATCTTGTGCAAGAGAAAGTGGGGGCTGTACAACAAGCAAACTGACTTCATGAACTGGTGAACAGAGAAAGTTCATCTGCAGCAAAACAGAAGCCCGAAGCAGGAGCAGACAAAAACAGAGGTGCCAGAGAAAGCCAGTTCCTAAAAGCCTCTTTCTTCCTAATGTCAGCCATATTGCAAGGGCCAACAGCACTCTCGCCCCTAGACTCCATGAGACACTCCCCTCTTATCTTTTTCAAAATTTCTCTTCTTATTTCAGCTAATTAGGTAGGTACCTGCCATGTGTCCACCAAGAATCTTGGCTAATACCACTCAGTTCTCCTCATGGAGTCTCAGTCCCCATCTATAAAATATAAGATTGAATTAGATGGACTCTGAAGGTTTTAGGCATTAACACACTATATTTTCCAAGCAGAGTACGTATTTTTCCCCCTATATTTACTCTATGTGAAAAATAAATGGTTACCTCTTACGCAAGAACAGTCAAATGCATGTTTTAGGGTTGTGTTTTTAATAATCAAGTTTTTAAAAGATGCTGAGCTTAAAAGCAAGTAAAAATCTATTTTTAAACCAAATTAAGTGTTTCATTCTTGTCAATTTTCAACCCATTTACTAAAACTGTACAATTTATGTATTTATTTTTTAAAAGCTCTGCGTTAAAACATTTCTCTGCAATTTAGCAGATCTCATTTGGCATTCTGCAGGTGGACCAGTCATTGTCAACATGTTTTTATATGAACATAGTTAGAAAATACTTTTCATTATTCATTTTTATATTATTGCAAAAAAAAAAAAGATTCACTTTATGACACTATTATTATGGTTTAGGTGTGTGGTATACCCTGAAAGTTCATGTGTTAAAAAGGCAAGAATTTTGCAGAGGTAAAATGACTGGGTTGAGTCTCAACTTAATCCACTGATATGGATTAACTGGATAGTAACTGTAAGCAGGTAGGGTGTGGTTGAAGGAAGTAGGCCACTGGAGGCATGCCTTTGGTTATTCATATTTTGACCCCAGTGACCCTTCTCTCTCTCTGTTTCCGGATTTCCATGTCTCAAGCTGCTTTCCTTCTCCACACACTTCCACCATGATATTCTGCTTCACCTCTGGCCCAGAGGTATGGAGTTGCCTGTCTATTGACCGAGACCTTTAAAACCATGAGCCAAATAAACTTTTCCTTCTAATTTTTCTTGTCAGGTCTTTTGGTCACAGCAATGAAAAAGCCGACTAAAACTTTTGTCCTCTCAACAGTTACAAGATAAATTCATAAGCCACTTATTAAGTGTCCAACACACAAAGTACATATTACAATGCTGATAAAGTACTTGATAAATAGCTAAATGCTGATAAAGGGTCTGATTTAATAGGCTGAGTGGCGACCTAGGACTCAATTATTTTATAAAGCCTCCCAGATAACACACATCACCTGCCAGTTTGGAGCACTGCTACACCAGGGTTAGGAGATACTTTAGGTCTCTGACATAAAAAGTAAAAACTACAGTATACTGAGAATACTTAGAATAGAATCAGAGTATCTCTTAATATTAAAAACCTGAGAGAGAGAGAGAGCAAAAGGAAGGAAGGGATGGACAGACTGACAGTATGTGTGTGACTAAATCAAACAAACCCCACCAATAGTTTGGGGCAGGAGAAGTGCTGAGGAAGTCTGGCCATGATGTCTCCTTGTCTAGGGAAGGACGCTAATGACTGTCAACTCCTATTCTCCTGAAAAGACTTGGTACTGGGGGAAAGTATCATATCCTCATTTTAAAGGCTATTCAAAATAGCACAGAGAAGACTCCTCTTTGCCATATCTCCACTCAAGTTAGTCTGAATGTTAGGAATCAGGAGAAAGAGGGAGGTGAGCCTAAGGTTGTTTCACAAACGGGCTCCACAAGAAGTAGGGGTCAAAGGGAAGAGAAGAGGCAGACTCAGCTGTGGAAACAAAATCTTCCATTCCAGAGTCGTTGCAAACACACACACACAAAATGCTGATATTTAACATCTTGAAACTTCTCGGGGACAAGGAAGATTCTGCTGCTGGAAGCCGAGACACCAGAGAGTCCCACATCACCCTCCAGGGTTCCATCCGACTGTGTCGTCACACACCCACCAGAGTTGTGTGTGACTATCACTGCCCAGCACTCCGGGCAACATTTCAAACAAATTTCCACGTGAGAGATACCAGGGGGCAAAATAAAGGACAATGGTCCTGGAGTCAGGAGAACTGCACAAATGTCCTGGTCCACAATGACAAGTTATGACCTTAAGCAAGGCACCACACTTTTCTGGGCTATAGTTTCCTTATTGGTAAAATTAAAAAGTTGTGACACTGAATTAAAGAGAAAAATCTCTGACCTTTGGAGCTAGGTATCTGCCATATTTCGGTGATTCTTCAAGGATATGGAACATGCAACATGTGTTTCTAAATTCTATACAGGAATTTGAATATCAGTTCTTTAAAAGACAACACTGCTTTCATACTGAGGGTGGGAGTGAGCAACAGAAGGAAATAATTCTAAGCAGTTTTCTGATAGCTGAGCAGTAGGGGAAGGAGTTGGCAAAGCACTCCTTCTTCAGGGATGGGCACTCTCTACTGCTCCAATCGCTCTCTGATTTCCCTGACATCGGCACATTTTTGAAACACAATGGCAAAGAGATTTTCTGTTAAATGATCTTTTTTTTTTTTTTTTTTTTTGGTACTAGAGATCGAACCCAGGGCCTCAAACATGCAAGGCAGACACTCTACCACTGAACTATATTCCCAGACCCCTTCAAGATTCTCTTAAAGAGTATTCAGAAAGTTGGGAGAATTTCCTTAAAAGCCACTCTGTGTCCACTGTCCAAGCAGCACCAGCAGTGGTTAGTATCCTCCTGGTCTCAGCCATCTGGCTAACAGTTCAAAGACCCCTTTCAGCCTGGGCACAGGACCCATCAGCAGTCAGTAGACACCCCCTTCACCTGCCACTGTCCTCACATTGGAGGGCTTCTCTTCTGATTCTTGATCCTGAGTCCCACTGGAGGTAACTCATCAGGCACTCTGAGCACAGAGTCTGAATTTCAATTTTAAGTTAATTTAGTTCCTTCCCACCCCCAAGATTGTAGCTATTTTTCCAAAAAAATAATTTTCATCTGTAGTACAAAACACCTACTTTGGAGTGGGACAGGAGTGCTGGGGATTGAACCCAGAGGAGCTTTACCACTGAGCTATACTACACACCCAGCCCTTTTTATTTTATTTTTTTATTTTAAATCAATGTCTCACTAAGTTGCTTAGGGTCTTGCTAAGTTTCTGAGGTTGGCCTTGAACTTATGATCCTCCTGCCTCAGCCTCCCAAGCCACAGAAAACACATACAATTTTTTTTTTTTTTTTTTTTTTTTTGCTCATTCTCTTGAGTAGAGAAAAATGTCTTAGTTGGTTCTCTAGATAGATGTGGGATCTAAGTCATATTCTGACAGCCATCTTCACCTGAACATACCTCCCTAACACCAGAGTGTCTTCTACAGAATAATTAACCTTCCGCCACTGCTGTTCATGCTAATGGGGAACACATCTGCTCTGGAGCTCTCAAAAGCTGGATCATCTTCTACCTTGCCCCCAATCCACCAATCTTCAAGAAAGGCACCATGTTTCTAGTGCAGTTTACCTAACACACACACACACACACCCCTGCTCCCTTAACGATCTAGCCTCCTCCTGGAAAAGCACAATCAGGGGATCCTAACCAGGCAGGCGTGACTCCTAAGCAGATGGCAGGCCTCATAATTAGGTCATTACATAATACCTCTTCTCTAACCAGCTTCCCCACACTTCATTCCGAGACTCTGGGTTGATGAGCTTTACACTGTGGTTACTTTAATTATAATTCGCTCTTGGGAACACAGTAATACCATGTTTTGATAAAAGGAAAGAAACCGGGTGAGAGAGTGAAAGAGAAATAAAAATTGGAAGGTTGTTTTTCCTTCAGTTTTGAGTAGTCAAAACTTGTACTGGTAACTTCTGTTGGTGTCTTGGTATCCCAACCTGCCAGAGACTCAAGTCAATCCCCTGGTATACTGGTTCATTACAGGCTTCATGTGTAATTGTTATATCACGTGATTGAACGTCTAAGGGATACCACATCACATTTAGGTATCACGTGAGGCTGTTGGCCACACATTACTGAGCTAGGACTGCACAAGGGTGCCACGGAAACATGGAAGCTGCTCCTCTCAGTGACCTCCAACCCCAGGCACTCAAGAGACTCATTTACAACCAAGAACTTTAGTGTTTTCCAGGCCATTCCCAGTGCAGGTTTCCCACTCTGGTCTTAATTCTCCTGGAGTTAATCATACCCTAAAAATCACCCAACACCAAAGTCACCATTCTTACCAATCTGTTAGTGTTTATAGAACCCTAGGTATCATCCCTGGTATCTGTACAGATAGTCTACAGTTTACAAAAGGCAAACACCATATACATTGTCTCATTTCCTCCTTAAAATAAATATGAATTATCATTCTATAGATTCAAAAACTGAGTCCACCATAAATGTCACCTAAAAAAGCACATACAAATTAAAGCTATAATTTAAGATTAAAAGAAGAGACTATTCTATTAAAAGGAGAGATTCGTGATCATCAGCTGTCTTATTACACAATGGCAATACTGAGCGAGAGGTTCATGCCTCTATGCTACTCCTTAGCCTCCCAGGACCTGGGCTTAACATTTGTACTTTGGTCACCCTGAGTTTCCCAAGTTCTTATGCTGGCCTGAGACAGAGACTGTGTTAGCCCTTGGTTCTAGTGGACTGGCCTAATGGCTTGTGCCTGCCCTCTGTGAAATTCTCAGACTACAACATCCAATGATACTTTCTTCAGAAGGTCTGAATTAGTAAGGCCAATTGGATCTTAGGCCCTAAAATCCACTGAAAGTAAGAGAAACCAAATTTAAGAGTCACTATCCAAAAAGTATGCTTGGATGAGCTTCATATATGATGTGGCATGTGGTACAAAGAAAAGAGGAAGATCTTTAGGTCAGAAGGTTCCAGGGTTTGATTTCTAGCCACAAAACTTACTTGCTTATGTAACCCTGAAAAAGTTACTCAGTTATTATCCATATTTTGCAGATGTGGAAACTTTCTCTGCCAAGACTATTGAGAAGCACTATGGAGAAAAATATAGAGAGAGATAGGAAAATATATATACACATATATGTATATATGAAAAGGGGCCTAGCACAGTGCTGGGCAAAAACCAACTCTTCCCTACTTGCACCATCCTCTGCCCGATTGGTAAAATGTACTCCTGCCCTCTGTATATCACTGCTCTGAGGAGTTGGAAAAATATGCAGTGCAGTCTGCAAAAACACCGTGGGATGGACTAGAGGATTATGAACTCGTTAGAAAGCACAGCAAAGAGCCCAGGGTGACCATCAGTGGGGCAGGTTCTGTCCAAGCATTGCATTTCTAAAATAATCATTGTGCAGCTTTTCAGGCCTTTTCCAGGTGAGATGCTTAAAAATGAACTGAGAACAAAGCAGTCAACTGCCGAGTTGTGAGCCTGTGAACCTAAGGCAAAGTGGGTGGTTGAATACCAGGCTGGTAATGAGGCAGAAAGGCAGGCAGGAGCGTTCTGGCTCAGGGAAGCATGGGCTTTGGAGGAGACTTACTGCAGTGTTAACAGGAACCGCTTACACAGCTTGGGGAATCTCAAAGAGCGCCTGGCAATGATAATATTCAAAAGGCTTAAAAACACAAAAGAAGTTGGGAAACCTAGGTTCCAACTGTGACTGTAACCAACTATGTGACCTTAGGCTAAAAACTCTTCAAAGGAAGTTAGAAAATAGTTTTTCTTTTCATTTTCTGAATCACCTAAAATAATAAATATTCAATCCTGGATAAGTACTGAAATTAAGGAGCACCTGGCTCCTGAGCTCTCTGGGCCTCAGTTTTCTCTCCCATATCACAAAATGTTTGGAAATCTTTTCTCTAGGGTCACTTCAGAGCTCACATTCATTTCATTGTCCTTTTCATATAGACAGTTTTTTTTTACTCTAACGGCATATCAAAGTCACTCTGGAAGTTTTTAAAAAGACAGGTATCCCAGTCTAGAAACCACTGAGATTCAGAATCTTTTGAGTGGTGGATTTGGTTTGGAAAAAAACTCCATAGGTGATCCTAATAGGTAGCAGACAGTGAAAGTCAAAGTGCATGCTTCCAAACACAGCCAACTTAATGTAACAGAACAGTGGGGCTGGGTCCTTCTTCTGTATCTCATTTCTGCTAAAATCAGCAGCCTTCATTTCTTAAACCAAATCTGCCTCATCTCTAAAAAGTGACGCTTCAGCATTAGAACAGGGTTCAAATCCTAGTTCAAATACTCAGTAGTAATGTGACTGGGGCTCACTTATAACATGAGCAACCACCACCTACTTCACAGGGAGTGATGAAGAGTATGTGAGAAACATCATAAAGCACCTTGCCCACGTGCAAACACAGAAGCACTCATCGAATGTGCATCCCCATCTCCCTCCACCCACTCTTCCTACGTAACAACCATCACGCAGGTATCTGACATCACCTGCACCCCCAGAAAAACTCTGGTTACAGAATTGCTGATACATGACATACTCCATTTTCAGCATTTGTCATGGGCATCTGGTTCCCGATCTCCTATATTAAGAAGGAGGACTGGGCTGGGGAGATAGCTCAGTTGGTAGAGTGCTTGCCTCGCAAGCACAAGGCCCTGAGTCCCATCCCCAGTACCGCCAAAAAAAAAAAAGGAGGAGGACTAGTGGCTGGGATTGTGGCTCAGTAGTAGAATGCTTGCCTAGCATGTGTGAGGCACTGGGTTCAATTCTCAGCACCACATATAAATAAATGAATACAATAAAGGTCTATCAACATCTTAAAAAAAAAGGAAGACTAAACTCATTTTCTTCTTAACCAATGACTTTCTGTATGTTATACTGTAAAACAAAAACAATAAAATAAAAATAAACCAATAAGAAACCAGCACTCAATGGCTTCAGGTAGTGCAAACATCCAGAAATCCCATTCACTCAATGGTCAAAGGAGGCCTCACCCTGAGTGCCTATGACATCTGCGTATATCTGAAACCAGCTCTGGGTGCTGAGATAACTGTGTGACTTTGTTACTCCTTAGTTCTTAACATTTGTTTTATATGGTCTACCACAGCCACATATTCTTTATTTTTTTTTTTTCATGCAGGTTTTAAGGATATTTGCATTAAACCGGCTGGTTTATTGAGTTCTTCTGCATTATTTATTTTTATCAAATGTCACAGCTGATCTGAGGATCAAGGTTTACTATGGTTAGGACTATCTCTGTATATTATGTGGGAGAATGTTTTATAAAGAGCTCAATTTGAATCCTCCAACAGAATAAATGAAAGAATCAAAAGTCAGCCTCTGATTTCCAAAAGAACTTCTGCTGTGTTTTAGATACTTTTTAGAAATGGTAGAAGGCTGGGGGTGTAGCTCAGTAGTAGAGCACTTCCCTAGATGTGTGAGCCCCTGGGTTCAATCTCCATCACTGCACACACACAAAATAATACCCATAGAAAAGGTGAACTCAGTCCAGGGAGGCATATAAACGACATGGTCACAAACTTTGCAAAAAGTCAGGCTTCTTTCATAGCCTGATCACAAAGCCATTACTAGTATCCACTGAGGTTAAAGGGCACAGTGCAAATGAGAAAGCAGGGTGTTCACTAAATCCCTTGGTCAGATTCAGAGCAGAGATTTGTGTGATTGGACAGGAGTCAAATACTCCTCAGACCAGACAACACGTTAATATCAGTGGAGACAGGACAAAGTCACGAAATGAACCAAGGAGAGTCCAGACAAGTAGCAGAGTGTATACTGGACAAAGGTGAGAATGCAATCATTGGACTCTGAAACTGGGTAGTGGTTAAACACTGACATGAAGTCAAGACCTAGGGAGATCAGCAGGAAAGGAGACCTCAGGTCTGTGAACAAAATCAATGCAACCCTGGAAAGGAGTTTTGAGAGGTTAAGATTCCCAGAAGTAAACAGCAATCCTGAAGCAAACCTGCCACAAGCATTCGGGTACAGAAAAGAGCACCTGAGTTAATTAGTACAAGCACGGGGAAGTTTGCAGCAGTTTTTTTCAAGGAAATTTCCATAAAGAGATAAAAATCTCTTTAGCCAAGCAAAATGATAAAAAGAAAACATGGTCCAACTGGTTCTTCTAACCTAACCTACAGAAGCTAGCTCTGGGAAGGCCAGGGAACAGGTCAAAAGAATTCTGCGAGGCTCTGTTCAATGTGTGGCCAAGCGACAATAGGAGGCAGACATGAAGACAAGCTGGGAGCTTCACCTCCTCTTTTATGACCTGAGCTAAAAACATAGCTCCATCCTCTCATGCCAGCTGAGTACACCACATCATTCTCTGCAGTTGTCATGCACAATAATTTCCTGGTGACTTCAGCACATACCACAAAGGTAAAGAGATGGACTGGGACCTGCTCCGGAAACACCCAGTTTTAGCTGGTATTATCACATAGCTCCATCAGTAGCAGCAGAGCTGCTAAGGATTAAAGCAGAGGACACTGGGGACTTTGGGCAACAATGGTGCTTAAGAACAGGAGAGAACACACATTCCAAGAAGGCTATGTAAAGAATCAAATGCATGATCAGTCTGTACCCTCACCCTGAGATGGCCACTCTGCAGTGCCTGTCCTTCCTGGAGGACAGCGCCAGAGCAGGAATGATTCAGCACACGCCATCCCCGCTAACCTTGTACACAGTCTACTTAATATAGCAGGCTTAGATGTCTCAATACCCAACTGGCACATTGCAGATACTGGGGCAACTCAAGAATCGTTTTTAGGTTTGCGCAATTTCTCTAGTTAGGAACCCCATTACCTAACGGGTCCTATCCTTGGCTTAACCACCTACCAACTGGAAAAGTTCCAACTTTTCTAAAGCTCCATTTCATAGTTGTAAGATGGAAATCATTATATCTATCCTGCTAATTTTAAAGTTGACAAAAAAGATGAAAAGAGATAAAACAAAGTAATTTAAGTAAGTAAAACAAAGTAATTTAAAAATATGGTGTTCCCTACGATCTCCATTCCCACCTCCCTCAAACACAATGTGTTAGAGAGAGGACATGAAACAAACAGAAAACTCTATGAGCCTACATATAATGCTGCTATAGAAAGATGAATATCAGTGGAAACTGGTAGGGAAAACAGCTTTTGGGGAAGAGATTTCAGATGGCTTCTGAAGGATTTGTAAGACTTAAAAAGGCAAAACCATTTTGTATGTCTAGATTAAATGACACATGTACTTAAACTACAGCTGTAACATCTATAGTTAAGGAGTTAACATTCATATCACTAACTTTGAGGAATATACAAACTGAAGGACTAAAATGGATAAAGGCTGAAATTCAAATGCAGCAAAGCAAAAAATGAAGCCCAGTTAGTACTCTATATTACCAGCTGAAACAACTGGAAATCTGTCACAACTGGGAAGGTTTACTGGTCACTCACAACACCACTTTGATTCCACCTTAGAGATTTACCATGGGTCCCAAGGTATATAAGTATTATTCCTACAACCAGGTGATTCAAGACAGGAGAAATAAGACTATGTTTCAGGAAGAAGTCTCTATAAATGACTTATAAATCACTTCTTTTTGGAGCTAAGGGAATTATAGATAGTTGATTTTATATTTTAAACCCCAAAGACCACAGACCATGTAATGGAACTTAAATCAGAAAGTTGGGGCAAAATGTCACCAAAAGACTTGGTGACAATTTTCCTAACATGTTTATTAATAACTCCCAGTTACCCTCTCCTGGTTCTTCTGTTTCACAGAGGAGTCAATGAGAGAAGACAGGGAAGTGAGGCAGAGGAACCAAGAGACCTAAGAAATCCACAAATTCCAACAAAAGAAAGACTACCTCTCTGCATTCTTAGTTTCTCCAATCTAGAATACCATTTTCAAAAAAGTCTACAACAGTATAGCACTCAGCCAATGAACTGAACTCCTGACTTGCCAGTGTTTCTTACTGGGCAGTGACTAAACCCACTTCAAGATCTAGCCTATCACTGCTTCTCAAGTTTTGCCCCTGGAGGACATCTGGCAATGCCTGAAGACATTTCTGGTGGTCAACAACTGGTGAGACAAGAGGCATGAAGTGAATACAGGCCAAGGATGCCAATGTCTTACAAGGACAGGACAGTCCCCCACAACAAAGAATTATCTAGCCTGAAATGTCCGTAGTGTTAGGAGTGGAAAACCCTGCTCTAGGCGCTAATCATGCACACATCCCAGGACCATATACATTTATACCTGTTAAATCAGAAATGTTGACAATGTCTGTGTCAGGCAGACAGTTACTATTTATAAAATTGAACATATGCCTTTTGAAAGAATCCACCATAGAATTTTTATAATAAAGAGGTGCATTCAAGTGTTTTTAAGGACTGTAGGCATTTTGTGGAGACAGACTAGGAGGAATTTTCTTAGCCTCAGAAGTTTATATTTATGTGGATGCTAACAGACAATAAGGGTGGAGCAGGGAGGGAAGAACAGAAGTTCAGTGCATGAGACAAAGGGGAGGAGGGATAGGAACAGGAAAAACAGTAGAATGAATCAGACATAACTTTCCTCTGTTCATACATGAATACACGACTAGTGAAACTCCACATCATGTACAACCACAAGAGTGGAATCCTTTTTCTTAATAACTTTATTTATTTTTTACGTGGTGCTGAGCATAGAACCTAGTGCCTCACACATGTGAGGCAAGTGCTCTACCGCTGAGTCACAATCCCAGCCCCTGGGATCCTAATTAGAAAAAGTCATAGTCCATGCATGTTTATATGTCAAAATACACTCTATTGCCATGTATATATAAAAAGAATAAATAAAAATTTTTAAAAAAATTTTTTTAAAAGAAGTTTATACTTAATTGTGGACAGCCTAGCCTATGTAGCCTGTCTAGATAGCTGAATCACTGGATTCATGAAGTGTTATATACGAAAAACAGAATGTTTACTGTGTTTACAATGAAAATCATGAATAAATAGACTAGCACAATATGATTCATAATGAACATTTAGCCACTTATTAACAGTAATATCTCATTTACAGCCCATCACTAAAAAATGGTTTTGTTCTGTTTTGTTTTTCAGCTGACCCTTTCAAAGAATGTCAACAAATTTTTTATAAAATTTTTTAGTTGTAGATGGACACAATACCTTTATTTTATTTATTTATTTTTATGTGGTGCTGAGGATCAAACCCAGTACCTCATGCATGCTAGGCAAGCGTTCCACTGAGACACAACCCCAGTTCCAACTTTTTTTTTTTTTTTTTTTTTTGTAGTGCTGGGGATTAAACCCAGGGCCTTGCGATTGTGAGGCGAGCACTCTGCCAACTGAGCTATCTCCCCAGCCCCCAACATATTTTAATTTTAATTATTTTGGTTAATTTTTCCCAAATATATTAAACCTATTCAGGAAGTTTAAGTTAATGAAATTCAGTCAGAAAACAAAATAAGAGAAATACTGAAAATATTCAGACCACATTTTCCATTACTTATAAATGATATAACTATCTACTTGGAAAACCCAAGACAATCAGCTAAAAATAACTAATAAGAGTTAATAAAGGTAGTTATAAAATCAACACACAAAAATATATAGCTTTCCAAAATTAAAAAGGCTGACAATCCAAGAGTTTGTCAGAAGTACAGAATAACAAAACTTTTCATACACTACTGGCAGGGATATAAAATGACACAACTTTATAAAAAACTATTTTTCCTAAGCTAAACATAGTCTTACCATATGAGCCAGCAATTCCACTCCTAAAAAATGAAAATAAAGTTCACATAAAGACACGCAAAAGAATATCAATAGCCAAAACAGGAAAAATTCAAATGCCCTTCAAAGGATTAATGGGTAAAAAATTTTGGAGTATCTAAATAATGGGATACTCTCCAGCAATAAGAAAGAATAAACTGCCTTCACTCTGATACAACCAATGTGAATGAATCTCAGAAATGTAATGATGCATAAAAGCAACCAGAGAGAATAAAATGAGTATATACTAAATACCTCAACTCCAATGTAGAGATTATCTGACTGAATGAAAAAGATCCAACTATATACTGGAAAGACTATTACAAGGACATTTCATAATAATAAAGGAGTCACTGCATCAAGAGGATATAACAATCCTAAATGTCTATGAACATAATAACAAAGTTTCAAAATACATGAAGCAAAACCAAGTAGAACTACAAGGAGAAGCAGGTAAATCTCCAATAACAGTTGGAGATTTCAATGCCTGTCTCTAAAACTGATAGAACAGAAAATCAATAAGAAATAGAAGACCTCAACCAATACTATAAATCAACTTGATGCAAATTGACATTTGCAGATACCTCACTAATAGAAAAATAGCTTCTTCTGTGGTATACATACACAATGGAATATTATTCAGTTATAAAGAATAATAATCTTATGGCATTTGCAAATAAATGGATGGTATTGGAGACTATTATGCTAAGTGAAATAAACCAATCCCAAAAAAACAAAGGTCGAATGTTTTCCCTGAGAAGTGGAGAATGATACATAATGGGAGGTGAGGAGCGGGTGGGGCGTGAGAGAAGAATGGAGGAACTTTAGATTATGTAGAAGGAAATGAGAGGGAGAGAGAGTATGAAAAATGGTGGAATGAGACAGACATTATTATCCCATGTAAATGTATGATTACACGAATGGTATGAATCTACATCGTGTACAACCACAGAAACGAAATGATGTACCCCATTTGTATACAATGAATCAAAATGCAGTCTGTAAAAATTTTTTTTAAAAAGCCAGAAAAAAGACAGAAAGAAAAATACAGTTTCTTTATCCATTCATCTGTTGAAGGGCATCTAGGTTGGTTCCACAATCTAGCTTTTGTGAACTGAGCTGCTATAAACATTGATGTGGCTACATCACTGTAGTATGCTGATTTTAAGTCCTTTGGGTATAAACCAAGGAGTGGGATAGCTGGGTCAAAAGATCAGTCCATTCCAAGTTTTCTGAGGATTCTCCACACTGCTTTCCAGAGTGGCTGCATCAATTTACAACTCCACCAGCAATGTATGAGTTTTTCCCCATATCCATGCCAACATCTATTTTTGTTTGTGTTCTTGATAATAGCCATTCTAACTGGAGTAAGATGAAATCTTTGTTTTAATTTGCATTTCTCTAATTACTGGAGATGTTGAACACTTTTTCATATATTTATTAATTGCCTGTATATCTTTTGTAAAGTGTCTGTCCAGTTCCTTGGCCCATTTATTGACTGATTGTGGAACCAACCTAGATGCCCTTCAACAGATGAGTGGATAAAGAAACTGTGGTAAATATACACAATACGGAATACTATTCAGCCATAAAGAAGAATAATATGGCATTTGCAAAGAAATGGATGGAACTGGAGAACATCCTGCTATGTGAAGTAAGCCAAATCCAAAAAACCAAAGGCCGAATGTTTTCCCTGGTAAGTGGATGATGCAATAGAATGGGGGGTGGAGGGTGGGGCATGAGAGAAGAATGAAGGCACTTTAGATTACATAGAGGAAAATGAGAGGGAGGGGGTATGAAAAATGGTAGAATGAGACAGACATCATTACCCTATGTAAATGCATGATTACATGAACAGTATGAATCTACATTGTGCACAACCACAGAAATGAAATGATGTACCCCCATTTGCGTACAATGAATCAAAATGCAGTCTGTAAAAATTAAATAAATAAAATAGAAAAATACATAATTCTTTTCAAATGCCCACAGAAGATCAAGATATACCATGCCATAAAACAATTCTCAAAGAATATTACAAAGCATATTATTTATGGAAGGAAATCAGAAATTAATAATAGAACTCTGGGGAAATGCTCAAATATTTGAAAGCTAAATAAAATATTTCTAAATAACTCAGGGTCAAAGATAAAATAAAAAGGGAAATTAGGGCCAGGCCTGGTGACATATGTGTCTAAGTCATAAATACTAATGAGGTTGAAGCAGAGGGATCACTAGAGCCCAAGAGTTCAAAACCAGCCTGGGCAACACAGTGAGACTCTTTGGAGAAAAAAAAAAGGCCGGGGTATGATCAGAAAGCATTTTGAACTGAATGAAAAAGAAAACAAAAGAAGTCATAAAATTTCAATGGGATGGTATGCAAGCATAAGGCCCTGGGTTCAATCCCCAGCACCGCAAAAAAAAAAAAAAAAAAAAGGAGGGGGGCTAGGACTGTGGTTCAGAGGTAGAGCACTTGCCTACCATGTGTAAAGCACTGGGTTTGATCCTCAGCACCACATATAAATAAATAAAATAAAGATTCATTGACAACTAAAAATATATTTTTTAAAAAATTTCAATGGGATGGAATTTTTCCAAATGTCATCTAAGAAAAATGAAGATGCACCAGAACACTAAAAAAGTCAAGATGGGCCAGGTAGGGGAAGAATGAGGGCATATGGAGGAAGCTGGTCCCATGAGACTTAAAAACTTAAAATATATTGTTTAAATATAAAATGAAAAATGGTATTGTTATAAAAACAGAGAAAAATGCAAAGATCTCAAGAACATGTATGAAGTTAGTACATGTAGGAATTATCCAATAAAAACTGTCAAAACTATTAAATAATCATTTGGGGGAAAATTTCATGTCAATTCCTTCTATCACCCCAGAACAAACTCCAGACTCACTAACATTTTAAGTTAGGGGTTACAAATTCAGTATCATGTAGGCAAAATAAAATGATTAAAACTGAATATGTGAAGAATAAAACAATTGGGAGTTGTGGAAATTGAGATACATTAGAGGATACATGTCTTTCCTAAAAGGCATTTAAATTTCAACTTTCAAAAACACTATTCCACAAGGACTGGAAGTGTAGCTTGGTGGTAGAGCACTAGACTAGCATGTGCTGTACCACAGACAATTTAATCCCCAGCACCACAAAAAAACAAAACCACTGTACTGGGGAAAAACCCACCTCCTCTACCATGCTGAATACAGAATACTCTATAAAAAATTCCCTAATGTGCATTTTCTCACTGACTTTAGTTTTTCTTACTCTGTATGTTTTAATTAAACAATAAACTACATAAACATTAATTTAGAAGAATTATAACTTCAAACATTGCCTGAAATACTGGGTAATGGGCACTGAAATATGGTGGTACAAGTAGGGACAACATACGTCCATGAATCCAAAAATTCTTCTGGGCCTTTATCCTGACAAAAGTAAAAGTATGTACATTTAACGATACTTTATGCAGGGACTGGGGCTGTAGCTCAGTGGCAGAGCCTTTGCCTAGCATGTATGAGTCACTGGGTTTAATCCTTAGCACCACATAAAAACAAACAAATAAAATAAAAGCCTTCTGTCCATCTACAACTACAAAAAAAAAAAAAAAACTTTAAAATAAATACATAAAGATGCTTTATGCAGAGTTAATAGTCAAAGTTGGAAACCTAAATATCTAACAACACAAAACTGACTAATTAGATTCTGGTATATCATGTAGACTTAAAAATGAACATCTAATCTATACTCAATGATATGGGGAAATGTTCACAATACATTGCTGAGTTAAACAATCAAGCCTTACAATGTGAATATAATTAGTGTGATATACTTTAAAATGGTTAAGAGGTTATTTTTAATTATATATTTTTATCACAAAAGAATTTCCAGAAAAAATTTTAAAAAGAAAAAAAAAGCACAAAATTTGGTATGCATAGGTATTATATGTACTGATGGAAAAAAATATATATATAAATAATTAGGAGGAAGACCAGAAAAGTAGAAAAGGGAACAGGGAAAAGAGAGGGGAGAGAAAGGGTAAGTACTGAGGAAAGAACTGGAGCAAATTATATTATATGCATATGTCACAATGAATCCCACTAATATGTATAATTATAATGCACTAATAAAAACATAACATAAATATTATGTAATACATAATGTGTATTTTATATGATATGTAAATTTTACATATTTATATGCATACATAAAAAAGACTGGAGGGTTAAATTCTAATATGGTAAAAGTAGTTAAATCTACAGATGACAAGATAAGGGTTGGTTTTTACACTTCTATGTTTCTAAATATTTATAATTAATGTAAATTAGTTTCAGTAGTTTTCAAGATAAGCCTATTATTTACATCTTAATATTCTACATTCTACCTTATTGCTAACTGGAGAAATGATTACAAGTATTAATTCTGTTTTGTAATCAATACTGAGATACTCTCAGAAAATTACTAAAGTATGTAATTTTACTTCCCTCACCCATTAAGTAGCTCCAGACTGTAATGCTTTTAACTCCTCTGTCACCTCCAACATGCCTTTTACCTCAGTGGCTCTTATCATTTTGGGCTACTATTAGGATGGTGTCTTCCAAAGTATAAGAACTCATTCACAAAAAAGAAAAAGAATGAAAGACTGAGGAAGGGCCTAGGGTCTCTCCTAAGGTACAGGTTAAAATGCTCTCCCGAGAGATTTTCCTTTGGGAGGAAAGGAGGAAAAGATACATTTCTAAGTTCAAAACTACATGTTAGCCCAGCCACTCAACTGTTCCCACCACAACATAAAAGTTCAGTGCCATTCACCAGTAAAACATATGTCCATACCTATAGACATTCAGGGGACTCCGGGAAGGGCTCTTGTTCAAGCAGGAGGATCCTGCAGGCTGTGTTTAACTTCTAAGCATAACCACACCATTTTCTGGTAATCAAGAAAATGTATCTTTGAGGATGAGACATGTTATTGCAGGGATATCCTTGAATTTGTTCATGTGTTTATTTATATGAATATATTTCAAAGTAAATTATGCAGAGTTCAGTACTTTTTACTTAACAAAAGTGGAACCACAGTGGAAAAGCCATGTTTCAAGTGCCCACTGACAGTAGTAAGAATACTGAAGATGTGGGTCATTACCATATTCACTTACTACAGTGCCTCACCTCACTGATGTTTCCTGAACATAAGTCATCAGTTTTTCCCAAAGAATCCTATTAGTAGGTTAGCAACTCAAAAATACTGAGAAACTGTGCTCTCAAACTGGGTTGGGTAACTTGTTAAATAAGGAAGAGGCAGAACGGGAGACAGCAAACAGCTTCCCTCTACAAGTACTAAAGAGATCTACTTTCTTTCTTTCAATAAGCCATCCAACCACTAGTTCAACTGCAAAGCTGGAAGACCCTGTGACCCGGAACTAGAAGCAGAGACATGTCTGTTATGAATGCCTGAAAATTACACAGGGACAGCTAGCATGAGGTTTATCTATTTTCCTGACAACAGAAGTGGTCCAAAGGGTAGTACCACCACTCAACCTCACTTCCTGATCCTCATGTTAGACTCCGATCCTCATGTTAGACTCCCATTCTCATGTGGAACCTGCAGTCACCTGTCTTTTCTCATGACATCCCTACCAACCTAACATTCAAGTGTCATTTCCCCTCAAAAATTTCCTTGATTATTCTTCACTCATCTCTCCCTTCTTTAAGTTTTATAGCATCTAATTATAAAAGCTGGCAACTAATTATATGCCATTTGGTACTTTTTAGATTTCTTCATATTATTCCACATTCTGTAGTTTTGGACTCTTAACCTATTAAAAGCTAGCTTCTGTGACTCATAAACAGCAGCTTTGGCACATACAAGATATGCAACTAGGCTCAGCAGAAAGCTGTCTGGTATGATGGGCCTGATGGCCAGAAGCAATGCTTGCGTGCAAGTGGTTCAACACAGAGGCAGCTTACTCCAACTCTTACCACCGCATCTTAGAGGAAAAGAAGGCCTAGAAGGGGCAAAGACAGAACCAAGCTAAAACCCAATGGGTTCTCATGATCCAAATAAACTGGCTGAATCCATCTTGGGCTCTGGGTGACCAAATCAGGAGCCTAAAGGTTATAGGTTACAGCCAATCACTAGAGTCAAGATTATGGCTAAAATTAAAATAACATATGCAAAAAACAAAACCCTAATCATATAGGCAGTGATTAAGTTAAAAAAATACATATATGTATGTATATATATCTGATCTAACAGACAGAATGATTCACTTTCTCTTGACTTCACTTTAAGCTCCAAGGGGTATAGTCTATATTCACTTCTTTTTTTTGGGGGGGTGGGTAACCAGGGATTGAATTTAGGAGCACTCAATCACTGAGCCACATCCTCAGCCCTACTGGTATTGTATTTAGAGACAGGGTCTCACTGAGTTGCTTAGCACCTCACTGTTGCCAAGGTTGGCTTTGAAATTGCGACCCTCCTGTCTCAGCCTCCTGAGATGATAGGATTACAGGCGTGTGCCACTGTGCCCAGCTCTATATTCACTTAGAGCATCCTAGTTTATGGCCTGAGTGAAAGTTGGAAGAGTAACAGGATATTTATACAGTCTCAAATATCACTGAACAAAACAGTCATTTACTACAAAGTAAAAAATGGTAACTTTACAGTGGAGAAGCTGGGCAGGACCCACTTAAGTGATTAAAGTTAGTCACAAGGGATGGGACAAAGAGACATCTTAGGCCTCTCATAAGATGCACTGAGAATACCTCACTGGTATTCCAGCCAAAGATATATATCCTAAGGAAACAGACTCACTCAAATTAAAGGACATTGTATCAAAAAAACAAAAATGGTCTGTACGCTATAAAAATGTTAAGGTCACGAAAGACAAAGCAAGATTAAGGAGCTGTTCCAGATTAAAGGAGATTTAAGAGACATGACAACTAAACAGAATGTTTGATCCTGGATTAGATCTAGACTGGGGGAAAATGTTTTTCTTTTGAAATAAAGGGCATCTTAATGAGACAAGTGGTAAAATTAGAATAATTAGACTAGCAAGCTGTTCTATATCAAAGTTAATTTCCTTATTTTAACAACTGTACTCTTTTTATTAGTGTTTTTAGAAAATACACTGAAGTATTCAGAAATAAAGGAATATTATATAACTTACTTTCAAATGGTTCTGAAAGAAATATGAGACTATAAATCGGTGATAAAGCAAATGTAACAAAATAACTAAACATTGGTAAATTCAGGTGAAGAGTAGATGGGAATTTTTTTGTATTATTTTTCAAAAAATTTTACTTGACATATACAATCCTACACATTTATTATATTAAATTTTAATATTATTTTTGAACTGTTCTGAAATTATTGCAAAATAAAAAGGGGAATTTAAAAAAAGAAAAAGACACGATGAGTGGAAGACCACCCCTGAGAACTTTGTGACCACAGAGACTCAGGGTTCCACGGCTGGCCTTCCGCCGTGAGGTGGGCTTTGACGAGGAAATGGATAAGCCCAGATGCTGCAGCTGGGCAGAGCTGACTTCTAACCACAGTGCCTTGCACACACTAAGCTCCAAAACAAGGTGATACTGATTATTTCAAATTTTTTAAAAAACAGAAAAATAGAAAAATATGAAAGACTTTCTCATGTATTTCGGCAAATAAATAAAAACAACCATAATATAGAAACTCCAGCATTAAAAAAAGGAAAAAAGAAAACTGCTGATTATTAAAATTAACAAATAAAGATGCACAGATACTCAATACAATACCAGCAAATTGAATCTAGCACTATATTAAAAGAATAATAGAACATGCATGGCAAAACCAAGTTCATTCAGAAAGGTAAAGATGAATAATGTGTGATGGATAAATATCAAGAAAATCCATTAAAATAAATCACCTGCCAGACACAGTGGTGCACACCTATAATCCCAGCAGTTTGGGAGCCTGAGACAGGAGGATTGCAAATTCAAAGCCAGCCTTAGTGACTTAGTGAAGGCCTAAGCAACTTAGTGAGAAAGTGTCTCTAAATAAAATACAAAAAATGGGCTGGAAATGTGGCTTAGTGGTTAAGCACCTCCCCCCCCCTTCAATCCCAGTTAC
This sequence comes from Sciurus carolinensis, assembly GCF_902686445.1. NCBI lineage: Eukaryota > Metazoa > Chordata > Mammalia > Rodentia > Sciuridae > Sciurus > Sciurus carolinensis. Next base: position 21,643,524 of record NC_062225.1, read on the forward strand.
GAAAAAAAAAAAAAAAAAAAAAAAAGTAATGAATCACCAGTATGGAAATCAAAAAAAGCTTACAAATCTATAGAGGCACTTTACACATATGAAACTTGCAACAGAATGAAATTAAACCCCTCTCTCTCACCCTGCACAAAACTCAACTCAAAATGGATTAAGGACCTCGGAATCAGACCAGAGACCCTGCATCTTATAGAAGAAAAAGTAGGTCCAGATCTTCAACATGTCGGCTTAGGACCAGACTTTCTCAACAGGACTCCCATAGCACAAGAAATAAAAGCAAGAATCAACAACTGGGATAGATTCAAACTAAAAAGCTTTCTCTCAGCATAGGAAAATATCAGCAATGCGAAGAAAGAGCCTACAGAGTGGGAGAAAATCTTTGCCAATCATACTTCAGATAGAGCACTAATCTCCAGAATCTATAAAGAACTCAAAAAACTCAACACCAAGACTACAAATAACCCAATCGACAAATGGTCTAAGGAAATGAACAGACACTTCACAGAAGAAGACCTACAAACAATCAACAAACATATGGAAAAATGTTCAACATCTCTAGTAATAAGAGAAATGCAAATCAAAACTACCCAAAGATTCCATCTCATCCTAATTAGAATGGCGATTATCAAGAACACAAGCAACAATAGGTGTTGGCGAGGATGTGGGGAAAAAGGTACACTCATACATTGCTGGTGGGGTTGCAAATTAGTGCAGCCACTCTGGAAAGCAGTGTGGAGATTCCTCAGAAAGCTTGGAATGGAAACACCATTTGACCCAGCTATCCCACTCCTTGGCCTATACCCAAAGGACTTAAAATCAGCATACTACAGATATACAGCCACATCAATGTTCATTGCTGCTCAATTCACCATAGCCAGATTGTGGAACCAACCTAGATGCCCTTCAGTTGATGAATGGATAAAGAAACAGTAGCATATATATATATATACAATGGAATATTACTCCACAATGAAGAATGATAAAATTATGGCACTTGCAGGCAAACGGATGAAATTGGAGAATATCATGCTAAGTGAGATAAGCCAATCTCAAAAAACTAAAGGACGAATGATCTCGCTGATAAGCGGATGAGGACATATATAATGGGGGATGGGAGAGGTTAGCGTTAGGGTTAGGATTAGGTTTAGGGTTAGGGATAAGGAGGGTGGTAAGAATGGAGGAAAGAAGGACTGTATAGAGGGAAAAGAGGGATGGGAGGGGTGGGGGGAAAGGGAAAAAAAATAATGAATCAAACATCATTGCCCTTTGTAAATTTATGATTACACAAATGGTATGCCTTGACTCCATGTACAAATAGAGAAACAACATGTATCCCATTTGTATACAATAAAAAAAAAAGAAATACACATACAAAGACTTTAAAACACATTAAAAAACATCAACTGAGTAAAAAAAAAAGAAAAAAATATATATATATATGTAGATAGTGAGCTAGCAAACAAAACAGAAGAGAGAAAAGTCCATTTTGAGAACAAGAGCAGGTTCTTTCTCCACTGATCACTCTGTTAGAATTAGGGTGCTCACAAAGTATCCCACTGATAAAATGGATCCACAACATAGTATCCCTTTCCTGTCTTTTTCCTTCCTGCCAAGCCAGCCATCAATCCAGAAGGCAGCAAAATTTGCAAGAATGTTACTTAAGAAAGCTCTCATCACATATAGATTCTTACTACACAGACACTATCTATCTTCGGCTATCACACTGTGTGCAGAAAAACAGAAGGATAAAAAAATAAATGGGGGCTGGGGATATGGCTCAGTTGGTAAAGTGCTTACGTCACAAGCCCTGGGTTCAATTCCCAGCTTGGGGGGGCGGGGATTAGAAAAGAAAAACATTTAGGTATAAAATTAAAAGGATGAGGAAATCAAAGAATTAGGGAGAACCCAAACCAAACTCATCACCAACATCAACTCCTTTGTGGACTCTACACAGGATCAAAAGTGCGTGATTTAGTGTATGTTATGTATAAATTCTCTAACTTCTCAGGAGTGTCAGTCGGTTTTCAGGCAACAGACAACATCGTCCAGACCATGGACAGAATTGGGAACCCCATTCACTAAGACTATTTTCTATTTGGGGCCAGAAAACATGGAATTTTCCAATAATAAAGGGTACAGAATCCAACAGGAAGCATACCCATTCCTAGTTCCAAATAACACGCCCTGCAAAAGGCAAAGATCCTTCTGAAACAGGGAAAGTTAAGAGAGTCTGATCTCATCCCTTCAGAACAACCAGAGCTCAAGGTTACAGTAACCTGACTCTCCAGTGTTATTTTGACCAACTTCATAAAAACAAAAGCTGCCTTTGATGCATTTCAATGCCCAGCGACCTCACCGAAGAATTAAATATTAAAAATTAATAGTCTGGCAAGGCACCATCCACTGTCAGCACCACACATGAGATGGAGTGCTGGGTGCCCTCGGAGTGAATGTTTGCCTTTTGAGTTGTCACGAACTTCCACAGTTAAGATCATGGCCTATTTCTTCTCCTAGTCCTGGCTCACTCTGGTGGGTCAGCTCTGCTATGGCTGTACAACACAGCATCACCTGGCCTCACTATTTTTGCAGTTCTTCTACTCTTCAAATGTTCTTCACCTCAAATACTGATTGCTGACTCACCCTCTCCTCTTCTCCTTCCATAACAGTAACAAAATTGTAACTGTAACAGTAACAGTGGACAAAATTGGTTTCAACCAGCATCCTTACTGTGAAAAGGACAATGAGGGCATGGGAACTGAAAACCAGGAGTGGGATTTCACTCCATGCCGAGAAGGAGGACTTAAAAAACACACTGCAGGTGACTGCAGAGGTGGTGAGGCTCCAGGATGGAGGCAGCCTGAATTCCAACATGTCAGCTCAGGCTCTGCTTCTCCCAAGCTCTACACTACCTGCACACCCAACTCTCCACATGGCCGCCTTCAGATACCTCAGGCTGAATGTATTCTAGCTGAACCCTTCTCCCTTTATTCTAAATTTTGGCTGATAGAGCCACCACACATTCAGTCAGTCAAGTTCAAAATCTTAGTCATTCAGTCTTTTCACTCTGTCCAAATAGTACTTCAACAACTTGCAAAAATCCTACCCCAAAATGGCCTTGAATCCTTTCCCTACTCTTAATTCCCACTACCACTAATTTCAACTTTATCTTTCACCTGGACTTTTATAGCACCCAGTGTATGTGGCACACAAACACCCACTCTTCCCTAAGAGTCAGCTCAGTTATGGTGTCCTTAAGAAGTCTCCCCAGCCCCACCAGGTAGTTCCCTCTTTTCCTTGCTCTTGGACTGCTTTATACCTATTTTACTAGGTAAAAGAAAAATTGGCACATAGAATGGGCTGGGGTTGTGGCTCAGTGGTAGTGTGTTTGCCTCACATGTGTGAGGCCCTGGGTTCGATCCTCAGTACCACATAAAAATAAAGGTATTGTGTCCACCTACAATTAAAAAATTTATATATATATATTTAAAAGTTTTAAAAAATTCTATCTCCTCTATAAGAAATTCAAGGGTTGAAACCATGTTTTGTAACTTCCCAAGCACGCTTATCAGAAAACAGTATCTCACAATAAGATATTTTAAATAAGTAAAAACTAACCATTCTCCCTGCTCCAGTTTCTCCATTATGAAGTTTTCCTTCTTGTGCTTTTTCCCTCTAACTTACTGTTTTTAATTCATTATAGATTCACAAGGACTTTGTAAAACCAGTAGAGCGGACACATGTAGCTCCAGTTCTCCTCAATGGTAACATCTTACACAGCTACAGTACTAGAGAACCGGCACTGGCACAACCCACAGAGCAAACAGGCTCGTATTTCACCAGTTTCACAAGCACTCGTGTATATGTGTATGTACAATTCCATGCAAAGGTACATATGTATAGATTCCTGCAACCAATACCACAATCAAGACACAGAACTGGGCTGAGGTTGGAGATCAGGGTTAAGAGTACTTGCCTAGCATGTGTTGAGACCCTGGGTTCAATCCCCAGCATGGAAAAAAAATGTTATAGAACTGTTCTAGCACCACAAATACCTTCATACTTCTCTGTCATCACACTCCTCCTCCTCTCCTACCTTTTCCCCACACCCCAGCATGCTGAATTCCTGGCGACCACTGACATGTTCTGCCCACCCCTCACCCCGATCCCATGAACTCTCAGGACTCTAGCCTCACAAGATGACACAGCGCCCCAGGAGCAGGCACTTCACCTCCAGCTGTTGTGTCTTTACTGGTGTTGTTCTTATGCCTACAGCACTCTCTCCTGCTTGTTCACTCAGAAAACCATCTTTTCAAGGCTTAACTCAAATGCCATATTTATAAAAAGCTGTCTCCTGACTTCCACCTTCCCAAAGCAACTGGTTTGACCCTTCTCTGCAATCCCTCTCTTACAGAACCCAATCACAAAATTCTTATGGATTCATGCCTTCACCATTTTATCATGATCTAGTGTGTATTATTCACTTTTGTCTTCTTAAGACACAACAACAGTTTGTTAGTTCTGAAGTCACAAAGATAATTCGGAAGGACTTAGAGCCTGGTACCTTAGTACCACTGAGAATTTTCCACTGAGGATACACAGTGGAATATTCTTGAATGAATGAATGAATGAATGAATGAATCCTAAAAATATGAAGGTCACTTGAAAATATTTTAAGACTCAATGACCTAGAGTAGTCATACATTATTCATGTTCCTGATGCTATTCAATGACACTGGAAGCCCCTGATCACTAAACATTCAACAAATGCTTACTGAGTAACTACTACATGCCAGGTGCTATTCTAGGTGCTGGGGATAAGGTAGTAAACAAAACTGACAAAAGTCCCTGCCCTGGTGGAGCTTGCAGCAAGCAGGGAGACAGTCCAAAAAGTACACACATATTTTAAATACAGGTTAGATTATGATAAGTGCTACAGAAAAAGATAAAACAAGAAGGGCAATAAGGAGTATGTATGTGGGGGCAAAGGATGAATAATTTTAAACTGATGGTTAGAGAAGGACTCCCTGGGAAGGTGACAATGAGCAAAATCATGGAGGAGGAGAGAAAGCATACCATGGGGTTGTTTGGAGGAAGACCGTCCCAAGCAGTGAATTGGCCCAGGCAGGAACTCACCTGGCATATTCAAGGACTAACAAGCAGGCTGGAGCAGGTGGATATCAGGAAATGAATCAGAAAGATGGAAGGCTGTATGGGACAGGGGAGGAAGGGTTCCACCCTGATTACTGATGGCACTTTTTATCCTTTCCTCTCTCTCTTTCCTATGATTATCTGGTGGCTCTCTCTCATTCCCACAAATTCACAAAATGGCACTTATGAATAAAATAATTTATCGAATGCAGATAATGATGACTGCTAGCTACCACGGTACAAAATCTATTAGACTTGGCCATCAAAAGGTAGGAATATATCATCAAAGTCTTCTAGATTATACTTATACTAAACCAACCCATTTGTAAATCAGTTATTGTTTTTGTTGTTGTTGTTGTTATTGATTTACTCCCTGAATCAACAGAGTAATATGGGAGAAATTCTCTCTCCTCCAGTCCAATTAATCAAGCCAGTGGTTAGAATCCTCAAGGGTGTGGACATATTAGAGATTAAACCACAACACACAGCTTGCTGTGAGAGGTTGTGTGCTTTACAGCAGGAACAAGATAAAAGATGATAATCTCACCAGGTAGTTAGCTAAGGAAACTATCTTAGATGACATCTGGGCAAGATGGCAATAAGAAGACAGGTGTCTCCTACCCACGGTTCCTTCTAAAGTAAACTAAGGGAACACAAAAATAGGGGGAAAAAATCTGCATTTGAGCTGAAAATCAGAAAGGATGCTATCCCACCTTCCTAGAATTTTGAGGAATTTCTACCACATATACCCAAGATGGCACAGGACCAAAGAAGGCCCAGCAGGTTTTCTATGAAGAAGCAATGCGTTTTGGCAGTGAATGCAGGCCACACCAACAGAGCAGGAAAAAAGGGTAAGGCAACCTCAATGCAAACTCAGGTAATCTAAAATTTCCCCTTGTTTCTTGACTTGAATATGAAGAAGTCAGACATTCACAATTATCTCTGTAATTCATCTCCCATGAGATTATGGTGATGGTTACAAAACTCTACAAAATAATGTACAGAATATGATTCAAGAAGTCAATATATCTATGATATTTAATTAAACAGTTATTTAAAAAGGGGTTTCTGACTTAGAAAGATTTAATAGAAATTAAAACTTAAAATACTGATTTAAATAGTAATGGAGAAAAGGAGCAACAAATGGAGGACTATAAAACCACATTAGTGAAGTCAAACTGAAAATTCCTCAAGAACTCAAAGGAGTACCAGAAGATGAAAATAAGGTGGGGATTAAGTTCAGTCAGGCATGGTAGTACATGCCTATAATCCCCCGAAAGCTACAACTATAAAACCGTTAGAAAAATACATACAGGAAAAGCTTCATGACATTGAACTTGGCTATGATTCTTGAATTTGATACCAAAGGCACAGAAAAATAGATAAAAGGGACCGCAGTAAAATTTAAAACTTTTGGGCATCAAAGGACACTATCAGAAGAGTGAAATGGCAATCCACTGAGAAAATTTTGTAAATCACACATCTGATAAGGTATTTATATCCAGAACAAACAAAGAATTTCTAGAACTCAATAAAAACCAAAATAATAATAATAATAACCAACAACAGAAACCAGGAGTCCTATTTGAAAAATGGGGAAAGGACGTGAAAAGATATCTCTCCAAAGAAAAGATATGAGTGGCTAATAATAAACATAGGAAAAGATGTTCAACATCACTTCTCATTACAGAAATGCAAATCTAAACAACAATAACAACAGTTAAGATAACACTTTCCACACAAATGGACAGCTATTAACAAAAAAAGAAAATATTAAATATTGGTGAGGATGTGGAGTAACTGGAACTTTTGTGCACTATTGATGGGAATATAAAATGATGTAGCTGCTATGAAAATTGGTATAGCAATCCCCCCAAATAGTGAACATAGTATTACCATACAATCACTTCTGGTTATATATCCAAAAGAAGTGAAAGCAGGAATTCAACAGATTATTCATAAGTTCATTTTCAAAGCAGTATTATTCACAAGAGTCAAGAGGTAGAAGCAATGAACATCCATCAACAGCTGACTGGATAAGCAAAATGATACAACAAAAAAATTATTCAGCATTAAAAAGGATGGACATTTTGACACAAGCTACAATGTGAATGAACCTTGAAGACTATATGTGAAGTGAAAAAGAAATACTGTAATATCCCATTTACATGAGGTACATAGAGTAGTCAAATTCATAAAGATAGAAAGTAGGATGGTGGTGGCCAGAGGCTGGGAGGACAGGTGTGTGGAGAATTATTGTTCAATGAATACAGAGTTTTACTTATGGAAAATGAAAAAGTTCTGAAGATCAGTGGTGGTGGTGGCTGCACAAGAATGTGACTCTATTAAATGCTCTAGAACTCTGGGACCTTCACCAGAAAGAAATACAAATGTATTTTTGAATCATTACCTAGAGAAGGGTGTTTTCATTTTGTTTGATATTTTATTGATAAAGATCCTTTCTATTGTTTCCTTTAACGGCCCTTGGCCCTTTACCATTCAACCCTGAATTATGTGCTGTACAATTTTACCCAGTAAGCCTCAATATTATCTAAACAGCTAATTTTTCCTTGGAAACATTAAGAACTAGAACATTCACACCAAGGTGGAAGATAAGATTCAGTTTATAAAAAGCAACTCAATGATGATTTCAAAGTCAGTCAAGGACTTCAAAGGCTCTGTGTTCTCCACTCTACTATGATGTTAACTTTCCACACTGGCAATGTTTTGATCAATGCCGTGGACCTTCAGAAGTACTAATGTCCCTCAGAGGACATTAGCATTTTGAAAAAGTAATTTAACCATGTGTGATGGCTTGAGCTTTAGATCTGTGAGAGACCTGGAAAATCCAGCAGAAGTAGCCTGTCACCCCCAACCCCAGTTCACTGCCCTACTCTAAGAGAGGTACTCTTGTCAAAGCAGATGAGAAACAAGTATTTGAAGGTACGGGTTTTGTGCAATCCCAACACTTCCTAGAATCACAGTCCAAATGAAGTAAGTGATGATGAAGAACCTAGGAGTAAGGAAGGCTATGGCACTGTGACATAATAAAAAAAATATACATTTAGTTTCTGTCCCCAGTTCCTGACACAGAACTTCTCAAATACTTTGTAATTTCCTGAGTGATTGGAGTGAGAGGAGCATATTTGTTGAAATACTTGTTTTAGTCACTGGTTCCAGGTACAAGAGCTTCTACAACCCTTCAAATATCCACTGTTCTTCTGTGGGTTAATGAAATGGCTGGTGGCAGGGATCCTTAAATAGCTTCAGGATGGGAATATCAATGGTGCGATGAGAGGGTTGAAATGCTTATCCTTACCCTCAATCTCCAAGAAGGAGGGAGGGGCTGGAATTGAACTAATTATCATCGTGCCTGTACAATTAAATCTCCATTAAAACCCTAATGGGCTGGGTTCTAAGGGCTACCAGGCTGTTTAACACATGAAGGTGCTGGGAGGGTGGCATGCACATGGAGGGCAGAGCCCTCCGTCCTAATTTGCCCCACATACTTATTCCTTTGTGTCCTTTATAATAAACCAGAAAATGAAAATAAGGTGTTTCCCTGAGCACTACAAGCCCTCAAGCAAATTATCAAACATGCAGAGGCGTCGTGGGAAACCCTGATTTATAGCCAAGTTGGTCAGAAGTATTAGAAATACAGTATTTGCAAATGGCATCTGATGTGGGTGCAATCTTGGGGACTGAGTCATTAGCCTGTGGGGTCTGAAGCTAACTACAGATAGTGTCGGAATTAGACTTGACTGTAGGATACAGAGTTGTGTTTGGAGAGTTGAAGAATTGTTTTTTGGTGTGGAAAAAAACCCACACATTTGGAGTTGGAAATGCTGAGTAGAGGAAAGTTTTCCTTTTAAGCTCTATCATCAGCTGAGTCAGCTTAGAAGATAAGCAACTAACAGTTTATTGAATAAGCATTAAAATTACTAAAATACATACTTCTGTTTCAAATACTACCCAATAATGGGGAGAGAAAAATACCAAAGGAAAGCAAAGTACTGGGAAGAACACAGGCTGAAACTTACGGCATGGATGGAGAGAAGGAAGAGGAAGGGCTCGTGGAAGGCAAACAGAAGTGGAGTCACATGGGGACAGGGTAGGTAGTGTGAGGTGGCCACTGGTACTTCCCTGTGCAGCCTGCATTTCGAGCTAAGAGATTCCTGGAAGTTACCAGCAACAGTATAGGTGGCCCAGATGAGAGATTCAGTCATGTCATTCTCTACAGCAACCTGTCTCCTTCACCACCATAGAAGGTTGAATGGTGGTCCCCAAAAAGACATGTTCATGTCCTAACCACAGAAACATATAAATGGGACCTTATTAGGAAAAAGAGTCTTTGTAAACATAATTAAGGATATCGAGATGAGATACCCCATATCCTGGAAGTCCCTAAGCCCAATGACCAGTACCCTGAAAACAGATAGTAAGGGGAGAGACAAAGAAAAAAGAAGGTCATAGGAAGGGCAGAGGCAGAGATCAGCGTGATCCAGCCACAAGCCAAGAACTCATGCAGTAACCAGAGTGTGGTACAGGCACAATTCCCTAGAGCCTTTCGACGTAGCGCAATCCTGTCAATACCTTGATTTCAGGCGTTTGGCTTCCAGAACTACAGAGAAATTTCTGTCATTGTAAGCCATCCAGTTTGTGGTCACTTGCTGTTGCAGGCCTGGAAAACTAGTATGGTCCCAACCAGAAGGAAAAACGAAGCACAGCTGTACCCTTTCCTCACAGGCACCATCACAAATCTCCCTCTGGGAATCTTCACCCACACTTTCCCAAGGAAATTTCATGTTCACTGGTACAGTGAGTTCTCTGTGGGGTACAACCTCAGCCTTGCCCATGCCTCAGGGGCTTCACAGAGAAGCCCCAAGGGCCAAAGTACTTTAGAGCTGTTGGGCACCCACCATCTCACCTCTTGTGGGCTAGGAGATCTACAAGAGATGCAGAGGAAGGCAAGCAGGGTATGTCATTTTGCCTTTTAAATAAACTGGGAGGAAATACTATTATCCCATCAATACGGTTCAAAAGATAAAGAGAGATCACAATGAATGTTTTAAGAATTAACCTGGATGTGGTGGGGTGGTTCATGCCTGTAATCCCAGTGATTTGGGAGACTGAAGAAGAAGGATCACAAGTTCAAGGCCAGGCTCAGCAAATTATTGAGGCCCTAAGCAACTTAGTGAGACTCTATCTCAAAACAAAACAAAGGTGAGGGGCTGGGGATGTAGCTCAGTAGTAAAGTGCCACTGGGTTCAATCCCTAGAACCAAACACACACACACACACACACACACAAAATAAGAATTAACCTTGGGAGTTTCTAGAAAAACATGAATCAGAGATTTCCCTATTGGACTACAACTAGGACAAGGACAAATGCCATAGCACCAGCCCTTCCTCCTCCTCATTTCTAAACCTTGTCTTTCTCTTAATTTTTTTTTCCTAAACTATGAACTTATATAAAAGGAACTATACTCACACACAAAGAAAATGAAAACCAAGAAATCGTAAGAGTCAACCCTACTGCACTGACTACATCTTCTATACTTTCTATACTTTCAGCTAAATTTACTTCCAGGACTCAAACAAATCAGTGGGAGTTCAATAATGTTTGCCTTTTCCACTAGACTATAAGTCCCAGGACAGCAGGATTCATACCTGTTTTGCTTGTGTAGTTTTCAACAGTACCCTCATTAGTTGAGGCTCAAAATATATTTGTTGATTGATCAGTCTGTATCAAAGGTAAAATACTAAAATGATAAATTTCATGTTATAACACACATACACATTTTAACCGCAATAAAAACAAATTTTTTAAAGAACATAATGGAATATATATTTATATACATATATATATATATATATATATATTTTTTTTTTTTTAAAGAAACAGGCATGGTGGCATATACCTGTAATACCAATGATCAGGAGGCAGAGGCAGGAGGCTCACGAGTTTGAGGCCAGTATAAAGAACTTAGCAAGACACTGTCCCAAATTTTAAAAAAATAAAATAAAACGGGTTGGAGATGCAGCTCAGTGGTAAAGTGCATTACTAGCAAGGTCCTGGGTTGGATACCCAACATCCCAAACAGAAAAGAAAAACAGAGAGAAAGAAAGAAAATAAATGTTAGGATTTCTTCCTGAATAGCTGCTGTATCTAACTACTGTTCAACTCTTTGTTGTGGCTGCCATGGTTCTGTTTTTTGTTTTTGGTACAAGGGACTGAACCCAGGGGTGCTTTACCACTGGACTACATCTCCAGCCCTTTTTCCTTTTCATTTTGAGACAGGGTCTGACTAAGCTGCTGAGGGTCTCACTAAGTTCCCAAGGCTGGCTTCAAACTTGTCATCCTCCTTCCTTAGCCTCTCAAGTCCCTAGGATTATAGGCATGCAACACCTCGCTCAGCTCCTGTTCACTTAAAAATGATTAGGTACATATATTTTACTTCTATTTTTTTAAAAAGAAAAAGATGAAATAAACCCAATTTTGTCTTTACCCACAGAACTCAAAGTAAAGTATACATATAAAACAATTCCTTAAATGATTTAACTAACCACCAAGGTGATGCTGGGGGGACCCAGGGCTAAAACAGGGTTTCGCCACATGGGTGCTGCTGGCTTGGAGCTAGATAACTGCCTGTTGTGAGGGGCATCACAAGATGCTCAGCAGTATCTCTGGACTCAACCCCATTTCGTGCCATTAGCACTCCTCCCCCAGCTGTGACAACCATAAATGTCTCCAGATATTGCCAACATCCTCTGTGGGCAAAATAGCCCCCTACTGAGACCCACTGTTCTCAATGGAAAAAGAGCTCTCCCAGCAATTACTAAGAATTTGTTCTTTTTCAATCCCCTGTCAACCTGCCAGTATGACTCACTGTTCTCTGCCAACCCTAACAGTCACCAATGACCTATCTGTGTGAACTTCTGCCACCTGGTTATGTTTTTCTTCTAACCCCAAGCTCCCCAAACTACCCCCAAGTGCGCCAGACATTCTGCTTTCTACTTACTCTGCCTGGCTGGCCACAGGTTATCCAGAATCCCTCATCCTATTCCCAGAGCATGGCACCATGCTCCATTAGCACTCACAAGAGAGGAGGATGCCTTTAAGGTACAGGTTAAGGAAAAAGCAAACCTACCAGTTTCACAAGTAGAACACATTCTCCCTGTGCCTAGGACCTCATTCCCCAATCTCAATAGTTAAAGATCAACAAAGGTCCACACCATCACCCCACCCTAAATAGGGTAACAGGTGAAATGAAAGGCTGAAAACTCCTATCCTAGGAGAGAGAACTGAATTCTCAAGGAATTCAACTATTTCTAACTTTGTGAGACACAATCAGTTCAGGTCTAGTTGTTTTTGACATTAATCTTTTAGAAGGACCCAAAAAACTTGAGAAGAGAATCCATTTCCCATCCCATTTGACCTAGCTGTGTGGCCTCGGACATAGTTTTCTCCTTTGCAAAATGTGTGAGTTGGGCTGTTTGAATTCTAAGTTTAATGCACTGATTCAATACGTATTTCTTAAGAACCTATTTCCTAAGAACATATAAGAAAAAAAGTGGGAATTTAACCATATCCAAAAGGAGTCAAAATTGGATCAGGATTGGTGGGGAACAGTTTAGTAGACAAAGAGATAAATGAACTGTTATGGTAAGATGCAATACATACTAAAGAGGTATGTGCCAAGTACTCTTGAGTGTATGAGAGAACAAACATTAGTAACAACCAATCACACATTAAAGAAGTCCACAGATATTTCCAGAATTCCCCTCTACCTGTGCAGGTGTGATATGGAACATTCTTAAGTCAGCTGGTCCTCCCTTATCCAAGAATTCTACATCCTCAGATTCTACCACCACAGACAGAAAATACTTAAAAAAAATAAAAATAAAAAAAAAACAATTGTGTCTGAATTAGTATTATCATCTAGAGATGATTTAAAGTACACGGATGGTTATATGCAAATACGATGACATTTTATATTAGGGACTTGAACATCTATGGATTGTGGTGACTGCAGGGCATCCTGGAACCACTACTCCACAGAGAGCAAATGACAGCAACACAAGGGGTGTGGAAGAAGCAGCATCTAATGGAGAGTTCTGTGCTAACAATTTGTTCATGAACAACTGGAAGGATACCACTTCTAACTCAAGGATGGGACTTTTTACACTGACAAAATCAAAACTCCTTTATCTAGAAGCTTCAGAGCAAAAATTCAGGCAAGTTGTTCTTCATCACTCTGTCACCCCTAGATAAAGGCTTCCATAGGAGTTAATTATTAGCTCAGTGTGACAAAAGAGAACCAAGAAGCTACCAACCCAAGTGGGACGGCTCAGAAATTAAATATGAGCAGAAACTTCCAGCAATAAAACACAAAAAGCAAATTCAAAACCAAGTACTCAGGATGCCTTTACAGTGACCATGCAAAAATCTTCTCAAATTCAGTACCCAAAAGTGAAAAAAATTTATACGTATACACGTAAATACATTAATATACACATTTATAAGGCAAATAAATGTAATGCTCAATAATACAATAAAAGGAAAATTGTCATTTTAATAAGAAACACAAAGCTATCAAATAAATGTCATAAAAAATGCATATATATATCAAGAAAAACAACAAAGCTACATAATCCAATCAAAAGATAAACCACCAGAACTGCTCTGGACTGCTCCCTGCATCAGCCAACACCGTCTGCACCACTGGCCCTCTGACATCCTATTTTCCTACCTCTCAGTACCTCAGGGCAGGAGGTCAGAATTTTCCTTGCTCTCCTGAGTTGGTTCCAGACCAACACTCTTCCACCCTCATGTACCAATTGCTGCTCCTTTGAGCTCCTGCCACCTGGCTACTCTGGCTTCCATCCTGCCTTTGTGCCTCCACCCTCCTACTCACTCCACACAGTCACTGAAGCCTACAGTATCCTGGCTTCCTCTCCACCAAAACTCCTACCATCACCCTGGGTGGTTTCAAATTCACAGGATGACTTGTTCTTATGCTGCAGTCTCTAAATTCCTTCACTACAATGATCTTTGGTCCTCTCCACCATTGACACTGGCCACATGTTAAACCCTGTCATCATAAACCTTACATGCCAGTCTTTCACCTTCTGACATACCCTCGGGTCTTCCAGTCTTCCAGTCTCCTGCCTTCATTTCGGCCTGATCTGTTCTTCAGACATAGCTAATCCTCCATGCTCTGACTCCTCCATTTTCTCCCAATCAACCTGCTCCTTGGATATTCTTGTCTCCCTGTTCTTGCCTGAGGGTTGACCATCCAGACATGAACAGCTCTATGCTGTTCTTCTTACTGTGCACCCTTGGCTTCCCATCACACCTACCTAACAACCTTGGGTCAATGCTAAACCTTCCGGCGCTCCTAACCCCAGGTTCTGGTGTTCTACCAGAGAAAAATTACACAGCCTTATAGAACTGTGTTCATCAACTCATGATTTTCATCCTGGCCGGGGTCCCTTCCTTGACCTTGGAGAGTTACTTCTCTTCAATAGCTACTTCCCCTCAATGACCAGCCCAAGCCCTCAGGAGTCTCCTCAGTCCCACACTCACCATCCTCCATCAGCACGCAACCTTGGCTCCTTATTTCACAGAAACTGAGGGCATCTCCCCCAACCCTCCGCCAGCCTCCCCACTATGTATCTATAGCTATCAAGATTCATTTATCTCTTCCTGTTTCAGAGGGAAAAAATTTCCTTTTCTTTTCCAAAGTTTGGTCTTGATCCCGTTCACTCATTTGCCCATTTAGCCCCCAAATATTTATTGCATGCCAATGCCATGACAGACATGGTTCTAGGCCTATAAACAAAACAAGCAAGCTCATGAAGTTTTCATTCCAAAGAGGCAAAACAATAAACAAAGAAATAAATTATACAGCATAGCAGAAGCAGAGAAGAATACAGAGGACTAGCGGAAGGAAGGGACTGCAGTGTCTAATAGAATGGGTGAGAAAGGACTCTCCGAGAAGGTGACTTTAAAGCAAAACAGGTAAGGGAGAGCAAGCACTGGGGCTAACCAGAGAAACAACATTCCCCAAGCAGAGAGAAGAGCAAATACAAAAGATCTGAGGTGGAGGCACAAACCTGCCTTGTTGTAAAGAACCTCCAAGAAGTCAGTGTGGATAGAATACAATAACCAAAGTGAAAATAATAAAGAGCACAGAGCGGTAACCAAGGGCCAAGCACAGCATCTCCAAGCCACATCAGGATCTGTAGCTTTATTTTGAGTGACATGGGGAGTCACTGGATGGTTCTGAGAAGAGTAGTAACTTGAAATGACCTACATTTTATAGTTTCATTAGTTTGTTTGTTGTGTTTTTGTTTTTGTGATACTGGGGACTGAATCCAGGGCTTGGGTATGCTAGGCAAACAGCTCTGCCAACTGAGCTACATCCCCAGCCCAAAATGATCTGAATTTTAAACAATAGCTCTGGCTACTGTGTTGAGGGGTAGACAAAGGAGGCTCCAGCAGAGGTGAAGAAACAGCTACCACAATCCAAAGCCCAGGAAGACAGCAGTGATGGTGTTGGATTTGGGGATGTACTGTGACTGTAAAGCAAACAGGACTTCCTGATATACTGGGTGAAGTAAAAGGCTTTTGTCCTGAGAACAGAGATGGTCCCAAGTGGAGGTCAAGAGGGATGTTTTTGGCCTAAATACATGAAAAAATACTTGTAATTGTAAAGATGAAGAAGACTCCATGTCTTCCTGTCTCCTCTGCAGCCCTGCTCCATCAGGACTGCTCTCATTCTTGTTTGACTCACCAATTCCTCTCCCTCCCCTCTCCCCTTTCCTGATGCCTTCCCATCATCCACTGATCTGCTCAAGCATCTCCCAATCTCAGCTACCATATGATACCTCTCTTTCTTTCCTTATTCAAACTTCTTTCAGAAAAAGTGTAGACTTAGTGCTCCCGTTCATCAACTCTCAGTATTTATTATTCCATTTATGTCATTTTTCTAAAACTGCTTTTGTAGAGGACAAGACCATACCATTATCCGATCCAGAGAACATTTCCCAGACTTTATCCTACTTTTTCTTGGCTTCTTTGGGACACCTGGCCCTGCCTTTACTCTAACTTAACAGTACCATGCGTGTGAGACACTGTAAGCCTCACATCCCTCTGGATACTGTTCCTCTGTCTCCTTTTGGGGCTCTTCTTACTAAGCTATCCTTTAAATGTTACTCAACATCAACTCCATACTCCATTCTGACTCTTGATTAGTGATTTTCAAATGATCCATATATGGACAGCTTCAAACAAATCAATTCCATGACACTCAACTTCCTTAGGTACTCTTGCCTAAAAGTAAATTGACCAAGCTCCCCAAAGTTCTTAGCCCACTTTAGTAGAATAAAATTTTTAAAAGGCATACCCTTTACCCAACTCTCACAGTGGTGCATCCCCCAAGATGTGAAAAACACCAGCGCTCTGTGTATAAACTCAGTGTTTCCTATATTTCTCTGACACATATTTCTGTTAAGGGTGAAGCATGGGTGTTAGAAATATTTTGGTTCATGCTTGGAATTCAGATACATAGCAGAGGGGAGAGGTTAAACACAATGTTGACAGACCTCAAATAAGATGAGCAAAAGTCCTAGCAGAAGTCCAGCTGAGCCCTTAGTCAACCCAGAGAATCCCCACTAGAGTTGATTTAGGCTACGAGGTTCTAGAGTTGTTTGTTACATAGCAATGAATAACCAAAACACAACCAAATACACTATGTATTCATCCTGGCCAACAATGAACTCATCATTTTAAGCCTCTTTTCACCTTCCTTCTCTTCCTACATGACACAGTTCGGTCAGAGTCACTTCCATGTTGTTTAGCTAGGCACTCAAACTAGAAATCTGGAATTGCTCTCATTCTGCAGCTTTCCTTCACTATAAAACCAAAAAGCAAGCACAAAGTCCTGTGCTTGGACCTCCAAAATATTTCTCAGTTACAGTCCTCTCTGTTTCTATTACCACTCTGCCACTCAGGCCCTCACCAACTGTCAAGGAGATCATGGCAACAGCCCCCAAAATGCTCTGCCTCTAGACTCGGCTTTCTCAGGTTACCCTCCACAAACCTATCTAAACTGATTTTCTCACCATGCTACTCCCTCTGAAAACTCTGAATGGCTCCCAGATTGCTCAAAGATAAACTCCAGACCCATGGCTCTGTGATTAGGCTCTGCCTCTCTCCTCAGGCCTTTCCAACTGTGACTGCTGACAAAGATAATTAAAGAAAAGACTGATGTGTTTGCACAAAATTGGAAGTATCCACAAAAACCTAACCAGGAACAAAAGGTAAATGGCCAAATAGAAAAAAGAAATTGTACTGCATATAACAAAGGGTTAATATCTTAAATATGCATAGAACTCCTATAATTATTAAGAGATGAATGCTCTAACAGGAATATGAACAAAAGAACATAAGCAAAAATTTAGCACAGAAGAAGCATAAATGACAGTGAGATAAGAAGAAAGAGAAATGCAAGTATATATACTTTTAATTTTTCAGGAAGTTAGTTTATATCAAAAGGTAAAATTTATGCATCTATTTTGACCCAGTCATTTCACATGCAGAAATTTATTTCAAAAGAGTAACAGAATACTTGATTTGTAATAGCTATACAATAATCTGAAGGTCTAGTAAAAGGAGATTGGGGAAGTAAATTGCAACACTTCCAAACAACCAGCCAAAACTGATGATGCAAACCTTTAACCTACAGAGTCAGGATACACTGTTAAGTGATGGAGCAGATTACAGAAGATGTAGAGCACATTCTTATTTTTATAAAAATACTGAACTCTTGAAGGGTACATACCAATATATTAACATTGCTAATTTGAGGGATTATGAATCATATATCCTTTTTGTCTGGCTTTATCTTTTAATCATTCTAATATCAATTTGGATTAATTTGTATTCCAAAAATAAAAAAATATTAAGACTTCTGGACTGCTTTCTTCTACATCAGTCAAAGATTATGTATGGAACTAGCACTCATCTCACAGTTTCAAGTCCTCCAGTCCCAAACACCAAGAACCCATTCACGAGTCTCCAGCTGGACCCTCTAGAGATATAAATATATCCAGCACTGAACAGTGAAGTATAACCCTGGAAGTCTCTCTTTTGTTTCAACAAATGGACATGAATAACTGAAACAATATTTTCATAGTGCTTAGAGCACTGCCTCACATCCCACGTATGGGGAAGAGACTGAGGAGGGCAGGCTGGAAGGCAAGGGACAGTGAGCAGAGGGAAATGGAAGTAGGTAGTAGCGTTAAGCCCCCAAGCACTGATAATCAACTTTTCAGACAAACGCTTATAAACGCACTTTATTAATAATAAATATCGAATGACAGCCCATTATCTCCTGAACTCAACCTTCCTAGAACATGAGACATAAAAAAAAAAAAAACTAGTTTGTGCTCCAAAAGAGATACAAAGTCTATACACATCTGCCTGTGTACTTTAATAACAAACAAGACCCTCATTCTTTGAGACTCTCAAGAAATCTTTCTTATTACCCACATTTCTAACAAGTTTCATAGTCTAGTGTTCAAGTCCACAGCAAATCAAAGACAGCAAGCTAAAAAAGAGATGCTAAATCAGGAAGGATATGGAGAGAGGCAAGAAGTTGAGAGTTGACAGTCTCATTAAAAAAGAACCAGAAAACACTAGAAAGCACAGCAATTTCAAAAAAGGACTGCAACCCAGGGCGGTTGCATTCAGGAAAAAGCTATCTTGCTCATATCAAGCAAACATCCTACTATATCTATGACAAAACAGTGTCATAGTGATATTCTAATAACAATGCATCTGAGAAATGGAAGAACCAAGAAATGTTAGAGTTGGAAACTAACTTTACTATTATATAGTCCTTGTTTCACACACAAGGAACCTGGTGAACAAAGGTGGAATGCAATTTTCCCAGAGGACAGGGCGTGATAGTCACTAGACAGGTTCAGAACAGGAGTACTTTCCACTTACACAATGCTTCCTGTGTGACATATGTTCTAGAAGACAGGAAATAAATTACATATTTCAGAAAAAGTCCTATCCAAAATAGTGAACAGTATAACAATGCCTGCCCAAGTTTTTCTCTAAAATATAAGCTAGTCCTGAATTATACCCACACATGGTGTTTTATTGGCATTTCATGCAAAAGAGTCCCAACCAAGTCATTCTCTCCCTCACTGTTTTCTTCTTTTTATTGATACCATATCTACCCAGTCTCATAAGTCAAATGTCCAAGATCCATCCTAGCTTTCTCTCACCTCCAACATTCAATGATTAACAATTTTTCTAAGTTTAAGGGGAAAATATGAAAAGGTGAATGGAAAAGAAAGGAATCTCACACCTCCACTAATAATGACAACTGCCAGTATGGCTCATACATAGTCAGGTCAAAGTTAACAAACCATCTCAAGACCACTGTTTTAGTCCCAGCTACACAGGCCTAACACTTCAATCTAATCAATCCCACCTACTGTCCCTCCTAAACAGTCTCAACAGAAACTGTAGAACTTAAAAACCACGTCTGACTCGCAAGAAACACTTGGCAACATCCAGTGGTCTCATTTATATAAGAAAAGACAAGCTCAAAGAGGAAAGGACACCCGTCTGACACTGAGAATGAGACCAGACAATCTACTTCCCTGACCTCATACAGTCGTTCGTTTGTATTCTATGAGCTAACTTAGAAGAAGAACTTCAACAGAGACTTGGATACCATTTCTTTCCATCACTTTAAAAATCACCCTATAATTGCTATAGAGAGCCCTATAAGTGAGTAGAAAGCCATTTAAAGAACCATTTTGTTATTTTTTTCTGAACTATGATTTTAAAAGAAAGAAATACTTTATTTTCTGTGAAAGTCAATATTACCAAAAATTAAACCTTTTTTCAAGTGAATTCTCATCACTGGTCAGACAACCACCTAGAGCTGACCTTTCAACAAAGTCACAAAGCTCATAGGATAAACTACCAGCAGGATTTGTTGCTGATTCCTTTTTCCACTCCTCTCTAAGACTATCAAGAATAGGGAGAAACAAGTGCCTATGTATGTTCTCAAAGCTGCATACTGTGATCAATTTTAGGTACCAAGTCTCTCATTTCCTGAGTTGCTCTTTGATAAATATGAAACTGTTACGCTCTCTCTATAATCCAACCCCTTGCATCTATGAAGTGCCTTTTAAGAAGGGACACTATCAATCCCCATCCTCTTCACCGTTCCCTCCCTTCCCCAGCAGGATCTTGGGCCAATATATATATTTTCAAATTACTATACCCTTCCTGTTTGTCCCATCTCCATACCTCAAATATAGACTGAGAATCACTGTCCTAATTTGCTGCAGGCCAAGAACCATCATAAACCAGAAAATGAATGTACAGCTGGCATAACAATAAATTTTAGTAATATATAAGTTTTTGATACTTCATCTATTCTCTATTTACAGTATAGCATTTAAGTAGTTTGAGTTCTTTTTTATAGTTAAGATACTTATCTCTTATACATGTACTCTAGAGATTGATAATACTGGGTACCCATAATCTAATTCAATCAATAAAGGGATTTATATGACTTTCTGGAAGAAGGTCTACTTTACTTTGAATTTGTTATTTCTCAAACTTTACTGAAGTCCTAGTAAAAAGATTCAATAGTTCTTATTACTGTAATAAGTAAGTTATGTGACCTTCTCAAACATAGATCTGTTATATTATTGGAATAGGGAAGAGGAGGTCTATATATCTAGAATCTGTCTGATCTCTTCTGCTGGCCAAGTGAGTTTGAACTAGTATTGATTTATTGTAATACTTATTCAGCTAATTTATTCTCTAGTACCCATTGTTCAATTTAAGAGTCCTGAATTGGATACAAATAAACCTAAGTTCTATACCCTGTCCCCAAAGAATGGATTATCTGACACTGGAAAATAGATACAAATGAAATAGATAAATAGAAAAATAAAATTTTGAGATTATGGGCTCAAAATAGTTAACTCTGGTAGTAAGAGTGACTGGATCCAGAAGCAGTTGTGGTGGCTACTATAAGTATGTAAGGTAGGTGGTTGGGGAAGGGGAAGGTATCCCAGTACAGAGAACAACATGAGTAAAGCATTAGAAAAAGCTAACACCATACAAGAGAGATGAGGAGGACACGGACCTAGATGAAGCAACCCATCATAGCAACAGCCATTTGACTGGTTAGGAAAAATTTCCTATCATATACACAGCTTCTTCCAAACTCTTGCTCCACCAGGTCAAAGTTAACAAACCATCTCAAGAACGTTGTTTTAGTCCCAGCTACACAGGCCTAACACTTCTATCTATTCAACCCCACCCATTCTCCCTCCTAAAGAGTCTTAACACAAACTACAGAACCAAGTCTGACTTAAAAGAAACAGAGCAAAACACAGAGCAAAACAAACACTTCTCAACAAAAACAAAATTCATGCACTCAAATATTAAGAATTACCATTCACAGACCGCTAACCAACTATATGCCTGACACTAATGCTAAGTTTTTTCCATATATCATTTTATCTAATTCTTACTACAACCCATGTTTTTGCACTTTATAAATGAGAAGAGTGGATCTTAGTAAGTTGCCCAACATCACAGGGTTCCCTACAGGTCCAGAATTCAAGTCAAGGGTTGCCTACCTCCAGATGCCCATGCTTTTAAACCACCACACACAGTGCTAACCTCGAAAGTCTTCTAAGGGAGAATGTCAGCAATTCCTCTAGTTCAGGGGGGCGGGGGAGGAAAGAGTGCTGGACATCAAGTTTTTCCCAATCACTACTGCGTTATACCTTCTGGTCAAACCAGGATTTTTCCAAAGTCCCAACAGAATTATTTCTTCTAATGGAAGCTCCTGCAATACCCTTTACACACACACACACACACACTTCCAGAATTATAAAAAGAGAAGACCACAAAGTACTGAGGAACAGGATCAAGCTACCCCCGGGGAAAACTAAACAAGTCTAACAAAGAAGAATAAGTACTTCCTGAACTGAGCAGATTCACTAACCAGGGAAAATGATGAGTCAAGGTATAAGCAGGAGTCCTGCCACCTCTGCAAATGCTGCTCAGGACCCAGTCTGGGCACAACCAACAATGCCTGAGTCCCACTTCTTCATCCTATCTCTGCAGGTAATAAAGTCACCATTTTCTTCTCAAATTCATGCTCAGTACCAAAAGGACAATAATTTATCCTTCACCCTAAAGGTCCCAGTACAATAGCTATAAATGTCCTTGAAAACAAGCACCAAACAAATTACATGGCATTAGGCTGCTTTCTCCCAGTCTCAGATGAAAGGCATTGTTATTTAAGATCATTAAAATTACAAATGTTAATTTGGCATTGAGGCTATGCTTTGCCTTCTACTATAATAAGGGATGCCATAAGTTCTTTGGTTCAATAATTTCTCAGCTTTTCAGAAATCATAAATAATAAAGCTTCAACTGGTGCTGCCATCCACTGTCTGCCAAGGTTAACTCAGAGCCCAAGAAGAAAAGTGACCAGTTTAAGCTCATTCAACCAGATCTCAAATGAAACTAAGTTTTTAATTTTCAACTTTGTTTCAATTCTGGAACTCGCCCTCTACCAAGATGGAAATCTCACTCCAAAGGACTCTCCTTTTGTAACAATTATCTGTAACTTAACAGAAGAACTGAGATTGTTTGTAAAGTATACATATTAGATTAAGTAATCATAATAAAGATAATACACTAATAATAAATAGGGGGCATGAAATACTGCAGTCAGTATTATTTTATGCATTAATATTTATTATTCCCAAATGATTCAAATTCATGTATGATGAAAAGGCTTTTTTGGTTTGGATATAAACACAGAGCATCTGATTTATTTATATAGGCAATTTTGTTCCTCAAAAAAGACCAAAAATATTGCAGTATTTACTTCAACTTCACTACAAGAAGACTAAAAATCTGAACATATATGTTCCCAAAAAAGGTGATTTTGCTCCCCAGGTGACATTTAGAAATATCTGGAGACATTTTTCATTGTCCCAGCAGGGTAGGTGTGTATAATTTGTCATCTAGTAAGAAGAGTAAAGGATATTGTAAAGATTCTATAGTGCACATGACAGGTCCCCAAAACAAATAATTATTCAGCCCAAAGTGTCAACTGTGCCAAGGTGTCACAACACGTGTTGACCACTGTAGGGAAAGAGGGGAGTTGAGGTGACTCAGAAGGACCTAATGTGCTGTGTGACTTTAGGCAAATCACTTTCTTTTTAAATTCATTTTCCCAAAATCAA